>NC_092809.1:88277024-89009524 GCF_040954645.1 Diabrotica undecimpunctata | reverse complement strand
ATAATATTAAACTGGGACCCGCCGGGAAGAAGACGGAGAGGAAGACCTGCTACAAGATGGAAAACATACGTCGGAAATGCTATGATAGATAGAGACCTCAGAGAAGGTGACTGGGAGAATAGAGTGCTGTGGAGGACGAAAACGGCGAACTCATAATGGAAAAAGCCGAAGAAGAAGAAGAAGAAGTATAAAGCATTTTCGACGAGAGGTTGTAGAGTTTTGGCCAAGTAAATTGCCAATGGTTGTGTATGTCAATTGTATGTACTGACAATGGGACGAAGGCGAATATCGGGTTTGTGAATTTTGGGTAGGCGATAAATTCGAGGTATATCTGTTGTCAAAAATTATTTTCATTTTATCGAACGTTTTAAAAAGTACCCTATCTCACCGTTAGATATTCTAATAAGTTTCGATATTGTTTCACTCTGTACAAACATTCCTATAGACGAAACTCATAAAAATTCTGAAAACTAAATACAGCAAGACCACTTATCTCTCATTAAACATTGTATGTCCAACACTTCACCATTTCCAGTCCCAGTGGACTCTTCACCATTTCCGGTAATTGCCAATATCTTTATGCAAGACTTCAAAATCCGAGCACTATCTACATCAGTGCTCAAACCCACATGTTGGTTACGATATGTTGACGATACATTCGTCATATTTGACCCCATGGTAGTGATGCTTTGGTATCTTTTCAATCCATATGGTATACATGACGATGAAGGTGAAACTTGATTCATCCTTACCCAAGGTTATCATAAAAAAAACCAATCCCAAGGTTTTCATCACTCTGTTTATCGAAAACCCTCGCATACCAATCGTTCCTTGCATGCAACTCTCATGTCCACTCTCTTGTCCACCCTCACAAATTAATTACCATTAATACCCTTGTCTTCAGATCAATACGCCTTTGCGATGATGCAAGTAGATTCGCTGACCTCTCTAGTTTAAAACAAGCCATCATCCAAAACGGTTACCGCGAAAATCAGATTAATAGAAGCATCCACAGATATCAATCTTCCACACAATATCAACCCCAAGACTCGGACTCCTATCAAACAAAAGCTTTTCTTCCTAACATTAAAGGTGAATTACGGTGCAGTAACCCCGGAGGTCAGCAAACCCAATCAACAGTTTTGTCAGCATTTAATTTTTATATAAAAGAAATAGTATTGTAATTAAATTCACTTATTTTCAATCAATAAAGCAGTGCAGTATAGTTGTAAAAGTTAATAAAGGGTCTTTTTAAAAAGTACCTTCGCGAGTTTAAACCTTTAAGTGGCACAGTGCAGTAAGATAGTGGGAGAGTCTACAGAAGATCCTCGTTCTTAAACGTTTACCCGCTACGAACCAACCAACTTCCAGGGAAAACTACGGCCGTTCAACCCCAGAAGTCAACGAAAATGCAGTGTTAAAGTGTAGATATCAATTTATATGACGAAAGACGATAAAAAGAAAGCGAAAGAAGAAAAGAAACCAGTTCCTTCGAAAAGAAATGCACCCAAGCATCATCATTTATCTGTAAGCAAATTTAATCTTTTTTCTAATCATAATTTAATTGCTTCACAAGCTTCATCTCTTAGAATTAGTAATTCTCTTTCAACTATTAGTGAATCGATTATCGAACCTGGTGTTGCTTCTATTTTGCAAAATAACTCAGCTTCTCAATTTAGTTTAAAAACCAACGTTAGTTCTTTAAATAATACTTTAAATAGCTTAAATATACCATCTATAATTATTACTCCCGCTAGTCAATTAAATACTATGGCCGTGGCACCCGCTCCTGCTCTAGTTTTCGACGTCAATAAAGATCTTTCCATCATGCCTGATTACGATGGTAACCCTAATGAACTTCACAACTTCATTGAAGTTACCATAATGCTTCTTAATCATTTCTGGGATCACAATAATCCCGATAACTTTAAAAATCACATGATTACTCAAAGTATAATGAATAAAATTAAAGGAAGAGCTCGAGAAATAATTTCCGTATATGGGTGTAAAGATTGGCTCACAATAAGGACCATACTAATTCAAAACTTTGCCAATCAACGTAATGAAAATTCACTTACAAGAGACATGGTAAACTTAAGGCAAGGACCCAACGAAACTCCTCAACAATTTCACGAGAAAGTAATATTACTTTTAAACACAATTTCGAATCACATCGAACTACATACCGACAATGCAGATGTAAAGAGGAGCAAAAAGGAATTCTTTCAACAACAGGCCCTAACTACGTTCTTAGCAGGATTACGAGAACCAATAGGATCAACCATATGATCAACGAGGCCTACAAATCTTGCTTTCGCTCTTCAATTCATCCAAGAAGAAAACAACCATTAGATATTTGCAGAAAACAACCAATTTTTCATTGCCAAATAAGAATTCTACCCACATACAACCCCAGAGACAGCCGCAGTTCACAACACCACCACAATGGCAACAACCCATGCTTAGGCCATAGTTATATCAACCATTTTTTGGAAGTAATCCAGCACCGTTCCGACCAACATTTACCCTAAGATGGCCAATACAACCCACTCGATTCTAACAACCAAGGCAACAATTCATGGCAAACACACAACCTCCAAGACCTAACCTATGGGCAAGCAGACCACCACAATAGTACAAACCAACACCGATGTCTATAAGTACACGCCAAACGGGACATAACAGAGGTACAAGCTTCAGAAACTTTAGGCCGCAGCAACCGCAACCACATACCCCAAAGTTCACCGTAAAGGAGCTGTTCAATATTGAACAACAAGACGAAAACGATACCGATGCCTACTATGGAGAACAGACATACTACTATCCAAATTAGGACGCATATTCAGATGACTACCACGTAGAAGATTACCAAAATGCCCAATACGAAGAAGAAGATGTAAATTTTAAAAAATTCCAAGAGAAAAACGGAGAAACGTAATCGAACTCAATTCTTGTTCAGATAAAAAAGAACTTCCACATATCGAAATTAAAAATCCTCCCCTTAAACTTCTTCTTGATACAGGGGCAACCAAATCATTTCTTAACTCCGAAATTGCATCCAAATTTTATAAAAATTTTATCAAACATGAACCGTTTGTAGTCAGTTCAATATTTCAAAACCATTCACAGGAATATTGTGCTGAAATTCCAATCTTCCCAGAATTTAACTCTAATATTAATTTAAAATTCTACCTTTTTAAATTCCATAAAACATTTGATGGTCTTATCGGCCTCGATAACTTAAAACTTCTACAAGCACATCTTAATTTCCCAGCATCCACACTAACTACAGCACACTCAGTTCTCCCTATTTTTTATTATAAAACCAACAAAACACAATTTTATACAATTCAATTGGAACCCAGAACAATCACACAAGTACGACTTCCAGTAAAACAAACAAAAGGCACCATACTTATACCAAAACAAGAAATACAAGGGGCAACTCTAAGAGAAACTCTCAGTGAAGTCTGCAGTCATCTAGCCTGGACCGAAATGATCAACAATACTGATGAACCTATTCAAGTAGAACTCACCAATCCTGTGAGAATCACCTGTATACCTCGGACATCATTCCAATGGAAACAGAAACAATAATAGATAGCGATCCTCTCATCAGAACAGATAATCTAAATCCAGAAGAAGAGATGCACATCAGACGTTTATGCAGAAAATTTGCAGATATATTCCATAATCCTGATTATACTTTAACATTTACAAATCAAATAAAACACCACATACGAACAACGGATGAAGTCCCAGTTTTCACAAAATCATATGGATATCCACACGTACACTTCCCGTCATATAAAACTGGTACACTTTTTTTTCCCAATGTAAACCTGTGTTCAGACTGGATACAATGGTCCGTGAATCAATTCGTTGTTGCCATCACAGATAACGGAATTGCACAAAATCTAAATATAAAAAATAACGTTCAAAAATGTATAAAGTTTTTAGATGGGTATTATTTTTATCATTAACAACAAAAAACTGTATCTAATAAATTTAATAACCAAAGATAGGGTTGAGCTAATATCCAAAATGTTTGAAGGGAACATTGGAATGCATCTACTGTAATTTTATACTTCAATTACCTACCGAACACGAACTGTATTTTGTCTCAATAAGTTTAGTAACAGGCAAACTACCAAGATTAAATTATTATTTATTACAAGAACAATAAATGTGAAAAAGTAACATTATACTTTAACCTACGTATTATAAACTGTAAAATATCTGGGAGGAAAAAACACTTTTCAAAACTTGACAGTTACAATCCAACATCTCACTGTAACTTAATGTGTGGGTACTTAACTGAGATTATGGAAAATTACAATAGTAATAGGAGATTTTTTTTAGGATGCATGTTTAAATAAATGTGACTGACTGATAGAGAATGCTCGACAATGTTTTAGTTTTTAGTATTCTCAAAACTGGCGGTCTGTCGCACAGCCCTGCTTTTAGTTATTTTCATATAATATTTTCGTTGAACTGGCAACAGTGCTCTAGAAATTAGAATGACACATGTGACAAGATCAACGTACACAACTTAAAAAACATGATTTTTGGTTATAAGAGTTGTACCAGTTTTTTATGACGCGAACGGTACATCGAGAAGAGGTTCAAAAACAGATCACATCAATGCTGGACCAAGGCATCATCAGACCAAGTCAATCACCCTGGTCATCTCCAATTTGGGTCGTACCAAAAAAACCAGACGCCTCTGGAAAAATTAAATGGAGAATCGTAGTCGATTACAGAAAGATAAATGAGAAGACTATAGACGATAGGTATCCAATTCCAAATATCACGGACATCCTTGATAAACTCGGACGCTGTCAATACTTTTCCACCCTCGATCTAGCCAGTGGATTTCACCAAATAGAAATGGCAAGGGAATATATACAGAAAACAGCATTTAACGTGAAAAATGGCCATTATGAATACCTTAGAATGTCTTTTGGTTTAAAGAATGCACCCTCTACATTCCAGAGAATAATGGACAATGTGCTTAAAGGACTCATAGGAGAAATCTGCTTAGTATACATGGATGACATAATCTTATACTCAACCTCACTTCAGGAACACATGGTCAACCTTAAGAATATCTTTGAAAGACTACGAGAAACTAGGTTCAAGATACAGATAGACAAATGCGAATTTTTAAAAAAAGAAGTTAAATTCTTGGGCCACGTCGTAACTCCTGAAGGAATAAAACCAAATCCAAGCAAAATTAAATCCATCATAGACTATCCCATACCAAATACTACCAAGTAGATTAAAGGATTTCTAGGACTACTTGGATATTACAGAAAGTTCATTAAGGATTTCGCAAAAATAACAAAACCGCTCACCTAATGTTTAAAGAAAGATGCCAAGATAGAACACACAGAACAATTCCTAAACTGTATCAAAATCTGCAAAAACCTATTAACCAACGAACCGCTTATACAATATCCGGATTTTAGGAAGCCTTTCAATCTCACCACAGATGCAAGCAACTTTGCTATAGGTGCTATTCTGTCACAGGGTCCTGTAGGACAAGACAAACCCATTGCATATGCATCAAGAACACTGAACGAGACCGAGCTTAAATATTCTACCATCGAAAAGGAAATGCTTGCAATCGTATGGGCTACTAAATATTTTCGACCTTATTTATTTGGAAGGAAGTTTAAAATTCTCTCCGATCACCGACCACTTCAATGGCTATTCTCTTTAAAAGATCCGAACTCGAGACTTGTTAGATGGAGACTAAAACTCGAAGAATTCGATTATGAAGTCATATACAAAAAAGGAAAATCCAATACGAACGCTGATGCATTATCCCGTGTCGAAATCCACACTAAAGAAGTAAGTACCATTGACGAACACGTAGAAGAAATAATCAGTCTATTATCCAGAAAAGAAGATGACAACATATCTATGATCAACCATCCAAACTCAGTGTGCGATCCAGATGAAGAAGATCATATGCTTAACTTAGACGAAATTATCAAAGAAAAACAAACATCCGGCCTAACTGCAGAAGAAATGAAAGTAATAGACGAACTTCTACAAGAAGAAAACCAAAATATTGACAGTCAGCCAACAATATCGCTATACCAACAAGACAACAACACAGATGGTACCCAACATTCTACAGAGGAAAACCCAATACTCGGAATTCCAATCAGCGAAAGACCATTGAACTGTTACAGCAACCAAATCATATTCAAATTGGTAAATTATAATCCTGCAAAACCTACAACAGAACAGTGCTTCCTAACAAAGAAAAGAATGCACGTCCAACTAGATAAAAACGACCTGAAAAACGATATTTTTAATTTCTTCAAGAACTACGTCGATACAAAAAAGAAATATGCCATCCTATTAGAAACTGATGAACTCTACCAGTCTGTCTGCAACATACTTCGAGAAACATTCAAGAATTCTGCATTTGATCTTGTAAAATCTAACAATTTACTAGAAGATATAAACAGTCCAGAAAGACAGAAAACCATCTTACAAGACTATCACTAAGGAAAGACAAATCAGAGAGGAATTAATGAAACAGAAATTTAAATCAGAAAACATTATTACTGGCCAACGTTGAAAAAGATTTAGAAGATTATATTAATCTCTTCGATACTTGTCAAACAAACAAATACGACAGAAATCCAGAAAAACTGAAGTTTATGTTAACTCCAACACCAACGAAACCACTGGAAATTGTTCACATAGACACATTTCAAGCAGCAGGACAAAAATTCCTTACCATCATCGCCGCATTTTCAAAATACAGTCACGCGTACCCAATAGAAGGATCAAACGCGATTAACATCTTAAACGCATTCCTGCTATTCATCACCCACCATGGACTACCACATATGATAATTTCTGATAGTGGAACTGAATTTAAAAATGGACTTGTTCAAGAATTCGTGGACACTTAATCGTGGACACAAGATCTTAATCCACTGCACAACACCTGATAACCCGCAATCCAATGAAATGATCGAACGCTTTCACTCCACAGTCATCGAGCATCTTCGAATATTAAAAAAAAAAAAGGAAACACTTAACATAAAAGACCAGATGCTATACGCCATTATTGCATACAACAATTCTATTCACTCAGCTACCAAACAGAAGCCCATCAACGTCCTTAATGGTCACATAGATGCTCAAGATTCATTCGATATTGACATTAATACGACACTGATAGATAATTACACACAGGAGCACAGATTGAAAACAAAAGAGATGTATAAAGAAATAAATATGAATTTGCAAGAGAGCAAACAGAAAAACACTGAAAAGATAAAGAAAAACAGTAAAACGAAACAAACTGCTCCCCAGATTTTTACCTAAAATAGTCCAAAACAACAATCCTGTTACTGTTGATACCCAAGATACTACGGTGCATAAGAAAAATATTAAACATCAACCACCAATAAAAACTAACCGCAAAAATACTTTACAGATGTATCTCAGTAACAGCCCAAGAAGTGAAAATCCAGGACCTTCGAGACAATCAAGGGATCCTCCCAGTTAAGCTTGGAGAAGCAAGAATCCAAACCAGCACCCATGATTTCATCCACTATTTCCAATTGGAACTAATAGCACAGGAAATCGAAACATTGGCATATCAATATCAAACTACAACTACAGCTATAGAAAATGGACTAAGTCAGCCGTACTTCGACAGTCTACAGAACTTCGACAAAATATTGCAGTTTCTTCTTAAAACAGCCCAAGAGAAACTCGACTTAGTTTATCTAGCAACCAGAAATAAAAGAGGTCTTATCAATGGATTAGGAAATATTATAAAATCCATCTCAGGAAACTTAGATCAAGAAGACGCAAAAAGATACGATGCAGCAATTCAGTCACTTGAACTCAATAAACAAAATATTATTAACAACATTAATAACCAATTAAGGCTTAATAAGAAAATAATGAACAACTACGACGAGACAGTGACACTACTAACCCACAATCAAGAGATAATAGCCGCAGAAACCAACAAAATCTGAACAGACTTAAACCAATTCGTCTTTGCTTTCCACCATTACATGCAAGTTCGAAACGTTTTAGACCAGATGAATTTAGCCTTACAAACCATTATACAAATATTAGATGACCTACAGACAGCAATCACATTCGCAAAAATCAAAACTCTTCATAATGGACTTATAAAACCATACGAAATAAGATGGACCATCCAGAAAATGCTAGAACATCATCCAGCTTCTCAGCTACCATACCTCGAAGAAGAAGACCTGATGAGATATAACAAGATAGTAGAAGTAGATGGTTACTACTCCAACCACTCTCTAGCCTTTATCTTACATTTTCCCATTCTTTATTCCAAAGTATTCACATATTTTCATCTATATTCACTTCCAACCATAAATAACACAATAATTATTCCACCTGGACCATATTTAGCTTCTAACTCAGAACTTTTCAATACATGGACCTACCATGCAGAAAGAGTGAACCAAAGAAATTCATTTGTCCAGAGAAGTTCCCGCAAGAAAATACAGAAACTGACGACTGCATCAATCAAATCCTAAAATTATCCAATGATTCCGCCCAATGTCAAAACGTGCCGATCACAATTAGCACAACAATTATCCAAAAAGTATCGGAAGCTCACTATATTGCTGTTTTCTCAAACGCTACTAAAATCTCCACCCACTGTTCTACTTCCAAAATTGAAGTACTCAGAGGAACATTTCTAATAGAACTACCCAGAGGATGTGAGCTCAGAACCAATAACGAAGTTTACATCAACTCCAAAGCAACAATAAAAGAAGAACCGTTAACCCTGCCAAAAATAAAAATTAATCTTCAAGTGGAAAATCCAACAGTAAAGCCTCTAAAATTAGATAGAATCCAGTTAGATGAACTACATAAACTCTCAACGGAAGAAAAAAGACTCCAACCCGTGTCTTTAAAAACAATGGATCATTACCATCTATGGACACCACCAATATATATCCTGGCAACAGCCCTTATCATTATTTTGGTTTACAAATTACGAGAGATATGGAAAAAGAAGACAACTGAAGAAGAAGATACAGCCGATCCAGAATCCATACCTTCAGTTTTGTTCATCCCTCACAAAACTTCCCAAGGGGATGGAGAAATTACGGTGCAGTAACCCTGGAGGTCAGCAAACCCAATCAACAGTTTTGTCAGCATTTAATTTTTATATAAAAGAAATAGTATTGTAATTAAATTCAGTTATTTTCAACCAATAAAGCAGTGCAGTATAGTTGTAAAAGTTAATAAAGGGTCTTTTTAAAAAGTACCTTTGCGAGTTTAAACCTTTAAGTGGTGTCATTGACAAAATCGACAAAATTCTTAAATCAAAAGGAATAAATACAATATATGCCCAAAAAAAAAACTTTTATCCAATAAAAGACAATATTTACCCAACGACAAAAACTTTCATTCCTTGGCCTATCTATCAAAGTCAACATTACAAATGAACAACACGGAGTTTATGAAATTCCTTGTCAGACTGCTCTCGATTTTATATAGGCCAAACAAATCGTAGAATCCAAAATATAATTTTAGAACATAACATTTCTGTTCGCAATTCCGATTTAATTTCAGATCTAGGTCAACACCATCTTCATACAGCTCACACAATTTATTGTGAAAACTCCAGAACCATAGCCTCCATCCACTTCTATAAACCAAGAATTATCCGAGAAGCCATAGAAAAAAGGCCAAATTGTCTCAATAAAACAACTGACGGCATGCGGTTACCTTCTTACCACGCTAACCTACACCCAAACCACGTTACCATCGACGGTATAAATGAACCGTTTGCTGTTTCTAGTAGCAGTAATGCATTGGTTAGTGATCAGTGTAGTAGAATCTGTGGGCTCGGGAGACTAAGACCTCGGAAGTCCTAAAGAAGATAGAGAATGTCGAAAACTCGGCGCAGTGATAATCGACGCGGTTCAACCCAACATAGAGTAATATTCATTGTTGAATTTTATATTCAACTACTTAATAATCTTTCTTAAACACATAAGGTGCCCATTTACGACTACAATAAAATTTATTTTTACTATCTATGGTATATTTGATATTTTTAAAATGGCAAGCGAAAAATATTTAAGTTATTAATTATTGAATCTACATTACATACTGATCTCAAAATATTTGAGAAGTATTTTAGGTTAAGTAAAGAATTGTTCACAACAGGTATCTTTTATACATCAGATAATGTGACCTGAATACGGAAATACTCCTATAATATACTCAGTTGCCCTATTTCTTCTGAGAAAAAACTATGTATTATTTTAATTGTTTAAAAGGTAAACATGTAAATCATTAACATAACCTAACAAAAATACTAAAATTTTTAATAATTAAATATTAAAATTAAACATAAGTTGTTCTCACATGTCAGGAATCTGTTTGTGGTAATTTTTAGTACTAAACATTATTTCGATTTTAAAAAAGGTAAACCGCACCTTTGGAAATAAAAATTGTTCGAAAATGATTTTGTTGATTTCTAATTACGACCTTATTTGTTGTTAGGTATATTTATTATCATGATCCTTGTTTTTCTCTATTTAGTTTAAGACTAGCGTAGTAGACTTCGTAGTTAGCAAGAATAGTTGTATAAATCAATTATAACATATCAACGTTATCTCATCCTGACAAATTGAGCTACCCTGCCCAAGTTCAACTAACTTTAAAAAATAAAATATCTTTTTTAGAAAATTAACAAATAAAATTAATACAAAATACCTTTATTTTATTGTTCAGTTTCAAATCTTTGTGTATCTGCTATATTGTTCTCAAAACACACGGTTAACTTTCAATTCTCAAATGTCCCTAATATTCGTTTTACAAAACGCTATAGCTAAACTTCTTTCTTTGATCTGCTTATACAGAATCTAGCTCAAACTCTTGTCTCTGATTTTCTCGATGAATAATAATTGGTTTGTACTTACAATAAATACCTAATGGAAAAACTTAACTAAAATTTCTACCAATTATTATTCACAGACCAGAACTGCTACCACTTTTTAACTCATATTCACAAATTACTTTTACACTTTAAATTTTGCCGGCACTCATTTATCTGTCAGGATTGGATGTTCTTCCTTCTAACGTCAAAAACAGATAACCATTCGTTTCAAATTTCAAAATCCATCATTATCCAAAATCTACTTCCGCCTTACTTTTTAAGCAATCATTTTTTCGTATTTCAAAAACAAATCAAACTTTCCAATTTCTCAAGAAATCACTCACGTTCTCATTTTCTGTTTTCGATAAACAAAATAACAGTATACCTTAATAATTAGTTTTCTACGAAATTATAGTCACCGTTAATCCGGCAAGAGCGTCAAGATAGGCGCTTTAGATTACTTGCTCTGCGAGACCGTTTTACTAATACGCGTCAAATTGATGACCAATGGTTTGGAGTAGTAGGTAGACCTAGTAGTATGCGTACACTATATCGTCGCATTCGAGCCTTTGGACTGGTTTGATTCCCCCCACGACTAGTGCTTCCTTTGACTGCGGATCACTGTCATCAACGTTTGAATTGGTGCAGAGAACGGCAGCATTGAGTGGCAGAATGGCGTAATGTAGCATTCAGCGATGAATCAAGATTCTGTTTAGGAATGCATGATGGTCGTAGGATGGTAAGACGCCGCCGTGGGGAGCGATGAGATGTCGGGTTTGCTGTTGAGAGACATGTACATAGGACAAATGTAGTAATGGTTTGGGGGGCTATTGCCTATGGTAGCCGATTACCACTTGTGTTTATTCGAGGCAATATGACAGCTGCGCGTTATGTTGATGACATCTTACAAACAACGTTACTGCCTTATCTCGACGGCCGTCGAGACGTCCTTTTTCAGCAAGACAACGCGCGTCTCCATATTGCTCGTCAAACTATGGACTTTCTCCAAGTATATATATTGAGATGATATTAAATATAGGAGAAACAAAGATAGTGTTTAAAGAAATAATTTAGTTATATACTAGAAAATATTATAAAAAGTATTTATATGAGGACATTCTTAAGAAATTAGAACAAATACACACTTAAACAAGTATACACTTAAGTGAATTGGGTGGTAGGAACTTTTATATAGAATTATGGATTAAAAAATAGTGTTATTTATTAATTTAAGATGTAATTTATATATAAATTTGTATTCTGATCTGAAAAGCCTAAATTTCCATAAAATTCTCGATAGAATTTTAGTTATAATTGTAGTTTTCTAGATAGCATAAAAAGAATTATCTAGAAAGACGTCAATAGACAGAATTTAACCTTTGTTTGCAGTAGAATCTTCGCGAACATGGTTATGTCTATGAAATAAAAAGATTCGAACATATATTTTTTCAAGAACATTCGTGAACAGAAAAAATGATATAAATATGATGTGATTCGATTAAAGGAGGAGTCAGTCGGTCAGTCAGTCAGATTTTCAATATAGTAAAGTCAGTCAGTTGGTGAGATGTTCAATATAGTAAGATAGTAAGTTCAGTAAGTTCAGTAAATCAGAATAGTTCAGTCAAGATACACAGTTATCAGTGATTTAGTATATTAGATGAAGATGAAGAAACAGAATAAAGAGAATATTATTGAAGATTAAAAATTAAGTTAATATATATTGTATATTGTGATTGGAGATATATTTATTGGAGTTAATGTATATTGGATTGGAGTTAATATATGGTGATTGGAGATTGGAAGAGAAAAAAAGATTATTAGAAAGAAGAATAAATAGAAAAGAAGAAAGAACAATACTTTACTGATTTATAAATACTATTAAGAAGAAAAATATTCTAAAATGGTGGAAGCTGATAATTAAAATATTGTGGTGTATTTGGCAAGGCAAGTTTACAAAAGAAAGATAACCGAGGCTGACAACGGAGACATTGAGTGGTGATTAAAATCTTTTGGAGAACAGTTTCATTTAGGCATTCAGTGACAGAAAGGTACCATATTTTGTTAATATAATTTAATTAGTGTCATAAGAATTTCAATTTAAAGATAGTTTGTTTTAAATTTACATTGTTTATGTTAGATATATATGTGTGTTTCATAATAGATATAATAAAGATAATTTCAAACCCTATATATATATATATATATATATATATATATATATATATATATATATATATATATATATATATATATATATATATATATATATATATATATATATATATATATTATTAAAAAACACTCATTGCTCATAAAACTATTCACAAACAATACATCATTACAATTTGGCGCCCACCACGGGGCTCTCTATTTAAAAGAATTAGTTTGGGAAGATAAGTGCTCTCATATAATTAAATTAATTTTCATTAGAAAGAAAAAAATTATAGATTTTAATTTTAATTATATTTGAACAAGTAAAGTCTCAAAATGTCTCAAGGAAAGAAAGGTATAAGAAACAAAAAGAATGAAGAAGATGTGGAAGTAGAAACACAACCTGTACAAGAGGAGAGTTTAGTTCAAGTTCCACAAGATACTGCAGAAATGAATCCAGGAAGAGAGGAAAATGTCAATATGGCAGCTTTGATGTCATCAATGATGCAGGTGAAGAAGACAATGGAAGAGAATACGAAAAAAATGGAAGAGAATTCAAAAGAAGTCAAAGAAGACATAAAAAAAATGGAACAGAAATTGGAAGGGAATTATAGAAAATTAGAAAAGAAAATAGAAGATAATAATATTAAAATTGTAAAACAAATAGAAAAACAAATGGATAAAAAACTTGAAGCTGCAGAGAAAAAAGTAGCAAATGAAATAAAAAATATACGGCATGACTACAAGAAAAGGATAAAAAATGAGAGGACAGAAGTAAATAGGATTATTCAAGATAATATAGATATAGAACAGAAAAATTAGACGATATGCAACAAAATATCCAAATAAATAATAATCAAATAAGAAATGTGGAACAGAGAATAGATGATATTTCACAAATGAGAGACATAGGGAGACCTTACTTAAATTTAACAAATGAGACTGGGATTAAATTCTCTGGTAATATAAAAGATCTGCATCCTACAGTAAACATAAATAGTTTAAACATAAATTAAGATTAGTGAATAATATTAATGATATTAAAGATTATATTAGAATGACACTAAGTGGCAATGCGGCAACTTGGTTTGCCAGTATTGAAAATGATTTGGATAGTTTTCAAACATTTTAAAATAAATTTTTAAATTATTATTGGGGTGAATTAGAGCAAGCTAAATTTAGGGAAGTTCTATATTTTGGAAAGTATAATCACAATTTAAGATCAAATATGGTAGATTATGCATTAAAACTGATAACGGTTGCAAAATATTTAGAACCATTACTTAGAGAGGATGAAACAGTCTTAAATGTGTCTAGACATTTTGATGCCGATGTTGTGCAAACAGTAACTGTACAAAATATTCAAACAATAGAGAGCTTTATTAATTTTATTCAAAGAATACAAAGAGGTAATATGGCAAGTAATAATGATAACAATGATATTAGGATCAATAATAATAATAACAGACAAAACAATAATAACTTTCAATATAATAAGAATAATTATCAACAATATAGACAATCATACAATAATACTAGATACGGTAATAATTTACAAAATTTTACAATAATCAAAATAGACAGAATTTTAATAACAATACTAGTTATAATAGACAACATTTTAATAACAATACTAATAATAATAGACAAGATTTTAACAGTAGAAGAAATACAGAACGACCTAATTACAACAGACAGGTAAAGTATGTACGAAGAAATAGAAGCTGCGAAGATAGTGAACGAAATAGTACAAGGCAAGAAAATATGAGTAAAAGTCATAGTAGGGAAAGACATAGGACATTAGATCCAAGTGGTCAGACACAATCTGACAATTCTAACAATCAAAATTTTAATCAGTAAACTTTCTGAATTACAAGTTGGGCCATTACTATTATGAAATACCTTCTGAATTTATTTCTTTAGATGAAGATAAAATTATTGAATCTATTAATTTAATTTAAATAAATGCTATGACCAAAAATAAAATGATTAAGGTTATGATAGATACTGGTTCAGAAAGTACTTTAGTCTCGGAGAATTTTATTTTTAATACATTAAAACTACCAGATATAATAAAGATTCCAAAAATTAAAATTGTTGGTGCAAATAATAAAAAGTTGGGTGAAATTAATAAACTAGCCAATTTTAAAATTAATATTCTTAATAAAGAAATTAATATGCAAGGATTTGTTGTCAAGGATTTATGTGTTGATATATTAATGGGAAATGACGAATCCGAAAAGAAGAAAGTAAAGATAGATTTTGAAGAAAAAATGGTAACTTTGGAAGGGCAAATCATTAAGTTTATGCGGAAAGATGAGGTGGAAGAAGGAATAAGAGTTGATAGGATATTATTAAGAGAAAGTAATGATGTTTATGAAGAAGAAATGTATTTTGATGATAGGGAAATGTCCCAACAGAATGTAAAGAATAATTGTGGTGTCCACCACGAGGTGGAGTGCGTAAAATTGGAAGCAAGGAATAGTGAGTACATAATGAAGAATAATTTTATTTGTAAATAAGAAGATGTGATAAAAGTTAATTGCCCTGAAGAATATAAATCAATAGTCGTTTCCATATTGCAGCAACACAAGGGACTTGTCAATAAAGAAAATAGAATTGCACAAAATGATATCCATAGTATAAAAGTTAAAGAAGAAAAAGATTTTAAAACAAAATCATACCCAATACCATATAAATACAGAGAAGAAGTAAACAGAACGATTTTTAATATGTTAGAAGATGGAATCATTGAGTAGGCAGATACACGCTTCATAAACCCTATAGTAGTAGTACGTAAAAGATCAGGTGAAGTCAGGTTATGTTTGGATGCAAGGAATATTAACAAGATTACTGAAAAGCAATTTGAAGCACCAATGAGTATAGATGGAATACTAGGAAGAATTACAGGAATGTCATTTTTCACTAAAATCCATTTACAGCATAGTTTCTGGTTAATACCTCTAGAAAGAAAAAGTAGACAGTATACGGGATTTCAGATAGATGGAGTAGTATATCAATTCAAAGTAGTACCATTTGGACTTCAATCATCTTGCAGTGCTTTATGTAGATGTCTTAATGATATTCTGGATCAATATGAACATTTTGTAATTCACTACATTGATGATATATTAATTTTTTCTAAAACGGCTGACGATCATGAGAAACACCTAAAAATTATAATAAACAGATTAGACAAAGTTGGACTAAAAATAAATCAAGAAAAATGTACATTTTTTCAAAAAGAAGTAATATATCTAGGTTATAAACTTAACACTTAAGGGAATCGAAATGGATCCAGAACGGACACAGGTTATTCAGGAATATAAAACACCACACAATTTAAGAACTTTAAGAGGATTTATTGGAATAATTAATTATTATGAAAGGATGATACCAGATCTAAGTATAAAAGAAATTCCATTACTTGAACTGCTGAGGAAAGGAGTAAAATGGAGATAGGATCAGAGAAGAGAACTAGCATTCCAAGAAATCAAAAACATTTTTCTGTCAAATTTAAAAATATATCATCCTGACTACACACAGCCATTCATATTAAGAACAGATGCATCCATAGAGAGATTATCAGGGGTATTATTACAAATACATGATGGGGTCGAATACCCAATACAATTTATTTCAAGAATTACAAAGCCACATGAAAAGGGTTACTCAGTTTCAGAATTAGAACTAGTAAGTATCATACACTGTGTCACAAAATTAAGATTTTATTTGTTGGGTAATGAATTTACTATAGAAACAGATCACCAAGCTTTAACATCTATATTAAATAACAAATATGGAAACAGTAGAATACATCGGTGGAGTCTAATACTGAGTGAATACTGCTTTGAAATCAAATACATTTCTGGAAAATCTAACATAGTGGCAGATGCTTTGTCAAGGTTAGAAAATACATCACAAAAAGGGCAGCGAACAATAAAAATTGGATTAAATCAGTTAGTAGAAAGCTCTGGATTATATTCTAAAGAAGAAATCATAAGAGATCAGATCAATTTGAGTGAAAAACAAAAAGTCCTTAGGAAAGATGGGGTGTATTATAAAATAATTAATGGCATAGAAGTATATGTAATAAGTAGAACTTTGGCAAGGAAAATATGGAAAAATTTACATAACAATTATATGCATATTGGTTCAAGAAAGCTATGGATGCTATTTAGGGACAATTATTTTGCAAAGAATGATATAAGTATAGCAAAAGATTACTATTAGAATTACTACCCAATGCCAAATATGTCAAATAAACAAAGAAAAGAATTTCAAAAACCAGAACACATATAGATCTAATGTTGTATATGAAAAACTAAATACAGTTTCCATGGATTTCATTTCAAATTTAGTTCCCAGTCCAACAGAAAAAAAGCATATACTAGTGATAGTTGATTTATATACAAAATTTATTAAACTATATCCCTGCTCAAGAACAAATGTTAAAACATTGAAATTATATATTAATCAATTTTTCGAAGAAATAGGACCATTTAGAAATTGCATAATAGATAATGCTACATATTTTAACAACCAAAAATTTCGGGCATTTTGTGAGAAAAAAGGAATCAACATTCATTTTACAAGTATCAGACATCCTCAGGCAAATCAACATGAGACATGGCAGCAACATATACCACAAGTAGAATATTTTTTAAATAATACACAGAATTTAAATACAGAGGAAGTACCAAAATATTTAATGTTTGGGCATATAGGAAACAGAAAATGGATTAGTGAATATAATCAGGATATGTTAGAACAAGTAATGCAGAAAGTGAATAACCGAATTATGAGGAAAGCTGAAAAATATATCAGAAGACAAAATCGAAAAATAAAAAAACCAATCACATTTCAAAAAGGAGACAAAGTGTTAATTCGTTCACTTAGAAACAGTAATGTTAGAGAAAACCGTTGTAAGAAATTACAACCAATGTTTGAAGGTCCATACAGAATCGAAAATCAGAATGGACTAAATAGTTATGTGTTGATAGATACAGATAATAAACTTCATTTTTTTTTGTTAATGACATTTTCAAATATCATGAAGAGATTGAATAATGTTTTCTATACTTTTAACACTAATAATAACAACACAACAGTTCACTGATAGATCCATTTCATTAGATAGACTTGATTTGTTGAGATAGATAGATGGTAGATTTCATTGTTGTGAATCAATTTGACATCATACTTGTTGATCTTATCCATATGGAAATTGTTTGTGTCCTTAAAATCATAATTTGGGGTTAGATACAAAATTGATTCTATAAATGTCTTTCTAAAAATATTATGAAAAGTGTAAAACTTACCATTCATATTGATGAAAGCCTTTTGAACGGAAATGTTCACCTAGATCTTGTCTATAAATAAACAGAACACAATATATAGATCCTTACATTAGGTTATATTTATTTATTGTTAAGATATAGCCTCCATTTGACATGACAGTTTGACATAGACAGGGAACAGGGATGTATTTAATAGAACAATTTTAAATAAAAAATTGAATTATTTAATTTATTATATTTACTAAGGTATGTGGATAAGAAAATTAATATTTAAAAAAAAAATATGTGAATTATTTCTTTTAAAATTAATTTTGGGGTATTGAGATGATATTAAATATAGGAGAAACAAAGATAGTGTTTAAAAAATTATTTATAAGTTATATACTAGATAATATTAGTTATAAAAAATATTTATGTGAGGGCATTCTTAAGAAATTAACATAATAATAAGTTTAAAAAGTGTTTAAGTTGCAATGTATTTGGTTATTTTAATAATTATAATATTTTAAATATATTTGAGTACACCATCTTTGTAGGCAACCAAGTATACACGTAAGTAAATAAATGGTAGGAACTTTTATATAGAATTATGGATTAAAAAATAGTGTTATTTATTAATTTAAGATGTAATTTATATATAAATTTGTATTCTGATCTAAAAAGCCTAAATTTCCATAAAATTCTGGATAGAATTTTAGTTATAATAGTAGATAGCATAAAAAGAATTATCTAGAAATATAGAAACAAGACGTCAATAGACAGAATTTAACCTTTGTTCGCAGTAGAATCTTCGCGAACATGGTTATGTCTATGAAATAGAAAGATTCGAACATATATTTTTTTAAGAACATTCGTGAACAGAAAAAATGATATAAATATGATGTGATTTGGATTCAAGATGGTCAGTCGGTCAGTCAGTCAGATTTTCAATATAGTAAAGTCAGTCAGTTGGTGAGATGTTTAATATAGTAAGATGGTAAGTTCAGTAAATCAGAATAGTTCAGTCAAGATACACAGTTATCAGTGATTAAGTATATTAGATGAAGATGAAGAAACAGAATAAAGAGAATATTATTGAAGATTAAAAATTATGTTAATATATATTGTATATTGTGATTGAAGATATATTTATTGGAGTTAATGTATATTGGATTGGAGTTAATATATGGTGATTGGAGATTGGAAGAGAAAAAAAGATTATTTGAAAGAAGAATAAATAGAAAAGAAGAAAGAAGAATATTTTACTGATTTATAAATACTATTAACAAGAAAAATATTTTAAAATGGTGGAAGCTGATAATTAAAACATTGTGGAGTATTTGGCAAGGCAAGTTTACAAAAAGAAGGATAACCGAGGTTGACAACGAAGACATTGAGTGGTGATTAAAATCTTTTGGAGAACAGTTTCATTTAGGCATTCAGTGACAGAAAGGTACCAAATTTTGTTAATATAATTTAATTAGTGTCATAAGAATTTCAATTTAAAGATAGTTTGTTTTAAATTTATATTGTCTACATAATTTAATTAGTGTCTTAATAATTTCAATTTAAAGATAGTTTGAAGTGCTTACAAACTAATTCTTTGAGAACCGCGATAAAAACCCTATATTTATATTATATAAAAACACTCATTGCTCATAAAACATCATTCACAAACAAAACATCATTACAATATATATATATATATATATATATATATATATATATATATATATATATATATATATATATATATATATATATATATATATATATAAAGTTGTATGAAGTTGTATGTAAAATGAATAAAACAATAATCGAAGCCACAAGAAAGATGTGCTGTTGTATAATGTTTAAATATTTACTTGTGTGTGTGTGTGTGTGAGAGAGAGAGATGGCATTAGACAAAAAATCTTTTTGCCACAGAAAAAAATATTTACTTAAAAATGTAATTTATGTCAAGCAATTTTATGTTGGTTTAAAAAAATATTGAAAGACAAGCAACACTGCAAACATCAGCTATTACCATCGAATCTATGGAGAAGCTATGAGCATATTAATGTGTGTATTAAAAACGGCGTCAGTAGGTGTGGCTAACGATCATACCAATATAGTGGTGGGATCAGGGCCGGACTCGATAATATTAAAACTACTATACAAATATGACTAGTTATTCAGAAGATTTAATCATAATCTAAAAAGTGCAATACATTTTTAATAAACTATGATTTATTTATCCCGCGGTAAACACTAAAAACACGACATATTATACATAGAGATAAATTAATACAGTCAAATAACGAGTTGTATCTGAAAGAGATAATAATATAAATAATATTTTAAAGAGTAAAATGAATATACAGTATGAAATAAAAGAAATACGTTCGTTTTACAACTTATATATTTGATAACTACAAATTAACTGACACTTAAAAATTTAGTTCAATTAACAAAGTTAGAAAAGTTATTATTAAAAAAACAAAATTGAATATCTGCCAAATATTACAATGAAAATACTGTGTCGAAATAAAAATAATTATGTTGCAGTAGTTAATAAGAAATTTTAAGATATTTACGATGAAGATATTTGAGTATTCTCAAGAATAGCACGATCTATTTATTTATTATGCATATTATTAATTTATTTTTTGAAGTACGGGTCATTACTTTATTTACATATTTGTATACTAACCTGTGGAACGTTATTCCTGAAGATTTTTTATTAATATTGCTTCTGCTACTGCAACTACGTTGAGAACAAGAAACCATTATTATGCACTATCACAATATAATATTATAGTTTTTATAAAAGTATTATAAAACTAAAAATATTCGAAAAGCAACAAACGTAAACAATCATTCACGATCAGTCAAAACGATCATAACAATATGGCCGAGGTGCGATAGTCTTTGTAAGTATATTTGAACAAGTAAAAATGAACAAATTTTCATACGGAACACTACACACATGATAATTAGGGTAGTGTTCCGAAATGAGATTGGGAATGATGAGATGAAAACAGCTGATGCTTGAAGTGTTGTTAGTCTTTCAATATTTCTTTAAACTTAAAGATTAAAAACTAAATTAAAACTAAAATTACATTTTTAAGTAAATATTATATAATAGTATATCTCGATGGCTTCCATTATTGTTTTATTCATTTTACATACAACTTTAACATTTAATAACGATTTTAATGTTTGTTAAATATATTTACGTACATGCTATCAAAAACGTGACCTTAATCTTATGTACCTAGCATACATACTAATATTAAATTTAATAAGAATATTGTTCTGAAGCTACTTTATTGTGGCATCTTAATGTAATTTACTATTTTTGTTGGGAATAAGCCACAATTTTACTTATTTCCACTCCGAAAACCGTATTTTGAGAACGATTTTCGAAGTAGAAATCAAAACATCAAATAAACTTACGTTAAAGTAAAATTGTGGCTTAATGCCAACAAAAAGAGTAAATTATTTATTTATACTTTACATAAAACACATTTTACAGAATAAAAACAAGTAGGAATTTTAGATAATTTCCGGGTTCCTACCCGGGTAACGGGTAGGAACTCCATTGGATAGTCCATTGGATAGTCCATTGGATAGTCCTATCAGGGAAAATGAATCAATCCCTGCCTTCCGCAGATTCCAGGTGTTTCCTGGCCCGGGAAACTAGTACCTGTTTAGGGTCCCTTGTCCAGGGTTACGTATGAAGTCCACAACGGCATTCGTGGCGGGGAAGAATATCTTCACTACGGCATGGAGGGCGGAAGTGGCAACCTTTGATTTTAGGGTTTGTATAGAATCAACCTGCTGCCTTGTAGTTATAGTCATTGGATCGTCAAAGGCTAGAGGAAGAAAACCTTGATCACAAATTACCCGGTCCTCCAGGTTGGGGGTTGTGGCATTGGACTGGGTTTCCAATACTCTTCAAAATTTTAACATACCAAAAAGCCTAAACAAAGCCTCGAAACTTAAGATGGGTTTTCAAGGAAACGACCAAAGCTAAGAAAACGGATTATGAATATTGGTACATGGAATATACAGGGGATAAAACAAAAGATTGATATCATTGTGCCTGATTTAGAACAAATGAAAATGGATATTATAGCACTAACTGAAACAAAGAAAAAAGGAACTGGCACTGATATGGTAGGAAATTATATACATATATTCACTGGAGTCCCTAAAGATAAAAGAGCCGCTAGGGGAGGATATATTCACTGGAGTCCCTAAAGATAAAAGAGCCGCTAGGGGAGTATCAATACTAATAAAGAAAAAACTTAAGAATAATATCACAGACTGGAAAACAATTGATGAGAATATCCTAAGAGTAAATATAGACATATATGGGCACAAGATTACCATGATAGCCGCTTATGCCCCCTCTGATGATGCAACAATCAACGTGAAAGAAAATTTCTTTCAAAAAATCGAGGATATACTTAACAACATAGGAAAAAACAGAGAAATAATTATGCTTGGAGACTTCAATAGTAGAACGGGATATCAGAAAAACAGTAGAGTAGTAGGACCTTTTGGAGAAATGGCAACTAATGATAATGACGGTAGACTTATACACTTATGTGAGAGCTATGAGTTAAAAATTAGCAATGGATTCTACCAACATAAGGACATACATAGATATACCTGGATTCAACAAACACGCAATCTAAAATCAGTCATCGATTATATTATTAGTAAACAAAAATCTGTATTACAGTGGAATGATGTAAGAGTTCTCCGAGGACTAACATGTGGATCCGATCACTACTTAGTAAGAGCGAAAATTTTGTTCCCACTTTAGATAATACACGGAGACCAAAACCTAGAAGACAAGCAAGACTTGCAGACAGTGGACACTCCGAAGTACAACTTCAATTGTTTTATAAATGATAGTACTAAACAGCTATACCAACGACGACTGGATGAAAAACTACGAGAAATAGAGAGACAAACATTTTCAGATATTTACGAGAATATTATTGCTAATTTACACCAGGCCTCTAAGGAAACCTCGAAGTACCTCCCCAGTACCAGAACACTCGGGACACAGCAAAACAAAATTAGTAACAAAATATGGTGGAACTAAGAAATCGAATATATGGTAAAACAGAAAAAAGAACAGCATCTAAAATGGCTAAATACAAAAAATACTAAAGACCATCAAGCTTACAAAGAAACCGATAGACAACTACGAAAAATGATAAAACAAGAAAAGAATAAAACATGGGATCAGAAATGTCAAGAAATCAATACATACATCGGAGGGAAGCAATGTACAGAGGTATGGAATTTTATACAATCAGTAAAAAATACAGGAAAAGACAAAGTACACATACACACCATAAAACCAAGACAATGGAAAGATCACTATAAAAGCTTGCTGACAGAGACAAGACAAGAATACCTAGGGAACTCCCCAACACAGTCAGTACATATACAAGAAGAGGAAGCGAGGGTAGACATCGAAACAGTAAGGAAGGCTGTAATGACCCTAAAGAATGGTAAATCCGCTGGACCTGAGGGAATCTATGCTGAAATGCTTAAGAATTGAACTCATAAACTATTTAAAAAATTAACTTATGTGATCAATCAGTGTCTAAATGGACACCCAGTACCAGAACAATGGAGAACGACATACATGTCCTCAATACACAAAAAGGGGGACAAAAGGAATTGTAATAATTATAGAGGCATATCGGTAACCAGAACCCTGAGCAGACTGTATGGACGAATTTTGAGAAATATGATCGAGGAAGAATATAAGCACAATGAAGAGGAAGAACAAAGCGGGTTCCGTGCAGGAAGATCGTGCACCGATAACGTATTTTGTCTTAAACAAATAATAGAAAAAAGATCGGCTAAGAATCTAGAAACTCATATTACTTTTGTAGACCTGCAAAAAGCATATGACAACATCCCCTTAACAAAACTGTGGACAACGTTGAAAAGATCTAACATCAATCACACATTGATAAATGCTGTACAAGAACTATATAGAGACTCAAAAGCACAGATAAAAACAGGAAAATATCTAACGGAAGAATTCCTGGTTACAAAAGGCTTGCGACAGGGATGCTGTATCTCACCAACCTTATTCAAGATATATGTT
Source organism: Diabrotica undecimpunctata (assembly GCF_040954645.1). Lineage (NCBI taxonomy): Eukaryota > Metazoa > Arthropoda > Insecta > Coleoptera > Chrysomelidae > Diabrotica > Diabrotica undecimpunctata. The sequence continues at coordinate 88,985,043 of NC_092809.1, read as the reverse complement.
GCTGCGGCATTGGAAATATGGAAAAGAAAGGTGCATAGGATGGGTATAGAGCTTAGTAATGAATGTATATATACACTCCAGTTTGCTGATGACCAGGTAGTGCTAGCGACCGACAGGAAAGACATGCAGTACATGCTTAGAAAACTGATAGAAGAATATAACGACTGGGAAATGAATGTCAATACAACAAAAACCAAATATCTTTGTATTGGAAACGAGTCAGATAAAATAGACCTCGAAAACGGACAACATATTTCCTGCTGTCAGAGCTATGACTACTTGGGTGTTGCCTTTGACAATACAGGAACTGATACACGGGAAATAGAAAAACGAATCACTCAAGCAAAGAAAGTCTTAGGATGTCTCAATGGTATACTGTGGAGTAAAGAGATAACGAAAGGAAGAAAATTTAATATATATGAGACCATGATTAAAACTACTCTTTTTTATGGCGCTGATACATGGAGAATTAGTGAAAAGAACAAAAAGCGAATAGAAGCAGTAGAAATGAATGCAATGAGAAGATCTTTAGGTATTTCCAGATGAGACCGAAACAGAAATGATGTAATAAAACAACGTATGGGAATAGAAGGAAATATACCTCAAGATATAGAGAAGAAACAATTAAGGTGGTATGGGCATGTTCAACGGATGCCAGCAACAAGACTCCCCAAAAAAGTAGTAGAATGGCAACCGATAGGTCGACGGAAAAGAGGAAGACCCAGATTAGAATGGCAACACGGCGTAAACAAGTCCATGAGCGAAAGAAATTTAACAACAAACGACTGCGAAGATAGGAAGAGATGGTGTTTAGGTATAGGACAACGTCGAAAGACGTTCTAAACCGATGTATATATAGGAATTTTAGATACCCTTATGTCGAATAATGTATTATATATATATATATATATATATATATATATATATATATATATATATATATATATATATATATATATATATATATATATTGTTATGATGTATTGTTTGTTTGAATGATGAGCAATGAGTATTTTTAATAATATAATATATAGGGTTTTTATCGCGGTTCTCAAAGAATTAGTTTGTAAGTACTTTTTTAAATTATCTTTATTATATCTATTATGAAACACACATATATGTCTAACCTAGCCAATGTTAATTTAAAATAAACTATCTGTAAATTGAAATTCTTATGAAACTAATTAAATTCTATAGACAATGTAAAATTTAAACAAACTATCTACAAAATTGAAATTGTTATGACACTAACTAAATTATATTAACAAAATTTTGTACCTTTCTGTCACTGAATGCCTAAATGAACTGTTTTCCACTATATAGATTATAATCACCACTCAAATGTCTTCTTCTCAGCTTCGGTTATCCTTGTTTTTATGAAATTACTTTTTCCAATTATCAGCTTCCACCAATTTAAGATATTTTTCTTCACCAGCATTTATAAACCACCACGCAAACCAGCAAACAGCATTTATATTTATTCTTCTTTTCTATATACCAATATCCAATCACCAAAATATTATTTAATTTTAATATTCAATTAATACTTCTTCCATTATCATCATTTATACATAACATAATTTTTGATCTTCAATAATATTTTCTTTATACTGTTTCTTATCTTGATTTAACTCACTATATTGAACAATTGTAATTGATTGACTGCCTCTAACTAATTTTCATACTAAAACTGGACTAATAGTAACTATAACTCATAACTGACTGACTAACTTAATGGACCTTCTTACTAAAAACTGCCATCTTGAATCCAAATCACGGGTATTTATATCTTTTCAATCTTCCAGAACCATCTGGTAAGAAATCATGTTCGATTTAGTTCTATTTCTTCTATATGGATGTTCTCGAAAAAAGTATATGTTCGATCCACAGACATAATCATTATTCCAGAATGTTCCAACATAAACAAAGGTCAAATTCTGCATTCTGGAGAATTCGTTAATTTTCTATTGATAATTTTGTTGACATTTAGGCTTTTCAGATCAGAATAAACACTTAAATCAGTAAATATATATAAATTAAACATTTTAAACTAACATTATTATTATAACCCCACTTTATATTCCTAATTATTCTTAATTTCTATCTGTCACTTCGAGAGTATGTATATCTGGTTGCCTAATCACATGGCTCACTTAAATATATTTACAATATTAAAATACAACTTTTTACAATTATTATATGCTAATTTCTTAAAAATGCCCTCACATAAATAATTTTAATTAAATTCTCTAGTATATAACTACTTAAAATACCCAAATACTTGTTATATCTAATATTATCTAGTATATAACTTATAAATTATTTTCTTTAAATACTAATCATATCAATACCCCAAAATAATATTTAAAATAAATAATTTACTTATTATTTTTTTAAATATTAATTTTCTTGTCCACTAATTTAATTTCTTATTTAAAAATTGTTCTATTAAATACATCCCTGTTCGCTGTCTATGTCAAACTGTCATGTCAAATGAAAGTTTGTGTGTTGTATGTTTGTGTTTACTACATTTTACCATGGATGTTAGGATACAAATCTAGGAATTATTTCCATTCAAAAGGCTTTCATCCATATAAATTGGTAAGTTTTACACTTTATTATATTAGAAAGACATTTATAAAATCAATTTTGTATCTAACCCCAAATTATGATTTTTAGGGTACAAAATAATTTCCATATGGACAAGACTACAAGTATGATGTCAAATTGATTCACAATAATGAAATCTACCATTTATTTAACAAATCAAGTCTATTGAATAAAATGGATATATCAGTAACAGTTGTTATTATTAATGTTAAAAGTATAGAAAACATTATTCATTCTCTTCATAATACTTAAAGATGTTGATATGGAACATGCCTCTTAGTCTGTTCTCTGCATCTATTAACACATAACTATTTAGTCCATTCTGATTTTCAATTCTGTATGGACCTTCAAACATTGGTTGTAATTTCTTACAACGGTTTTCTTTAACATTACTTTTTCTAAGTGAACGAATTAACACTTTATCTCCCTTTTGAAATGTGATTGGTTTTTTTATTTTTTGATTTTGTCTTCTGATATATTTTTCAGCTTTCCTCCTAATTCGGTTATTCACTTTCTGCATTACTTGTTCTAACATATCCTGATTATATTCACTAATCCATTTTCTGTTTCCTATATGGCCAAACATTAAATATTCTGGTACTTCCTCTGTATTTAAATTATGTGTATTATTTAAACAATATTCTACTTGTGGTATATGTTGCTGCCATGTCTCATGTTGATTTGCCTGAGGCTTATATATATATATATATATATATATATATATATATATATATATATATATATATATATATATATATATATAAGTAGATGTTATAAGCGGGTTTCTGGCGGGTTTCTGGCTCACTTTTCAAGATGGCGGCCAGAATGCAAGCTTACGTAAGCGGGTTCTGGATCACTTTTCAAGATGGCGGCTGTGACGTCAGCAGAATGCAAGCTTACGTGTCCTTGTGTCTCTAGGAAACGCCCTCGGCCAATGGTGACGTAGGGACAAACCCTCGTGTCTCTAGGCCACGCCCTCGACCAATGGTGACGTAGAAACACCCCCTCGTGTCTCGAGGTCACGCCCTCGACCCCATACCAATGGTGGTATAGGAACGCCCACAAGTAAACACCTGACCATTGGTGACATAGGAACGCCCCCTCGTAACGTTGGAACGTACCTTCGACCAATGGTGGCATAGGAACACTCCCTCGTGACGTTTTCACGTCAAATGTCACGTCCTGCGTCGAATGTCACGTGTTGCGTCGAATGTTACGTCATTCATGTCAATTCATGCCATACTTTATTGCATTCCTTTTTAACATTTTCTCACACTTTGGCGTTTTCACAGTCGAGAATATCCTGTACACGTGAAACAAAAATCAGCTTCTTATTAATAATATGCAGTCCTCAGTAATTACTGGTCGAGTTACGTCATACCAACCTGCCTATTTAATAAACCACTACACTCTGTTATACTCACAGTCTGTAGTTAATCTTTGTGATAGCGTGTTCGTTTTGTGTTTTTTTTATTGTATAATGGCTTTGGCATAGCCAATTAGCCATCGTTTTGTGTTACAAGAAATATTTGTGCTACAAATAAAAAATTAATAAAAGTAAGTACTATTTTTGAAAAATATTTAGAGGACTCGTATTTGATTTTATACACCATGTACTATCCGTCATTCTTTCTAAGTTTATCATATTGTTTATTAATTTCGGTATTATTCAAAACATGCAGTATTATTTGTAAATAATGTTTAATTTTCTTGTAGAATTAAGTTCTCGTTTTGAAAGTAGAATAGTGCATTTCACAAATAATAAAGTATTTGTTGATTAAAAAATATTTCGGTGGTAAATTATGAAAATGTATATTGTTACAGATGGATCTAACAAAGATTAATGCATCCTCTCTACTTACAGAGAAGAAAATTAAGTCAATAATTAAACTGAAGGAGCTGATAATTTTGAACGGTGTACCTCGTCACCTTTCAAAATTATAGCTTCTAAGGTGGTAAAGGGTAAATAAGGAGAAACAGTTTTATTGGAATTAGAGGAGAAAGTGGTATTCCTGCTAAACCGCTTAACGAAGGACTACGTTCCATTCATAACAGAATTTTCCAGTCAAAATTATTCTGTAGTGTTTCAAGGATTGGTGGACATTGGGACAACGCAGCCAGCAGCGAACTTCGAGATCATTAAGCATTAAAAAAGTATTGGTGAGTTTTTCATTTATTGATTTTTATTGCTTTTTACTTAATCATGAGTAACATTGGTGATCTCAGTAGTGACATTGTACAACATTTAATTAAAGCGCGAGATATTTTGTTTCAAAATTATATACCGCGAGAAGCGAATATTTGGTTAAAACATCAAAAGACATTTGACTTTTTTTACTAAAGTGATTCGGTGTGGGGACTTGGAATTAGCGAAATTACGACAACTATAGACAAACGCAGGTCATTTAAAGACAATTAAATTGGAAATTCAAAATTCTGGTCTTCGCGTGGGTGGCGGAATTACTAAACACCGTCGGGTTAAGTGGGAAGATGTAAATTCTGCATTCGCGAGTAGAGTCAGAACGGGTATATTAATTAATCTACGACACAAAGATTTAATGCAATTTTTTGTAGACTGTTTTAAGTTATTTAAAATTCGAGTTAAAACATTTTAAAAAAATTAAACATGATAAAATGTAATATGATATTATGTGAAGAATTTATTAGAAAATCAAATCAAGGTGATAATAACGAATTTAAATATTTTAATACCAAGAATGAAGTCGTAGACGCAGGAACGGACTTGGTTTTATGGTATCACACAAACATGGTGGATATATAAATAAATATGAAGTGGGAAATGGAGCAGCATCATGTATTAAATTACCAGAACCAGTTCAAAAAAAGCATGCTTGCATAAACGTAAAAAATAATGATACGGCATACTTCTTTTGGAGTATCGTTTCGGAGATTTATCCAGCTAAATGCAATTCAGATCGCACTTCTTCCCATCCACATTATGTGACTGTCTTAAATATCGATGAACTAGAGACACCTATGACTATTAAGGGTATTTTAAAATTTGAAAAGTTAAATAACTGTTAAATTTATGAAAACGTTTACGGGTTAAAAATGAACGTTGCTAAAGAGAGAACATTTTACGTAACAGCACCGGTAAGGCTATGCAAAACCAAATTAACTAAACATGTAAATTGATTGATTGTACAGGATAAATATTAACCAAAATTAAATGACTACGAAGCACCTATGGCTCACGATGAATCTGTAGAAATTAAATATCATTATTGTATGATTAAAGATATGTCTCGACTTAAGTCCAGTCAATTAAATAAGCATAAAAGTAAAAAATTTGTGTGTGATAGGTGTTTGAATTATTTTAGCAGTTTTGACAGATTAAACGATCATGCAAAATATTGTGAGGAAATCAATGAATGTAAAGTTTCGTTTCCGTCATATCAACATTTTGAATTTAAAAATCATATTTATAAACAAACGACTCCGTTTGTCGTCTATGCTGATTTTGAGTCAATGTTACACGAAGTTAAACACAGTCCTTTAAAATGCAAAACAATTAAATATCAGCACCGTAAGGCCTTTAGTGCAGGTTATTACGTTAAATGTTCTTATAAAGAATCTATGTCGTTTTACCGAAGTTACACAGGTGAAGATTGCATGAATTGGTTTGCCAAAGAAATGTCTGAGTTGGCGGTATTTGTGCAAGGAAAAATTAAAGATATTGTACCTATGATTGCCAACCAGTATTAATGATGCATCTAATTGTCAGAATTGCGAAAAAACGTTTTCAGATAAGGATGTAATTGTTCGTGATCATGATCATTTTACCGGAGATTTTCGAGGATTCGCACAGCAAGTGTGCAATTTAAATTCCAAAAAACTTGTCGTCGTCCCAATTTTTTTCATAATCTCAGTGGTTACGATTCACATATGATGATTAGAGATCTAGCGAAAAAGGATAGTATCAGCTTACTGCCAATAAACAAAGAAAAGTATATTTAATTTAGAATAAACGATTCCGAATCCAGCATAAGGTTGAGATTTGTTAATTACTGAGATTTTTAAATTCGTAATTGGACAAGTTGGCTGCCACATTACAACCTGAGGATTTAAAATATTTAGCTGGTGAATTTCCAAACGCGAGTACCGAACAAATGGAATTATTGAAAAAGGCATATTCCCATATGAATATATTGATTCTTTCAATAAATTGAATGAAACGCAACTACCATCAATTGATAAATTTTACAGCTCGTTATCAGGTGGACACATTTCCAAAAATATGTATCATCATATTAAAAGCAAACTCTTTGCAATTCATTCGGTATTTCATTCATTCATATTATTTACTGACATGCATCTTTGAAAATTTTCGACAATAATGTCGAGCTACATACGGTCTTAAGTCTGCTTGGTATTATACCATGCTGGGGTTTTCATGGAATGCAATGCTCAAGTATACTGGATGTAAACTTGAATTGCTGTGGAATATCGATAAAATCATGTTTATTGAGAAAGCTATCCGAGGAGGTATAAGTCAAGTAAGTAATCGATACTCTGAGGCTAATAACAAATACATATGTAATTACGATTTATCAGTCTAGTAGTCTAGTCTAGTAAATATTTGCTATATTTAGATGTCAACAATTAATATGGTTGGGCAATGTCTCAATTCTTACCATATGGGGGTTTCGAGTGGATAGACACTAATATTGACATTCTTAGCATTCCTGACGACGCGGATATGGGGTACATACTTCAAGTAGATCTGAAATACCCAGAACACTTGCACGACTCACATCGAGATTTACCGTTTTGTTGCGAACATCGTGTTCCACCAAGAAGTAAACTTCCAAAACTTATGATCACCCTGTACTACAAAAAAGAATACACTTTGCACTATTGCAATCTAAAACAAGCTCTGAATACAGGACTTAACAAAACTGACAAAACTGACAAAAATACATAAAGTGCTAAAGTTCAAGCAGAGCGCGTGGCTTAAGCCGTACATTGATCTTAACACCAGATTGCGAACCGCAGCAACTACAGCATTTGAAAAGGACCTGTACAAATTGGCAAACAACGCCATCTTTGGTAAAACGCTGGAAAACATTAGGAAACATCGCATTGTAAAACTTGTATCTAAATGGGATGGAAGATATGGGGCAAAAAATTTGATTGCTAGGCCAAGATTTCATAATAGTACCTTGTTTAATGAAAATCTAATGGCAATTGAACTTAACAAAACAGAGCTTATTTTCAACAAACCATTGTACATCGGCATGTCTATTATAAATATATCCAGAGTATATATGTACGATTTTCATTATAACTTTATGTTGCCATATATGGGAATTGAAAATTGTAAGCTGATGTATGGGGACACTGACAGTTTTATCTATGAAATAAAATGTGATGACGTTTACAGAGATGTTATTAAAGCAAATTTATTTAAATTCGATACATCAGACTATTTTGAGAATAATATTTATGGAATACCTCAAGTCAACAAAAACGTTCTAGGAATGATGAAAGATGAGACAAACGGTCGCATTATGACTCATTTTGTTGGACTTAGATTTAAAATGTATTCGTTTAAGATCAGTCCGACGGATGAGGATCGAAAGGCATTGTGGGATAAATAGAAGAATAATATGGATGATGCAAATATTGAAAGAATTATAAATAATTTACAAATGTCACAAAAAAATCTAAGGGGGTTAAATATTCCACGTTAAAAAATGACATTACTTTTAATGATTATGTTAAGTGTTTAAACGAATTTACAACTAAAAGCGTCTCCCAATCAACGTTTCGTTCCTACGCCTATGATCTCTTTACAATAACACAAGAAAAAATTGCATTAAGTCCGTACGATGATAAACGTTACTTGCAACAAAATTCTCACGACACGTTACCTTGGGGTTATTATGAAACCACAATGATTGAGTAAAACAATAAACAAATTAATAAATGAAAACATAACCAACTTTTTTAATTTTTACTGTTAACTGAAAACCTGTGTAAACCTATGTATTCAATCTTGTAAAATAAATGCTGTAATTTTAAATACAAAATAAAAACTTTTTAAATATGCATTGTTTTTTTTGCAAATTGGTTCTTAAAGTCTCAGCTTGTCTTTCACAGGTTGTGACATGCATATTAATAATGAAACGAACTTAAAGTTGTTTTAAATATTTTATTTAAAAACACTGTTATTTAAATCTATAATTACATCTTGTTTAAAAGAATACAAATATTCTCTTAATGCTAAACTTGTAATACTGGTATTACAAGAAGACTAACAAGATCAATATAAAATGCTTTAGGCTTTAAACCGTTTTTGAATTAAGTAGCAATTTTTAGTGCATTACAATAGTAATTTTAAAATTAAAGTTCTTCGAAAAACTGAATGCGTGGTAAAACTAACTTCTCGCTTACTTCAATAAGATTCTTGACATCTTCTTCAAATAACTGTAAAGTAACACCCAATTTCTTAACGAATAACCACTTGAGCTGATCTGTAGCTTGAGTTTTAACGGTTAAAAATTCACAACACTCTGGAGGTTTATCTTCACAATAGCATTGTAGAGGCATCTGGAAGAACAGATTGTATTTACGATTAAGTTTATCCATGAATTGTAACCAATCACATATACAAAACGATATTAAATTATTCTGACAGCATAATTGAACCCCAGGCTAAAATAATCGAGCTGAACTTATTCCTCTTAAATTTCCAAAATGATACAGTGTATTAATCAACATCGTTTCACTTTTGGCTTTTTCTTCAACACTGTTCATGGTATTACGTTTTCCACGAAATAAAGACGTGGTCATGACAAACTTTTAATTTATATATTCTAACCTCCCACACTGCTATTTGTATTTGAGTGCAAATTTCAACGTAAAGAGTTGTCCGTTTAGTACGTTAAAAAGCGATCGAAAAACGTATGAGTAGAAATAAAAGACATTTTAATATATAATAAAATTTGTTATTGCATAAAATCAGTTACAACTTTAATTTTATAATAATGTAAGTATTCTCTTAAAGCCCGACTTAAGAAAGTGTCTGTGGAAATGCTACAAAACGCAGTTAAAGCTTCAGGTGGTCCATATAAACTACTTCTGCTACAGAAGTTTGATTTTATCAAATCAATAACATTTCTATAATATTCATGAAAATTTAGGTTATTCAATAACGATACACGATGAGACACCAGACTGCTGTTTACATCTAGGATTTGGTTGACATCACTTGCATCTAGATAGTATTCTACGCAATATTTTACAACAACGATAAATTTGGTTACATCATACACCATTTCTTTAATTTTACAATAGTCTCCACACTGAAACGCGGTAGGATTGTAATCATCTTGAGAGGTGATGTTAAAGAAATGATCTTCTGCTTAAAAACTGCGATTATATCATTCCACTCGAACGTGTTTAAACTTATTTTTACATTCTTGTTAGACTGACACAAAATAATGGTTGGTGAGAAATGCCGGGCTGGAGATGGACCAACTTTCACGTTAAAACATCCAACTGGAAATGCAGCTTCTAATAAATAGTATGGTTCATTTTTGGCAGCATCTTCAAATTTGGCCAGAACCCTATCTAATTCTGCATCATAATCATTTTCTGATGAATCATCAATTACTACCATATCACTTGATTAACCATAACCACTATCTTGAGAATTCATATTGATGAAATGACAGGAACAACTGAGAGTGAGTTTGCAGGCTTTTTGCAATTTATACTTTTTAGTCCGCCACTTCCCACTCATTTAGAGTATGTCTACGCGGCGTATATAAAAGCAGATCCTCAAACTAGGTCTTATTCCAACTGTTATGTTTGCTATCCAATCCTAACCATTAAACGTACATCTTATTTCCGCGTCTGCGCAGTACTTTTTCAACTCAATAAATGTCAGGATTAGCCGTTTTTTTTGCAATTCTTCTTCTTAGAATGCTCCTCTGATAGGCGCTCCAGTCATATCTTCAATCAAGTATGTTGTAGGATTCGTTTTTTTAATTTCAACGATTTTAAATAATTCAGTTGTCCAATTGGGCTTATATCCTTTATCGAAAACATGTTTATTTTTACTAATGCGAACTATATCACCAACTTTCAATTTTCGTCGACCAGCGATTTTCAAAATATCTTTTTCGTTGGATTTATAAACGTCTATAGGTCTAAGTCGAATTTTTTGCTGTTTCGTGTTATTGTACTCTTCGGTGATTTGAGGTAAGATATCAATCCATTTGTAATTGTAAGTACCATTAAGACTGAAATACTTGTTTCTCCTCTAAGTTTTTCCTTCAATATACGAATAACTCGTTCACAAATAGCTGCTTTTTTAACACTAAAGGTATTATAGTGATTAATACCATGTTTTTCATGTGATTTTGAAACTTTTAATTGAAAAATTCTGTACCTTGGTCTGTCTGTAAATATTTCGGACATCGTTGAGTATGAGCAATAATGTCTGAAAATGTTCGAATAATTTCCTCCCCTGTTTTCGTCTTTAATGGTCGAGTTCACACAAACTTTGAAAAACAATTAATTAAACGAGAATCAGCTTGTGTTGTTTATTTTGATTAGCATACGAACGCATTTAAGCAAGATCCATTTGCCACAAATCATCTAATTCTTTAATGATTGTTCGACGACGAGGATAATTTTTTCGTGCTTGCTTATATAGCTCGTTAACTAATAGCCCAGTCTGGTTAAAAAAAAGGTGGAAAAATGTTTCGCAGATATCTGAAGCTTTTAAGACATAGGTAGGGGATACTAGATGATGAATAGACGAAATGATACTCCGCGTTTTTTTTAAGCAATAACTTATGGTCACAATTTGATTTTTTGTCTATAAATTTTTTCCCTTATATTTTAAATAAACAATATTTATGTCATTTTTTTATGTCAAGAATATCTTTATTTTCCGGTTTTTTTTTAATTAAAATTGATAAATAATTTACAGAGATATTTGCAAAAAAGCAGTTTTTTTGCACTAATTTATAAATTTTATTAATTTTTTTAATAACAAAATAAAATGGTATTAATACATTTAAACATCAAGGAATTACCATCTTTTAGATTTGTGCGAAAGTTATTTAATTTGTTTATCCCTGAGGCTAATTATTTAAACTATTGAGCTTGCCCTATGCATGATGCTAGACACATTCAGCAAATGTCATAGGATTCTTTAAGACTGAGACTATCTCAGAAGTTAAATGCATATTGAGTTTTCATCGAAATTATTTACAAAATAAACGTTTGAAAAAGGGGTATGTTTTTTACTTATAAACAATTGTAATAACTTCTATATTTTTCAAGCTACAGACTTGTACGTACAACCATTGGATAGCTGGTAAAAAAGCTCACATTAAAAAATAAAAAACCTTCTATGACCAATAGGAACGAAGTTAGTGACTATTTTTAAAAAAATCATATCTTCATTGTTTATAAACATTAAGAAGTAAAATTTGCACAAATTTTGAATGAAAATCTAAACTTTATATTGAAACTTATAGCTATAAAATTTATCTAATTTTTCGAAACGACGGTACTTTCGAAAGATAGACATAGGAAAGTGGAGAGGATATCTGTTTCAGCTCCGTTTTTTTTTCGGCATCGGAACTTCAAATTGCAACACGTAGGAAAAATTTACATTATCTCGGCTTCCTTTGCAGCTGCAAGCCTCTTTTTTTATTCTGGGGTAGCTCGTCGAAATATGAATAACTACATAGTTTTCACTGGCCGGAAAATATGGGAAAACTCGGAAAAATTGAGTCCATTTGAAATTCACCCTAAATATTTACTTTTTTTTAATTTGCTCGAATAGTCTGTCGCAGTATTAATAATGATGACATAATTTTTACCCCCCACAAATCTCGGAAAATCCCGGAAAATCAACATATGTTTTTTCATTATATTATTATATTCCTTATATTAATTATAATTGTTTGTATTTTTATAATTAACAATATTGATTTTTATTCTATTTTTTTTACAAATATGATATACAATATTAATCTAATCTGCCTTACTGCTTTGATAAAATAAGTCGATTTTTTCATCACTTGCCTTATTAAATTTTGCAATGTTTCTTGAACTTTACTTTTTTTATTTTCTTTACATACATTGGTTTAAAAGTTAAAATTTGGTTCATTTATTCGACTTCACTGTCAGGTCTGAACCTTTTTGTTGCAGGTTGTTTGTCTTCACTTATTAAGTCAGTCTTTCCATACATTAACATATTAATGGGCGATCTTAATGCCAAGGTGGGTCAAGGTAAGGTAGGAGAACAAGTAGGAAAAGATGGGCTTGGAAACAGAAATGACAGAGGAGATCGATTGATTCAATTTTGCCAAAGTAAAGACTTCGTAATAACAACTACCTTGTTCAAATTACCTCCTCGACGGTTATATACATGGACATCTCCACAACATACCAAAGAAAAAATAGTGAGAAATCAAATAGACTACATTATGATAACAAGGAGGTATCATAATGCTGTTAAATGTATTAAGACGTACCCAGGAGCTGATATAGGCTCAGATCATAACCCGGTAGTTACTGTGATAGAGGCGAGACCAAAAAAGATTAGAAGACCACACAGAAAGGCACTAGATTTAAATAAACTTAGAAACAAAAATATACGACAAGAAACAGGAGAAGAAATAAATGAAAACCTCCGTTCAGTGCAGCAACAAATTAACGATACAAACAACGTTAACCAAAAAATAAAGTACATAAATACAGCTATACAAACAGCAGGAAAGAAACATCTTACAAAAACAAAAACAAAGAATAAGGGGTGGTTGACACAAGATATACTAGACTTGATGGAACAAAGAAGAAAGATGAAGAATTACCCAGACAAATACAAAGAAATAAATAAAAACATAAAAAAGAGAATAAAAGAAGCCAAAGAGGAGTGGATTAAAGAACAATGTGAAGAAATGGAAACCTATGAGAATAAGTACGACGCGTTCAATATGCACAAAAAATTAAAAGAGATAACAGGAAGCATAAATAAATGCCAAATAGGTAAACTTAAAGACAAAGATGGAAATCTTATTGAAAATCTAGGGAATAAAATAAAAAGATGGACAGAATACCTGAATGAATTATTTGAAGACGATAGAAACAACTTAACTCCTTAACTCAGATAATCAATGCAACTGGGTCAGACACATTGAAAGAAGAAGTAGAATACGCAATAAGAAACGCTAAAAATGGAAAAGCAAATGGACCTGATGAAATTCCTACAGAACTGTTGAAGCTTTTGAATGATAAATCCGTAACCATAATATTAAATTTTGCAGCGAGGAGCTAAAACAGTTTCCCTCTACTTTCCTATGTCGATCTTTCGAAAGTAACTTCGTTTCGAAAGGTTTTAAGTTTTGAAAAATTTGATGAATTTTATAGCTATAAAATTCAATATAAAGTTTAGATTTTCATTCAAAATTTGTGCAAATTTTACTTCTTAATGTTTATAAACAATGGAGATATAATTAACAAAAAAATTGTCGCTAACTTCGTTCCTATTGTTCATAGGTTTATTTTTTTTTTGTTAAATGTGAGTTTTTTCACTAGCTATCTAATGGTTGTACGTACAAGTCTGTAGCTTGAAAAATATAGAAGTTATTACAATTGTTTATAAGTAAAAAACATACCCCGTTTTCAAACGTTTATTTTGTAAATAATTTCGATGAAAACTCAATATTAATTTAACTTCTGAGATAATATAAGTCTTAAAGAATCCTATGAAATTTGTTAAATGTGTCTAACATCATTCATAGGGCAAGTTCAATGGTTTAAATCATTAGTCCCAGGGATAAACAAATTGAATAACTTTTAAACTATTTGACCGATTGGGGGGAAATTTCGCACAAATTTAAAGGACGGTAATTCCTCAATGTTGAAATGTATTAATAACATTTTATTTTGTTAATAAAAAAATTAATTAAATTTATAAATTAGTGCAAAAAAACTGCTTTTTTGCAAATATCTCCGTAAATTATTTATCAATTTTAATTGAAAAGACGGGAAAATAAAGATATTCTTGATATAAAAAAACTTATAGATAAAAAATCAAATTCTGACCATTAAATTATTGTTTAAAAAAAACGCAAGGTAAAAATAGGAGTATCTTTTTATCTATTCGTCATCTAGTAACCCCCATCCATGTCTTAAAAGCTTCAGATATCTGCGAAACATTTTGCCGTGAAATCGATGATTTTTGTATAACCAGACTGGGCTATAAGGTCTGTCCGTTTTCGAGATGAGCTGCAGCAAAATATAAACACGCTTATGCACGTGATAGGAATTTGAAGATCTGTTGTACAGAGTTGCAATAAGCCAAAGCGTTCATATTGTAATTAAAGTTTAAATTATGTTTAATCCTCACATTTCGTAGTACATTTTTTGGAGTTATGTATAATAAATGTTGTTTTAAAAATGAATAGTAATATACAGTAAACAATTTTCTAATTTAAACAGTTGATAGTTAATAGTAAACAACTTTTTATAAAATATAAATATAATTTTGTATATTTCGAAAAAAAAAATATAGCTTAAATTAAAAAACAGTTATTTACTATTTGACAATATAATATTTAGTATTGTAATAATAATTTCAATTGAATCTACATACAATTCTTCTGTACGGAATTTTATTATAAGGACATGTAAAATTGTAGAAAGCATGACAGGACAACAATATTAAAAGTTTCAGATACGGTTTTCACAAGGGTTTAAGTTCGGCCTTTAAGTTATTTTCCGACAAAGACCGAAGATTATTAATTACAAATTAAGTATTGTTACTCATATTTATGTGGTTGTGTATTAGTATCATATCGTAAAACAGGAAAATATGTCACAGAGGAAATTTTTGAAGCTGTCGTGGGAACTCATTCTACTTTCCTTGAATGATAGGGGGCATTATCTAGAACAATAACGGCTTTATCCTCCAAAGTTAGTAACGTTTTTTGAAACCATGCTTAAAATAACCGCCCGTCCAGTTCCTCGTGATAGTCCCCATTTTTTTTTATTCAAACGTCCACAACGTTCCAGGCACAAATCCGTCTTTACTTCCAATACCACACACAATAATACGTTTACCTTTTCCTGAAAAAAAATAAATTATTATAACGGTACTGAAGTATTTAACATATCAAAACCTGAAGGATTTTTGAGACCCACAGACAGTCCTTCCAAAAACGCTTGTCTTGATGAAACCACTGAAGTGTCACACCATACTTTTGAACAAGTACGACCTGCATTAACCCAAGTCTCGTTCAAATAATATATTTTCTTCTTTTCGTTCCTCAACTGCTTAATTTTTTTCAAAAATTCCCTCCTCCATATCCTAATGTCGTCTCTCTCTGTTAGCATGCTGTTTCTGCATCGACTTTGAAATTGAAATTTTAATTTTTTTAATAGTATATGAAACGATGTACGTTTGAAATTTGGCAGGTCCGGGTCACTATTGATTTGGTTTAAAATTTTATCCACTGTTGGAATTTCATTTTTAAAAAAGAACTGATGGATAATCCTTCTTATAGCATTCCTGGTAAATTCGTCAACATTGTCGAGTTTGCTCTTGCGGTTTTTATTTGTTTTTGGCGCAGTTAGTGTTTTAGTAGTTTTATACTCCTTAATTACGTTAAATACGCTGGCAGCACACACACCAACCTTATTTCCTACTATTTTTTCTATGTCTTTTAATGGTGTTGTTGGGTGTTCTATTACTTCGTTCTTATAGACATTTAAAATTACTTTTTTAATTTCCAAACTTAAATGATTCTTCTTTGTTTTTTTTTTCTGGAAGGACTCAAAGGAATAGGAAGATCATTTGCAGAATGCGTATCAGACATTATGAAACTGTAAATAATAGGAAAGGTTATTAGGGATTAGTTTTTCCTTGATACGTAATTACAATAAAAGATTATTCATGTACTTATCTACTATTCAAGATTAATGATAACATAAAAAAATACCTTTATCCAACTGACCATTATAATCCTAAAATCCTAAATTATAAACAAATTTACATTTTTGAAATCTGTAATATACTATTCTATAGAAATAATCTAAAGAATGTGTTTTGAACAATATCTAATTTGAATAATAATAAAATATTATTTATACCCTAAAATACTTTCCAAGATTCCAGGTAGTTAATATAGTACAATAGCAAGCGGTCTTAACCGTTATAACAGTTATAATTTATAAATTTTGTAGTAAACATTAAAAATGCAAAATATGTGATAATCTCTTAGAGATAACAGCAATTTGGACAAATCAGCGTCAACGGTCCACGAATACGAGATAAAACATACACCTACCTTGGTACAAACGTCAATGAAAATACCAACTATTCCCTAGAAATCAGATGTAGGATAGAGACAGCAAGATCTGCATTTCAAAAAATGGCTAAGATATTTAAATGTCATGATTTATCCATACCAATAAAAATCAGGTTACTTCGATGTTATATCTTTCCTATACTGTTAGAGTTGAATCGTGGATTCTCACCGATATGACCTGTAAGAAAATGGAGGCTTTCGAAATATGGCTGTATCGTCGAATCCCAAAGATATACCGACCACGTTACTAATCAGAACGTTTTATTAGGAATGGTTTTATTAGGAAATAACAAATAGATTATCTCATTTATCACTTCATGAGGAACAATATATATATATATATATATATATATATATATATATATATATATATATATATATATATATATATATATATATATATATATATATATATATATATATATATATATATATATATAAAAGAAATTTAATCTTTGCAGATAAGTTAAATAGTAAACTCTTAAATATTGGGGAAATCTGCAAGAAAGACTCTAATGAGTATTAATTGTTTCGCCGAACGTTTTCGCTAATGAGAATTAATTTGGCTTCTTCAGGGCTGAAAGAGAATAAATTATAATTAGCTACCATATATTATCTATTAAAAACATTATTGATCTTACCGTAACTTAGAATTGTAGAGTTAGAATGTTAAAAAACTTACCTAGTAACAACATAGTGGTGTTTTTTGTTACTATGTGCAAAAAAGTTTTTTTTTAACGTTGGAAATGTATGGTAGCTTTGAACTTAAAACACAAAGGTTTACCCGCTTAGCGTTTTAAGATCAAAGCTACCATACATTTCCAACGTTAAAAAAAAACTTCTTTTGCACATAGTAACAAAAAACACCACTATGTTGTTACTAGCTAAGTTTTTTAACATTCTAACTCTACAATTCTAAGTTACGGTGAGATCAATAATGTTTTTAATAGATAATATATGGTAGCTAATTATAATTTATTCTCTTTTAGCTCTGAAGAAGCCAAATTAATTCTCTTTTGCGAAAACGTTCGGCGAAACAATTGATACTCATTAGAGTCTTTCTTGCAGATTTCCCCAATATTTAAGAGTTTACTATATATATATATATACATATATATACACTCACGATCATAAAATCCGGGTCACCTTAAAAATCACCGATATTTCATTTTTAACGAGCTTTATCGTAAATAATAATAACACAAATACAAACTAATGCATATTTCTGAGAATTGTTGCGGTTTCCTTTGTAACAAAGAATTCCAATAGTGCCGATTTCGCGGTAAAGTGCACACTTCCCAAAATGAACGCTACCTGTAACTCCGCTTGTTTTAAATGTCTCGTTTGTACTTCGACTTTCTGTTCAAATGCAACGGACAAACGTTTATTATCGCCACCATTAGTGTTTATTAGTGCCATTATTAGTGTTTATTTTTTGACAAAAATGCCTTTGACTATTGTTGAAACGGCACAAATTGTTGCACTTGTGGAAGACGGTCACACTCAACGGCAAGTCGCAAGAACTGTTAGCGTAAGCCTTTCTACGGTTCAACAAGTGCTTTAACGCTTTCAGGAGGCAAGTTTGCTAACCAGGCGACCTGGTTCTGGATGAAGAAGAACGACCAAGTTGACCGTTTCCTTGTGTTTCAGGCTTTACGAAACCGGACCTCAACTGCGATTATGCATCAAAATCGTCTAGAGGAAGTACGAAATCGCAATTTTAGTGTTGCAACAGTCAGAAGAAGACATCGTTCTTCTTGACTATCTTCTCGGGTAATGGTTAGAGGACCGCCACTTCGCCGGGTGCCTCGAGTTGCACGACTAGCTTTTGCTCGACAATACGCGCATTTGGGAATTAACGATTGTAGCAAAGTGTTATACTCAGATGAATCCCGTTTTTGCCTAACTGGATCCGATGGACCTGTAAGAGTTTGGAGGAGAACCGGTGAACGATTTTCACAAGCTTGCATTGCTCCAAGAATGCCATTTGGTGGAGGCTCGGTCATGGCTTGGGGAGGTATATCCTCCGACTTCCACACAGAATTACCCTTCATCGAAAATGGGTCCCTAACTGCACGAAGGTACGTTACGGAGATTCCGGAAGAACATGTTATGCCTAACATGGCAGGGCTTGGAGAAAACGCCGTTTTTATGCAGGACAACGTGCGACCGCACGTTGCCAGGATCAGTATGTAATACTTGAACGAAGTTGGAATTACAAGGGTACCCTGGCCAGCTAGGTCTCCGGACCTGAATCCCATCGAACATCTCTGGCACGATTTGAAAAAACGTATTCAAACCCATACACCTCCTTCTAACAACGCACAGGAGCTTAAGGATCTGTTAGTGAGAGAGTGGAATAACATACCACAACATGTAATCCGGAGAAAAATTGAGAATATGCCCCGTCGTCTGCAAGAGGTTATTAGAGCAAGGGGAGGCAATACACGATATTGGTCATTGAAATTTTACTGATTTTTTACCACGTTCTGTATTTTCCATTTTTTTTCGTATATATTTTTATTAAAAATTTGATTTGTTTTCTGTTTTTTTCAATAAAAACAATAAAAAACCATTTTTTTTTCTTTCGAAACAAACATTGATGACAAATAAAAAATACATTAGCCAAAAACAAAGGTTATTACTGCACCAGAGGCAAAAATATTTAAGAAACTTGAAATTTTCAAGATGACCCGGATTTTATGATCGCGAGTGTATATATATATATATATATATATATATATATATATATATATATATATATATATATATATATATATATATATATATATTATATATATATATATATATATACATTTATCAACTTACAATTTTATTAAATATTTTGTCAATATCACATTTACATATATGAAGTAATTGTTTTTTTTTGGTTGACTTGTTTAATAAAATCTTTTAATTGAAACTGATTCATAGAATCTTTTTCATTCACAGTTCCAAATGCTATGAACCTTGGACTGTGGAAGTTAAATCAATCTTCACCTGTTGGCTGGCTAACCAGTCACAACGTAGATATATATATATATATATATATATATATATATATATATATATATATATATATATATATATATATATATTGCTACAACTAATTTTACAGGGAAAAGTAGAAGGAAAACGTGGCCAAGCAAAGCGAAGGATTTTCTGGCTAAAGAATCTACGTGCGTGGTTCAACACAACAACCAAAGCAAAAAAAGCACAGATTCCATAATTGTGGTAAACATCCGAAACACACAAGCACTATAAGTAGAAGATATTTATTCCTTATATTTATTAATATTGTTCTGAAGCTATTTTCTTGTGGTTCTTATGTCATTTACTCTTTTGTTTGGGAATAAAGCCACAATTTAAGTTTAAAATTAAATTTATATCAAAATACAAAACATCAATGTTTGATTTTCGAAGCAAAAGTCGAAACGTCAAATTAATTTAATTTTCAACTTAACTTGTGGCTTTATTCCCAAATAAAATAGTAAACTTATATTTATTAAAATAAATGAACAAAAGCATACTTACTTGCAGAATTAAGCCGAAAATAGAATGAACACAAAGGTACAATAGTACAGTTTTAAGTCATTCAGAAATTCATACCAGAATTCTGCTACGCCATAAATTCGTCAAGACACGATTCAACAGGATTTTCACCAGCGCTTCTTAATTTCGGAAGAGAATTAGACACAACAGAGGCGACAAATGGACAAGATATACAGGGGTATGCAGAGAACTTAAACAAGTTAGAAGCGTTGAGAGAACTGGCGAAAGTGCACATGGAACACGCTTTCGAGGACCAAAAGAAATATTACGATCTAAGACGAAGAGAATGGCGGCCACATCCAGGAGATCGAGTCATAAAAAAGGAACACCATCTATCATCGGCTAGTGCAGCTTTTACCAGCAAACTAGCGCCGAAGTACTCAGGACCATACATAGTAACGTCAGTGATATCACCAGTAATAGTAAAACTGAAATTGGCCGATAGTAGTAGCCGCAAGCAGACGACGGCGCATGTAAAAGATTTAAAACCGTGGGGAGGAAGATTGTGATAAAAATACCGAGAGGGATAGATGACATCACAAGGCTGTAGACACCATATACATAAAAAAAAGGTATGTTACTTTTTTTTTCAAAGAGAAGGGGGTGTAACGATGCTCTGATCGTTTAACAGTTCGAACCGTGGGAGTGATAATATTTGCGCATCCACTTCTACAACGTGACGGCGAAGTGGCAATCAGAACGGCTATTTAAGGCGTGTGAATAGCGGAATTAGACAGTCTTGTAGCTAGCGCTCTAGGCTCCCTGACTCGCCGGTGTAGTGAACCTGCGAGCCATTTTGGACAGAGAGATTTCCGTATTGAGGATCATACTCTGTCCTTAACCAAGCGGAACCCATCGGTACTGTGTATTGAACATTACCGTGGATCTGCACAGAGCCAAGCCGGACAGAGAGATTTCCGTATTGAGGAGCGTACTCTGTCCTTAGCCAAGCGGAACCCATCGGTATTTGTGTATTGAACATTACCGTGGGTCTGCTATTTCATTTCTTCATTAGTAATAATTAGTTTCTTTTCTTTTATAGACATTCGCCGGGGAATTCATTCATCGCGGGACCCAGACGGAAACGTAGAATTCATTTTATTTTTGTTTTATAAGTATACAACGTAGAATTCCTTTTTTATTTTTTATTTATTGTATATATACTAAATAGATTTATTTTTATTTCAAACCTGTGTTTTACTGTGTCTGTCGCCCCGAAAGAGCTACCCATCACAAGTCCTGCCAACATGTGCGCTTTGCCCTCTTTATAAGTTTGTTTAATTCGTTCTTGGCGCGTTTATATTATTCTTTCGTCTGATGAGTCCTGTTTCTCTGTGCGATTCGCCTGGATCTAAGGCATTCTGTCCGTTTTGATTGAATTTCGTCATTCCACCAGTAGGGTACGGTGTATGAGGCGGTTTTGCTCCTGCTGCTTAATTTGTATGCCCTAGTAATGGAATTCCTGAAGGTGGAAAAGTCAGTAGTTTGTTCCTGTAGATTGCTAATCGACTCCACGTTGAAGTCAAGTACCTTTCTGTAATTCTTTTTTGTTACCTTTGTGCCAATCTCGAAGACGATGTACTTATGGAACGTAAAGATGTTATCATCTAGAACATCCCAATTCGTTATCTTGTTGGCATAGTTTTTGGATACCAGGGTAACATCTATGTGGCTCCGCGATTCACCTCTTTCGAACGTGTGTTTCCCATTATTCATCACTACCATATCAGTAGACGCGATCCATTCGTTCCATATATTCCCTTTGACGTCATTTCTTGGGGACCCCACCATATGGATTTGGCGTTTATGTCGCCAGCAATTATATAATGCTTCTCTGTTAGTGCCGCCTCTATGATGTTTTCGACCTTCTCTTCATATTGTGTCATGTTGATGTTTGGTGATATATAGCACGCCATAATAGCTACATCATTGAGTTTTATCTTAATGAAGCTTTCTTTCTTGGTGATTTTGCTTATGGATGGGTTCTTGTTCACCAAGAGGATGGCGACGTCAGCCCGCTTGTCGGCGACCCAACCACACTTTTTAGAAATGTTTTTATTAGGTTCAGGAACTATAATGAGATCTGCTTTTATTTCCAGGGTTTTGGCGTGAATTAGATCGTGTCCCACCTTGGCTCTTCCGATGTTAACTTGTAATATTTTGAAAGTCTTCGCACCGGTCGCAGTCGAAGCCAGCTTAATCGGTGGTGAGAGACTTTAGCTTTTCTAGACTACTATCTAGGGTGTTTTTCTCTACATCCCACGGGAACGAGGGTGTAGTGGTTACATCAGATTCCTCATTCGGGGGAGGGGAAGATGAACGACTGAGCCGTTCGGCCTGCTGCAAGTGTTTGGTCGCCACGCTGTCGCACATGGAGCTAAACTGCTCCATAAAGGTGGAGTGCATCGCTCCATGAAAGACCTCGTCGTCGGCTTTCTCGACCTCTTCATATGACGGCCCTGCGACCTCAACCTTTAACTCGTCAGTTTTCTCTGAGCCCATGTCCATTTCAGTCGGGATGGGGGTAGCGGAAGGGATATCTATTGTAGGAGTAGGTGGCTAGTATGCCTGTGGGGGGGGGGGGGGGGGGAGTCTCCAGCGACTTTGTTTGGTCCGCCAATCGAGCTCTCTGGAGAGCCGACCGGAACTCCTTACATTTGCCACTGCCAATACGGTGCGGGTCTTCGCAGATTACGCACCAATCTGCCTCATTGCAAGATTCGAAGGTGTGACCCTTCTTTCCACACCTCGGGCAGGATCCCGTACGGTCAGGACCGTCGCACTTGCTCACATCATGTGTATATAACCAGCATCTCTGGCACCTCCTGATGCTGTACCTCCTTTCCACCTCGCATCTCACGAGGCCAACGTTCAGGTTTCCCCTATCGATGATTCGCCTTGCCGCTTCCACGGAAAGAACGACCGTCGCTGCCAAAGTGTTATTCCGCATGGGACGCAGCTGTTTGATGGAGTAGCTAGGTTCCCATTTACCCAGCTCCCTTGTAAGAGCCACTTTGAGGTGTTCTTTATTCGTTTTCGAGGTCATCCCTCTAACGTGGATGACTGCCTGCCTCTCCTGGTCTATCAATTTGGCCGATACACCGCTATCCTTGATAATAGCCTTTTTGATCATCGAGGCTGCGTCCTGATCCTTGTCGATTGTAATGAGTAGGTTACCATCACGGGTGCTTCTAAGGCTATGAACAGCCTCTTTTGCCTCGCAGTTTGCTACGGCTTCCTCTACTCCAGTCAGTAGCTGGGAGTAGGTCGTGTCCTTCTTAGACACAATAAATCCATACGTCGGCCTTTCCCGTATGGTGGCTGTAGTGAATATCGAGACGGAGACACGGGTAGTTTTCCGGAAGATAACTTCCGCCATCTTCCTCATATCAGCCACCGGCATGTAGCTCACATGGTGCAGGGCCACAGTGTCATTTTCTTGCGTTTCCTCCCTGATGCGCTCGAGTGCGTGCCAGAGCTCTTCCGGTGTACCGGCTGTGAGCTTAATCACTTTGTGGGATTTTGTGTTTTTTCCGTCACCTTCCCGGATGGTGATTGAATTTTCTATTACCTCGAAGTCCCCTTTAAGTGACGAT
Source organism: Diabrotica undecimpunctata (assembly GCF_040954645.1). Classification (NCBI taxonomy): domain Eukaryota; kingdom Metazoa; phylum Arthropoda; class Insecta; order Coleoptera; family Chrysomelidae; genus Diabrotica; species Diabrotica undecimpunctata. Next base: position 88,960,925 of record NC_092809.1, on the reverse strand, counting down.
AGATCGGGGTATCGGTCTCTATAAAGTCTTTGAATACTAAAGTTCATATTTCTGTCGTTGGGCTCCAGAGCTACAACCTTCACGCGGCACTTAGAGTCCAACGGGTTTGAGACCTCCATAGTCGTTTTTTGATATCACCTCTCAGGCTACTCAAAGCGAGCGTGCCTCTGGAAGTCTGCAAAAGTGCTGACACCTTCTAGGCTCACCTTGGTCCTCGCGGGAGGTCCGTGGCAAGCATCGGTCTGCGTGCCGCAATCCGTCATGGTGGGTCTCGGCACAATAGAGCCTTCAGCACACGGAAGGTCACATTGGACGTCTGAGTCCACAGTTATTTTTTCGATAGGCTCAATACCATGACTATGCAACCATTCGCGGATGTGCTCCATACGATGGGGTGCATGCCGCTTGTGGAGCTGCCTATGAAGTTCCTTTAAAGGTCTTGCAGTATTTGGGTACTTCTGTATTAAGGAAGTAAGCCGCTCTATTTATTTTGTCATATCATCTATGTAGTCAAGCATCTCCATTGCTTCACTGCACGGTCTCTTTTTATATACTTCGGAGATCAACCTAACGTACGAGGCTTTTCTCTTTAGATTATGGTCGTCAGGAAGAGAATTTGTTCTCCTCCTGGCTGTGTCTAGTTTTATTCCTGGATTGCCGCCCAGGTCGCCCGCGGTTTCTTTAGAGAATTTATTAAGCATTTAAATCCCACGAGTAGCTAGGGAAAAAAAAGGTCCTCCATCACAGAGCCCCGCATGTGGTGGTAAGGCTGCTTACAACGGGGTTTCGCCAGACGCCCCGAGGGAACCGTTTGTGGCCCCGTGTCGTGTGGTCATTCATCCTTCAGCACGGTTTCTAACATCTTGGATTACGGATTTTTTCCCGCTGGTTTACTCCGTCGCAATTGGGTCTATTGCGGCGCCTTTTATCGTCCAGCGGCGGTGTCCGGCGCTCACCCGGTGCACAGGCGCTGGACGCTTGGTACTGTTCTTGGTTTCACTGGTCGTGCTCCCCTCACATTCTCAGGGACCACGACCGGTTACTCGGCCCTCCCACCATCGTCGAGGTAGAATTACAGTACCGGAAGAGTCGTTTATATACTTGGAAGTCACCAGCAGATACTAAAGAAAAGATCATAAGAAATCAGATTGATTATATAACAATTAACGAGAGGTACCGAAATTCAATCAAAATAACTAAAACACTACCTGGAGCCGATGTCCCTTCAGATCATAACTTATTAATCAGTGACATAAAACTCAAAATAGTAAAATAGTTGAAAATAGTAAAACGCCAACAACCGACTAACCGAATAAACACTGACTGTATTCAAAATAATAGTCATGAAATTACACAAGAGGAAGGAAAGGAAGTTCGAAAAATCGAAAGAAACACATAACGTCGAAGACCACTGGAATCATGTCAAAAGCATTATGCAAGAAACAACTAAAAAGTATAAAACTATTAATAATTGCAAACAACAATAGATGACTAATGAACTATTGGGACTAATGGAAAACAGGCAAAAACAGAAAAATATAAACATTGAAGAATACAATAATATTCATAAAGAAATCAGAAGGAAAATCCGGGATGCAAAGGAAAAATGGTACAGCAACAAATGTCTTGAAATAGAAGAACTGCAGAAAAAGAATGACACGTTTAATATGTACAAAAAGATGAAAGAAATAACTGGAACATATAGATCAACTGCAAGTAGTTTCCTTGATAAACAAGAAAATATTATAGTCAATGAACAAGACAGACTAGAGAGGTGGAAAGAATATATTAAGGAGCTGTTTGATGACGATAAAACAGAAATTCAAATCAAAAACATATCGACTGGTCCAAACATAACACTCGATGAAATGGAAAGATCTATAAAGCTATCAAAGAATAGGAAAGCAACCGATCCATATGAAATTCCAAGCTAAATAATCAAACTGCTCGACGATAAAGACAAACATTCACTTCTAAGCCTCTTTAATAAAATATACGAAACAGGACATACAGATTGAACCAATTTAAAACGGAACATACAATTTAATATATGTCTGTTTGAACTGCATTTGAAATAGTGGACCAATATAAAACTTGGACAAAAATAAATCCATACCCGGCGATAGACCTTGTATAAAATATCGTTCAACTATCTGTCTCCTTTAAATGAAAGATGAGCTTGACTAATAGTCGGAGAGATAGAGCCGAAATTTTGAACTGATCAGTAATATGACATTTCTCTATTGGAATATATTCATTGTAACTGGGTTAAGACTTTGCCTTACAGGCGGACGCCCCTCGTGGTACAGGGGGTGGCTATAGAGGGATGAAGTTGTCATTTTTTTCGGAAAAATTAACGATCTATAATATGGCTGAAAATTTGCCCAGAGTAAGATCAATAAGATCGTGGTATAACTAGACGAAATCTCAAAGGGCGGACGCGAGAGTGGATACATAAGGGGTGGCGGACAGGGGTGAAGTTGCAATTTTTTGGGGAAAAATTAACGATAAGTAATATGTCCGCCATTTTCATGGCTCATTATTTAGCCCCTAAAAACTCTAAATCCAAAAGGGCGGACAGCTGGATTGGTACAGAGAGCCATAAAACGGGGTCAAATGTACCACTTGCCTGCGCATTTTAGGTCTCGGTAACAATTTTCAAACTGATTTTATTATGATATTTTTATACCGATTGATTTGAAAATTTGTATGCTTACTTCTGTTACTATTCTAAAAAGCGTCAAGTAGAGTTTTCCTCAAAATTTTCCAAAAAAATCTCCGTAAATGAAAATTTTCGTAATTTTTTTAGGTAAAATCCAATTTGTAGAATCCTTTCGATTTTCTGTCAGTTATACCATGATTTTTTTCCAAGAATTTTCAAACGATTTTTCCGATAAGAAAAAAAAATTTAGAAAAACTTTAAAAATTTCGTCATTTTTCTCACTCTCATTGATGTCATCACATTCATCATCTTCGTCACTTTCACTTTCAATAATATCACATTCATTATCTGCTTCATTTTCAATCACTACTTCTCGAACTGATTCTGGCATCTGAGGTCCACTAAACCATTTGAATTTATATGTTTCATCTTCAAACTCCCAACCATGTTCTTCAACAATCAATTCTGTTGGTACTTTTTTATGAGCATTTGTCCAAATATTTGAAATATAATGAGCTCGCAGTAGATGTTGGTGTAATTCATCTTGACATGGTTATAAGCTTGAAGCATCGAAATTTTTTAGTTTTTTTTTAAGGCTCGTTCACATCATGCAACTTATACTGCCGGTTAAATAGTGAAAATCTGAAATTGTTTACTTTTCTTTTTGGAATTGTTCTCGTCAGTCCTGTTCCATATAAGTGACATATGAAAGTTTCTAAGGTTTCAAAAACTTCATTACAATCGAAGCCAGTTTCACTAAGTTGAATAAAAGCATCTTGATACTTATTACATTTAGCGCATGCGTCTAGAATTACTGATCTAAATAAACGCGCATCATTATTATTTTAATATTTTAAAATAATAATGATACAAAATTAATGTCCCAACAGAATTTGTAAAATTATAATTAACTAATGAAAAAAAAATTCAATTTAAAAGTTAAAATAATATTGAAAATATCTACAAAGTAAATTTCAAAACTTAAAAAATTGATAATTCCACTATTACATTGATTGTTATTAATAATTATTTGTAAAATGTTAAAGGAATTCTACAAATTGAATTTTACCTATTGATAAATAGAAATAACATATTTTGTATTTGATTATTAATGTAATAATAAATCAAATTTTTCTTATATCTGAACAATCATTATTTATGCAATATAAATTTAAAAACCTTTTTATTGTAATAAAAAATAAGTAAAATTACTATTTGTTATACCAAAAATATTTAATAGTTAACATTAGAAAATTGCTTTAATTTAATAAAATATCAAATATCAAACATTTATTCAATTAAAAATTAATTCGTAAAATACTTATATTTAAGAAAAAAATGTGATTTGTAAAGTAAATATGACTTTAGTTTGAAAAAAAAACATTATCGTAATATCATTTTAAAACTACAAAATATTCTATAAAAGATTCAGACGATGACGTAGAGTTTTATTAAATGTTTTAGAAAAGTTTTTCTAATTTTTTTTTCTTATCGGAAAACTCGTTTGAAAATTTTTGGAAAAAAATCATGGTATAACTTACAGAAAATCGAAAGGATTCTACAAATTAGATTTTACCTCAAAAAATTACGAAAATTTTAATTTACGGAAATTTTTTTGGAACATTTTGAGGAAAATTCTACTTGACGCTTCTCAGAATAGTAACAGAAGTGAGCATACAAATTTTCAAATCAATCGGTATAAAAGTATCATAATAAAATCAGTTTGAAAATTGTTACCGAGACCTAAAATGCGCAGGTAAGTGGTACATTTGACCCCGTTATGTGGCTCGCTGTACTAACCCAGCTGTCCGCCCTTTTGGATTTAAAGTTTTTAGGGGCTAAATAATGAGCCATGAAAATGGCGGACATATTACTTATCGTTAATTTTTCCCCAAAAAATTGCAACTACACCCCTGTCCGCCACCCCTTATGTATCCACTCTCGCGTCCGCCCTTTGAGATTTCGTCTAGTTATACCAAGATCTTATTGATCTTACTCTGGGCAAATTTTCAGCCATATTATCGATCGTTAATTTTTCCGAAAAAAATGACAACTTCATCCCTGTATAGCCACCCCCTGTACCACGAGGGGCATCCGCCTGTAAGGCAAAGTCTTAACCCAGTTACAATGAATATATTTCAATAGAGAAATGTCATATTACTGATCAGTTCAAAATTTCGGCTCTATCTCTTGGACTATAAGGAAGCGATAAGTGGTTTGACAGCATAATAACTGCTTGTTTAGTCTAGTTTTTTGAGTGATTCTAGGCAACCTATTTGGGTGGAGTTTTGACTTGTTCTTGAATGAGTTCCGAATCCAGCAGCCCGCTGAAGTATTGGATTTTTATAATATAATTATTTGACAACCTTTTGTTGGCCAACCACCTAGAGCGAAGTTGATCCGAAATACATTGATTTCCTATGTTCCGTTTTAAATTCGTTCAATCTGTATACCAACAGACTGGCTACTGTCAACATTTGTAATGATACCGAAAAAAATAAATGCCAAACAGTGTGGCGATCATCGCACTATCAGTCTGATGAGTCATGTACTGAAAATTTTCCTAAGAATACTGCACTCGAGAATTTACAACAAAATAGAAGTACAACTAAGTGAAACACACTTTGGTTTCAGAAACAACCTCGGAACTAGAGAAGCACTCTTCAGTTTGCAGGTCATGGTTTAAAGATGTAGGGATATAGAACAACCAGTATATATGTGTTTTATCGACTTCGAAAACGCCTTTGACCGAGTAAACCATGACAAACTTATAGGTGTCTTGCAACAGGTGGGAATTAATGACCGAGACCTCCGTATTATCAAAAATTTGTATTGGCATCAATGTGCAAACATACGAGCTGGACACAACACGACGGAAGCAGTGGAAATACGATGTGGAGTGAGGCAAGGATGTATTCTGTCGCCTCTACTTTTAATATCTACTCCGAACTTATTTTCAAAGAAGCCTTAATTGAAGATACAGGCATTAAAATTAACGGAATTAATCTCAACAATCTTAGATATGCAGACGACACGGTACTTATTGCCTCCAATGAAGAATACCTGCAATGACTTATAAACAGGGTAACCGAAGCATGTAATGAATATGGGCTAAAACTTAATACTTCTAAGACAAAACTTATGGTTGTCAGCAAAACGGAGTTACAACCAGCGAACAATCAGAGCGTATGGAATAGAGTTAGAAAGAGTCCACAATATTACCTACTTGGGTGCAAACGTTAACGATAACTGGGATATAAATAAAGAAATAAGAATACGCATTGAAAAAGCCAGAGCCGCCTTCTATAAATTAAAGAAAATTCTAATTAATAGAGATATTACGTTAAACCTAAAGTCACATAAATACGCTGCTACATATTCTCCACATTGCTATATGGTATGGAGAGCTGTACCCTTATAGAGACATTAATGAAAAAATTAGAGGCCTTTGAGATGTGGATTTATCGACGAGTATTTCGGATAACTTGGGTTGATCGAATAAGAAATGAAATAGTTTTACATCGAATGAAAAAGAGCACAGAAATAACAAAAACGATAAAAATTCGAAAGTTATAATATTTCGGTCATGTAATGAGACATTCAGAGAGGTATAACCTTCTACACCTCATAATACAGAGTAAGATTGCCGGAAGGAGAGGCCCAGGCCGACGAAGAACATCCTGGCTCCGAAATCTCCGGAATGGTATCAAGAGACCATTGCTAATTTATTTAGAGCCGCCGTAAACAAAGTTATTATTGCCAATATGATCGCCAACGTTCGATAATCGGACAGGGTACTGAAAGAAGAAGATAGACTTTATACGTATTTATTATTTTCGACATATTCTTCTATTACCTTAAGACGATTGTCTAAATCATGTGAAATAAAATCCACTGTTTTAATCTTTTTTTCTATTTCCAACGTTTTCAGCATATTTTGTGCACTCTCGTAAGCAGCATCTGTAATGTTCTCCTTCATTTCACGTTTAAATATATCTAAATCATTTTTAAAGTCATGTACTTGTTTTGTCAAATCGGATATTTTCAAATCATCCATTTTATTGTTATCATTTAACTCAGTAATCGATTTATTAAAACTGCTTTCAATTTTGCTAATTGAGTTTAAGATTTTTTGTTCAAGTTGAGCATCTTTTGCATTATATTCTTTGCGTATCAAATTAAACTCTTTTCTTACAAAATTTGTGACATTAACAATTTGATCGTCTACGTATTTCTTATTGGAAAGATGTATACGTGCTACAGGAGGATCTCGCTTAATATCCTTATTTACTGCATGTATTTGGTTTTGTAAATCCAAAATAGATTGCTTTAAACCATCACGTAGCTGTTTAACAGCTTGTTCATTAGAACGATAATGATGACGACCAAACTTGTCAGCACTCATTTTGGAAATGATGCTCAATAATCCAACCTAACATTAATATATAATATCTACTTCACGTACTTCGCTGATAATGGCAACAATTTCGTTATTGTCGGATGTATTTCCTGCTTCTTGGGAAGCAATCAGCAATTTTAGTCTGTCACATAGTTCGTTTGGATCATCCCAATAGGATTATCATTATAGATCAATTGAGAATCAACGACGAGCCCAGATCCTTTAGAGCTAGATGGTGAAGATAACGATGTTCGAGCAGGCGTTGACGATGAACGAGTCGGTTTTGCTAAACGGGCGAGACCTTCGAAAGGTGGTCTCTTTAATGCAGTAGATCGAGTTTTTGGTGGTGATTTCTTCATTGTTGCATCAATAGGTTTAAATAGTGGCTTGATAATATGATGATATTTTTCCCCAGTTGCACCTTTAAGACGACCTATGACATTCAGATGAGCTCCTGTACTATTTAATAAACTTTTATAGTATTTTAAATCATTTTCATCATAATATTCTGGACTATTATAGAAAATTAGTTGGTATAAACCTGGCGTTCCCGGTACCCATCCTCCTTCCTCACAACCGTCACTAATGACTTGTACTACCTAACTTGTACCAACCAATTTCATCATTGTATATAGGTCCATAGCTTTTATCAATTTTATCATCTTTCATCCAAAACTCTTTTATATACTTATGACTCATTGGAGGATATTGCTCGATATATTCATCAATTCATCTGTTTCGAAACATTATTAGGATCAAAAATTTCATGTTCGTTAACTTAATCAGTTGATACTGCATCAGAAAATACGTCGTCACGTCCGGCTTCTTTTTTCACCTCTTCTTCCGTTTTCACCTCTTCCTTTTTGACATGATTCAGCTTGTTATTAATAGCATGATGCAACGTTTTTGAGGATTGCGCAATATCTTTTAAAGGTTTAGCTATGGGTTTAAAGAGTTTATTTAGCGACTTATCTTGTTCTGTTCTACCTAACTTTAGTGCCAAATACTTATTGCGAATGACACGAGCTAATTCGACAACTTTACGTTTGCGTGCAGCTACCTCTTTATCTGACATATTGTTATACAATGCGTGTGTTTCGATCATACCTACAATTTTATAAATTTGTCAAAGCCTTTACGATATCATCCGTTAGAAATATCGAACTCCTTAACAATAACGAACGTACCGTATTTGTCCTTCCAACATTCGGAACAAAATTGTTTAAATTGGTCAAGTGTCATATCAGATAAGACGTTATCGTCAAAGACGTGTTTTAAATTGAGCTCGTCCTGTTTAAACAATACAATAAGGTTTTCATTATCACGCAGAAGTTATTTACCTGCTCGACTGTACGATTGACATAGATATGCACAATCGATATATTTGTATTCACGTATCGTTTGTTGTGGATCCGTTGATACATCATCAAAGATGAATACTGAGTTTGGTTTAGCTTTACTGCGACTTATTACATCGTCATTATCTTTAAATAGAAAATAGCCCACTTCTTTCACAGACCCCAACACTTTCTTCAAAAATTGATACTTGGGTTGAAAAAACGACTTCGAATAAACGTAAACATTTTTTAATTTAGCGCCATTCAGGTCAAACAGTAATGCCAACATAACATATCAACAAAATCCAAGTTTTCCGCTACTAGTGTCTTGTCTTGTTGAATGACCTTCATCTTGTGATTGAGGTTTATTTTATACACTTGGTTATATATAAAGAATTTTGTTAAAAGCGATTCATTTCAATGTTGATCGTTCAAGGTGAAGGAGTGCTGAATTCTCTGATCAACAGTCTACCGTTTGAATTGCATGCTCCTGGTTACCAATATCTAGGACCGAAACAAAATTACAGAAACGTCTATCACGTGGAGATCCAGGGATAAATCCATTAGATCGAGCTGCGAGGGATCACGATATCGCATATTCTCAAAGTAATTCATGAAAGATCGACATAAAGCAGATTGGATATTAGAAAACAAAGCGTGGGAACGAGTTAAAGCAAAAGACGCATCTTTGGATGAAAAAGCCACTGTCTTTTTGATTACTACAGCAATGAAGGCTAAACAAAAACTGGATATGGGTATGAAACGTAAAGGTAAAGGTGTTGGTTCGTTTAAGCGACATGTGCTACAACCAATTATCAAAACATGGAAACGTACTCCTCCATTGCCAAATTTGCGTAAATCAGCCTTAATTGCACTTGCAGTAGCTAGAACGGCCGTCAAGAATGTAGATGGGAAAAGAAATGTACGAGTTCCAAGAATAATTCCATTCGAACCAAAATCTGGTGGTATTTTACCTTTAATCCCAATCTTTGCAGGTCTATCAGCTCTTGGTAGTTTGGCTGGGGGTGCAAGCGCAATCGCGAAGACTTAATTGATTCCAAGATTGCTCAAAAGAAACTAGAAGAGGATAAACGTCATAATAAAGCAATGGAACATCTAGGCAAAGGATTATACCTACGAAAAAACGCTAAAGGTGACTTTGGATTATACTTAAAAAAGTCAAAAACTCCCGCTGAAGCTACCTAATAGACCTTTAACCAACGTGGACTTAAATAAATTGGCTAAGCAATTAAAAATACTAAATTTTCGTGGCGTGTTTATGCGAAATAATTTACCACATATCCTTCGTAAACATAAATGTGCTATTATTAATCTTGATATTTCCAAGAACACCGGTACACATTGGGTAGCTTACCGAAAGATAAACAGCGACATAGAATACTTTGATTCATATGGTTGCTTGAAACCACCGCGAGAACTAGTATCATATTTGAGTGGTGGACGAATTTTCTATAATAACGATCAATATCAAAGTTATAACCAAATTAACTGTGGACATCTTTGTTTAAAGTTTCTTTACAATGGAACTATCTAACGACATATTGAGAAGTGCCATTTGCATTTTTATGGAAAATATAACGAGCGTTGTTTGGTATGAACTACCTCAAGATATTCGTCGCGCACTAGAAGATCATTTACCCTGCAAGAAAGACTATAATAAACATGAATGAATTGATGTTTGCGGCATGTATATGGAAAGTAACTGTGTATTTTGTGAAGTGCCATATTATGAGAATAATAAAACAAAAACATGTAACAGTATAACAAAAATAAAGAAATCCTTAACATATTTTACTTACTACACCTGTTACCACATATCAGTCATGTCTCGATTGTTGACCCTGACGAGTACTATAAACGAGTTTTCGTTTACTCCTCAAGTGCCTCTTGTACTTGATTCGTTTCGACAGTATTATGTATCAGTGTTGGGATTTCATACATTGAATTCAATTCCAAACATCGATGGTAAAAAGTTTTATTTCTATGAGCAAAATGATCGTACAAAGCTGCGTAATATTGAAATTCCATCCGGATGCTATGAAATTACTGACATCGAAGCGTACATTTGAAATGAATTACTGTATAGGTACAATTCGGTTCGGGAGTAACAATACGCTTAAATGTGAAATTTTCTGTCAAGATCATACCATTACTTTCGAGAAAGACGATAGTCTTGGAAGATTGTTGGGTTTCTCCTCAAATAGAGTATTGACACCAGGAAAAATGCATTCTTCAGATCAACCTGTAAACATTATAAAAGTACTGAGTCTACTTTTTGAATGCAACATTACCGAAGGAGCCTTCTACGAGGACAGACCTGCGCACACCATTTTACATTTTCCGATAAGTGTTGATCCTGGTTTTTCTATTGACAAACGTCCTCATAATCCTATATACATACCAGTAAGCAACAGTATACGTGAAATTACCAAAATTACCGTTAGTGTAGTCGATTAAGAATTAAGACCCGTCAACTTTAGAGGAGAGAAAAGTACGCTGCATTTGGATTTTAGGGAAACGATATAGATGGGTTTAATTATAAAACAAAATTCTACATATCAATATCCCTTAGTCTCACGTATACTCTACATGCAACGTGACGTGTCTGCTGCCAATAAAGCTTTTCTTGTTTCCATTGGATTAAAGTTAAAAGATGTCCAAACGGCAATACATTCGACGTGGGGAGGTTCGACAGCAGGAACCTCAGCTACCTACTTTCGATCTTTATCAACAACCTCTATTCGTATATATACACACCTTACATCAAGTCATTTAACAATAGCGGTGTTGTCGAGTTTATCATAAATCAATCAGATGCATTTTTTGCTATACACGAAACACTTTTGGAAATTAAAGGAAGTATAAAGAAAGTGGGTAATGGAACTGTTTCTCTTGCACCGAATGCTGGAGCCTTCTTGTTTGATGCTTGTACATATATCCAAAGTTCACATGATATGGAAACAGTTCGAGATCCAGCCGTAGTTAGCACTATTCGCAATTTTTTGTGTTATTCATCTGAAGATTCAAAGTTTCTCAGTGCTGCAGGATGGAACTATCCGAATAGTCCCTATTTATCGGGGGACAATTTTAGTTTATTGATTCCGATAAAACATATGACATAAAACATATACCTCCTTTCAAACCTTGAAAACCTTGTCTTATTTGGTGACTTCAATTTTCCTGATATCTCTTGGCCTTTGCCAGTTGTATGCAATGACCTAACAAATGCGAGAAACATTTTTATAAACTTTGTTTAAAGTTCTAATCTACATCAATTGATTATGAATCCAATTTATTTCAGAATAGACAATTTGCCATCAACGTTAGATTTGGTTTTTACAAATGATGACCAATTGCTTACAGAACCGGTGATATGTACTCCTGTGGGCAATTCTGATCATGTAGTTATCACAACAAACATAGAGTTTATTACTGAATATAATCATCTTGGTGAAAATACAGTTATACGTGAAATAACAAATTTTGAAAACCTCTCTCTCCAATTGCGTGATATTAATTGGCCGTTACTGCTGGGAAGTCTAGAACATTCGGAAGAAGTTTGGAATAATTTTAAAATAAGCATCATTGACAATTACAAAAGACTCAATACCACAAGAAAAACTTATAGGAACAAACTTAAGCCGTGGATTAACGGTGAATTGATATCACTTATAAGACACAAAAGAAAATTATGGCGAAGAAATAAACGTACAGGTGATACACGTGATTTGCAAACTCACAAAAACTACACAGTTATACTAAAAAAGTATATCAATGAAGTCAGAATGGCAGAATCTATTGTAAGTTGCAAAGACTCTAAAAAACTATATAAATATGTTAGGTCTGTTATGTCTTCTAAAGTATCCATTCCATTGTTAAAAAATAACGATGAAACGATTTGTCAGAATACGTATGAGATCGCTAATATTCTTGCAGATACATTTTCTAAAGTTTTTGCTATGAACCGTCTCAAAATCAGTTTCCTATAATCAGTCACTCAAGGGTTATTTCCAAAATTGATTACATCGATTTTTCACCTGAAATCATTAAGCGCCATATTGACAAGTTAAAAAACAACATCTCCAGGGCCCGATGAAATTTCTTCATTATTTTTGAAAAAATGTTCAGATGTCCTCTCTATTCCACTATCACTAATAATGCGTTCATCTTTTAATGCACATTCTTTGCCTCGAATTTGGAAGAGTGCCTCGGTGACACCTATATTTAAAAAAGGAAATAAGTTAGATCCCAATAATTATAGACCAATAAGCCTAACACCTGTTATTTGTAAAGTTATGGAGTCAATTATCACAGTCTCTTTCAGAATTTTTGCTTCGAGAAAAAATTATTCCTCTACAACAACATGGATTTGTGAAAAGTCGATCAACCATGACTAATTTACTGTGGTGTATTAATGAATGGACAGCAGCATTGGATAAAAAACAAGCTATGGATGTTATATATTTAGACTTTGCAAAAGCATTTGATCGGGTACCAATAATTAAATAGATGTATAAACTAGAACTTCTAACTATTTGCCAACTTTGTTAAAGTTGGCAAATCACTGTCATCTAAAAAAACAGTTTTAAGTGGTGTGCCACAAGGATCTGTTTTGGGTCCACTACTATTTGTGTTGTATGCTAGTGATCTTGATTCTCATATCATATCTAGGAAAGCTTTCTACGCAGACGATACAAAAATATTTACTGACCCACTTTTGAATGGACAAGACTTACAAAGTGACTTAGATTCGATCTTCAAGTGTTGTTCGGATTGGATGTTACCTCTAAATAGAGATAAGTGTATAGTTTTACATTTGGGAACAAATAACCCGCGCTTGTCTTGTTCGATAGACGGGCATTTACTGGATACTGTGGGATCATATTGTGACCTTGGTGTTACAATTACTGAAAATTTGAGTTGGTTGGAGCATATTTTAAACATCACTAAAAAAGCGAATAGTAAATAATACCTACTTAATAAGACTTTTACAAAAATATCCTTTTCGGGTTCTATTCGTTTGTATGAAAATTATGTCCTTCTACTGAAGTACTGTGGAACAGTTTGGTGCCCGGAATTAGTGCGCGATAGAACTCTTCTCGAAAATGTCTAAAAGAAAGCCACCAGACTATCTTTTAAACGAAGAAGGCCAGATTACCCACAAAGACTTTCTTTAGCAGGGTTACCAACTTTTGAAACTCGTCAACTCCGTGATGACTTAATTATCACCTTCCAAATTTTAAAGTTTCGATATGGAAATCTGCAGCATTTGTTTATTTTAGATCATCACAGCAGACTACGTGGACACAGTTTGAAACTGAAGAAGGAATCCTTTTCATGGAGAAGGCGCCAACATTTTCTGTGTAATCATATTTTTAGTATATGGAACAGTCTCTCAACAGAAATTATAAATTCCCCATCTATAAATTATTTTAAAAACCAACTAGACTGTTACATGTTTGTAAACTAAACAATACTGTATATAATTTACTAGTTCATAGTTTATTTGCGTAACTAATTATTTTGTAATGTACTATTTAATTTTTCTTGTAAATGCGCTTATGGGTCTTCATGACCCCAGCCCTTATTACTATGTAAAAATAATAATAATAACATTTTCAACATCTTCAACGATAACAATAAATTAACTTATGGCCGTCAAGTGTTTCGATTTGACTCAGATTAAGAATAATATACCGATAATTATACCTTTCCGTGAATGGGAGCTCAATGAACTACTTTCACTTACGGCAGGATCTCGACGTGAGATATGGTGTGTAAAGACAACCTCAGCTGCTAAACGTCCACGCTATATCATTGTGGCTTTTCAAACTTCTAAACGCGATGACATTCACGCAGATCCAACATTATTCGACCACATTAGAATATCCAGCGTATGAGTGGTTATTAATGGAGACTATTGGCCTAACGAGAGAATGCAATTGGATTTTGCAAAATATGACTATGCTATAGCTCACTACAACTATGCTGAATTCTTTCCTAGTTATGCTCGTTCTGCAACAAAACATCCTATCTTAGATTATGATGCATTTAAAAAATATGCCTTGATTGTTTTTGACTGTTCCAAGCAGGATGATACGTCATTTAGATCAGGAACAGTTGATGTTAAGTTGGAAATCGAAGCAGATGAAGGTTTTCCGGCAAGCACTCGAGCGTACTGTTTAATTGTTCATGACAGTCTACTTAAATACTTTCCTCTAACTGAAGTTGTCAAAAATATCACATAAAAAGATTAAATCAGTTGAATGAAGTGTTAGTACCAGACAAGCAGTCATCATGAGAATAGCGTTCGTCGAGATTCAAGGATTCATTGTTGATGGATGTTTTATTCCTAAGGAACTTAGTATCGAAATTGGCGTTTAAACATTGGCATTATATATTTAAACCTCCACAACCGTTTGCTACATTGAGTAATCAAGATAAGAAATCTGCTACGTACTTGGAGAAAAACGTGCATGGTCTTCGGTATTCTAATGAAGATGTCGAATATTTCAAAATTAATAAAATACTAGAATCCAAGTTGTTGTATGCTGCCGACTACATTTACGTTCGAGGAGAACAAAAAGCAGATTTTTTAAAACAGAAGTGTCACATGATTGGCGTATTTCCCGTAATTATTGATGTTTGCAAGTTTGATGGTTCACCTTACGATAGTAGAAACTTTGCTCCCCATTCAGACTGCTGCCACGTCGCTGGAATATTTTGCTGCTCCTCGATAAATGTGGACCACCTTCGCCAATGGTTTTGTGAAGAAAAGATATTACCTATGTAATTTGGATTTTTTTAAATAAAAGATTAAAAGTTTTATTTTAGTTTTAGTTTAACAGTTTTCCTTTTTACATATTTAATGTAATGCAAGATGATTCGCATTTGCGATTTACAAAAATTTTTGTAATGATATTAATCGTCAGAAATACGTTTATTACTAATACGATAGTTAAAAGTATAATCGATGATCGAGTGATATTTTGTTTTTGGTAGTTTTCTATCAGACAAATGAAACTTTGCAAATTGTTTTTCAATTTTCGTTCTATCTTCGTACCTCTGAATATCGGATTTTAACTTTTGTATTTGTTTGCAAAACTCTACCACTGCATTTGCACTGCATGGAAGTCATTAATGAAATAAACAATCATTACTTAAAATCAATATATAAATAATTGTTTTAACCCCCCTGCAGAATATAATGTTGACGATAATTGGTTGATAATATTAAAATCATTGCAAATTCGTTTATTTAAAATTCGAGTAATTTTTGAATCTCCACCTATATATTGCTTTGAAATAATATTGAGATATTTTTAATTAATGAAAATATGTTACAAGATCATGCAACTGAAATGATGTCACGGGAAGTAGCTGACATTCCAATCTTTATTTTCGTTCCCATCAAGTGCTACGTTGATATATACAGGAAACACGTGTCGGCGGTTAACCTTGTATATATGATTGTACGTCCGGTGACATAATTCTATGAATAACAAGCTACGGCACGTCGAAAAGGAAATGCGATAGGATATGCGAACTTCTCGATGTGGGAACGAACGATTGGAATCTAATAACATCCGGCGACGTTCGCGTTATATTTTTTATTTTCCGGCGATGGCAGAATGTGTACGTATATAAGTTTAATTATATATACGAGGTTACTCGTAAAATATAAATTAAAAAATAAACGAAATTACGCTATTCGTTGTGGATAAAATATATATGAGGTTGATTAAAAATTATTCGTAAAATATAAATTAAGAAAATTTGGAAGTTCTTAAGCTAATCATCGTCTATAAAATATACACGAGGTTGATTAAAAATTATACACTTCTTTATCCGTCAAAGTTAATTCATCTTCTTTTCGGCTGTCTATTCATCTATCGCTGTTGGTGTTCGTCGAGGCGTATTTTCGGTATTATTGGGAGAATGGGGAGGGGGGCGTTTGGGAGTTTTTCCATTAATGACGTATCTTCGTTATTATTGAGGGGAATGGGGGGCGTCTTTTCGTTAATATTGTGGGGTGCCTCCTCCATTAGTCGATGCACATCGTTCTCATTGGACGTCGGCGTAATTTTCTTTTTCTTTTCGTCTGTCATCCCTCAAACTTGAAGATAGCGTCAATTCTTCTTCTTTTTGACGCAGGACGTGACATTTGACATAAAATGTCACGTTAAACGACGCGAATAACGTGACATTCAACGTAGGACGTGACATTTGATGTGAAATTCCACGTTGAATAACGTGACTGACGTGACATTCGACACAACACGTGACATTCGACGCAACATGTGACATTCGACGCAACACGTGACATTCGACGCAAGACGTAACATTTGACGTGAAATCTCACGTTAAATGACGTGAATGACGTGACATTCGACGCAACACGTGACATTCGACGCAACACGTGACATTCGACGCAAGGCGTGACATTTGACGTGAAATGTCACGTTAAATGACGTGAATGACGTGACATTCGATGCAACACGGGGCATTCGACGCAGGACGTGATATTTGACGTGAAATATCACGTTAAAGGACGTGAATGACGTGACATTCGACGCAGGACGTGATATTTGACGTGAAAACGTCTCGAGGGGGTGTTCCTATGCCACCATTGGTCGAAGGTACGTTCCAACGTTACGAGGGGGCGTTCCTATGTCACCATTGGTCAGGTGTTTACTTGTGGGCGTTCCTATGCCACCATTGGTCAAGGGGCGTGATCTCGACACACGAGGGGGTGTGGACTAGAGGCACGAGGGGATGTTCCTACGTCACCATTGGACGAAGGCGTAGCCTAGAGACACGAGGACACG
Organism: Diabrotica undecimpunctata; assembly: GCF_040954645.1. NCBI lineage: Eukaryota > Metazoa > Arthropoda > Insecta > Coleoptera > Chrysomelidae > Diabrotica > Diabrotica undecimpunctata. Next base: position 88,943,678 of record NC_092809.1, on the reverse strand, counting down.
TAAGCTTGCATTTTGCTGACGTCACATCCGCCATCTTGAAAAGTGATCCAGAACCCGCTTACGTAAGCTTGCGTTCTGGCCGCCATCTTGAAAAGTGAGCCAGAACCCGCTATTAACATCTACTTATACACGTACATAAAGACATCCATAGATCTATGTTAGACATACACACTATGATATAGAGGTCGAAGCTGGTAGATAGCTAGATTTAATGGTTTTGGTGTTGGTGTTGAAGATATCTATGTTGCTATTTTTTAGAATTATATTGCACTACCTCATCATGCTGTTTATGGGCGAGCAATCTGCCTCACAAATATAAAAGAGCCCTCTATGGCTTAAAATTAAGCTAATCTTAGGTACCAAGAACTTTATACGGTCAATAAAGAATAAATAATCTTTAATTTTACGTTTATCTATATTACGTTTTCTCAATATTTGTGGTTTACGAATCCTGTAATAGGACAAAACTGTCTATTTATTGCTGGCGGGTGCTATCCCGTCGTTTGTCGGTAAATCGATCCAATTCAAAAAAATCGGAAGCTGAGGTACCGTTGTTGTAAGTTGTGTTGGAATTTTTATTATTCTATAAATTTCCCAACTTTTTTTTTCCCAAAATTTTTAGCACTGATGGCGTATAACAGAGTTAACCCTCGATACCAACCATCGGAATGGTCCGACTACATTTTGGGATATGTCGAATTTATTTATCAAAAAGCAAATATTTAATAATTTCACAGTAACGTGGGGTGCCAACCGTTGTCTCTTTTCTGATCGCTAATATCGATTTTCTGTTTCTCTTTGCCGAAGCGAAGAGCATCATTCCACGAGCTATTTGATTTCGTCTTAAGTCACTCCTGTTATGATATGAATAATCACAACTGAGCAACCTAACATAAGAGAATCTAGTGGGACCTTAGCTAATGTGAATTTTTAACTGAAAATCCAAGTAAAAAACAGTCGCAGAACACTTGAATCAGAACAGGTCGCAGGACAGCAGGAAAAAGTGTCGCAGGACACTTTATTTTAGGGATCTTTAATAACTCTTCGCAATTTTCTTAATTACAACTGTTGTGAATTTGTGCATCTAAGTAATATTTTTTCATTTTTCTAATGAAAGAATAAATAAAATGATTGCATAAAAATCAAATCAGATTTAAGAATCACAAATTGGATATTCTACAAAAATATAACAATGATATAAGACGAGAAAAACTAACTTTTAGACGCGACAACGGTGTATATTTGAGAACATGTGTGTTAGGATGCGTATTTGCCAAACATATCAACCAAGTTAATCCCGTTGGAATATATTAATATTAATGGCATCCAATATCCAAAACAAAGAAATATATTACAATTCGTATTATCACTAATAACTGTTACACTGTCTAGATATCAACAAATTGTACTATAACCGCTTCCTTTGATTAGAATTTAAAGAATGTTTCCAGGTGAAAACTTACAATTCATCACTTATTCTAAATAGCTCAACACTGTACGACTTTGTGTCTTGTAAAAATTTTAATATTTGGATGAGAAGCCAATATCAGACTGTCCTTGAAAAATATTTAATTAGAACTTACCAATTTCTAGAAATAACTGATCATTGGAGATTAATTTGTGATCTTTTAGGTGATATAATTATATTTCAAAAATATTAGCTGTAACATAGTGATTTAGGAAAACGCGGGAACCTACTGTTCTCCTAGTATTTTTAAAATATTTATTGCGGCAATGAACTGCAATCCTGGTATTTTTAAAAATTTTAATGGACTGCGCTTGTGTGCTAAGGATATTGCAATTTTATTAATTATTTTTACTTCAAAAACAACCTGACCAAATGTTTAATATATCTGACCATTTGTCAGCGTTTGAATCTCTATCGAATGCAGTCATTTGTTTTATAGATTTCGTTCAATGAGGTACCAACATCTTTTTTGTCCTTGAAAATTTTCAACCCTTATTCCCCAAATTCGATCAATGAGGTGCCAACATCCCAGAACTCTAAAAGACACCTAAACGGTTTGATCGACACAACATGTTACTTATTAAATTATTTAAATTAATGGAATGTCATCCTCATGGACGATTTACCGGTTAGAGGGTTAATTCATTACAAAGCAATGAAACCGGTATGAATAAAAGTTCACCTCTTAAGTTAAAATATTGCAGTCCGTTCAATATTAAATACACACATTATAAACTGCTGCATTTAGATAAGCTATTTTCCAGACCAACTTTAATACTATGCATAAAAGATTTCTCTCATAATTCAATTTTCTCTAATAATAAACTTCTAATAGAGCAGAAGTACTTGCTGATGTTCCTCAGGGTTCGACATTAGGTCTTTTTTCTATTTATTATTTACACGTCTGATATATTAAAATCTATAAAATTTTGTAAATTACAAGCGTTTGGTAACGATACCCAAATTTACGTATGTTTTGAATTAGAGGACTATAAACAATTTCAGAAGTGCCTTAATCAGGATCTTCCGACCATTTATCAACTCTCTTTGGATCATAATTTAAAGCTAAATCCGCACAAATCGTATGTTACGATATTTTGTAATCATAGTAAGACAGAGTTTGTTAAAAATAATGTTAGGCGTTATTTTAGACGACCAGCTTGGATTTAAAGAATATGTGAAAAAATTAGTTCAATAATCAGTTTGTTCTCTGAAAATATTATATTAATATTAGACATTTCCTAAACAAAATGTTGGGAAAAATTTTATGTGGAGCTCTCGTATTAACTAATTTTAATTACTGTGATTTTGTTTGTGGGTTTTGTTTAGACAGTAACAGTAGAAACCGTATACAGAAAGTCCAGAATAGGTGTATTAGGCTTGTTTATGGCGCAAATTTAATCACATTATGTAAGGATATTAATTGGGTTAAAACGAATGACCGAAGGACTCTTTATTTTGCTACCTTTGTAATAAATTTAATAAATTATCCTACTTCACCAACTACGCTTAAGGGGCGCCTTATATATATTTCGCATGGATATACATAACCTTAACATGAGTCGCTCAGAAGTACACAATAAGTGTAAAATTGATGTTTTAAAATATCGGCAACTAAAGAATTGACTTAAAAATGAAATCATTTTTCTTGTATAAACCAGTATTATTCTATTCACTTACACAAACATTCCTGGAACCTTATACATTATAGAAGTCAAATAAGCAAAAGATTAACAAAAAAAATCTTTTCTTATACAAAAAAAGTCAGTTGGGCCACTTTTTGATCCAATATTATTATCTTTTGCCTCCACGTTTGTCTTCAGGTTTGTGTTAGAATTTATGATAGACCGGCAGAATGTAAGGAAGAAGACTCTGAAGGTACTTATATTCTAGTTGCTCTATGGATCTTCCAGCAGGATAGAGGATGCTTAAGTAGAAGTCTTCTCTTTTTATCTGAAAGACGTTTGTTCTTTTTTTTTCTGAGAAGTCAACGCAATTAAATAATACACTCTCGTTATTAAAATATTTAAAATAAATTTTCAAAGGCTCTTCTGCTTTGAACATTAGCCACTGTATTTTAAGCCATTCTACTTTTATATCTTGTTCACCTTTTTTCCGGTTTGTAAGTAATTTCTCTAGTTTTTCAGTACACTTATAACTTTCAGAGGTCATTTTAAATACCTGAAATTTATTATTCTTTTTGGAACTGAAAATAACTTTCAACCAATAGTCTGGCAAAAAAATGTCTTTAAAATATCGTTTTTGTTTTTCGATCAGTCCAAAGTCTCTGTCACATGTGTGTCACAGGAGTGACTGGAAACTAGAAACTTGTGATTTATGACTGTGACCTAACAACTGACCTGTTGTTAGATTGTGGATGCCAAAACAATACATCCACAGTTCTTGTAATAAGCCACGTCAGTAGAAATACTAAGAGTAGCTAGAGTTCTAGCCAAGAATAAAGTATTTTTATCCTTAGCTGCATCTTCCTTGTGTGTGTACTCTTGGTTTCCTTTGACTGTGGACTTAAACCATTAGCCGAACTGAACTGCATCTTTTTTCATTTCACTTCGAGCTGCCTTTCGTAGGTGTTACTCTTTTTCTGTTTCCATTTTGCGTTTTTTTACACCTACACAGCTTTTTATTTTCATGTTATAAGCATCACATCGTTTGCAAGTGTCAGTAAGAGGATAACGGAAATGAAGATACAAATCTTCATTACATATTTTCGAAAAGACGAATTTGGATACCTACTTGGTTCTTCACTTTGCACATACAAATCAAAAAGGTTTGAGATATTTAAATCAGGTGACAGATACTCTCGATTAGGATTTTTGTTGCGGCTATAGTGGGATGTATATTTGGCCCCTTTTATCCAGTGATTAATTCGCCACCTCTTGATTTGTTTATTAAAGCTCTGGTGAGCCTTCCATCGAAAACTGTTCGATCTTTTTTGTTAAATGATTTGCAAACAGTTTCCATATCACCTGAATCTTTCGGTAATCGTATCTTTTTTTTAACGTTTATTATGACTTTAAGCTGCTGTATGTCGTCCTTTATTAACAACATTTACTTGTATATTAATGTAAGCAGTCTGTAAATTAAAACAGATAAGTTGTAGAAACTTTAAAAAATATTTTTTCTTTCTTTAAAAAACACTTGACACAAAACAAATGATACTTTCGTGGACAGCTACAAACTCCATGGAAAAATTGTTTCTCAGCCACAATTCTACTACGACAATTGTAATATGATTTTCCTGAATTTCTTTCCAACTTAGATCTTTTCCAAACTGACTTATTTTTCTTACGTTTATTACCCCTACTTGATCCCGGTTTCACAAGTCCATCTTCTTTTAAGCTTTTCCTAAATTCGCTGGATTCACGGGTACTGCATGTATCCGACAACAGTATTTTCAAACTATAACATAAATATTCTCTATTAATTATTTCAAGTAATAAATTGTCTTGGAGTTAAAGACTAACCTATACTTTTTGCAACATCGATTAGAAAACGAGCCTGCTTTCTTCATTTTAAAGTTATAATTTTAAGGTTATAATTTAAAAAAATTTAGAATCCTAATTTAAATTTTGAGCCGAAATATTTACAATCACTATTAATATAAAATACAATAATTTACTTACCATTACACAAGATTGCACGAATATAAACCGTATAAAAGGGTGATAGTACTGTAAAAAAGGAATGAACGCTATACAAGAGGGATACAAACCTACAGGACAATAGTGAGAATGTCTAAAATATCATACTGCACACTGGCCCAACTGTCATTAAGGCCACATATCCATAACTAAATCATATGAAATGTTAACGTAGCCTAAGTAGTGCTTAAAATTTGGTCAAAATTTGATCGATTTAATCTTAAATTGATCGGTCAAATAGTTTAAAAGTTATTTTATTTGTTTATCCCAAATTAATTTTTTTTGCAACAATATAAGTCAGAAAATTATATAGTTTTAGTAATTGTAAGGGTAGTTTCTGAAAGAAGAAATATTATGAAAACGAATATGTTTTATAATTTTTAACAATTATTAAAAAACTATGGTTGCAATAGATCAATGATCCTATACTCCTTTTTAGTTAAACAGGGAGTTAAACTTGATACGATTTTCAGGTAATATTGGTTATAACTTTTTAAATACCCGGTATAACATAATAAAACTTTACATTGTTGTGATGTGGAAGTGAATCAGATTCCAAATTTAAAATAAAATACAGGGTCTTCCGTTTAAAAAAACATAAGTTTGGTCTGCCACCATTTTATGGAACATCCTGTAAGATTGTAACTAATTTTAAAATTTGGAGTTTAAAGCTGCCTACAATTTTTGTCAATAACTTTTTTTTGTAATTTTTACTATAACAGATCTACTGAGCTTCCTCACACTAATCAATCACCCTGTATATATATATATATATATATATATATATATATATATATATATATATATATATATATATATATATATATATATTAACATATATTTTAAAGTAGATGACTTTAAAGTGATATTGCCAATATTATTGAGTTGCATTCTTTGGACGACTTTATTGTAGGATAGTTTATTTGATTACATGAAATTAACGCTAACTTAAGAATAGCCATTAGAAAAATTATTTTAATTAATATTTCCAAAGCAATACTATTTTTAGAAACAATTGAATAGGACAATTTGTTGTTTTCATAAAATCTATTGTACTTAAATAAATTATTTACAATTTTATTAAAGAAGTATAAATTAATTATAAATATTTATGTTTTTAAATAAAAATTATCTCAAATATTATAATAAAAATTAAAAAAAAAAATTTAAGCAAATTAGATAGTTTATTTAACAATTTATTTATTGAAATAATGTATATTCGTATAATGTACGCAAACACTACATACAAATCAAAAAGGGACGTCGAAATCCATAAATAAGAACCAGAACCAGCTAACAGCTCCTTCCTCCTCCCTTCGGCACCCGTGAGTTTCGAAGCCAGCCGATGTTAAAGACCACATTTTGAAGCTTTGTGGACGATTTAATTGAAGGGCAATCTTTTTAAAATTTGGTACCTTAAAACTATAAAGTATGTGCTTTTAAATAACGATAATTAGATTTCTTAATTGTTATAAACAAAGCTGCTATGAATTAAATAAAAAAAGAGGCTAACTTTGTCCCAAATTATTTTAGCACCAATTATTTTTCTTTTAAATTTGTGAAAAAATTCAGGCTTTTCAAATATAAAAAAATAATATTCTTGCAGGCAATGGTTAAAAAACTACCCTTATAATTACTAAAACTATATAATTTTCTGACTTATATTGTTACAAAAAAAATTAATTTGGGATAAACAAATAAAATAACTTTTAAACTATTTGACCGATCAATTTAAAATTTGGACAATATTTTAAGCACTACAAGGCACAGCATTCCATGAAATATAAATTTTATAAGTTATAAGTTTATTTTCAAAAAAGTTATTAAAATTATTTATAAAAAGCCGAAATTTTTGATTTATTTTGCAACTTCACAAGCAACAAATAAGGATAGAAACATTTAGAAAACGCCATTTTAAAGGTTTTTATATGATTTATAAGTTTCTTCTCTTCTAAAATTTCTTTAAAATGCTTCACTTTTTGCTGATGGACGAAAAAAGCAAAAATTTTCCGTTTTTTGACCTTAATTTGTTAATAACTAATTAAGTCCAAAAAATGGACTGCACGAAACATATAGGTTTTTGTTACAGAGGTCCATACTACTCAAAACAACTGTCGTTTGCCTGGCCGGACGAGTTTCAAAAACAAACAGGGTATTTTTTTTTGCTTATTTCCCTGGCCTAGATAGTTCTACCCTTATCATTCGGTGATCGCTGATATACTGAATAACCATGTACCAATTTTTGAAACCTTATCTTATGAAAATTTAAAGTTTAAAACCTTAAGTATAAAAATTATCTTGGAATAATTAACTACTTGATACTCCCAAAAATTTTCGTACGGATCTGGACGTCAAAAGTAGTACAGCTTTTTGCATGGTCTTATAGAGATCATTTTGACCCAACTTTTTGATGTATTCTAAGGGTTCTTCGGAATGACACCAGTAGTAAAAAAAAAATAATAGGTATCGTATGGGTACTTTCCATTCTCTATAGTCTCCTTATTTGTACTTCCAGGTCTCTGTACTTGGCGATCTTTTCGTTGTATTTAACACGCAGATTATTATTGTTAGATATCGCCACATCGATTAGTGCTGTTTGTCTCATTAGTTTATTAAATAGTACGAGATCTGGTATATTATGTGTTAATGTTTGGTCTGTGATCACAGTGCGATCCCAGTATGTCATAGTCTCCTTATTTGTATTTCCAGGTCTCTGTACTTGGCGATCTTTTCGTTGTATTTAACACGCAGATTATTATTGTTAGGTATCACCACATCGATTAGTGTTGTTTGTCTCATTAGTTTATTAACTAGTACGAGATCTGGTATATTATGTTTGGTCTGTGAGTACAGTGCGATCCCAGTATAGCATGTAGTTGTCATTCTCAAGCATACACTCAGCAACGTCTTGGTAATATGGAAGATAGTGTGTTTGAAGTAGTCCCAGTTTGAATGCTATCTCTTGATGAAGGATCTTTCCTACTGAGCCATGCCGTTCCTTTTATTCAATTGCAGCAAATGCTTGGCAGCCCCCGGTAAGATGTTGGATATTTTCTTGGGCTTGACATCCTTATCGGCATTTATCGTTTTGGACCTAAGGGTCTTTAGCAATATATTTCAGGTAATTTTTGCTTGGTATACCTTGATACTAAATGGCAAGTAATGAACCTTTTGTTTCAGGGAACATCTTTCCTGATGTCAACCAACAGTTCGACGCTATGTTCTTGACATAGTCTTGACTAACTTTATTGGGATGTCGCCCGTGCAAAGGTTTACCCATCCAGCGTCATCTACTGTGCAAATCACAGACCACTAATAACTAGACATTTCACGCAGGTAGCTCAAGGTCAAACTAAACTAAATGTCATTTGTAGTACCGATACAAATCAGATGTCGCGATACTCTGTCTGTAGTCTATATTCTGCAGTTTAGGTTTAGAGTCAAACTAAAAATTATAATTGTCAAACGCAAATTGTCAGTAATTGATTAGCGTCAATATAATCCGATTTCAGATGGTTATTATACGTCTAAATTGTTTAATTTAATGGTTATTATTGCAAAAATATCAAACTAAACTTGGTTTAATATCTCTGGGTTATTGTTAGCATCAACCTCAAATTAGTTTGTGTTTTAAATGTTCCTGGACTTCAAACAGTATTTTGCAGATTAATAATAATTAGTTAAATATAGTTTTTCACAATAAATGCTGTATCCTACAATGTACCAATTCGTCAACAATTAGACATGCCTTTCCAAATTCTGATAAAGACATTATACGATTTAGAAAGTGGCTTAGTGTTATAAAAGTCCTAATTTAGATATGATGAATTCTACAATTTCACTACAGTTTTTAAAACAAAACGAATATGCCACAGGCCCTTTAAAGATAAGTTTGCTTCTACATGGAGTCATAGCTTGTACCAAAATGCAATTCCCGAGAACAAATAGCTGATTGATTTTAGATTCCTGTTCTAATCTACATCCCAGAAGTATTTCAATGTTGTATGCGGAAGCAAATGTAACAGAAAGTAAGTAACCCTGATATGTAATTAATAAAAATCATTTTATTTGAAGTGAATCATGCTATAAATTATTATATTAACTTTTTGTTTTAGTTGAAAGTTCTTCAACAAGTAGAGATGCACAATCTACACACATGTTTCAATCATTTGAGATACCCCATTGTAGTAACTATTGGGAAGATAGCAAATTAATAATTTTCCAATTGGTTACTATTTCATGAAACTTTTTAGTTGCAGTTTACACAGTTACAACACAATTATGCACAGTTACCAAACGAAGAGATTTTAATTGTAAAAACTGGTGAGAGTAAGGATTTAAATGGTAATTGTAGTTAAAATTTTATATTTTGTGTTGTCATCAGCAGATTTGTAAACATTCTCTAATATGACTAAATATAAAATTAACAGTTTGCTTAACCTTCGGATAGTGATACTAGAGTTTTTTATAAGTTTAGTTGCCTCCGTATCATAGACCAGCTGGGGCTAAAAACTAGAAATAGGAACTTGCCTGTGTTCATAGTCTCCATCAAAAAACAGTCTACTAAGTATCTCACGCAGTAATGCCACTACACGAAGGTTAATATAATGAATATGTTTTGCCTTGTAAGCATTAAATAAAGAAATTAAAATTACATTTACTTTTAAGTGTTTCCCTTAAGAATATCACACCGCTGAAAATATTGCAGCAGTGCAAGATTACAAGAAGTAAAATTGCCCCTAAAGAGAAAAAATTACATGAAGCATTAAAACAACTACACCATAAAATATTCTTTGGAAAGAAATAGTAAAAAGTCTGTTAAACGCAGACTGTTTCAAGCTAAAGAGTTTTATACAGAAAATAAATTGGTTGACCTTAAGAACATCAATAGAATGGCAGCTATGCTAATTCTAATTCAGTACAGAGAGAGCTGTACAGCAAAAAAGCTAAGACGATTTACTCTTAATGAGAAATGTTTAACTTTGTCTTTATAAAAACAAAGTGCTCGTTCATATAGTATTCTTTCCAATCTATTTATCTTACCCAGTAAGTCATTATTAAACTAACTTCTGGCTTAAACTATTGGGGGCCCAGGAATTAATTAATTATTAAGTTAATATTTGAGTCACTAAAAGCAACAATATCAAAAATAGAAGGAATTGATAAGCATATAGATATAATATGATGAAATGGGGATTATGCCAAGTTTTCGTTACAAGTTACAATGAGCATAGTAGGTGTGTAGATGGCGTTAAAGACATAGGAGATGACAGAGACATATAGCAGATCATGTTCTAGTTCTTATGGTAAGAGGTCTAAGAAAACAGTGGAAATCATCTACCTTATACCAGTTTTGTAGCAAAGGTGGTGTAAAAACCCCTCAAATAAAAAAAGTGTTGGTGGAAGTAATTTCTAATTTTTTAGAAGCCTCAGCCTGCTAAGCAATAAGATCTGTTTCAAAGGAAATCAGTTTAGCATCTTCCAAAATAACATATTTTTCTTTGTTTGAGTCTCATCTTTGATATGGTCTTCCTTTTTGGGGTTCTAGAACAGCTGCCCCAATCTAATGTTGTTTTTAAATTTCAGAAAAGAGCAATACAGTATCTTTTTGGCTTCAGTAGAATAACATATTGAAAAAGCTACTTCAAAAATCACGGGATTTTAACTCTTCCCTTTTTATATATTTTAGAAAGTGTTTCTTAATTCGTAAACACCTACATGTTTTTCCAGCAAGACGTAATCATGACTACTCCACTAGTAATTCAAAGAAATCTATATTATATTCAGCAAAAAAATTGTACAAAATGATTTACAAAAATTTGTAAACTCTTTCCTCATTATATATTTTTTAAAGTGTTTGCTACATGTTTTTCCAGCAAAATTGTACTTTGATTTGTATTTACTGAACCCGACCACTGAGTTAGTAAAGAAATATATATTATATTTAGCAAAAAAATTGTACAACCACCTCCCTTTGCAATTTAAATCTTCAACTTCTTTCCTTAAGTTCCGTAAAAGGACAAAAACCTATCTGTCTGAAAGACCATTATTCAGTAGTAGAAGAGTTTCTGAACGAATAGCTTTATGTACAAGTAACTAAAGTATTTGTATAAATATATATTTCAGTACCACATGCAGCAACTAAAACTATGCAATTTGCAATTTATTTAAATTTTGCAATATATTGTGTATTTTATTATCTTTTATTTTGTGATATTGACGATTTATGTAATTTCAGTACATTTTAAATTGTTGTTATTTTTCTGACTTTTTGTAAGCTTTGTCCATAAAATTGTACAATTCTCAGTAGTAATAAAGCATATTTCTATTGTATTCTAAATTTATGTATGTACAAAGTTGTTTTACATGTATTAAATAAATAAATAAATTATATTTTGTCTTATTTTTTCGTAAATGGTATCGTGTATATTTTAATTTAAAAATAATTTGCACATTTTAAAATTTCAAATGCAATTTTTTTTTAAATACCAAATTATATTTAAATATTTTAAGCTTTATATAAATTTTCCCACCAAAATTAAATTTTGAAATTCCCGCGTAATTTCCCGCTTGAAAATAAATTCTTTAATTCGTAATTTGTTTTTGTAATTGCTCACTTATATTCATAAGTCTTCGTCCTCCTAAATACCGCGGTAATGTCGTTCTTTCCACTGCACTTAGAGGATGGTGTTTTTGTGCCTTTGTAAGATGTGTTCGTACTTTTAGCTGAAGAGCTTCTATATCCATTTTAGTCCACTTAATAATACCAAATAAATGAGTTGGCTAAGCGCGCTAACTCTGAAGTTAATAAGATTTTCATTTATTTATGGTCAATTTTCCGAGCTTGTTTTATTCCGAGATCTTTGTAAATGTCATTATCACCCATAGCCTCGATGTTTTGGCCATTTTGCATATCGAATCCTCCAGGCTGTAGTGACATCTACTGTACATTGCCTCTGTATTGACATCTTCTTTAGTAAAGGGTTCATAGAAAGTAGTACGGTAGTGTTGACAGTTGTGCGTTGTATCTTCTATTCATCCAGAATTGTGTTATGAGCAGCAGTTATGAGAAACCGGCGTACGAATTACTATGTGTTGCATTAACCCGAAGAGATCGTGTCCTTTAAAGTCAGTAGACCGTTATTTATTTCTGAGATTTAAGCAGAGCTGGAGAGTGCTGTAGATTCCGCCATACTCCTCCTCCGCCCACCTCCGATGCGTGGTACGTGCCACCTCTTTGGCATATATGTCTAGAAACGTGATGCCAATGACCAACTCCATTGGCAGCAGTTGGTGTTGTTTTCATGGCACCTATTATATTTATACAAGCCATCCGCTGAATATGGTTTAGTTTGTGTAGATAAAATTAGAATCTACACAATAAACAGGACAAACATGAAGAATGTCCTTAAAATGAGAGAGAGTGTATAGCATAGATTGCTGGATACAAAATATGAGAGCTCTTACCTGTAATATAAGAATGTCTTAACACTAATGGTTCAAAAGCTATCCAAAGATAAAAAAAAACAATTTATTATAGAGAAAAAATAAATAGCATAAATAAAATCATAAAGAACTAAACAAAATTCCTACTACTAAATACTACTTACTAGTTTAAGTCTTTCAAAAAAATGTTCATGTGCGCTATTGTCTATCCAAGTCGTTATTTATCAGTAAATCCTTGATGAGGTTTTTTAGGGCTTCTTCAGGAGTAAATCCTTGATGGTTTTTTTTAGGGCTTCTTCAGGAGTAAATCCTTGATGAGGTTTTTTAGGCCTTCTTCAGGAGTAAATCCTTGATGAGGATTTTTTTAGGGCTTCTTCAGGAGTAAATCCTTGATGAGGTTTTTTAGGCCTTCTTCAGGAGTAAATCCTTGATGAGGTTTTTTAGGGCTTCTTCAGGAGTAAATCCTTGATGAGGTTTTTTAGGGCTTCTTCAGGAGTAAATCCTTGATGAGGTTTTTTAGGGCTTCTTCAGGAGTAAATCCTTGATGAGGTTTTTAGGGCTTCCTAAATTCACTCTGAGGGTAGGCGGGGTGCCTGATTTTTCGGGGAGTCTTCTTTTTAAGACGCACCAAAAAAACTATCTACTAAAAACTATTGACAAATATTTTTGACAGACGTTTTACAATCGTTTTACCAAAATTTTTATCATTTTTTTAGAGTGAGTGCACCTTTGTCAAAGGTGGATTTAAATACTAAATTAAAAATATTAATAAATAGTTTTATATGTTCGAATGGATTTATTCGAACATACTCCCCGCCAGGGGGATAAAGGCTAAACATATGAAACTGGAAAAGAGAAAAATACAAATTATATTAGGTGGGGCTAGGAAGTTTACTTACTTGCCTGATGGATCTAAGACAAGTTGTGTTTTTTGTCCGAAGTCGTAGAGTTCGAACCAGGCCATCATTGCTTGGTATCAGCTCTAAGACTCTTGAGATTGTAGGGTTTGGAGGTATGAGACACTTCATTTCTTCCAGAACAATAATTGCATTTGCGACAATTTCTGATAGAGGGACAGTTTGTTTTCTGGAATCTCTAAAATATTACTAGGCTCCGGTGGGGCTAATAGAGATTGGCCTACCAGAAAAGGGGCAGGGCAAAGAAAGAAAAGGTCTTCTGGGCATTCTGAGATTCTAAATAAGGGTCTAGAGTTAAGAATCGCCTCAATTTGGCATAGTACTGTATTGAAGGATTCGTAAGTGAGCACTGCGTTTCCGATCACAAGACGGATATGAAACTTAGCTGACTGAATGCCTCTTTCATGTATTCCTACACCTGCAGGATTAAGAGGGGCAGCGAAGTTAAAAGTGATTTGGTTCTGAGCTGCGAAGTCTTTAATGGATGTTGTGTGGTCTTCATTCATAAAAAATTTATGTTCATGGAGTTCATGGAGCTCGTTTTTTGCCCCATAAAAATTAGTCGCATTATCAGACCAGATACATGATGGGACTGACCTTCGTGCTATAAATGTTTTTAGTGCCAAAATATAGCCCTGACTAGTGAGACCGGTTACGAGCTCAAGATGGCAACACTTAGTGGTGGTGCAAATGAAAAATGCTACATACGCTTTATAGGAAGGAGATATTTTCAACGTAAAATGTCTAGCATAGTCCACTGATACAAATTGAAAGGGTGTTGTGCCTGAAACACGGTTATAGTGAAGATCAGACATAAACTGGGTGACTGGTTTTGCTTTAAACCTGTGGCATACCACGCAGTTGTGAATTACTTGTTTTATTTGAGTTAAACCCGACAAAGGCCAAAATTTCATTCTGAAATGAGACAGACACACTTGTGGGCCACTGTGGAGTAAGGAGACATGGATTTGATACATCATCAAAGATACAATTCGATTCTTACTAGGAAGAATCATGGGATGTTTCTCATTGTAAGAGAGATGGAGAGCGTTGGAAAGTCTACCTCCAACACGTAGTGTCGAACACTTCTGATCATAAAAAACATTTAGTTGCCTAAGCGATCTGTTCGAGAGAGGTTTTCCACTTTTTAATTCTGATAGTTCCCTGTGAAATGATCGTAATTGAAGGTATCGTACAATGCTTAAAGTTGCCGCTTCAATTTCTTCATTCTGTAGGGAAGATGAGAACAATGGGAGATTAGAGTTTTTATTCTTCAGATTTTTGATAAATCTAGAAACATAGGTCAATACTCTTTGCATGCGGGAGAAAGTAGAAAACTTAAAGAAAATTAATTCTAAGGTTTCATTCACTTGTATTTCAGGGGAGGCCGTGGTTAACGTAACTTGTGTTGACCGAATCTCGGGTAAGTTTTGCGTGATAAGAATAATCTTAAACTGAGAAAAATCAAGAGGGTGCTTAATAAGAAACTCTGGGCCTGACAACCATAATATGGAGAGTGTGGAATTACATGTAATATCCCTGAGACCAGTCGGAATATCTGCTACATTTAGTTGAGACGGAATGTGATGAAAAGAGTAATCCTTACTTAGGGCAATAATCTTCTGCACACGATTATGAACATAAGGATTCAATGAAAGTCTTTTATTCAAAATCCAACTAAGAGCTACTAACGAGTAGCTATAAATATGAGTTTGTGCAATCGGCCAATTCCTCCTCAATACATTCGAAACTGATTGAGTTAAAATAACTCCGATCAACACAGCATTCAACTCTAAGCGAGGTATCGTAAGATTTTGCTTAGCAGAAGCTATTCGAGATTTGGAAGATACTAAACGAGAGGAGACAGAGTAATCCTCGTGCATTACGCGCAGATAAGTACATGTTGCAAATATCTTAAGGGAGCTATCACAGAAAGTGTGAAGTTGAACATCTATAATTCGTTTATCCAATACTAAACATCTGGGGAATTTTAAAAGGGGAATAGATTGAAAACCATCAAGTAAAATTTTCCAATCCGTTAACCATTCTGGATCGAGGATTGGTTCATCCTAACTAAGGTTAGCCTGCCATAAACGTTGCAAGAGAATTTTGGAAGAGGCAGTTATACAACTGGCTAAATTCATTAGATCGAAAATACTACAGTACGACAGAACTACAGTTACCATTGAGAGACCTTGACGGTTGAGAGTGAGCAAAGGAATGTGACGTCCTGATCTCCATATGTAGCAGAGAATTGTGACGTTGGTTACAGTAAAAACACGTTTTACTACTAGGACATTCTTTAATCAAATGTTTATTGACTAAACAATTAAAACATAACGAGTGCTGCTTGACAAATTCACGTCTAGAGGCAACATTTTGGGACTTCAAATCTTTACAAACATAAATAGAATGAGACTTGTTTTTACAGTATGCACATGACTTATTAAAGGAACTAGAACGAGACGAAGCCAAATTTTGTTTGTCATCAGTATGGGTATGACATGAAAATCGTACATCTTTGTTACCGGAGGGTTTAGACTTATCTTTGGTGATAGAAAGCATTTCTAAATGGCGGACTCGATTTTCTATCGCACTCATAAATTGGGAAACATCTGATTGCTCAAGTTCATGTTTTTGAGAAAATTCTAACTGCCGAAGTGTAGCATTGTCTAATTTCCGGCTGATAAGATGTATAAAAACTAAATTTAACAACTTCTCGTGCGATAAATTAAGGTTTAGAAGAAATTTATATGCATTGGAGACGGTTGTGTGAAATTCTCTGAGCTGGGTAAAGGTTGCATTATTAAGTAACCCTTTTGTATCAATAATCTTTGCAAATAACTGTTTGATAACTATACGATTATTGGAATACCTATTAACTAACGTGGAAAGTGCAATGTTGTAATTAGACTCTATAAGTGTGAGGTTCTCTATTAGCTGGAAGGGCTCTCCTTTTAACAGAGAACGCAAATAAATAAACTTTTCTATACTAGTAAGTGATGTATCTGCATCTACTGTGCTAGTAAATATTTGAAGAAAGGTTTGAAATTTGTTGAAATCGCCAGAAAAACATTCCAATTGGATTTGCGCAAGTTTTATGCTTCTTTGCGTGGGTAAACTAGAGGGATTATTTTGAGAAAAAGAACTAGAAGAACTGCCATTTTCTGTTAACCTAAATTTAAGCAAATCCTCCTCAAGCGTGGAGAGCATATTTAAATAAATATTATCGATGATGTTTGTATCTTCATCATCTTCAGCTTCAGAGGATTCTATTTCATCTTGGGCTTGGCAATAAAAATCATACGCCTTTTTTAAATGCAAAATACGATCTTTAGTGGAGTGAATAGTGAGATTAGCCAAATTTATATCGAGATAATTATTTAATTTTGTCAATTTAGTTTTTGCCAAGCGCCTATTTTTAAAACTTTGTGTTAACTCCATCTTTGACATGTAATGCCAATTTATATATACAAAATAATACCTAAACTATAAAATGATTTTAAAGAGACTAAACAAATGAATATACTAAAGGTAGAGAAAAATATAAGATATTTTGGTGGGGGTTTGAACCAAAGTGCTAAGAAAGAGATTACAGGTAGAGAAGAGCCTCAAAATCCGGCTTGAAGGACCACTTTATGTAGATAAAATTAGTATTTAGACAATAAACAGTAAACAATAAACAGGACAAACATGAAGAATGTCCTTAAAATGAGAGAGAGTGTATAGCATAAATTGCTGGATACAAAATATGAGAGCTCTTACCTGTAATATAAGAATGTCTTTAGGTCTTCTTCAGGAGTAAATCTCTGATGAGGTTTTTTTTTAGGGCTTCTTCAGGAGTAAATCCTTGATGACGTTTTTTAGGGCTTCTTTAGGAGTAAATCCTTGATGAGGTTTTTTAGGCCTTTTTCAGGAGTAAATCCTTGATGGTTTTTTTTAGGGCTTCTTCAGGAGTAAATCCTTGATGAGGTGTTTTAGGGCGTCTTCAGGAGTAAATCCTTGATGAGTTTTTTTAGGGCTTCTTCAGGAGTAAATCCTTGATGAGGTTTTTTAGGGCTTCTTAAATTCACTCTGAGGGTAGGCGGGGTGCCTCATTTTTCGGGGAGTCTTCTTTTTAAAACGCACAAAAAAAACTATCTACTAAAAACTATTGACAAATATTTTGACAGACGTTTAACAATCGTTTTACCAAAATTTTTATCATTTTTTTAGAGTGAGTGCATCTTTGTCAAAAGTGAAGTTAAATACTAAATTAAAAATATTAATAAATAGTTTTATTTATGTTCGAATGGATTTATTCGAACAGTTTGTTATTCGCTGTTGCCTGTAGCACTTTTGGTACCCAAACAATAACTCCGTAAGTTATCATTGGCCTAATGACAGCAGTGTAGACCCAGGCGATCACCCTGAGCGAAAGGGCCCAGGTGCGTCCGACCGTTCGTCGACACTACTGAATTGTTCTTTTAGCTTTACCATCTAGATGTGAGTTCCATGTTAACTTCCTGTCAAGGGTAATACCAAGGTATTTCACCTCGTCAGTTTAGTCAGTCCAATACCAAGGTATTTCACCTCGTCAGTTTAGTCAAGTTTAGAATCCTTGGGGGTATTAAGCCCGTGATTCTTCTTTTTCCGGTAAAGAGGACCACCTCTATCTTCTTAGGTTTTATAGATAGTGAGTGTTCTTAGCACCATGTTTCTATTATCGGAGAGCAACTTGTAATCTCTCACATAGTGTGTTCTTAAACTTACCGCTTTGCAGGACAGCAATATCGTCTAAATAGGCTATTGTGTAGAACCCTTTGCTGCTGAGTTGGTCAACCAGAGTATCTAGATCTATATTCCAGAGGAGTGGTGATAGCACCCCTCCTGTGGACACTCCCTCGTAACCATGCCTCTAACAGAAACGACTTCTACATTTATGCTTATTGCTCTATTAGAGAGCATACTGAATATCCATTCCCTTACGGCCAAGGGAACATTCCTGACATTAAGCTATTGAGTGACAATTGGAAATCTGGTCATATCAAACGCTCCCTCAATGTCTATAAATTTTACCTAGGTTGGATTCTTTATCTTTCAATTTATTCCACTACTTGATGCAGTGCAGAATCGGTAGATCTTCCCGAAGTATATGTAGGCTAATTTGGGTGACGTGAGTTATGAACCAGAACTTCATCCTTTATGTACCTGTCGTATAGCATTTCCACCGTTTTTAAGAGAAACGATGTTAGGCTAATTGGTCGGAAAGTTTTTGGTAGGGTGTAGTCCATCCTACCTGGTTTTGATATGACACATCTACCTATCTCCACTTCCTAGGAATATATTTCAAAATCGAAGAGGCTCTGAATATTCCCACAAGGTGAGGCAGAAGGATAACTAGTCCCCACTGTAGTAAAGCTGGATATATGCCTGGTGACTTGAAAGGGTGAAGCACAATATGGCCCATCTTACCTTTTCCTCATTATTCATTGTTCTGGCGAGATGCCAGTCGTTCATTGAGGGTATGATTGTTTCTACCGTCTAGTTTGGTGCTGTTTAGGTACTAAAACTGGGCAAGTGTGTTTTTATCAGGATCTCAGCACTTTCGCAAAGGTTGGAAGTATTGCTTCCATCTTCCTTTGTGAATATGCCGATGTGTATCCTTTGAGAGCGCTTTTTGTAGCCTGGAAGCCTGCGGAAAATCTTTGATTTCCTTACAAAAGGTTCTTCAAGCAGCTCTTTGTCTTCGTCTGCAGACTTTCTTAAACTCTCTGAGGATTGATTGACAAAAATCCTCTTTGAGTTTGGTGCGTTTTGCTCTATTAAAAGCTGTTCTTCTGTCTCTCTAAGGTGTTCTAGTTCAGTGCACCACCAAGGGTTGGTTTGCCGACTTTCCTGAACCATCCTTATTGGACAGGATTTTTTATAAGCATATCTTATTTTGTTTTGGATATCTTTCCAATTCTGTATTAGTTCCTGGAATTGAATCCTTTTCATTCCGCAGAGCATCATCTAAGAGTCGGTTGTAGAGTTTTCCCGAGATTTGATATAGCTTTTTTCCAGACTAATATTATAAGTTAGCTAGCAGTGGTCAGGCATAGATATCCTGCGATACCTGCCAGTTCTGAATTTTATTCGATATTTTAGCTGTTGCTAGCGTGCTATCTATGACTGTTTGGCTACAAACATTAATAAAGGTAGGTTCGGTGTCTCTGTTTAAGATATACAAATCTTTTCTAATAATATACTCATAAAGAGACCTACCTTGAGCGTTGTTATTAGTTAGTAATTATATTTGCCTATTTTGGATTTTTTCTCGATTCCTTTTACTACAATTCAGTATGGCCCTACAGCACTATTTTTATGTCTGTTGCCGCTTTGATAAAATTTATTTTTTTCTCATTATTCATCAGACCGATATCATCAGACTTATCATTTATTATCGCATTTTGATTATTAAAAATATCCATATTATCGTTTTCATTAGTATTGTTGATCGATTTGAGATCAGGTGGTTTTTTCTTGCCGCCATGCTGTGACATACCAGAAGTCGATCAAAATTTTAGTAACATACAAAAATATGTAACGAAGAGAATGTATATGAAGAGTTATATATAAAATTAGATTAGTTATCTCTACCTCTCAAGACTCTTATCGGAAAGGTCGTTTACTCAGCCAGTAAAATTCGTAGTATAACATTACGTTATAAATCAGAACAGTTGTTTCTATGCCGTTATTGTGAATTATCTTAAATTTATTTTTAGTTTATTCTCGTAAGTGTGAACACAAAGAAATTTTAAATTTTGCTGCTAGTCAAACCAGAACTGAAAAAGTACACAATTTCATAAGTTTTCTTGAAAATTATTGAGGTAGTAGCTATTATCTGAAGCACAACAGTTTACATATAAAAAATTTATTTAAAAATCCTTTATAAAAGGTATATTATAATTAAAACATCTTATCGAGCTACATCACAGAACATTTTCGGAATTAATATTCCATTATCAGTGTTATCTAGATGTACATGTTTTGAGCCACTAAATACTTTGAACACATCTAAAAGTTAATCCTTGATACTACTGCCGACATAGTATGTTTACAAGAAACGCATTACAAATCTCACCACAAAAGAAAGGATTTTGTAGAATAGCACTTCTTACTGACTATTTTAAAGCTAGCGCTCGATCATCCATATTCGTATCCAATGATCTTTACTTCATACATCTTCCTATTTGCACAAATCTAGAAGCTATCGCCCGTGAACATTTGGTGTCCAAATAAAATTTCAGTTTGTAGTATCTATATACCTTCAAATTATAGTTTATCCGAAGCTTCCTTCTTGTTAGAGATTTCAGTGCCCAGATTACATTGTGGGGTTTTGAAAAATCCTTCGGCCTAGGAAAGACTGTCGAAACTGTACTTATTGAATATTACCGATACTTATATGAGAAATAATTATTCCAAAACTCATTTTAATATTGCTACCGGTACACTTTCATTAATAAATTTAAGTTTGTGCCATCCAAGAATATATCTTAACCTCACAGGGTAAGCTTAACTATCTTTATGACAGTAATCATATCCTACTTTCAATATTTGAAAAATCAGAAAAACATTTCGCCATCTTTAAAAAATAAAACATTTCTAATGCCAGCTGGAATGACTTTTGATTATATATTGAAAGAAAACTAAATCAGTTTCAGTTATCAGAAGATACAGATGAAAATATTGCTGCTTTGGATAACTGTATAATATCCGCTTTTGAAGCAAATATTGGACAAATACCAATTTATTCGACACATAAAGCAACACCTTGATGAAATAAAAGGTGCTCTCTGGAAAAAACACGTCTCATCCATAAATATTGACACTCCTTCTAGTCAAATTTAGAAAAAAATTACATAATGAGAGGAAAGAAAACTTATTCAAGGATTTCTGTCATTCATACTCACTCAAAACAGCACAGTCACTTGTAGTTAACAAATTGTTAACATCTTGGGTGAAAATTTTTATAAGAAAACAACAAATAGACATACTTCAAATTGGCATCTTCCCATGTCTACTAATCTACACCCCAGTTTATCTGATAGCAAAAAATCTGATCAAATTTCTCTAAATATGCCTAAATATTACAAGAATTATAAGACACATTGTACTGTTGCAAAAATTCAGCTGCAGATACAGAAAACAGTTATCTTTATTAAAAATCTTTCTAGATCTAGTCTAGCTAAACTGGTTGAAATTTACAATTTAATATGGATCAAAAATCATTTCCAAATTTGTGGCAAAATTCATAATTATTCCTGTTAAAAAACAAGGTAAACCATCGACTGATCCAAATTCCTACAGACCCAATTTCTCTCGAATGTACAATGTGTATACTTATGGAAAAAATAATCAATAAAAGACTCCTGTAGTAAATAAATTTAGCACAATCAGGTTTTAAGTCGCATCGAAGTACATCCGACAATCTTTTTCTTTTTTTTTTTTTTTTGGAGGTGGAATCTTCTAAAAGACCGTCTGGGATCGGGTGTCAGCCCTTTACTCACGTGTGTCGGATTCAATCTCTTACGCTTCACCGCGTGACGAGACCGCCTACCGACTAAACCACCCCCTCTTTCTCCGACCGACGGGCCCGGAACCGCTCTTAGCGAGCATATCTGGCCCGTCAGCCTTACTCTTAACTTCCCTCTGGCACTTTTCGCGTGCATTACATGGATTTGACGGCCTCCCGGCCTCCCTCACCAGCACAAGGCTCGGGCGAGACTGGTCGGTGAGGCTACCGTCCTGCTCAATCCTCATTCTGGCGAGACAGCCTGGTTGCCACCCCTTCCACATTGAAACTAACGAGTAGAACCAGTTGGCAATTAACAGTAACACCATTCATTCGTACTTTCATCAATTTAGTTCCGCATTCATACCCTCATTCACTAATTTTCGGGTTATCGGGACATCCGACGGGATTGGATGTAAAAAGTCTTTTCCCGTCCCATGTCCCGCGGCCCCGACAATCAAATAAAATAAATAAATTAATAAATAAAAATAGATAAAAAAATAAGTTAAAAGTAATGTAGATAAAATAAAAATAAAAACAAGAGCTAAAATTGATATAGATAAGATATAGTAAAAACGAAAGTAACTTGAATAAATAAAATGCAATAAAATAAGTAAATAAATAACACACATTTTTAAAACAGTAAATAAATATAGCGGTCAATCCACCTCTTTCTCTTTCTTGTGCTTTATGGTTTTTGTAACAAAGGCAATGATCAGTTCGAAATCGTGCTTGCTGTCGATGGCTTTATCGATCAGCTCGTGAGGCTCGCCTAGTGGAGATCCCAGGCTCAGCTGCAGTTCGTTTTGCCCCGTGTGGTATGCAGGGCAGTCGAAAACAACATGCTGCGCATCGTCCACCACTCTACACTCAGGACATAGATCGTCTCCGGACCTACCGATTCTGTGGGTGTATTTCCGAAACGATCCGTGCCCCGTCAGAAACTGCGTGAAGAAGTAGTTGACGCGCCGATGCCGACACCCGTACCACCTCACTACATCCGGGACCAGGGATCTCGTCCAGGCCGCCTTTTCGACTTCGGCTGCCCATTCCCGCTGCCACATCTCCAAGCTTCTGGCTCTTTCTTGTGGCCCTGAACCAACCGCCCCGTTGCCCCTTTGATACATTCGAGCTCTTTCCCTGGCCAGGATGTGCACGGGTACAGAACCAGCCACTACCTGTAAGGAAATGGTAGATACAGTTCTGTACGCGCTGCACATCCTGATCAGAGGTTTCCTTTGAGCCCTAGAGAGCATGTCCTTATATTTCTTCATCTGGAGGACCTCGTGCCACACGGGGGCCCCGTATAAGATGATCAATATTATTGATTGTAACATAACTGATCTCTTCTGAGATCCGGGCCCCCCTATGTTTGGCAATAATTTGTTCAATGCTGAGGTCCTCCCTTCCGCCTTTCGACATGCTTCTTGTATGTGCTGCCCAAAGGTAAGTCGGTCGTCGAAAGTAATACCGAGATACTTGGCTGTCCTTTGGGGTCTTATTTCGGAGCCTTGATATTTGAAAACCAAGTCATCCCTTTTCCTTGGTCCTCTCAGAGTTATTATCTCTGTTTTGTCTACTGCTAATTTTAAGTCGTTCTTCTCGATCCACGCCGCGGTCGTGTTTATTGCTTTATTTACCTTTTCTGTTATGCCCCAATTCTTATCATCCTCAACCAATAGGGCTAGATCGTCTGCGTATGCTATCGCTTTGACTCCTTGTCTCTGCTTGTGAATTTCTAGTACCCCATTGTATAACATGTTCCAGAGTAAGGGTCCCAGGACTGACCCCTTGGGTATTCCCGCGGTCATTTGTTTCTTTTTCTTCTTGGATATGCATACGGATCGTTCCAAAAGGTAGTCCTTTATTATATTGGACATATATTCCGGAGCCCCGCTTTCGACTACTCGGTCTACTATGAGGCCCCAGTTTGCTGAATTAAAAGCATTTTTTATGTCCAACAGAACAAGAACCACCCATCTTTTCTTGCTTGATTTGGCCGCGTTCCTTATCCAGGTCGCGGCGTCGATTGTCGATCTGCCTTTCCTAAATCCGTACTGTTGGTTGGATAAGACTCTCTCATCTTCCAACATGCCTTCCAGCCTCTTCTTGATAAGTCTTTCGTAGAACTTACCAAGGCAGTCCAGAAGGCATATTGGCCGATAAGAGGTCGGTGAATTAGGGAGTTTCCCGGGCGTTAGGAGTAGAACCAAGTTCGCCTCCTTCAAGTCCTTGGGAAACTCTTGTTTCTGCAGTAGATCATTAAATATTCTTCTGATCAAACCTGGTTTCTCAGTTGCTATTATCTTTATTGCCTCTAGTGGCAGCCCATCAGGGCCGGGAGCTTTCCCTGTCTTCGTATCCTGACCAGCGGTTTTCACCTCTTCTTCTGTGAACTCTTCTATCATGGTTGGGAGAACCTTGGTGAAATCTGGCATGTCCTTGGTGGGAAAGAGGAGTTCAGCTGATCTCACCCGCTGGTCTTCGTCGAGTCTATATGGGGCCATTATCTTTAAGGTCTTCATTGTGATTTTGTATGCATCACCCCATATATCCTCGTCGAGTGCTTTTATCAGGGTCTGCCACTTTTCTTTTTTCTCTTTTTTTATTGTATTATTTAATCTTTTCTTCAAATCCTTGTATGTATCTTTAAGCTCGAGGTTGCCCTGGCTTCTCGTATAATTCCTTCGAGCTCTGAGGCATCTCTCCCGTAGATCTTCTATCTCATCTGTCCACCAATAGGGGGATTTTTTTCCATGTTTCTTCTTCTCGGTAGCCAATTTTGCCGCATTTTTTAGAGCTGTTCGAAGTTGGCCGAGGTCAGAAATCTCATCTTCATTTATTTTTCTGACCTCCGATACGTACTTGTTTTTGTTGAAATATGATTTTGCTGTACCTATCGACCGCTTTATCCCCCCTTTAACCTTTACCTCAAATTGTATATATCGGTGGTAGGTGAAGAGCTGATCGTCGAGTACATCCCACCCGTACACCTTGCTGGATAGCCCTTTGCTCGCGAATGTGGTGTCAATGTGTGATTGGCTGGCCCCCCGTACGAAGGTTGGCTTATTGTTGTTCAGCACTTGGAGGCCAGCCTGGGCTATCCATTGATTCCAGAGTTCCCCCTTTTTGTCGTTTATGGGGGAACCCCATTGTCTGGACTTCGCATTTATGTCCCCGGCGATCAGTATTTTTTTTTTTTTTTCGTTTATAGCGGCACCCATTATTTCATTAACGATTGTTTCGTATCTCATCATAGGGGTGTTTGGAGATACATAGCATGCCAGGAGGCTGAAATCCCTCAACCTAATGAGTAAATGATTTCCTCCTCTGACAATGCTCTGCACTCCGACATCCCTATTTTTAATGAGCACCGCTACATTTTTCCCCTCGTCTTGTATCCACCCACCGCCTGTCGTTATCTTTTTGTTAGGTTCGGGTACGATGAGCAGATATATATTTAGCTTGCAGGCTTTTGCGTAGATGAGGTCGTGCGCTCGGCGCACCCTGCCTACGTTCACCTGCAAAATCCTTATACCAGGTTGATCTAGCAGTCCGACATCCGACAATCTAGCAGTCTTACAAACATGAAATATTAAAGCCTTCCAGTGAAAGCAAGACGTAATAGCTGTTTCGTTTGATATCGAAAAAGCTTTTGATACCCTGTATAGGCCTCTTATTATATCTAAACTCGAGGAGTACAGTATACTTGGAAATATATCTTCATTTATTATTCAATTTTTAACAAATAGAACCTTTAACCGTAAAAGAAAATGGCAAAATCTCTAGGACTTTTCAAACAAACTAATGGCGTTCCCAAGGGTCGGTATTGAGTCCTTTCTTTATACTTGCTTTAAACGATAGTCCTAAAAAAAATTGAGCTTCCAGTCAAGTTTGTACTCGACACAGATGATTTAATAATTTTCTACCGAGGCAAAAACACTATTGTCACTTGCAAACTTCTTCAGAATGCTACTGACGAATTGCTTGAATGGACTTCAGTAAGTGGATTTAACGTATCTGTTGAAAAGACAAAATTTATTCGCAGGAAGTTTTCGCAGGAAAGCCAGTACTATAAATCCCAAAATTACCATAAATGGTACTTGTCTACCTGTAGTAAAGAGCATACAGATTTTCAGACTCACATTCCACAGTAAAATTACTTGGAAATACCATTTAAAAGATCTCAAACTATGTGTATGAGAAACCTTAACATTATTAAAAACTCTGTCTAATCATCATTGGGATGCAGACGAAGACTTACTGCTTTAAATTTAAAGATGTTTTATTAGGTCTAAAATCTTCTTAATTATGTATACAACACTGCACTTCGAATTTGCCTTGGAGCCTTCAGGTCGAGTCCCGCAGAGAGTTTATATAGGAGCTAATGAACTATCCCTCTGTCTGCGTCGCAGGCAACTTTTTTTGAAATATTTGTCTCAAATCTCAGCTAATACCGAAAATCCAGTCTTGAAATTACTAAGTAACGACCTTTTAAACTCTGCTTTCTCTCTGTATCTCTCACACATCTGAATAATATCGATCTTCCAGACACAACTTCAATATTCTGTAATATCAACTAAACCTCCTAGAATAAATTAATAGCAGATTTTAATATCTCATTAATTAAATATGATAAGCATTAGATAAATCCACAAGTCTTAACATATACCTTTAAAGCATTAATTGCTAATAACGGATTTGATCAAATTGTATACACAGAAGCTTCTAAGTGCCGTATATCTGTTGGATGTGCTGTAACTTCAAATACAGATGTAATCATATCTTGCAATCTCCCGCTCTTCTGCTACATACATACTGCTGAATTATTCTCTATTTTCCAAGCTACAAAGTCAATATCACCAGGATATAAAAAAGAAGCACTGTGTACCGAATCTACAGTCCAATTCGAGACCTGGCCTCCCTCATCAAACCTCTCCATCCGTTACGGTCCACAATCGACTGCCAAGGAGATTTATGGCATCCTCATCCACATTATCCTCCCATCGCTTTCTCGATCTTCCAATAGGTCTCTTCTCCTGAATTTTTTTGGAAGCCTGTTCTCTTCCATCTTATATATTTCATAATTGTATCTAATTTGCCACTTGTTGTTCTCATTTATAAGGAGTAGTATTCGTCTCAGTACCTCCTTTACTGGAGATCGAAAATCAGGGTCTACCAAACAATTATCAGACCACTAGTATGTTATGGATACGAGACATAGGTGATGACAGAAGACACAAAACGAAAGCTGGAAGTCTTTGAAATAAAAGTCTCAAGAAAGATATTTGGGCCTATTAACAAAAACGGAGTATGGAAATTCAGGTACAACCACGAACTTTACCAACTGTTCAAAGAGGCACCGATCTCAAAATTCATTAAACTTCAGAGATTTCAATGGGCTGGTCATGTAGTGAGAATGGGGACTGAAAGATTGCCAAAAAGAGCCCTAGATAGTAAAATACAGGGCGCAAGACCAAAAGGAAGGCGGCGAAAAAGGTGGGAGGATGAAGTGGCAGCGGACGCGCAAAATTTGCTAGACTTGAGAACCCGAAGAAGATCGACGCAGAACCGGCAAGGTTGGAGGTATAGTTTGGAGGAGGCCAAGGCTCGATTTGGGTTGCAGCGCCATTGGAGAGAGAGTGTTGTTTCTACCTTCTGATGTTTTTCTTACTACGTCTTTCACTGCTAAATTAGACAATGTTGGTGCCAGCTCATCACCCTATTTTAATCCTTGTGTTATTTGATATGGGTCTGTCATCTCATGTTGTATCTGTACCTAAGCCACTGTGTTCGACATCATCATTCAGATGAGCCTATCTAATTTATAGGGTATGTTAAATTAAATTAACTTAATATTTTGTATAAGTGTGGCCTGTTTATTGAGTCATATGTCTGTTTAAGGTCGAAGAAAATATTATAGACATATATGTTATATTTCCAGGCTTTGCTTAAGATCTGTTTAACTGTAAATAATTATTTGATGGTTGATCTTTCCTGCCTGGTATTCTCCGATGATTTTATCGGACTGGTATTGTAGTCTATGGTCAAGTGTACTGGTGAATATTTTATATCAACAACACAGCAAGGAGATTCCCGTATAGTTTTGACAGAGGAGCTTATCACCCTTTTTATAGATTGGGTACATGATACTTTTATTCTACTCTTTTGGCATTTTCTCTTGTCTCCATAATTTGTGTACGTCCTCATATATCCTTTTCGTTATTTTCCTTTGCCTCTGCCTCTTTCTTTTATTTATAAAAGTTTCTTTAATTTCTTTAATGTTAATTTAGCGTCTATGTATTCTCTCAAAAGTATACAAACACGGTACATCCTTTGGTTCAATCTATTCACAAATCTTTCGATAGTTTAATCTCATTTGGAGTATCTATAACCATGATCTGGATTCCGTCTCATGTAGGAATCTTTGGTAACGAACTAGTCGACCTCTTTGTAAAACAAGCCGCGTCTTCTAATATTGAGACTAAAAACATACAACAACATACAGATTTACAGTCGTATTTTAAAAATGTGATCCAGATGTCTTGGCAAGATCACTGGAAGAAAATCCCTTTCAAGCTTCGTGATATCCATCCCACCATTAAAAAGCTTGAGTTTCCTTCCATGTTACGAAAAAACAAAGAAGAGGCCATACAAGACTAACTCATAAACATTTGATGACTCCCAAGATCCACGTACATAATACACTCTTTGGTAACATTCTATCTGTTAAACATATTCTCGTAGACTGTCCCTATTTCAACAACAACATACAAAATAATCTTTTAAGTCAAAACTCAACCAGATCAATTCTAAAACCCCATTAATTACCTCTATAAAACCAGGCTTTACCATGAAATTTAGGAGAAATGTAGTTTATAAATTGATAATTATTAATTGTACAAATATTTTTAATGTATTTCTTTGTCTATTGTAATGTTACTGTTTATTCTTATAATGTAATGTAATAAAATTGTACCTGTGTCAGTGAACTACGCTCTCGAGGCACGAAAAGCAAAAAAAAATATTATTGCTATGATTTAGTGTTAAAACATATAATATTACCAACATCAATTCGACCACATTAATCGCAATTTTCCTATATTTATTTTTTTACAGGATTAAAACGGAACTACTATGTCAAATGGGTAAAATAGAATCAAATTCCAATGTGTTCTTAATATCAGCTACCAATTGTCCTTGGGACATCGATCCTGCGTTTTTAAGAAGATTTCGAAAACGTATGTACATTCCCTTGCCAGATCATTTAGAAAGGCGAGATTTATTTAGAATGTTTACAAGTGATACTCCGCTTGAAAAGTCATTTAATATGTGGGCACATCTGATTCCCAAAACAGAAGGTTTCTCTGGATCTGATATATCAGATCTAGTACAGCAGGTTAGTGGAGATGTTTTAGATAAGAACTAGATATGTTTAGTTAGATTTAGATTTGCAAAACTATTTAAGACAAATGAAATTACGGGCCCTGTTGTAGGTTTTTAACAAAATATTTTAATAATAGTTTTTCACAACGGGAACAATTAACAAATTTAATCAAACTAACAATTAAAATTTAAGATTTATAAAAAATATAAGTTAATTAGTAAAACTAAAATTAAGTTAATTTAAAAGGTATTTAAAAAACATTGTAAAAATTAATACAAAACTAGTAAAACTCAGGAAATCATTTTAGATTTTCCAATCTGTGTCCAGAAATTTTCTTTATAAATGAAAATTACAAATTCTGAGTTTAATTTTAAGGTGATTTGATAGGTCTTATAAAAAGAAAATCTTAAAGAAAGAAAGAAAGAAAGAAATACAACCCTATATCTGGCGTCTTACTAATATTGGTTTATATCAAATAAAGTTTATATCTAAAAGTATCTACTTATATATTTATTGCAACGTAAATACGTTTTCCTTAATTTAGCTTAATTTCATAAGATGTTGGTCTAGTACGAGTATTGGCATTTTGATTTATAATATTTTGTTTTTGAAAATGTCAGATTAAAAAACCTAGATTAAAAAAGTTATCCTCAAACCTTAATTAAACACAGCTTTTTTTAAATATCAATTTGCACATTGCGTCTATCAATGCATACGCTTCGTTCGACTACTAAACAAATACATGTCTAATTGTGAAATATAAATAAAAATACAGAAACTAACAATTGCATACTACAGAAACTGTTGTGTAAAAACGTTATGCCCATTAATAACTAGTAGGTACAAATACTAAAATCGAGTAACAAAATAAACGTTATTCCACTAAATTTTAGAATGTCCAAACAATGAATACAACAAAATGTATGTTACATCAAGATGATAACAGAAGGTGGAAATGCCAAAACTAAATCGACATCCACCGACTTGGAAAACGCGTTTGACAGTATTGCTGTAATACCTAAATGTTGCCAAAACATAGACTTTATAGAATAAGTGTTAAAATGTCAAAATTTTTGTGTAATAACTGATACCAACAATAACTTTTTATTTCATTAAATTTTAGATCTCCAATACAACGAATATATTTTTTAAGAGAATGGAAATCTTCTAAAGACCATACCAGGTGAATCGTACCTGGCGTGACATGTAGCAGTTAGTTCCGTGATCCTACTGAGTGCGTCTATTGTAAATTTGGTTTTCCTAAACCCATACTGGAGTTCAAACAAGCCCACTTTATCTATGACTTATTTTTCTAGTCTCTTATTTATTAGTAATTCAAAGACCTTGCTGATTATATTTAATTTGCAGATCGATCTAAAAGCTCCCGGTTCTTTAAGTTCTTTCCCGAGTTTGGGAAAGAGGTTTTCCTCTTCCTTCTTCATTCTTTCTTTAAAGTTTTTAACCACTCTGTCTCTTTCTCCACCAGTTGGTTCTTTTCTTTGTCTCTAGTGACTTTTCTTCTCAGTTCAATGTATCCTCTTCTTATCCTCTCTATGTTGTCTGTCCACCAATATGGACGGTTGATTATTCTTGTACCTTGTGGCAAGCTCTTTGATTTTTTCGTATCCCTCTTTATACAATGAATATTACAATAAAATGTGTAGTATACATAGTAACTGTAACATAAATCTCACAGAAATATATTTTAAAGCATCATTAGTTCGTTTCCAAAGCTGATCTCATTCTTACATAGACTGTGAATGAACCATTTATTTTTAAAAATTCCTCACGGAAAAGAATTTTAAGGATTACGAAAATATTTAGATTTGTGATCTTGGCGGCAACGGGATCTCTTTTGATTCATGGTTCTAAATTAGCTAAAATTAGAATTATCCAAAAATTTTGAACAATTGTTCTACAGTAGAGTGGATAGCCATCACGTGCAAACTACAAATTTTAGCAAATATTTCAATTATTTTATTCATCATACAAATAAATATAGTAGCTTGTTTTATAAAAAGTTGAAATAATAATTATCTAATTTTATATTCTGAACTGATTTTTACAAAGAACATCTATACAGGGATTGATATCTGAACCATCCTGATGTTTAATTTCTTTTATAACATAAGAATTTTTAACAACATATGAATAATAATGTGCATTATTGGTATTAAAAATAATATATTTTATAAAATGAACTTTGCAGCAGAATAGAATTTGAGAAAGCATTAGTTTTTATATTTCTTTAATTTACAAACAATTAGACAAATGAAAAAGAGGAGTAAATCAGCGGTATCTACGATTTGAACTATCTATAATAAAAAGGATACAATCTTTCCTTGTGCAAAATGTTTCTCACACATTGGTAACATTGGTATGTATTTCAGCCAATATTTTAAGTGATTTTGGGATTTTCTTCTTTCCCTAAAATAGCGCTTCAATATTCTTTTGTTATATCAGTATGCCTACCAGTTTCATTATTTTTGAGGCCGTATTTACCGAATTTTTGGAATAACGAATTTTACGACTTGCAGATTTATGTTGTAAAGGGAGAGAAGGTTGCATAGTTTTTTTGTCGAAGATAATATAGATGTCTTTACTAATTCAGTATACAGGATGGGCAAATAAACATCAAAGCTTGAATTTCTGGTAGAGTAATCATGATTAGATCTTGCTGGAAAAGCATATAGGTGTTTACAAATTAAGCAAACAGTTTTGAAAATATGTAAAGAAGGAAGCGTGATTTTTGAAGTAGCTTCTGCAATTTGTTATTCTTCTAAGGCCAAACAGATACCGTATTGCTTTTTTTTGTAAATTAAAAAAAACATCAGATTGGGCAGCTGATGTTATTTCCAAAAAAGAGGACCATATCGAAGATGAGACTGTAACAAAGAAAAAGATGTTATTTTGGAAGATGCTAAATTGATTTTCTTCGAAACAGATCGTATTACATATAGCTCAGCAGGCTGAGGTTAGTTTTTTGGGGAGGGACCATTTAAGGTTGCTGTTGAAGAGCTCATTTATAGGACAATGCTACTTTATTATAAACGTTAAGGTAGAATAAATTAGAGTCGGACCAAGTTTATTGTAGTAGTAGTAGTAGTAAGTAGATTAGAACTTATACATAGTTGTATGAAGAGTATTAATATTAGAGTTTTTCCGGGTGATATTGGTAGAAAACAACAAAAAAACAGAAAGAAAAATTTTTCCATCGATTTTTAAATTATTGATGTCCCTGAAAAATTGAGGACCCAAGATTGACCCTTGTGGTACTCCACATACAATGCTTTTATGACCAGAGTCAGTACCTATCATTGGGTCTAACCAGTTTTTTCCTATTCCTCAAATAAGACTGGAACCAATTCAAAGAAATACCTCGATTTGCTTAGAAATTTAGTTTTTATGTCGTGATTTACACAATCAAAAGCTTTAGCATAGTAAAAAAACAAATTTATTTGTAAAAATTACTGTTTAGTACTTGGTAAACCTCATGTAGTACAGAAAACATTGCATTGCTGGTACATTTATTAGATAAAAAGCCTAACTGGTTTTGTGATAAAATGTTGTTTTCAACAGGAAAGGACATAAGTCGGACTGTTGGAGGCTCTTTTAGGCACTCTGGAAATATACATTTTTCAAAGGAATTATTAATTAGGAAAACCAGGGCTTCCAGCACATTTTTTGGGAAATTTGAGAAAATTTTGTGGATAGTCCATCACTAGTGGTACTACAGGAAGATTTTCTTTTGTTACTATAGATTGTATATAATGAACCCAGGAACAAAGTTTTAATTCAACAATGGATCAATTTTTTAGAAAATATACCAAAACCATTTATAATTGGAGGCGATTTTAACGCACACAATTTGGCATGGGGCTGCGAAGTTGATGATAGATTAGGTAAAGATCTTCTTGATGCTATAGAATACTGTAATTTAGAATATTTAAACGACGGATCCCCCACTCTTGCTGTTTCCAATAAACCTTCTGCTGTAGACTTAACCATTTGTTCCCGAGATATTGCCTCTCATTTTCGTTGGAATACTCTACAAGAACCTTATGGATCTAATCATGTGCCAATTATTTTTTCATCACAAAGTTTCTCCGCAGCAGAAGCCACATCCAGTAGAAAACATAGAATATGGAACCTTAGCAGAGCCAATTGGATAATCTATACCAGTACTTTGAAAACAATGAAAATACCATTATTCTACGAAGAATTGTTGACAAATATAAACCAAGCAGCCAATGTCGCTATCCCAAATCATTCTTCCATTAAAGAAAAAAACAAAGGTCATATTCCGAAACCATGGTGGAACAATCATTGTCAGTTAGCAGCTGAAAATAGAAAACATGCGTTTATAAATTATAAACAGAATCCAACGCTCCAAAACCTAATGGAGTATAAACGACTAGATGCTATTGCAAAGAAAATCTTCAAACAGAAGAAAAAGAAGAATTGGATTGATTTTTGCGAAAGCCTTAACTCAAGAACACCAATAAAAGATGTCTGGCAAAAAGTTAATTGTTTTAAAAACCGCAAACAAGCCAACAAAGTACCTATTTATGCCGAAGATACATGGTTGCAGGAATTCCATAGAAAAATTGCCCCGGCATGGGTTCCAAATGACAACACTGTACAAGAACATATCCAAACAGTACCCCGACAAAACCACAATTTTGACGAAAATTTTCATTTATGGGAATTGCATCGAGCCCTTGAACAAAGAAATAATACTTCTCCAGGTATTGACAATGTGTCATATTCGCTGTTATACAACTTACCTATAGAATATAAAATTTCACTAGTAAACATTTTCAACAATATTTGGAAAAATAAGACACCAGTACCAAATAGTTGGAAAGAGTAGCTGGTAATTCCGATTAAAAAACCTGGCAGACCAGAACGTGATCCAAGTTCTTACCGACCTATCTCCTTATCTTCATGTGTTTTAAAAACATTTGAAAGAATAATTAAAAATAAATTTGAACATTGGCTAGAACACAATGGTATACTTCCAAGTTCCCAATATGGTTTTCGCAAGACTAGGTCCACTCAAGACGCAACTACAACTCTAGTTACTTCAATTCTGTTTAATTTTACATCAAATAAGTCTACAGCAGCTGCGTTCCTTGACATTTTTGCTGCTTTTGATAATGTCAATTTAGACATTCTTTACCAAAAAATGTTGTATATTGGAATCCCTAGATCATTTGCTCTCTTTTTAAAATCTTTATATTCTAACAGACTAACTTTTTTAAAAATTAATAATGAGGAATTTTCATACCCCCGACTCACTAATATTGGATTGCCACAGGGAAGTATTTTAAGCCCGATTTTATACATCCTGTACAACATAGATCTTGAAGTTAGTATACCGAACCATACAAAAATTCTTCAATATTCTGATAATGTTGTTTTATACACAGCAGGAAAATTGTTAAGTACCTGTGAGGATAATTTGAAAGTCACATTAGAAATCGTAAATCAGTACTACGAAGAAATAGGTTTATCAATTTCTGACACAAAAATTGAGGTGTATTACTTTTCACAAAGACATAGAGTTCCACAAGGCAATCTTAATGTGGAAAAGTTTAATTTCCCTATAAAAAACTGTATTAAGTATCTTGGTACCTATCTAGACAGGAAATTGTTATGAAAAGATCACATTTATCAAATTGTTAAAAAATCAGAAAACTCAATAAACATTTTAAGAGCTTTCTGTAAAACAAATTGGGGAGCAGACCCAAATATTGCTTTGATGTTTTACCGTAACATGATCAGGCCGATTTTCGATTATAACTGTCATTTATTTGGATCAACGGCCAATACACATCTAAACAAACTTGAAATTGAAAAAAATAAATGAAGAATGAAAAATAAATAGAAGAAGAAGAATAAATAATGGAAAATGAAGCGGTGGAACCTCCATTGCATTTACGCCGCCAATTCCTTAGCGACAAATTCACAGTCCGAATTATGTCCAAAAATTGTAAATACCTTCAAGATCTTAATGAGCTATCAGTTTTAGACCTCACCCATAGGTACTGGAGAACTAAAAAGTCTATACCTTTGGTAGAAAGCTATCTAAGTATGGTAAAATATAACGATATTCTCTATAAAAGCCAAATTCCACCCTATTACGGTGAAATGGCAAAAACACTATTTTCTAGAAAGGTTAGGATATGTTACTTAAACTCACATTTACTCCCAAATATGTTTAATATAATTATTAAAGAAAAATGGACAAATTATCAGTACATTTTTACTGATCGGTCAAAAGATGCAAATGTAACCGGCTGTGCAATGTTCCACGAAAATAAAAATTACCATCACCAGTATAGCTTACCCAGTGAATGCTCAATATACACAGCAGAAATGATGGCAATAATGTTTGCTCTTCAGTATGTAGTACTGAATCCTACTAGCAACTATGTTATATTTACTGACAGTAAAAGCGTGGTAATCCAAAAAAAGAAATCCTGTCAAGAATCGAACAAGCAAGGAAAACATTCATGAGCATTAAAACATTTTTTACAAGATCAGACCTTAGTCTACAGCTTAGAATCCGAATGATCAGATGTTACGTTTTTTCTGTCTTACTGTATGGCTGTGAAAGTTGGACAATGGACTCCGAAGTAGAAAAAAGAATAGATGCCTTTGAGATGTATATATACAGACGAATGTTGAGGATTCCATGGGTACAAAGAGTTACTAATGTTGAGGTACTTCGTCGCATGTGTAAACAAAAAGAATTACTAAGAATAATCAAAGAGAGGAAAATGCAATACTTGGGTCATGTGCTGAGAGGCGAAAGATATGAATTACTTCAAGTTATACTGGAAGGAAAAGTACAGGGCAAAAGATCAGTAGGAAGACGCCAGAACTCGTGGCTGAAAGACCTGAGGAGATGGTTCGACCGCTCATCCGCAGAGATCTTTCGCGCAGCAGTTTCCAGAACTACAATTGCCATTTGGATCGCCAACCTTCGAAAGGAGACGGCGCAATGAGAAGAAGAAAAGCGTGGTCGACAGATTTAACAACATTCAAACAGTCAAACACATAAACCACATTGAACTGAAAATTCTTAAAATTCTTTATGAAACTATACAATTAGGGTTAAATGTAATAATTACATGGATCAAGGGCCATTCGGGAATAAAAGGCAATAGGATCGTTGACAATTTGGCTAAATCAGCATATATGCTTGGAGAAAAAGTAAACAGAAATGTAATTCCAGCGACAGATATTGACACCGTTAGTAGACAAAAACTTAAAAATAATTGGCATTTACTTTACAGAGAATGGAAGACTGGCTTAAACTTTTATCATTGCAACACTAGGATACCCTTAATAAGATGGTTCTACACAGAATCTAATCGACATTTTATAAAGACCATTAATCGGCTGAGAGCAAATCATGCTCTTACCCCATCTTACATGCATGGAATCGGCTTATCAAATACTCACAATTGTACTTGTGGTAAAATAGGCGATCTAACACATATTATATTAGAATGTGATTTACAAATTATTAATATAAACGAACTTTATAAGGAATTAATAAATTCTAAGTGTTGTTTTCCAACAAACCTTAATCTTTTAATATTTTCAAATAATATGGAAATTCTTCATTGCATTTACAAACATGTTAAAATATGTAAATATAAGTTGTAAATTGTATATAGGCATAATCTGTTAATATGATTTGAAAAAAAACAAAAAAAAAGTATACCACAAAGTAAAAAAAACATAAAAGAAATAAGAAAATATAAAAATAACAAAAAACAAAAAAATAAATTAAAAAAAAGAACAAAAAAAGCAAAAAACAAAAAGCAACAAAACAAAAAAAAAGAAAACAAAAAAAAAACAAGAAAATAATAAAAGAAAAAAAAGAAAATAAAAATATATCAAAACAAAATTTATGTATCCATAAAAATATTAGGTATATGTAGTACTAACATTTGACTATGAATCTACAATCAATAATAATTAAAAATTCAGTCGATTTTAACAATAAACACAAATAAGTCTGGCTAATTGGCTCTGCCAAAGCCATTTTTCAGAAAAAAAAATACTATAGATTGTTTGAATCAGTTTAGATTTATCAACTGGTCTTATAAACAATGAAGTCGAGACCTTTTTTGAATTAGGGAGATAGGAAATGGGATCTTGTTATGGCAAAATAGTTGATGTTATATTTTTACTCATATTAACTATTATTTATAACTCATATTTATTATTATTAAGTATTCATTTAGATTTTCAAGGTTTGGAAGGAAAAATATTTGAGCGTTGTATTTCTACATACCTACATTAAATGCATAACGACATGTTCTTGGATATAGTCGATCCTACGACTTTTTGACATACGTTTACATTTAATTTTATACGAATTAAATGAAAGCGTTTAAAATTAGGATATGTCTAGTTAATTAGAGGTTAAAATATCAATAATTAGAGCTTAGGATATTTTGGTTAAAGAATGTAATTAATCCATTAAATCGAGCACCAAGCTAAGGATTAGTCGTTATATGACTCCTTTTTGAACAAATTATAACTTTAATGCCGCAAAATAATTTAAAATTAAAATATTGCGAAAATTAATTTATAAATAGAAAGTTCATTCTTATATGCAGAAATTATTTTTATATTGTCTAAACTTGAAATTCCTAGCGTCAATTCCGTCTTTTATAACATTTTATCTTTGTTTGATGTATGGTAATGTGGGCCAAAAATAGACGTAATATAAAAAATAATTCTAGAATAATGTCATAAATGTGCAATACGACCTAAGATATGAAATAATTCATCTTTTCAAATTTATGTTATACAAAACAATAAATAACTCATTCATTTAACAAATTAATGAACACAATTTAAAAATTAACAACATTCGCTTCAGATATCGAGTCTTACGACAATAATATGCTTAAATATTCTATTTATTTTTTATAACTATCTTTCAAAATTAGGAATGTGGGTCGAAACTTGTGAATCAAATAAACTTTAAGCCAGGATAATGATAATTTCTTAGAATTGCATGATTGAAAGATAAACTTATACTTACGAGTTTATGTAGCAATAGATCATATGGATACATAGGAATGTATGGCCACATATGCACTGTATTGTTTTTTCATGGTTTTTGTCTATAACCATTATAACTCGGAAATGAACCTTACCAATAAATCAATATTAAAATAAAAATTAAGCTTAATTATCCTAATTCATCATCATCATCACTGGCTTGGCAACCCTTTTTGGGTCTTGGCCTGCTCCAGGATTCTTCTCCATTCTGATCTGTTTCGTGCTTTTTTTCTCCAGTTTTTTTTTTATTTTTAAGGTTGTTATATCATTTTCTATTTGTTCTAAGTATCTCAGTTTCGGTCTTCCTCTTGTTCTTTTTCCTACTGGCATCTGTTTGAATATTTTGTTTGGTATTTCGCCTTCTTACATTCTTTCTACATGTCCTATCCAACGCAGCCGTCCTATTTTAATGAATGTTATAATATCCGGATCCTGGTATATTTTGTATAGTTCAAAATTGTATCTTCTTCGCCATATTTCGTTTTCTTTTGTGTCCTTATATATGTGTCGCAAGATTTTTCTTTCAAAGGTGGCTAACAACGTTTCCTCTCTT
This sequence comes from Diabrotica undecimpunctata, assembly GCF_040954645.1. Lineage (NCBI taxonomy): Eukaryota > Metazoa > Arthropoda > Insecta > Coleoptera > Chrysomelidae > Diabrotica > Diabrotica undecimpunctata. Next base: position 88,904,616 of record NC_092809.1, on the reverse strand, counting down.
TTAGTGATTGTCCAGGTTTCTGAGCCGTATGTGAGTACCGGTCTTATTAGGGTTTTATATATTTGGCATTTTGTTTTTCTTGCGACGTTATCTGATCTTAGTTGCCTAATTAAGCCATGGTAACATTTATTTGCAATAAATATTCGTCTCTTCACTTCCTCCGTAACGTTATTATCACACGTAACTAGGGATCCGAAGTATATAAAGTTTTTTACCCCCTCAATGTTGTATTCTCCTATTGTTATATTTTGTGGCTGCCTTATTTCTGCGTTTTTACTTACCTGTATATATTTTGTTTTGGTCTGATTGATTTTAAAACCACTATTTTGTGCAGCTCGTTCTATTTGGTTGTATGCCTCTATCATTTATCTTCTTGATATTGCGATTATGTCAACATCATCTGCAAATGCTAGTATTTGCATGCTTTTATTAATGATTGTTCCTCGTTTATTGACTGTTGTGTCCCTCTGTATTTTCTCGAGTACGATATTGAACAAGATGCATGATAGAGCGTCTCCCTGGCGTAGTCCCTTTTTCACATCTATTGTTTCCGTTAATTCATTTTGTATCCGGATTCTACTTTCTACTTTTAGAGATTCTGTTATCAGTTCTATTAGTTGTGTTGGTATATTAAATTCTTTCATTGCTTTTATTAAGAATTCTTTGAACTCTAAACATGAACGATACATCAGCATCGTTCATGTTTAGAGCCTCTTTCCCTTTTGATGTTTGAAATTCTAGCCCTTACCGTACTTTAGACCAGGTAGTGATCAGAATCCGCATTTGCCGCTCTTCTCGTGCGGACGTTTATTATATTCGATTGGTGTCTCGAGTCTACAATGACATGATCTATCATATTTACTGTAAGTCCATCTGGGGATTTCCAGGTACCTTTGTGTATATCTTTGCGAACGAAGTACGTGCTGGCAATCACTATGTTAAGTGATCTTGCTAGGTTTATTAACCTATTTCCATTGTCATTTGATTGCTCATAGAGACTGTGCCTACCTATTGTGAGTTGGAATTGCTATTCTTTTCCAACTTTGGCGTTTAGGTCTCCATAGATTATTTTGGGGTTGGTTACCCAATCTCCAGTGGAGTTGCTCAGGTTACCGGCGTGTACCGACTTGGATGTGAAGATAGGAATTGAGTAGGATAGGCTAAGTGATGCCAACAGGTTACGGCATCATGTATTACGCCTCACTACCCCCTTTACACACCAAACCCCTTTATCCTGATTACTTCCGTTAATATAAAGAGGTTCTGAAATTGTTTTCTTGAGCCATGCTTAAGGTAAATATAATATTTACATGAACCATATTTGATTGTTGTAAGAATTAAACTTTACATTTGTTTTTTCACATAGATTTCCAATTTTTTTATAAATTAAGAATTTATTATGTTTACCTGTAAATATTATTCAATTGGTGCTTTCTGACGTAAATGAAGACAAATATATAGCAAACTTATTAATAAAATCTAGTAGGCTCTAATTACCAATACTGAAAGAAGAAGTTAGCAATGGGCATATACCCTCATTAATGAGTTAATAGCTCAGAGACATATCATCTAAAATTAACTACACAAGCATAGAAAGATCAGAATTTGATATCGATTCGAGGGTATACAACCCTCAGAATTTCATTCAAAATATGGCTATTTGCCTACAAGATCGAGGCCAAGTAAGTCAACTGTCAAATTATTTGCCACAAAGTGCCAGTTGATAAACATTTACAGGTTAACATAAGAAATTCTTAATATATAATTGTTTTTAACGAATTCCGGATTGGATATTAAAACGTTAAAACAAATGTTACTTTAATTATAATCAATTGTGGTTTACTGCCATGTAAATACAATATTTAACTCCCTTCGATACGATAAACTTTTGAATTTGGAATAAAACGTATTTTCCGTCTAGCTAAATTTTAGCAAAACTTTTAAAATTTATTCACTTTATTTATTTGTATAATGACAAAGAAATTTAAAATTATTTTGAAATATACAGTGTCCCATAAAGCTGCAATGAATTAAAATTATGCGTTTTTAGTGGAACACGCTGTATATTACTTTGAATTTGAATTGTCTTTGTGTTTTCCTAAACGCGTCTCTAGAGCTTAAAAATAAAGTGAGTGAGTGAAGACAGATGCAAAACGCGAGACTTAAAAGAGATTTCGGGAAAATCCCATTCCCTCTCCCCCACAATAAAGAGTCAATAAAGACCAAGGAACTCTAATGAGTAGACTAGGGCATATAACAATTTCCCAAAGGTATCTAGGATTGCGGTACAACACATATGTTGGTTGTATCAATGTAAATCTACCCGTTCTACATCAATATCGTTCGATGGAATAAAAGTCCAAAATTATCAACAATAACTTCTATTCAAAAATTACAGGCAGTTTTAAAATGAATAATTCTAAAGAATATATCGGTGGTAAGTTCACAAAGGTACTGATTTTACAATCTTTTAAATTAATATAAACATGCCACGGCTTCTCCGAAATAAAAATATAATCAAAGCGGGAAGTCGTTAAATTTAATTACACATTCTCGACGTGAGATATAAACATAAAAACCACGTCGCCCTAATATTTAGAATAAACATCCTTTAAGTGCGTCTTATGCTTAATAAGCAATAATACTCGACTTAAGCAATAAATAATAAAATAATCTACTGAGTGTCTCTGACATCCTCCCACCTGAGGCAAAGTTACAATAAGAAACGTGACTCACAAACAATCAGAGACAACAACATAAAAAATAAAAGAAAACCTACTACACAAGAAACAGAAACAATAACACACAAGAAAATTAAAACATTCTACAAACTAGTTCATAAAAAAGTCAGTATATCTAGCAGATGTTTTAACCTTACGCCCACTCCGCGTAACGTAGCGCGTATCACTTTTGTGCGTTTCGGGTACTCTGCTTTTAGACACTTCCGTCTTCGCGTCATCACACTCGTTTGCACTTTCAACCGCGCGCACCTCAACTTCTTTCCACTGGGCTCGAGAAGAGATGCCTGGGTCGTTGTTTCCCTCAGAGTCCAAGTTGTTCGAATTGCCCTCTCTTCGGATAGAATTGACTGTGCATTCCAAAGGGTACAAGCGTTGCACAGGTCTCAGAAATTGTCCCCTTTCGGTATTAACTCTCACAAGTCGCACTTGCTTATCTTTTCCAGGAAGAAGTTCGACTACTCGACCAAGTGGCCAATTGATTCGCTTATCTTGATCATTGCCAACCAAGACCATGTCTCCCACTTTAACTTGTTGGCTACTTCTTCCTTTAAACCATAACTTTAACTGGCCTAAATACTCGTTGCGAAACCTTCGTCGAAGATCATCAACCAGTTTTTGTCTGTACACCACTTTCCTAGATAGAGCCTTTGGTCAACAGCATCACAGTCTGGAACCCCACTCTCTGTCTGGTCTCTAAGAAACATCATGGGTGTTAAAGGTATCAAGTCATTTGGGTCATTAGAAGAGGTAAGTGGCCTTGAATTGATGATGGCTTCGCAATCGCAAATTACCGTCATTAAACTTTCGTAGTCTAGCGAGGCCTGTCCTAACACTTTGCGCAATAACTGCTTCAAAACCCCCACAAGTCTTTCCCAAAATCCTCCCCACCACGCGACCGTAGGAGGGTTAAATCGCCATTGAATACGTTCGACACTACTGCTCTCGGCGATTTTCTCAAAGTCCACTCGAAGAAAGGCATTTTCAGTACCAACAAAATTGGTCCCATTGTCACTATAAATAGTCTCTGGACGACCCCGTCGGGCAATAAAGCGTCGTAAAGCCTGCATAAAACTAACAACCGATAATGCAGTACAAAGTTCAAGCTGTACGGCACGATACACGGCACATGTGAAGAGGCATACCCACACCTTTTCCCCAGTCCTCAGATATAGAGGGCCTGCGAAATCAATCCCTGTTATTTCAAACGCGTTGGCATCTCGAACAAGATCAACTGGTAGTGGAGGTGCACTCACGATAAAAGGTTTGGCATTTTGTCTCTTGCACACGACACAATTGGAAATTGCAGATTTTATAGTCCGACGTCCTCCTAGAATCCAATAATTTTGACGTAATCTGCTTATAAGTCCCTGTGTCCCACTATGACATGATTTTAAGTGTTCTCTGAATATAAGCTGATTGACCAAAAAATGTTTGGCAGGCAAAATTATGGGAAATAGAAAGCTTTTACAGTCGCTTCTGTTACTGATCCGTGACTTTAGTCGAATTAAGTCATCATCATCTTTGTAAACGTCCATGCCACATAGTCGTTTATCGTTCTTATCGCAGAAGGACTCCTTTGCACTATACGAAGAACAAAAATTTCGGCTCGGTCAATTTCCTCGGAGCATAAGTGACCTCTGAGTCGATCTTTATTTCTTGAGTTATGAAGAAATCGGAATATCCATGCACACATACGAAGAGTCTTCAGATATTGGGAAAATTAACCAAAATGCCAATCATCTAATGACATCTTCGAATGCTCATCATTAATTAATGTGGCAACCAATTTGACCTTCCTCTCTTGATTGATCTCATCTTCATTGTAATCCAGATCTACTTAAGGATCAATCGCCAGGTCCTGATAAAGCCATTGTGGCCCCTCCCACCATCTTGATTCGAGTAACTGCTAGGCTGAACAACCCCGCGATGGAAGGTCAGCAGGATTTAGTCTACCAGGAACGTGGTGCCAGTTTTCACCATGAGATAATTTCCGTATCTCTGACACACGATTCCAGACAAATGTGGACCATTCCTCGGGTCTCCTTATCCATGACAGTACGGTGGTCGAGTCACTCCAGAAAAAAAATTCCATTTCAATGTTGAGGCTTTCCTTGACAGTAGTATATAGCCTTACACCAATCACCGCAGCCATTAACTCCAGACGAGGTATTGACAGCTTTTTTATTGGGGCTACCCTTGATTTAGCCGCTAAGAGATGTACGAATACACGCCCGTCCCTAATTCCTCTCAAAAATACCACAGCGGAAGAGGCTTCCTTGCTGGCATCGCAAAATGTATGAAACGTCCAGTGTTCTGCTTCCTCAGTACCAGCGTTTATCCACCTAGGTATCTTTATTGCATTTAGATAAGAAAGCTGTTTTATCCAGCTACGGAAAAAAATTTCCAGTTCCTCGTCAACCGGCGTGTCCCATCCCAGTTGCTTCTCCCATGTTTTCTGTAACCACAGCTTTGGTAGTAGGGTGACTGGGCAACTGTAACCTATGGGGTCAAATATTCGTTGTGCTTGGGATAGCATCAATCTTTTGGTTACCGATTTACTTAAAATCTGTTTGATATCTTCGTCGTCTTGGTTTATAGATAAAGTGTCATCCAGCTTGTTCCACTTAATTCCCAGAACCACCGTAAAAATGTTAAAGGAATCATTTTGAACTTGGTGAGTAAACTCCCACCCTCTTAAGTCGAATTTTCCTTTAGCCATTATCATATTTGCCTCTTTGATAAAGGTTTTCAATTCTATTTCACTAGCAACACTAGTAACACAGTTGTCCACGTAAAAACTGTTTGACAGTTTCTTAACAGTGTCTGTAGTAAAAGAAGCTTTCGAGTCATACTCATCCACAAGTTTTGACAGATGATATTCTAATGAAGCTCCCAACAAGAACGGGCTACTGTTGATTCCAAACACTACCCGTCGATGACGAAACACTTTAAGGTTGTTCTCCTTATCATACCATAGAAATCGAAGGAAATCTCTGTCTTTCGGATGTACACTGATCTGTAGAAAAGCTTTGCTAATGTCTGAAGTTACTCTAAATTTCTGCTGTCTGAACCTCAACAAAATAGCGGGAATTAGCTCAATTAAATTCACCCCTTTTTCTAGACACTGGTTCAAAGAAGGGCTATCCTTTTCTCTGGCTAATGCATCGAAAACTGGTCGTATTTTCGTAGTAATGCTACTTGGTTTAATCACTGGCCGGTGTGGTAGGTAATGGGCTTCCTGGTTCCTTTGCTCCTCCACTACCTCCTCAATAATATTGTCATTTAACCACTCTTGAAATACTTGGTCATATGCCTCAAAATACCCATCCTTAGTAATCTTCTTCACCGTGTTATCTAATCTACTTTTTGCCAAGTGATAGTTACTAGGCAGCGCTGGATGTCCCTCCAACCATGGGAGCCTAACTTCATATCGTCCATCGGTGTCAACAGAAATGGTTTCCAGAAAAAGTTTCTTTGCTGCTAATGCGGTTTCATCGCGAGTCTTCCTTTCCATTGGATCATTTATGCCTAGTACGTCGAGCTCCCAAAGATTCGTAATAGGGGCATTATTGACAAAAAGAGAGAGCGAGATCATAGATAAGTTACTATGCGTTTCAACTGGTATTTTTCCCATTAGAGTCCAGCCTAATAGGGTCTCTATCGCTACCAAGTTACAATTCAAAATATGTCTTCTTCCAGTGTAAAGTTTGCCCGCGATATCTGATCCTATCAAAAGTTCAATTGGAGTAGAATCATATGAGTCAGATATTTCAATATTTAATTTACGAAGCTCTTCCGTCCAGGGCCCATCGAATATGGAAGATACACTATTGCAAATAACAGCTTGATCCAGTGCTTCAAAGGTACAACTATAAGTATCGTGATCTAATTCCACGTCATAGCAATCATGATTTTGCATCAAATTACTTCCTCCGAATAACCCATGAACGAGACTAATTTTTCCTTTTGACTGATATCCCAAAAATTTAGCTGTCGCCTTCAAAATATATGATTTCTGCGATCCAGTATCAATCAATGCTCGCACATGTCTCGATTTACCTAAATGAGTCATTTTTACGCGCAGCGTCTGCAAAAAAACCTGTGTGTTTGTATTAGAACTATTCGCAAGTGTCTGATCGACTTTCGCTGCCGTATCATCTTGTTGTTTTTGCTCCAAATTATTTGCCTTTGTTCTATTAAATGAAAGTGTCGGACACATTAGAGAAACATGTGATCTACTACAAACTAAGCAACTTAAATGATCTCGACATTTTCGAGCTTGATGGCCAATTTTTAAGCATCGAAAGCATGCACCCTTTTGTGCCAAAATATTTCTTTTTTGCTCGTAGGTCAACTTCTGAGCTTTAAAGCAGCCAGTACTGTCGTGCGAATTTTGGCAAAAAAGGCACTTCGTTGTCACTTCTGAATTTATTAGACCCATTGCCGTAGAAAAGTTTTCTTGTGGTATCCGCGATTTCTGACTAGGCCGTTTAACATCTCTATTTGCTGCACTAGGTAGATCAAAGCCTTCCACCGCTAAAGAAATGTGCTGTTCATTATCGACTTCCTTTTTCAAAAAGTGCATGAGATTGTTAAGTCGATTTTCTATAGTAGAAACGCCCACCGTATTTATAAAAGCTTGTGATCCAGCGACCTCGGGTCCCTCGGGAATACGTTGCCAAACTCTCAATAGTTCCGATGGTAAACACGATTCTACTAACGGAAACAGCATCGCCGCGTAATTATCTGATTTTATTCCAAGTGTCTCTAACGCCCGTAATTGAGTTTCGAGATTGTCGTACAACAAAGATAGATCCCTTTTATTGCCAGACGAGGTGTTATTAATTACTAATTTTAGCAACTCCCGCACGTATACCGCATCATCCCGCCCGAATCGCGAAAGAAGACAGTCTACCATTTTACCATAATTGTTCCCAGTGGCTGGAAAACTATCAACTAACTGTCTTGCCCGACTACCCATTAACGTACATTGGACCAGATATTCCACTTTATCATTTAAATCTATATCCAGATCATTATGTATCTTTTGAAACTGGGACCAGAAGGGCAACCAGTTTCTGATATTTCCATCAAACTTCTTAAGTTCTAGAGTAGGTAATTTAAATTTGCGCCTACCTGATCTGCTGCCTACACTACTTTCCGAGGCCATGGAGTCTACCTCTTCACCTGGCTCGTCCCGCGGCTTCTGTAGAAAATCCTCAGCCTGTGTGTTCAGGTCGGTAAATTTCCTTAGATAAACTTCGCTACCATCTATCTCTGCCAACAAGTCTGCTTCACTTTCATCACTTTCCAACAGACACTGGTATATATCGCTGTCAACTTTCCTTAGATCCTCATATTTTTGTTTCAAAATTTCTAAGGTCACCACGATTAAACGTACCTTTCCTTCCGGCGCCGACAACAGCTCTTCCAACTCTTTCGCCGATTTAGTAAAGGTGGTACGGAGTACTTTACGGTGCTTTTTGTTTTGATCCATGATTCACAATGCACACTTGAACAAACTACACACGTTTATCGGAACAACAACAAATTAAACGTGCGGTCAAGTGTGTCCGGTTAGATCACTACACTTTCGGCACACCCGGTATACTCAAAAACGATTATTCCCGTAAACTACCCGTCCTGTCACGGTCGCCAAATCTTGGTTGTATCAATGTAAATCTACCCGTTCTACATCAATATCGTTCGATGGAATAAAAGTCCAAAATTATCAACAATAACTTCTATTCAAAAATTACAGGCAGTTTTAAAATGAATAATTCTAAAGAATATATCGGTGGTAAGTTCACAAAGGTACTGATTTTACAATCTTTTAAAGTAATATAAACATGCCACGGCTTCTCCGAAATAAAAATATAATCAAAGCGGGAAGTCGTTAAATTTAATTACACATTCTCGACGTGAGATATAAACATAAAAACCACGTCGCCCTAATATTTAGAATAAACATCCTTTAAGTGCGTCTTATGCTTAATAAGCAATAATACTCGACTTAAGCCATAAATAATAAAATAATCTACTGAGTGTCTCTGACAACATACACCATCCTGATACTTAACTGGATCAAGTTCAAGCAGACCTGATCATCAACAAACTCGAGCAAGCAGTAGATGAGGCTTCTATCTGAAGTCAGAATCAACTTCTGCAGTTCCATAAACATCTTTTGGCGCAGGGATCCTGTGGGTACACAACATACTGTGTGTAAGAAGAATACAAAAACATGGACTACTGAGGTTTTGAAGAATATGGCCCGTGGGAGGGAGCAGAATTAAATTTAGTCGATCACAATAATATGCCCAAGCGCTCCATGACCGTCACCCGCTTCTCCGAGAAAAACTTTTATGAATCAGTTATCAGGACCCGTCTAAGAAAACAAATTGAATACTTTTAGACGGAAGAAGGTTGTTAAAATTCGGGGAGATTAAACTTCGTTAAAAAGATCTGGGCGAAAGAACAAATTCTAGTTTATACGATAGCCAAATAGACGAAGTCTCCTACAAAGCTTTGAGGCCTGCTTATTTTAAGTCGTATCATAGATCTGGAAAGGTATTCTTCAAAATCATGAGAGACCTAGATGGCTTCAGAATCCTAAAAACGAATTTCCAGCATAGTTAAAAGGGCAAAATAAGGGGTCTATCTAGAATTTGTGTAGAGGCAAACAAAACTAACACTAGGCACATGACAGCAGACTAGACTGCATACCATGACGTATGATTCTAGAAAAAAATGGCGTGTGGTAAAGGAAGTAATAAACCAAGACAAAATCAAATGGGTAATAAACTTATCTGATATATATATATATATATATATATATATATATATATATATATATATATATATATATATATACTTCAATTAATTAATTAATTAATTATTTTATTAATTAATAAATCAAAACATAAACAAAATATAAATCTCAGGGCTGAATGATCCTATCACTACTTACTTTTGTGGCTTCAAATATTTCTCAGTGGTTTCCTTATAGGGATAGACAAAAGAGAATCAAAATAATACACATATGGATTTCAATTAGAAATTATATAAATCGTTTATTTTATCACAACAGAAATCGATATTCAATATTACAAATTTTATTTACTCTCCTATCTTTATTATTTCATATAAACATTTACAAAAAAAATCTTATTTTGTTTTTGTCTCCAAAATTTTTTTAAATCAATAACTGTGAATCTCTCTACTTCTGCTTTACATAATGTTCTCGATGTTCAATTTTCTTAATATATAAAAATTTTTATTTATCAATATTATTGTATCTTGAAAAAAAAAAGTCAACTACAATGATTTATAATAAACAAACCGATTGAAATCTGATGATTTTATAATAAAGAAATATGTAGTTCCATATGCCCTGTGGTATTTAACACGAACAACAATACATTCATATCGTAACAGAAAACGACTGACCTTTGCTGATGGTTCTACCATGTCTTCACCCATAACACGTTTCCTTACTTGCTGGTGTTGCGATCAAAGGAAAACTCGTCCACGTTTTCCAAGAATGTCTCTGCTCCTCTGCTAAATTTTGTTCTCCTTTCCTTTCACTGCTTCGTACCGTACTCGTTCCGGCTTTCTCCTGATGCAATCTTTCAACTTTTTGAATCGCTTAACACACTACTGGATACTTTAGACTCAAGAATTTTTATCATCTCTCGACTGGGCCTATTACTGGTTCCACGATTTTTTTGATGATGCTTGTAACTTTTCAAACACAAACCGGCCTTTTTCTTCTTTAGTACACTGCACTCAAAACTGGACTTCTCCTTTCGATCTAACAAAACACACTGCCACACTCTCCCCATTCATTCTCCGACTTCCAAATCGTTCCCCCACAATTAATTTTCCATTCAATCAAAATCAACTTTCAATCATGTCGCATTATTTACCCAAAACTACCTCTCTCCTTAATCTAAACAAATTTTCAAATTTACGTAGCTTTTTGTCTTTATGGAGTTCCAAGAAAGAAATAAAATTCCGTATCCTTATTTTATTTTATACAAATAATCAAATTCTTATCTATTTTTGAGAATCTTAATACAAAGGTAGATTTAAACTACCTACTATGTACCGTACGGGCTAATGAGTTTCCTAACGGCATATCTCGAAAACCTAATCGGCTCTCCTTTGTTTAACTAAAAAATATTGTCCGTGGCTTTCATAACCATTTCGACGAACACTTTCTTAAACTATCAACCCTAATCGTCCCTAATTGTTTGCTTGAAATACATTGTTCATGGGGCTAGTAAACAATTCTGCGGAACACTCTCTTAGAACTAGCTATAATTCTTTTTACAAAATTTGTCATACTCTTCTTCTTCTTGATATGCCTATCCGTTACGAATGTTGGCGATCATCGTGGCATTCATGGCATTGTCATATACAGGGCGTTAAAAATTTATATGCTCGTGGTTGAGAAACATGAAATTTTTTATTTTAATTTAAATTTTAAATAGGAACAATATATATATATATATATATATATATATATATATATATATATATATATATATATATATATATATATATATATATATATATATATTGTTATGATATATTTTTTGTTTGAATGATGAGCAATGAGTATTTTTAATAATATAATATATAGGGTTTTTATCGCGGTTCTCAAAGAATTAGCTTGTAAGTACTTTTTTAAATTATCTTTATTATAACTATTATGAAACACACATATATATTTAACCTAGCCAATGTAAATTTAAAATAAACTATCTTTAAATTGATGTTCTTATAAAACTAATTAAATTCTATAGACAATGTTAAATTTAAACAAACTATCTTCAAAATTGAAATTGTTATAACACTAACTAAATTATATTAACAAAATTTTGTACCTTTCTTTCACTGAATGCCTAAATGAACTGTTTTCCACTATATGTATTCTAATCACCACTGAATGTCTTCGTACTTCGGTTATCCTTGTTTTTGTGAAATTTCTTTTTCCAATTATCAGCTTCTACCAATTTAAGATATATTTTTCTTCACCAGCATTTATACACCACCAAGCAAACCAACAAACAGCATTTATATTTATTCTTCTTTTCAATATACCAATATCCAATTATTATAAGTTGATTTATACTAATCTCCAATCATAATATAATTTTAATTCCTTCCAATGTCCATCCAATATTCTTCTAATATACTTTTATAATCTTCAATAATTATTTGTGTATAATTATAAATGTGCATTAAATATATGCATAATTTTTAATCTTCATTTAACTCACTATATTAAACAATTGGACTATTTGTAAGTGATTCACTGACTCCAACTAACTTTCATATTTCTTCTTAAACTTTTCTGACTGACTTCTTGAAAATTCTGAACAATTTACTAACTAAATGTGTCTACTAACTTTCATAATAAACTGGTCTGACTTCTGACTAAAAACTGCCATCTTGAATCCAAATCACGGGTATTTATATCTTTTTGGATATTCCAGAACCATCTGGTAAGAAATCATGTTCGATTTCGTTCTATTTCTTCGATATGGATGTTCTCGAAAAAAGTATCTGTTCCATCCACCGACATAATCATTATTCCAGAATGTTCGACCGTAAACAATGGTCACACTCTGCACTCTGGAGAATTCGTTAATGTTCCATTGATAATTTTGTTGACATTTAGGCTTTTCAGATCAGAATAAACATTTAAATCATTAAATATATATAAATTAAACATTTTAAACTAACATTATTATTATAACCCCACTTTATATTCGTAATAATTCTAAAATGTCACTTGGAGAGTATAGTTGGTTGCCTAGGCACATGGCTCACTTAAATATATTTACAACATTAAAATACAACTTTTTACACTTATTATATGCTAATTTATTAAAAATACCCTCACATAAATATATTTTTATTAAATTCTCTAGTATATAACTTATTTAAAATAATCAAATACTTTTTTTATATCTAATATTATGTAGTATATAACTTATAAATTAATTTTTTAAACAATATCATTTCAAACACCCCAAAATTAAATTTAAAATAAATAATTTACTTATTATTTTTTTAAATATTAATTTTCTTATCCATATACCTTAGTAATTATAATAAATGAAATAATTTAATTTCCTATTTTAATTGTTCTATCAAATACATCCCTGTTCGCTGTCTATGTCAAACTGTCATGTCAAATAAAGTTTGTGTGTTGTTTTATTGTGTTTACATTTTACAATGGATGTTAAGATACAAATCTAGGAATTATTTCCATTCAACAGGCTTTCATCCATATAAATTGGTAAGTTTTATACTTTATTATATTAGAAAGACATTTATAAAATCAATTTTGTATCTAACCCCAAATTATGATTTTTAGGGTACAAAATAATTTCCATATATACAAAATTCAACAAGTATGATGTCAAATTGATTCACAACAAAGAAATCTACCATCTATCTATGAAATGGATCTATCAGTAAGTTATTAGTGTTATTATATTTGTGTTAAAGGTATAGAAAACATTATTCAATCTCTTCATAATATTGAAAAATGTCATTGATATGAAACACGCCTCTTAGTCTGTTCTCTGCATCTATTAACACATAACTATTTAGTCCATTCTGATTTTCAATTCTATATGGACCTTCAAACATTGGTTGTAATTTCTTACAACGATTTTCTTTAACATTACTTTTTCTAAGTGAACGAATTAACACTTGGTCTCCTTTTTGAAATGTGATTGGTTTTTTTATATTTCGATTTTGTCTTCTGATATATTTTTCAGCTTTCCTCCTAATTCGGTTATTCACTTTCTGCATTACTTGTTCTAACATATCCTGATTATATTCACTAATCCACTTTCTGTTTCCTATATGGCCAAACATTAAATATTCTGGTACTTCCTCTGTATTCAAATTATGTGTATTATTTAAAAAATACTCTACTTGTGGTATATGTTGCTGCCAAGTTTCGTGTTGATTTTGGCACAGTATCCTTAAATATTTTATAACTTCTTTAATATATCTTTCTGCAGGATTTGCCTGAGGATGTCTGATACTTGTAAAATGAATGTTGATTCCCTTTTTCTCACAAAATGTCCGAAATTTTTGGTTGTTAAAATATGTAGCATTATCTATTATGCAATTTCTAAATGGTCCTATTTCTTCAAAAAATTGATTAATATATAATTTTAATGTTTTAACATTTGTTCTAGAGCAGGGATATAGTTTAATAAATTTTGTATATAAATCAACTATCACTAGTATATGCTTTTTTCTTGTTGGACTGAGAACTAAATTTGAAATAAAATCCATGGAAACTGTATTTAGTTTTTCATATACAACATTAGATTTATATGTGTTCTGGTTTTTGAAATTCTTTTCTTTGTTTAGTTGACATATTGGGCATTGGGTAATAATTTCTTTTGCTATACTTATGTCATTCTTTGCAAAATAATTGTCCCTAAATAGCATCCATAGCTTTCTTGAACCAATATGCATATAATTGTTATGTAAATTTTTCAATATTTTCTTTGCTAAAGTTCTAGTTATTACATATACTTCTATGCCATTTATTATTTTATAATATACCCCATCTTTCCTAAGGACTTTTTGTTTTTCACTCAAATTGATCTGATCTCTTATAATTTCTTCTTTAGAATATAATCCAGTACTTTCTACTAATTGATTTATTCCAATTTTTATTGTTCGCTGCCCTTTTTGTGGTGTATTTTCTAACCTTGATAAAGCATCTGCCACTATATTGGATTTTCCAGAAATGTATTTGATTTCAAAGCAGTATTCACTACGTATTAGACTCCACCGATGTATTCTACTGTTTCCATATTTGTTATTTAATATAGACGTTAAAGCTTGGTGATCTGTTTCTATTGTAAATTCATTACCCAACAAATAAAATCTTAATTTTGTGACACAGTGTATTATACTTGCTAGTTCTAATTCTGAAACTGAGTAACCCTTTTCATGTGGCTTTGTAATTCTTAAAATGAATTGTATTGGGTATTCGACCCCATCATGTATTTGTAATAATACCCCTGATAATCTCTCTATTGATGCATGTGTTCTTAATATGAATGGCTGTGTGTAGTCAGGATAGTATATTTTCAACTTTGACAGAAAAATGTTTTTAATTTCTTGGAATGCTAGTTCTCTTCTCTGATCCCATCTCCATTTTACACCTTTTCTCAGTAGTTCAAGTAATGGAATTTCTTTTATACTTAGATCTGGTATCATCCTTTTATAATAATTAATTATTCCAATGAATCCTCTTAAAGTTCTTAAATTGTGTGGTGTTTTATATTCCTGAATGACTTGTGTCCGTTCTGGATCCATTTCGATTCCCTTAGTGTTAAGTTTATAACCTAGATATATGACTTCTTTTTAAAAAAATGTACATTTTTCTTGATTTATTTTTAGTCCAACTTTGTCTAATCTATTTATTATAATTTTTAGGTGTTTCTCATGATCTTCAGCAGTTTTAGAAAAAATTAATATATCATCAATGTAGTGAATTACAAAATGTTCATATTGATCCAAAATATCATGAAGACATCTACATAGAGCACTGCAAGATGATTGAAGTCCAAATGGTACTACTTTGAATTGATATACTACTCCATCTATCTGAAATCCTGTATACTGTCTACTTTTTCTTTCTAGAGGTATTAACCAGAAACTATGCTGTAAATCGATTTTAGTGAAAAATGACATTCCTGTAATTCTTCCTAATATTCCATCTATACTCATTGGTGCTTCAAATTGCTTTTCAGTAATCTTGTTAATATTCCTTGCATCCAAACATAACCTGATTTTACCTGATCTTTTTCGTACTACTACTATGGGGTTAATAAAACGTGTGTCTGCCTTCTCAATGATCCCATCTTCTAACATATTATTAATTGTTTTGTTTACTTCTTCTCTGTATTTATATGGTATTGGGTATGATTTTGTTTTAAAATCTTTTTCTTCTTTTACTTTTATACTATGGATATAATTTTGTGCAATTCTATTTTCTTTATTGACAAGTCCCTTGTGTTGCTGCAATATGGAAATGACTATTGATTTATATTCTTCAGGGCAATTTAAAACTTTCATCATATCTTCTTCTTTACAAATCACATTATTCTTCAATATGTACTCATTATTCCTTGCTTCCAATTTTACGCACTCCGCCTCGTAGGCATCCATCTGCTTAAAATTTCCATTCCTTAAATATTCACTACCATTATTCTTTACATTCTTTTGGGATATTTCCCTATCATCAAAATACATTTCTTCTTCATAAACATCATTATTTTCTTTTAATAATATCCTATCAACTCTTATTCCTTCTTCCACCTCATCTTTCTGCATAAATTTAATTATTTGCCCTTCCAAAGTTACCATTTTTTTTTTCAAAATCTATCTTTACTTTCTTCTTTTCCAATTCATCATTTCCCATTAATATATCAACACATAAATCCTTGACAATAAATCCTTGCATATTAATTTCTTTATTAAGAATAATAATTTTAAAATTGGCTAGTTTATCAATTTCACCCAACTTCTTATTATTTGCACCAACAATTTTAATTTTTGGAATCTTTATTATATCTGATAATTTTAATGTATTAAAAATAAAATTCTCCGAGACTAAAGTACTTTCTGAACCAGTATCTATCATAATCTTAATCATTTTATTTTTGGCCAAAGCATTTATATAAATTAAATTAATAGATTCAATAATTTTCTCTTCATCTAAAGAAATAATTTCAGAAGGTTTTTCATAATAGCAATGGCCTAACTTGTAATTCAGAAAGTTTACTGCACAAAATTTTGATTATTAGAATTGTCAGATTGTATCTGACCACTTGGATCTGATGTCCTATGTCTTTCCCTACTATGACTTCTACTCACATTATCCTGCCTTGTACTACTTCGTTCCCTGTCTTCGCAGCTTCTATTCCTTCGAACACAATTTACCTGTCTGTTATAGTTAGGTCGCTCTGTACTTTTTCTATTGTTAAAATCTTGTCTATTATTATTAGTACTGTTATTAAAATGTTGTCTATTATAATTAGTATTATTATTAAAATTTTGTCTATTATAACTAGTATTATTATTAAAGTTCTGTCTATTTGGATTACTGTTATTATTATTAAAATTTTGTAAACTATCACCATACCTAGTATTATTGTTATATGATTGTCTATATTGTTGATTATCATTTTTATTATATTGAAAGTTATTATTGTTTTTTCTGTTGTTATTATTACTTGTCATATTGCCTCTTTGTATTCTTTGAATAAAATTAATAAAACTATCTATTGTTTGAATATTTTGTACAGTTACGGTTTGCACAACATCAGCATCAAAATGTCTAGATACATTTAAGACTGTTTCATCCTCTCTAAGTGGTGGTTCTAAATATTTTGCAACTGTTATCAATTTCAATGCATAATCTACCATATTTGATTTTAAATTTTGATTATACTTTCCAAAATATAGAATTTCTCTAAACTTGGCTTGCTCTAATTCACCCCAATAATAATTTAAAAATTCATTTTCAAATGTTTGAAAGTTATCTAAATCATTTTCAATACTAGCAAACCAAGTTGCTGCATTGTCATTTAATGTCACTCTAATATAATCTTTAATATCATTAATATTATTCACAAATCTTAATTTATGTTTTAAACTATTTATGTATACTCTAGGATGCAAAATTTTTATATTACCAGAGAATTTAATCCCAGTCTCATTTGTTAAATTTAAGTAAGGTCTCCCTATGTCTCTCATTTGTGAAATATCATCTATTCTCTGTTCCACATTTCTTATTTGATTACAATTTATTTGGATATTTTGTTGTATATCGTCTAATTTTTCTTCTGTGTTTCTCCTGTCTTCGTTAATTTTTACTTCTAAGTTACATTTTTGCAACTCTATTTTCTGTTCTATATCTATCTTATTATCTTGAATAATCCTCTTTACTTCTGTCCTCTCATTGTCTATCCTTTTCTTGTAGTCATTCCGTATACTTTTTATTTCATTTGCTACTTTTTTCTCTGCAGCTTCAAGTTTTTTATCCATTTGTTTTACAATTTTATTATTATTATCTTCTATTTTCTTTTCTAATTTTCTATAATTCTCTTCCAATTTCTGTTCCATTTTTTTCATATCTTCTTTGACTTCTTTTGAATTCTCTTCAAATTTTTTTATGTCTTCTTTGATTTCTTTTGAATTCTCTTCCATTTTTTTCGTATTCTCTTCCATTTTCTGTTCCATTTTTTTCATGTCTTCTTTGATTTCTTTTGAATTCTCTTCCATTGTCTTGTTCATCTGCATCATTAATGACAATAAAGCTGCCATATTGACATTTTCCTCTCTTTCTGGATTCATTTCTGCAGTATCTTGTGGAACTTGAACTAAACTCTCCTCTTGTATAGGTTGTGTTTCTACTTCCACATCTTCTTCATTCTTTTTGCTTCTTGTACCTTTTTTTCCTTGAGACATTTTGAGACTTTACTTGTTCAAATATAATTAAAAATAAAATCTATAATTTTTTCTTTCTAATGAAAATTAATTTAATTATATGAGAGCACTTATCTTTCCAAACTAATTCTTTTAAATAGAGAGCCACCGCGTTGGGCGCCAAATTGTTATGATGTATTTTTTGTTTGAATGATGAGCAATGAGTATTTTTAATAATATAATATATAGGGTTTTTATCGCGGTTCTCAAAGAATTAGCTTGTAAGTACTTTTTTAAATTATCTTTATTATAACTATTATGAAACACACATATATATTTAACCTAGCCAATGTAAATTTAAAATAAACTATCTTTAAATTGATGTTCTTATAAAACTAATTAAATTCTATAGACAATGTTAAATTTAAACAAACTATCTTTAAAATTGAAATTGTTATAACACTAACTAAATTATATTAACAAAATTTTGTACCTTTCTTTTACTGAATGCCTAAATGAACTGTTTTCCACTATATATATTCTAATCACCACTGAATGTCTTCGTACTTCGGTTATCCTTGTTTTTGTGAAATTTCTTTTTCCAATTATCAGCTTCTACCAATTTAAGATATATTTTTCTTCACCAGCATTTATACACCACCAAGCAAACCAACAAACAGCATTTATATTTATTCTTCTTTTCAATATACCAATATCCAATTATTATAAGTTGATTTATACTAATCTCCAATCATAATATAATTTTAATTCCTTCCAATGTCCATCCAGTATTCTTCTAATATACTTTTATAATCTTCAATAATTATTTGTGTATAATTATAAATGTGCATTAAATATATGCATAATTTTTAATCTTCATTTAACTCACTATATTAAACAATTGGACTATTTGTAAGTGATTCACTGACTCCAACTAACTTTCATATTTCTTCTTAAACTTTTCTGACTGACTTCTTGAAAATTCTGAACAATTTACTAACTAAATGTGTCTACTAACTTTCATAATAAACTGGTCTGACTTCTGACTAAAAACTGCCATCTTGAATCCAAATCACGGGTATTTATATCTTTTTGGATATTCCAGAACCATCTGGTAAGAAATCATGTTCGATTTCGTTCTATTTCTTCGATATGGATGTTCTCGAAAAAAGTATCTGTTCCATCCACCGACATAATCATTATTCCAGAATGTTCGACCGTAAACAATGGTCACACTCTGCACTCTGGAGAATTCGTTAATGTTCCATTGATAATTTTGTTGACATTTAGGCTTTTCAGATCAGAATAAACATTTAAATCATTAAATATATATAAATTAAACATTTTAAACTAACATTATTATTATAACCCCACTTTATATTCGTAATAATTCTAAAATGTCACTTGGAGAGTATAGTTGGTTGCCTAGGCACATGGCTCACTTAAATATATTTACAACATTAAAATACAACTTTTTACACTTATTATATGCTAATTTATTAAAAATACCCTCACATAAATATATTTTTATTAAATTCTCTAGTATATAACTTATTTAAAATAATCAAATACTTTTTTATTTAATTAATTTTTTAAACAATATCATTTCAATATATATATATATATATATATATATATATATATATATATAAATATATATATATATATATATATAGAAAAGAAATTTAATCTTTGCAGATTAGTTAAATATTTAAATATTGGGGAAATCTGCAAGAAAGACTCTAATGTGTATCAATTGTTTCGCCGAACGTTTTCGCCAAAGAGAATTAATTTGGCTTCTTCAGGGCTGAAAGAGAATAAATTATAATTAGCTACCATATATTATCTATTAAAACATTATTGATCTTACCGTAACTTAGAATTGTAGAGTTAGAATATTAAAAAACTTAGCTAGTAACATAGTGGTGTTTTTTGTTACTATGTGCAAAAAAAAGTTTTTTGTACGGTTTGAAATGTATGGTAGCTTTGAACTTGACACGTAAAGGCTTACCCAAGGTTAATCGAAAAACCCAATGTAACTACATTTCGATTAACCTTGGGTAAGCCTTTACGTGTCAAGTTCAAAGCTACCATACATTTCAAACCTTACAAAAAACTTTTTTTTTGCACATAGTAACAAAAAAACACCACTATGTTACTAGCTAAGTTTTTTAATATTCTAACTCTACAATTCTAAGTTACGGTAAGATCAATAATGTTTTAATAGATAATATATGGTAGCTAATTATAATTTATTCTCTTTCAGCCCTGAAGAAGCCAAATTAATTCTCTTTGGCGAAAACGTTCGGCGAAACAATTGATACACATTAGAGTCTTTCTTGCAGATTTCCCCAATATTTAAGAGTTTACTATATATATATATATATATATATATATATATATATATATATATATATATATATATGAAAATTACTGAGTTCTCGGGAAGAACCGCGTTGAGAATTTAAAACTCGACGTTTCGGCACCCATTTTGGAGCCATTATCAAGAGTGATACGGTTCGGTTCGAGTTCGGGGTCTCAATCTGCCTACTCCCCTCACTCGAGACGTACCAGTATCGTGTTCTATATTGCAAGAACTGTCTCTCGGCACTGAGGTCTCAATCTGCCTACTCCTCAGTGTCTCCTCAGTGACTCCTCAGTTTATACTCGCTGTATGCGCGGGAATGGTATGCGCTGACGTGGTCTGAACTGACGTAGCCTGAGCGGTGTGGGCGGGAGGTCGCTGAAGCAGGGGTCGCCATGTTGCCGGCAATCGTTTCGCGTCATCGCGCGTGTTCAAGCTGTTAGCCCGTTTTTCGATAGCTTCACGAATGATTCTCGCTTTTAAAGAGCGGATGGGAGCGATGGTTTTTGCTTTTTCGAAATCTATTTTGTGGCCTGTCTGAATATGATGTTGGGCTAGGGCTGAGGTGGTATCGGAATGTTTGACTGATAAAGAATGTTCGTAAATACGGTTATGGATTCGTCGGTTTGTCTGTCCTACGTATGTACGTGGGCAACTGGAACAAGGTATCTCGTAGACACCATGGTCTTCATTGGGGATTTGGTCTTTTACGGATCTGACGAGATTGGACAATTTGGAGTGAGTGGTGAAGATGGTTTTGATATTAAGAGGGATAAGAGTTCTACTGATCTTGTCAGTGACACCTTGAATGAAAAGATTTTGGGTTGATCCGGCGGCAAGGTTTCTTTTTTGGATGGAATGGGGTTTAGAAGTTTTTGAATGCTTCTATTGATTTGGGTTTCGTGGTAGCCGTTTTGTAGGAGTGTTTGTCTTATTGAATTGATTTCGGATGGCGACAACAATCACAGGTCATCCAAAATCAACCACCACGTTTTGGAAGCCAGTTAATCTGATATTAAAAGTCAGAGATGCGCCAAGCAATTAATTAGTTAATTAATTGATTAATTAAACTTATTTAAATGATTAAATTATGATTTTATCATACTATTTAATTCTCTTATCTCAGGGTTATATTCGTTCTTCAATATCTATGCTTTACATATGATAGGTAAGGTCTGAGGAATACTGGAATAATAAACATATATGATACAAAATTATATATTGAAATAAAATTCACACTCAAATATCTTAAACAAAAAATATCTCATACAATGATTATCAAAATTTTGTTCTACGTACGTGAACCTTCAAAAATTAATGTTATATACTATATAAATTAAAATTTCAAATCAAAATTGTTGTTCTATATCTCCTGATAAATATTTCTATCTTTTCTGAAGAAATTAAAAAAACTTTGTTGATAACGAAAAAACGGACGAATGGTAAAAAAAAACTATCTCTCTGAAGATGAGTTGTCCAAATCCTTGTTCCTGGTAGCCTACACTATCTATTCTTTGCAGTTCCCTAGGTAATCCGCAATCTTACAACAAATTATTGCGAGCCTCTCGTCTTCAATGATCTCCTTCAGATGCACGTATCGTTCAAAAGACGCTAGCCTCTTCTCCTCTCGATAAACTGAATCTCTCGTTCCGGCCTGAACAGTGACTCTTGGAATATATAAGTAGAAAAGTATGACTTACAATATTTTACTGGATCAGCTTCCGTCAGGATACACTTAGTCCACGAAAACTCACAAACATTCACTTCTAATGCTTACTATCACTTGGGAACCGCCAAAGAAACACGACTGTTTGCCTTGCACCCTTGGAAAACAACTGATTCTATTTTCTCCCCAAAAATCCAGCTAAACTCTCATTCCTACATAGCTATCTACCTCTTTTTCAATGTCCTCCAATCAGAGTTCCTCATACTTCCCACCATCTACCATTTAGATGACAAACAACAATTTTACCTACAATTATAAATTTCCTACAAACTATTAACATGCTAATCGGTTTCTATAAATTCTTAAGAACTAACGGAGAAATAGAATTTCTAAATTCTACCCTATTGTCTTTATTCACTGTACAAGTTCATTTGGAAAACCCGGTCGTATTGTTCAATTCACTACGTTCACTCAAATATATTTTACAAAGAAAATAATTTCTGCATATCTTAAATTTTGTTTACTACAGGTAATCCAAAGATAATGGACTTTCATTTCTTTGAAATATCTTTTATAGTTTATCAGTTGAAATATTTTGAATTATTATATTTTATAATTTGAAATATATTAAGAGCAAAACCAATATTATTTTGTATTTTTATATAGCATAACAACTCTCCAGGATATCTTGAAAATTTATTTAGATGGTCTATTTAGTAATTTTAATTTTATCTTTGGCGGATAAAATGTATCATAACAACATCCCCGCCTTGTTTGAGATACAAATATTTTTTTTTATAAGTGAAAAAAATATTTTCTCTCAAACAAAAAAATTTCTCTTGTTATCATTTTATCCTAACCAACTTCTTTTATTTTTCGTAAAGATTCAATTTTCTGGGAAGCCTGTTCTTGTCTTAAAGCCATATCTTTCTCGAGCAGCTTCCTCACCCCTTTAATACTACTGCCAAAGTCGCAACAACACTTTGATCCCATTTTAGGATCGTACTGCAAACTGATCTGATTTAAGATCTCTTTAGTTTCATTCGCTATCGAATCCAGTTTAGCTGATCCTGAAAAAGCTTTCCTGTATGTTTTTTTTAAGTTTTTGTAACCGATATTTTTTTGGTATGCGCAGATGAATCAGGTATTTGAGATCCTTGTTTCTGCAAGTTTTCTACATCAAAGCTTGATCTTAAATTCGAAAAAACAAATTTACTGGCTGTAACATATGATTCTAATTCCACAATTTTTCGTTTTTGTTCTCCTAAAAGTCTTAACAATCTGTCAATTTTCATGTTTAAACTTTCTTCTATAAATGTAAATTTATTTAGGCGATCCATAAGTCCTTTTTTGTCATCAGTTTTCATTTCCAGCAACATCTGCAAATTTTTCTTTTCAAATTTTACAGCTTTCAACTCGGAAATTAATTCCGTTTTCTCCATCTCGGATACTTCTTCTTTAAACACTCCCGTTTCAATTATATCTTTACCCTTTTCTTTTATCAAACCTGATTTTTCTTTTTCTTCTTCGGCTGAGCTCATATCTTTTTTTGCGAAATTCTCTATTCCATTTTTTAACTTTGATTTCTGTTTTTTCTTCTTTCTCTGTCCTTGCTTCGTTGTCAAATTCATTTCTACCGTTTGTTCTTTGTTTAAATCATCAGTTTTCCGATTCTCATGTTTCTTGTCCTTTTCCGTGTTTTCTTCACATTTTATTTTTCTTTCATCCTCATTTTGTTCACGTGTGTTCACTGTCCATAATATTTCTTCACAAAATTCTGGACTCTCGTCCATAATTGCCATTTCTTCTCTGTCCTCATCCTTTATTTCTTCTTCTGGTTTTTCTCTATCTTCAATTTCCATTTGAAGGGTACAGGCAAAGAAGGTGATATGTCAAAAAAACAAGTTTCGAGAAAAACGGTTAAAGGTTTGGACTCTTTTATTATTAGAGGAAAATAAAAAGTGACAAATTTTTTAATAATGTATTGGAATGTTACCTATTAGACAGTTAAATGTGAATAGCCAAAATACAAATGCATAAAAAGTAATAAAACATTTTGTAGAAAATTGCAATTTTTACAGGGCAAAAAGGTGTTTTGTCAAATAACTTAATATTATAGACTACTTACTAAACATAATATTTTTATTGTAACAGTAAACTTAAAATGTAGGTAAATAAAACTAAAGGCGTCCTTATGAAAAAGAGGATGTGGTAAAATTTTTCAGGTATTGAGTGCTTTATTCATCCTAGAACAAAAAAAAATTAGGGTCAATTCGTATATAGATGAGGTTGTCTAGCTTACCGCAATAATCATAAAGCTCAAAGGTCATCAGTTTGTCTTCTACAAATATGGCAACTGGTTAAAGTAGTCTTGAGCCGCTGAGCCACAAAATATTTTCAGCTCTTGGAGATTTTTCCATTTCATCTTACTAATGGGTAAAAGCGCTAAAAGAAATTTTCCTGTTACAGAAATATTTCAAAGGTAAAAATGTGTATCTTACTTTTATACAAGTGATCAGGCAGTTCAAACTGGTTGCCTTCTAATTTGATTTTAGTTTTAAATTTGGGATCAGTAACAACAGTAGTTTCCCACGCACCATTGTAGCTGTCTCGGTGAAGTATCATCCTTGGATGTTCTTTTTCTATTTTCATTTCCCTAATTGATGGACATGTTCCTCTATAACGTCTACTCAAGAATGTTGTCCAGGTTCTGAAGTACGTTTGGTTAACGTTTTCCTTGAAAAGGAGAGGGTTTCTTTCTAGCCATTCGAAATTCTTCCTGCCATTGTTCTGGGAGTTCCACTCGTGTTTTTTGATTTATTAATCCAAAATCTTTATCACACTCCATGTACGAATGGCCTCTAATTGGAAAAGTAACCTTAATCAAATCTAGTCTTTTTTCTACATGCACTACATAGTGTAGAAAACGAAACATAGTGTAATTTTTGTTCTGTCCTCCACAGGAATCGCAGAATATTTCTAGTTCACGAACTTCAGGGTTAAGATAATTATATACAAAATGATGTAGCAAATAGCAGACATCATCACTCCCTTTTTTTCCAACTGTTTCGGGATAAATGTAAAATATGCTTTGTGATGTAGACAAAACATGGATATTGAATGCATATGTAGACAACTGCCTTTTATAATAGACGTCACTCGTACTAATATTCGGAACCGGAAGATTTTTGCAAAATCGATGCAGATTGCTTCCGTGGAAATCAACTTCTGGCTACGTGTTCTTGCGTCCCTCTTTCTTTTAACAAAGCATAGTATGGCTTCTCAAATTTAATAACTTATTTACATCACTCAATTTTCCATACTTCTTTCTTTTTTTACTATTTCTA
Source organism: Diabrotica undecimpunctata (assembly GCF_040954645.1). Classification (NCBI taxonomy): domain Eukaryota; kingdom Metazoa; phylum Arthropoda; class Insecta; order Coleoptera; family Chrysomelidae; genus Diabrotica; species Diabrotica undecimpunctata. The sequence goes on along the minus strand of NC_092809.1, from coordinate 88,879,017 downwards.
TTTGAAGGCGAAATGTCGTTATCAACGATTTCAGGGTCAATTCTCTCCATTACTTAGTTTTTGTAATAAACACAAGTTCACTGAGGAAAACACGTTTGTTTACTAAATTTGCTGGAATTTGCCAATGTAATAGCATCAGCCGACGCTTACGTGTACATCCTGACAAAGCACTTTGTTCGCCGGGACCGCGCGGACTTGCCACCCTCTTAGCCTGACTAGAGAAATTAAAATATGTTATTATTCATGACTGAACACGTTTACAGCGGTGATTGATTTATAGAATGGTAGTCTAGGTCACTGGCTAACAGAGGGGACCAGAAACTCATTTTCTGCAAAAATTGACATAACACCTTCTTTGCCTGTACCCTTCATTTGGTATTCCGAGCACCACGTTTCTACTCCTTTCGTTTCTCTTATGATCACTTCCTTTTCTTCCGGCTTCCTTTCTGTTTTATCGTCGGTTGCCAACAATTCTTCTGTACCTTCTATTTCTTGTTTTTCTCTTGTCTCCACCTTGTTTTCCTGCTTTCTTTTCGAAATCTTCTTCTTTTTCTTCCTTCTCTTTTTCTCTTCTTATTGATTTTTTTCTTGTCCTTTCGGTTTATCCTCTACAGTCATATTGATTTCTTTATGTTTTTCCTGTTCATTTATTCTTTCAAAAATTTTTGTCCTATCTGTTCCCTTTTCTTCTTCTGTGTTGTCTGGTTCTGCTCTGATTTCCAGTTTATTTTTCGAAAAATTAATGGTGATATGTTTTTCACTTAATTCATCAATTCCCACTATCATATCATGATTTAAATCTTCGATCACCACACATTGCATAATATGGAATTGGTCTCCCACTTTAATCCATACTCCCAAACCTTCGTTTACTGTCGTCAATTTTTTATTGTTTGCACCCACTAAAGCAACCCTAGGAATCTTATACACAAATCTCTCCAAATTTAATTCTTTTACTAGTTTCTTATTGATTAACGATATCTCCGATCCAGAATCCATCAAAATTTTAATCGCTTGATGTTTTATAAATGCATCTAAAAATATTAGATTGGAATTAGAATTTTGTGTTGCGTGTCCCGCCAACTGTATAAACTCTCTCGGGTGACAAAATATACCGGAGAGTTTTTTACTTTTGTTTAGTAGATCCTGTCTGGATTTATTGCATACATCTTCTTCCTCGTGTTCTATTGCTACATGATTCATCTCCCTTCTATTTTGTCGTTGGAAGCTCTGATTATTTCTACCGTCCCTTTGTTCGTTCGTATTCCTATTCGGATGATTTTGTGCAGCTCTGTTCCTGTTGTGATTTTCATATGTTCTATTTTGTGTGTCATTCCCATTATCATAATTTTGTTGTCTAGTGTAATTGTGGTATTCTCTTAGCCTATATTCATTTGTTGATCGGGGATGTCGGTTTCTCTGGTCACAATTTGATTGATACCTTCTTTCCGGTCCATTATATTGGTCATATTGTCTTCTGTTTCTCATTTCTCTTCTTTTCGTTTCTTTTAATTGAAGGAATTGGCACAAACTATCAATATCTTGATAGTTTCTCAAAATCACGTGATCCTCCAACGTTTCTTCGAAATGTCTGCTTATCATTGCTACCAGTTGTTCGGTAGAGTATTTGTAATCTAGATATTTTGAATTGTTATATATCTGCAAAGCATATCTTTCTTCAGATATTCCCATTTTCTCGTGATATTTTCCATTCTGCAGCTCTTGGTTGATTTCCCTCTGTTTATTTTTCCCCCAGAAATAATTGAAAATTTTATTTTCGAAATCTGTCCAATTTTTAAACTCATCTTCTTTGCTTTTATACCATAACGCTGCTTCTTCTTTCAAATGGACGATAACTTCTTTTCTCTCTGCTCCTCTTAGTTCAATTTCTGCAATATGTTTTTCATTTTGCTTTAATCTCCTTTCTACTTCTTTCCTGTCTTCTTGTAGCGCCATTTCAAATTTTTCTTCTAACTGATCTAATTCAATTTTCTGGCCAATCTTGATTTCCTTCATCTTATTTTCTACTCTCTTTTCTTGTTCTCCCATTTTATTTTTAATTTCATTAATCTCTTCTATTTGTTGTATCAGTTCTTTCTTTATCCCCTCAATACATCCTTTAATTTCCTGTTCATAGTTTTCCAGACGCTGCTCTATATTGCTCATTGTTTGTTTTGTTTCATCCATTTTTAGTGATGTTTCTTTTTGGTTTTTCTCTATTGTTTGTGTCTGTATTTGCATCATTGCTAATAATTTTTCTAACATCCCTGTTTAATTCTTTCCTCCATTATTGTAGCATCTTCTTCATTATCCGATCCTTCTTCAACAATTGTTTTCTCGTCTCTGTTATCCTCCTTCCTTTCTTGCATTTTGCTTTGACTTCTTGTGGTCGACATGTTGTTTCTTTTCGTTACTGTTTTTGTTCCCGCCAAATGTGAAATTTTACCACACTCTATTTGTTGCAGAACAGGACAAATATTTCTCCCCAAATTTAATAAATTTTCACGACAAATATCAAATATGCAATCCGTAAAATTCAAATAATTCAAAATAAATATCAAATGTACGATTGGTAAAGAAAATAAAAATCAAATAATTCAATAGCAGTAAATATCAACTAACTACGATCAATCAATAAATCAAATTTTTATCCACTGGAAAAATTGTCAAAATACTTTCAAATTCAAATTCCCTCAATGTTATTTTTTAATCTCTGGACCACCTGTACTTATTCCAGATCTCTCTCCCTACCATCATACGTAAAGCTGCGATATTTTCAAGCCACCACGTTTTGGAAGCCAGTTAATCTGATATTAAAAGTCAGAGATGCGCCAAGCAATTAATTAGTTAATTAATTAATTAATTAAACTTATTTAAATGATTCAATTATGATTTTATCACACTATTAAATTCTCTTATCTCAGGGTTATATTCGTGCTTCAAAATCTATGCTTTACATATGATAGGTAAGGTCTGAGGAATACCGGAATAATAAACATACATGATACAAAATTATATATTGAAATAAAATTCACACTCAAATATCTTAAACAAAAAACATTTCATACAATGATTATCAAAATGTTGTTCTACGTACGTGAACCTTCAAAAATTAATGTTATATACTATATAAATTAAAATTTCAAATCAAAATTGTTGTTCTATATCTCCTGACAAATATTTCTATCTTTTCTGAAGCAATTAAAAAAACTTTGTTGATAACGAAAAAACGGACGAATGGTAAAAAAAACTATCTCTCTGAAGATGAGTTATCCAAATCCTTGTTCCTGGTAGCCTACACTATCTATTCTTTGCAGTTCCCTAGGTAATCCGCAGTCTTACAACAAATTATTGCGAGCCTCTCATCTTCAATGATCTCCTTCAGATGCACGTATCGTTCAAAAGACGCTAGCCTCTTCTCCTCTCGATAAACTGAATCTCTCGTTCCGGCCTGAACAGTGACTCTTGGAATATATAAGTAGAAAAGTATGACTTACAATATTTTACTGGATCAGCTTCCGTCAGGATACACTTAGTCCACAAAAACTCACAAACATTCACTTCTAATGCTTACTATCACTTGGGAACTGCCAAAGAAACACGACTGTTCGCCTTGCACCCTTAGAAAACAACTGATTCTATTTTCTTCCTCAAAAATCCAGCTAAACTCTCATTCCTACATAGCTATCTACCTCTTTTTCAATGTCCTCCAATCAGAGTTCCTCATACTTCCCACCATCTACCATTTAGATGAGAAACAACAATTTTACCTACAATTATAAATTTCCTACAAACTATTAACATGCTAATCAGTTTCTATAAATTCATGAGAACTAACGGAGAAATATAATTTCTAAATTCTACCCTATTGTCTTTATTCACTGTACAAGTCCATTTGGAAAACCCGGTCGTATTGTTCAATTCACTACGTTCACTCAAATATATTTTACAAAGAAAATAATTTATGCATATCTTAAATTTTGTTTACTACAGGTAATCCAAAGATAATGGACTTTCATTTCTTTGAAATATCTTTTATAGTTTATCAGTTGAAATATTTTAAATTATTATATTTTATAATTTGAAATATATTAAGAGCAAAACCAATATTATTTTGTATTTTTATATAGCATAACAACTCTCCAGGATATCTTGAGAATTTATTTAGATGGTCTATTTAGTAATTTTAATTTTATCTTTGGCGGATAAAATGAATCATAACAATATATATATATATATATATATATATATATATATATATATATATATATATATAAATATATATATAAATATATATATAAATATATATATAAATATATATATAAATATATATATATATAAATATATATATATATATATATACATTTATATATATATATATATATATATATATATATATATATATATATATATATATATATATATATATATATATCTACGGCATAAAGTGGACTCTGCCCATGTTAAAATTCAGGTTCAAGTGAGCTCCGTGGTCAAGTCGACACCGATATACGGAGCTCACTTGACCATTCTATAATATTGGCTCTGTCGATTCGTCAACATGTATAGTTTCATAATTTTTAAAAATTTTGTGGAGCCCTTAAGTACCCCTGTATCATGAATGTATATTGCTTAGTTCACGTGTATATCTTATAGGGGTCGTTCAGATCTTTTTCATTGTATATTGGAACCATAGGTATATCGGTTTAAGTAAGCTCTGATAGTTTGGCAACTCTGCCATTAAGCTGTATACTTCTCGCGTATAGTCTGAACGGTTTATATGGACTCCTTATTTTTGTTATCATTCAAACGTATTACATTGTGTAACAGATATGAATACTATTAACTACGTGTTTTTGGTAGGTACGTGCTTTTCTAAAAATAGCTTTATAGATACAAAAGGATTTTGTTACCAAATTGGATTTTTTTCACATGCGGAAATTTCCTAATGTATTTTGTTAACGTGAGTATGTCTTCATACGTTTTATTTAAGAATTCGATAGATAAGAACTTCTTTTATTTTATCCATTGTTTTATATCTTTTATACAGATTTTTTATTATTTTATTTCTTGTTTTATCTGTGTACTACAGATAATTCTGGATAGAAAGTTATCTCAAAATAAATATTGAAGTGCTAAAATAAATATTTTTGTGTAAAAATGGATAGTAGTGCACAAAAAAAAGAAGAATGCTTAATTTATCTAACAACAATTATACCACTTCACCCATATTACATACTTACACCCATATTACATACTGAATGTTTTATCTCCTATTTAGGGGTAATATGTAGTCAATATAAGTGTAGTTAGTGTCAAATTTGCAATGATCAATATAAGTAATAGCTTACTGACTGTACTTTACATGTTTAGTTCAAATAAATAAACCTTGTCCCTTCAAAAAAGAGCGATTGGAATGGCAAAGTCAACTAAGAAAGTGTAATGAATCTTGTATCACCCCAGATTCACACAGGTTAACCGGTGTTTGAAGGCAAGAGTCCTCATTGCAGATTTAAGGAAGATAACTACCATAAGGAAGTTCCTTTCGAGGGTTCAGATGGCGAGAAGCAGCTTATTTTTTTTTTTGTATGTCTTGCAGATGTGTTGGTCTAGCTAGTTTTTCCTCGATTCTAGTCATAAAATGGGTTGTTATTCGTGGAGTGGATGTTACGAATCTAGACTTTGTTTCTTTTGTTCTCTAGCTACTTATCTTCGGATATTATGTGGATTGATAACTACGATATTGTAGAGCTTATGTATGGACACAGTATATTGCTTATAAAGAATTCTTTATAAGCAATATACTGTGGTATGGATGTGAGTCTTAATATCCGCTGAATTTGGCTGACTAATTTATAGCTAAATCTACGTGTTAAGTATGTATTGATATCACCCATACAAGCAAGGTATATTCGGCAGCAGAAGCATAGAGTTCAAGCGTCTACGTTTTAAGAGTGGAAGGATGTGCTTCCCATTTTTAGCTGACAAGTTCGCGAAGAATATTATTTTTCTGGTTCTAGTTTTCCATTTAGTTTTAAACAAAGTTCTGTGAAGTACAAAGTGTGTTTAAGGATTTTATGACACTATTGGTTCAGGTATATGTTCAAATTTGTGAAAGCGTCTCTGTTAGGGACATTGAAGGAGCCCGCCTGACTTTTTCCAGGGTTTGGCTTAAAATTAATTTATAATCTATTTTTATTGTGTTTAAGATATGATATTTAGATTTTTCTCCACTTCAGCAACAAAATTTTTTGGTTGTGCAACAATAGATGGATCGTCTACAAAATAAAAGTCCTAGTATTTACTGGTATGGGTTGTGTAAATATTATACAGGTAGGTGCCATTACGGTACCCCAAAGGAGACCGTTCTACTACGTTCTCCATCTTCATCTTCTATTCTTATCATTGAGTGATACGGAAAATTTTCTGTTGTGTAGGCATACGCGGATAATACAAGTGAGTTTATTACCTAAGGGGATATCACATAGATTTTGGAAAAATGTGCTTTAATTTAAGGTGTCGTAAGCAGAATTTAGATTGACAAATACCACTCCTCATGTCTGATATTTTTCATATGCGTCTTCGCTGTGTTGGGCAAGATTTAGTATGTGTAACGAACATGATCATCATCATCATTTTGGCTTTACAACCCTGTGTGGGTCCTAGCCTCCCCAAGAATTTTTCTCCAGTCGTCCCTATCCATCGCCTTCCTCCGCCAAGCACGTATTTCCATATTTCTCATGTTTTCATCGATGTTATCTAGGAATCTTGTTCTGGGTCTTCCTCTTCTTCTTTGACCAATAGGTCTATCAAGGAGCGTTTTTCTAGCTGGGTCGGTTTGCTTCATCCGCATTACATGGCCTACCCACCTCAGACGTCCTATCTTTATGTGTTTTACGATATCTGGTTCCTGATATATCCTATAGAGTTCGAAGTTGTATCGTCTTCTCCAGACACCGTTTTCATTTACCGCTCCTTAAATGCGCCTTAGTATTTTTCTTTCGAAACATCCTAACATGATCTATCCTGTCATATATAGCCACTTTTATCTTTAAATTGAAGTTTTTCTTCTAATATCGGTTTATATTAAGGATCATATGCAGAAGTATTTTGTATAGCTGAAAAAATAAATAGATATATTGGCCGATAGCTTTTGTGGTCGTTGGGGTTTTTGTCAGGTTTAAGCAAGGCCACAACTTTGTCTTTGCTTTGTTTGTCTGAAGACTTTGGATATCAGTAACTGTTGTATTTTTGGTCCAAATTTTATAATAAGCTTTGTGCTCAGATCTTCAGTCAGTGCCGTACTATTCTTCATTATATACGTAGATAGTGGATCCAAGCTCAACATCGTTAAAAGGTTCCTTCAGCTGACTGGTTTTGTCCTCTCTCATTTTAAGTTTTTCTTTGCTTCTTTTCCGGCAGAGATAGCACTTTTATGTGATTTTCAGCGATCAGCTTAATACCAAATACACTATTTTTTGCCCTCTATGTATTTTCTGCACTAGAAATACGTCACATTTGTACTAAGCGCATATGTCTGATAAGGTTAAGTAAAGTAAATTGTCTTTATCTCTAGATATGCCCTTAATATTTGTAGACATTATTAGAATAATTGATCCTAAAAAGGACCGATTTGACAAAAATCATATTGACCGGGTGATTCTGATTAGCCGATTAATTAATTATTCATTACCCAGGGTACAACTGATTACGGTGGTCTTATTTGTACTCAAATTTTCGTAAAGGCTTTTCTTTTGAACCCCATAAGAAATGGCTAATTAACTTTTCATTAAAAATAATTTTACACACTGTTACTTTTCGACGATATTTCGAATCAGATTTGTATAGTAATAAGTATAGTTAATATGGAGTCTCTTTGTGAAAAGTAAATGAGTTTCTAATATCGGTCACAACTCATATATGAATGATAAGGACATAAACGGTTAAAATAAGTGCACAGAATTTTAACTAAATATATATCGACGCCATTGTTTAGGAGATGGATTTATCCCAGAGATTAAAGGTTAAATGTATATTCCAGGTTCTATCTACGTATTTTCACTACTAAAAAAGTATAATTAAAATAAAGGCCTTAAGATATATTTAGATTCTATGGAAATTAGCAAATTAAAAAATACAGACATAATTATTCTGAATGACAAAATTGAGACAAACAGTTGCCTCAAGTATTGTTTATATTGTAATTTTCGAACGTTGGTTATGGAAACATCATGTACATACCACCGGATTCCCTAGATCGACATTCAGCAAAATTCTTTTAATAATGATGCGGGAGTAAAAATATAAATATCTGGGAGCTTACATCAACAAAGAATTAGATTCAGACTAAGAAATCAGGGTACGAATAGAAATGGCAAGGGCAGCGTTCTTAAAATTCAAGCAATTGTTCTGTGACAAAAATCTTAATACTGCGCTGAGACTGAGGTTTGTTGAATGTTACGTCTGGTCTCAACTATTGTACGGAGTAGAAATATACACGGTAAAAGCGCAAATAGTTAGGAAGCTTCAAGCCTTTGAATTTTAGATATACCGGAGAATGTTGAGAATGGACTGCCAGGGTCACCAATGAGGAAGTGCTGAGAAGGATGGGTCGAGACAAAAAATTGTTGAGAACAATAAAAGTACGCAGGACTGCATATCTGGAACACCTACTTAGGAATATAAAGTCTTCTGCAGGCCATCATGCAGGGTAGAGTCGATGGCAAAAAGGGAATAGGTAGAAAGAGGAAGTCATGGCTGCGAAATATTCGTGACTGGACAAAGATGACTGTAGACGAATTATTCCACGTTGGAAAAGACAGAGATACTTTTAGAAATGTGGTCGCCAACCTCCGTTAATGGGGACGGCATAGGTAGAAAAATAGTGATACGCTAAACAAAAAAAAACAGAGATGAAGATAGGCGCCAAGAAACTCTGTGTTATAAAACAGTTGAATAAAATACAGATTCTCGATTCAAATATTCAAAAATTTAATGAACAGCTTACTAAAATAGAAATGACGTCTATTTAAAATGCAATTAATTAATGGCTCAAGGTACAAAGCAGTCCTAGCATCTACTAATGATATTGATCTTATAAGAAACTCTTTCCGCAAACGACATCTTCAACAAAGTGAAGAGAGCACGAAAAATTTTTTACTTAAAATCAACAAAATAAAAACCAAATACAAGCGAATCAACAGAAGAAGGCAATTCAATACAGAGCATAATTCACTTAAGACCTATTTTAATACATGAATGCGAATCATGGACAATGACTAAAACAAATAAGGAAGAACTCCGAATATTTGAAAGAAAAATAATAAGAAAACTTTTTTAACCTCATTATCATATTGCTACAAATCCGTGTAGAATAAGAACACATACTAAATAAAGAAAGCTCTTATAAATATATTGCTTAGGAAAATAAATCGCTTAAGGTAGATCGGACACATGCATAGACGCCAAGATGTCAAACTTGGTTAAAAAACGTAAACTAATTTTTGAAACCAAATTCAGTATTTTGCTTTAATCTGTGCCTTCTAAGAATTGCAAGGAAAAACAGACGTTGATAAAACTGTTATTAGAGACATGGGGAATCTAAAAATTGCATTGAACAACTTATCTCCTCAACTAAGCAAAAATCTTAACGAATTGGTTTCTAGTACTCGTACAGAGTATATCGAAATAAAAGGAAAAAGACAGTTAAGCAAGAAGAAAAGTGCAAGCATTTACGTTTTAAGGGTGAAAGGATGTGCGCCCCATTTTTAGCTGACAAGCTTACGGAGCATACTATTTCTGGTCCTTAGTTTGCCTTTTAGTTTTAAACAAGATTCTGTGATTGACAACGTGCGATATAAACTATCTACAAGGTATTTATAGGAAATTCAGAGTTCAAGGATTTCATCACACTATTGGATGTTCAGTTTTGTGAAAGCGCCTGTGTTGGGAAAATTGAAGGAGCGTTCCTAAGATTTTCGGGGTTTGGCTTAAAATTAAATCGTAGTTCATTTTTATTATATTTAAGGCATCTATTAGATTTTTTTCCACTCCAGCAACAAAAGTTTTTGGTTGTGCAATGTATGGTCTACATGAAAATCCTAGTATCTACTGGTATCTGTTGATCATTTGTGTAAATGTAATACAGTGTAGGTGCCATTTCGCTACCCCAAGCGAGACCGTTTGTCTGCGTTCTCCATATTACCATTGAATGATACGAAAAATCTTCTGTTCTGTAGATATACGCAGATAAAACGATGTTTACAGTTTGTCATACAGTTTTTGGAGAAATGTCCTCTAATTTAATGTGTCGTAGGCGGCATTTAGATTGACAAATACCACCCCTGATACCTGATATCTTTCGTACCCGTTGTTGCTTTTTCCAACAACGGGTACGTTATTACGTACGTTATAAGTATTACGAATAAAAATAAATAAGCAAGAAGAATATAAGTGAACCATATTTAAAATAAGTGACAGAAAAAAGAATATTATATATACATTTACTTCTAAATTAAAAATAAAATACTCGTATGTCTGATAACGAAAGATACAAAATTTACAAGCGACAAAGTATTTTTTAAAACAACCGAACATATTATATGTAATAATTGTAATAGATATGTTGGCTATAATCAAATTACCATAAAGCCACCGAAATACTTTATCTGAGTAATGACTCACTACTGATTGCTACGTTACGTTATACGATACATTTATAGTTAAAGCGAAATTAGGTGTTATGCCTACTTATTATATTATTTTAGTATCTGTTACAAGTTAGATACTAAAGTATTATAGTAAGGTATTGAATTCCCTACATTTAAAAATTGAAATATTGAAATTAGACAGTAAAAAATTATAATTTTAAGATTGATTTACAAATTATTATAATTTAAATTTTACTACTTTATGAAACAAATATTGTACATCATAAAACGTAGCAATCGAAACATCGGAACGTATATTTATATAATAAATTTTTCAGTGTCAATGCATTAAAAAAATACTAATACATAAAAATTGCCCTTTCCAAGCTTATAACAGACACTAACTTAAGTTTAAAAATAATTAAAGCAAGTAATATAAATTACCACCATAAAATATTTAACTACATTAACCAAGTATTTGTGAAATTTCGGGATGAATAAATTGATTGATATTTAAATAAATTTCAAGTTCCAAAACGTACCTGCTGTAAAATTTAAAAATCTACGACTAATCAAATTATTGGCAACATCGGAGGAGTTTAGTTGTGTACGGGGAAGAATACATACGGATCCCAAAAGTGTTTTACCCTATTACGGAGTTCATTTAATCCTACGTGTTGGTCGGAGTCTACATAAAGCGCTACCCAGATAATAATATACACGGTGTATATTCTCCTGGAGTTAGTATAATACCGTTTTAGTACGGGGCCCACATTAACCGCTAGATCTATATATATATATATATATATATATATATATATATATATATATATATATATATATATATATATATATATATATATATATATATATAAATTTCATGTTTCTTAACCACGAGCATGTAAATTTTTAACGCCCTGTTTATGAAAAATTTGTAAAAAGAATTATAGCGAAGAACTAGTTTTAAGAGAGTGCTTCGCAGAATTGTTTTACGAGCCCCATGAACAATGTATTTCAAGCAAACAATAAAAGACGATTAGGGTTAATAGTTTAAGAAAGCGTTCGTCGAAATGTTTATTAAAACCACGGACAATATGTTTTAGTTACACAAAGGAGAAACCAAGTTTTCGAGATATGCGGGTAGGGTCATTAGCCCGTACGGTACATAGTAGGTAGTTTAAATCTACCTTTGTATTAAGATTCTCAAAAATATATAAGAATTTGATTATTTGTATAAAATAAAATAAGGATACGGAATTTTATTTCTTTCTTGGAACTCCATAAAGACCAAAAGCTACGTAAATTTGAAAATTTGTTTAGATTAAGGAGAGAGGTAGTTTTGGATAAATAATGCGACATGATTGAAAGTTGGTTTTGATTGGATGGAAAATTAATTGTGGGGGGACGTTTTGGAAGTCAGAAGAATGAATGGGGAGAATGTGGCAGTGTGTTTTGTTCGATCTAAAGGAGAAGTCAGTTTTTTTATTATAAATCATTGTAGTTGACTTTTTTTTTCAAGATACAATAATATTGATAAATAAATTTTTTTTATATATTAAGAAAATTGAACATCGAGAACATTCTGTAAAGCAGAAGTAGAGAGATTTAGAGTTATTGATTTAAAAAAATTTTGGAGACAAAAAGAAATAATTTTTTTTTGTAAATGTTTATATAAAATAATAAAGATAAGAGAATAAATAAAATTTGTAATATTGAATATCGATTTCCGTTGTAATAAAATAAACGATTTTTATAATTTCTAATTGAAATCCATATGTGTATTATTTTGATTCTTTTGTCTATCCCTATAAGCAAACCAATGAGAAATATTTGAAGCCACAAAAGTAAGTAGTGATAGGATCATTCAGCCCTGAGATTTATATTTTGATTATTTTTTGATTTAATTAATTAATGAAATAATTAATTAATTATTTGAAGTAGATTACATCTATAAACATCAATAGAGTCAAAGTAGATCATAATAAAATATATATATATATATATATATATATATATATATATATATATATATTGTTATGATGTGTTGTTTGTTTGAATGATGAGCAATGAGTATTTTTAATAATATAATATATAGGGTTTTTATCGCGGTTCTCAAAGAATTAGCTTGTAAGTACTTTTTTAAATTATCTTTATTATAACTATTATGAAACACACATATATCTAACCTAGTCAATGTAAATTTAAAATAAACTATCTTTAAATTGATATTCTTATAAAACTAATTAAATTCTATAGACAATCTAAAATTCAAACAAAACTATCTTCAAAATTGAAATTGTTATGACACTAACTAAATTATATTAACAAAATGTTGTACCTTTCTTTCACTGAATGCCTAAATGAACTGTTTTCCACTATATATATTCTAATCACCACTGAAAGTCTTCGTACTTCGGTTATCCTTGTTTTTTGTGAAATTACTTTTTTCAATTATCAGCTTCTACCAATTTAAGATATAGTTTTCTTCACCAGCATTTATACACCACCAACCAAACCAGCAAACAGCATTTATATTTATTCTTCTTTTCAATATACCAATATCCAATTATTATAAGTTGATTTATACTAATCTCCAACCATAATATAATTTAATTTCTTCCAATATACTTTTATAATCTTCAATAATTATTTGTGTATAATTATAAATGTGCATTAATTATATGCATAATTTTTAATCTTCATTTAACTCACTATATTAAACAATTCTACTATTTGTACCTGATTCACTGACTCCAACTAACTTTCATATTTCTTAGTAAACTTTTCTGACTGACTTCTTGAAAATTGTGAACAATTTACTTCAATATTCACTAACTAAATGTGTCTATTAACTTTCATAATGAACTGGCCTGACTTCTGACTAAAAACTTCTTAAACTGCCTGACTTCTGAATAAAAACTTAAAACTTCTAAAAACTGCCATCTTGAATCCAAATCACGGGTATTTATATGTTTTTGGATTTCTAGAACCATCTGGTAAGAGATCATGTTCTATTCAGTTCTATTTAATACATGTCTGAATTTTCTGGAACAAACCATTTCGCAAACATGGCCATCTCCGGAGATCCAGAGAATTCCATTCTTTTCTATTAATAATTTTGTTTACATTTAGGCTTTTCAGATCAGAATATATAATTAAATTAGTAACTAACACTCTAATTTAATAAAATACACATTTCAAACAATATATTATATAACCCCACTTTTATTCGCAATTATGATTCTTAATTTGACACTTGGAGTATGTATAGTTGGTTGCCTAGGCACATGGCTCACTTAAATCTATTTACAACATTAAAATTACTAAATACAACTTTTTACAATTATTATATGCTAATTTATTAAAAATGCCCTCACATAAATATATTTTTATTAAATTCTCTAGTATATAACTTATTTAAAACAACCAAATATCTAATATTATGTAGTATATAACTTATAAATTATTTTCTATAAACCCTAATTGTCACAATACCCCAAAAATAATATTTAAAATAAATAATTTACTTATTATTTTTTTAAATATTAATTTTCTCATACCTTATTAAATTTAATAAATCAAATTTTTTTTTTTTTATTTAAAATGTGTTAAATACATCCCTGTTCGCTGTCTATGTCAAAACAGAGAACAACGGATCACAGTTCGGCTATTCTATGGTCAAACTGTCATGTCAAATGGAGAGAATAAAATATAACCTTAATTACAATATAATCGATATGGTGTTCTGTTTGTTTATAGACAAAATCTAGGAATTATTTCCATTCAAAATAACTTAATCAATATAAATTGGTAAGTTTTTCCACTTTATTATATTAGAAAGACATTTTTATAGCAATTATAGTATCAATTTTGTGTCTAACCCCAAATTATGATTTTTAGGGTACAAATTATTTCCATATGTACAAAATTCAACAAGTATGATGTCAAATTTATTCAAAACAATGAAATCTACCATCTACCATTTAACAAATCAAGTCTATTGAATAAAATGGATATATCAGTAAGTTATTAGTGTTATTATATTTGTGTTAAAGGTATATAAAATATTATTCAATCTCTTCATGATATTGAAAAATGTCGTTGATATGAAATATGCCTCTTAGTCTGTTCTCTGCATCTATTAACACATAACTATTTAGTCCATTCTGATTTTCAATTGTATATGGACCTTCAAACATTGGTTGTAATTTCTTACAACGGTTTTCTTTAACATTACTTTTTCTAAGTGAACGAATTAACACTAGGTCTCCTTTTTTAAATGTGATTGGTTTTTTTATATTTCGATTTTGTCTTCTGATATATTTTTCAGCTTTCCTCCTAATTCGGTTATTCACTTTCTGCATTACTTGTTCTAACATATCCTGATTATATTCACTAATCCACTTTCTGTTTCCTATATGGCCAAACATTAAATATTCTGGTACTTCTTCTGTATTCAAATTATGTGTATTATTTAAAAAATACTCTACTTGTGGTATATGTTGCTGCCAAGTTTCATGTTGGTTTTGGCACAGTATCCTTAAATATTTTATAACTTCTTTAATATATCTTTCTGCAGGATTTGCCTGAGGATGTCTGATACTTGTAAAATGAATGTTGATTCCCTTTTTCTCACAAAATGTCCGAAATTTTTGGTTGTTAAAATATGTAGCATTATCTATTATGCAATTTCTAAATGGTCCTATTTCTTCGAAAAATTGATTAATATATAATTTTAATGTTTTAACATTTGTTCTGGAGCAGGGATATAGTTTAATAAATTTTGTATATAAATCAACTATCACTAGTATATGCTTTTTTCCTGTTGGACTGAGAACTAAATTTGAAATAAAATCCATGGAAACTGTATTTAGTTTTTCATATACAACATTAGATTTATATGTGTTCTGGTTTTTGAAATTCTTTTCTTTGTTTAGTTGACATATTGGGCATTGGGTAGTAATTTCTTTTGCTATACTTATGTCATTCTTTGCAAAATAATTGTCCCTAAATAGCATCCATAGCTTTCTTGAACCAATATGCATATAATTGTTATGTAAATTTTTCAATATTTTCTTTGCTAAAGTTCTAGTTATTACATATACTTCTATGCCATTTATTATTTTATAATATACTCCATCTTTCCTAAGGACTTTTTGTTTTTCACTCAAATTGATCTGATCTCTTATAATTTCTTCTTTAGAATATAATCCAGTACTTTCTACTAATTGATTTAATCCAATTTTTATTGTTCGCTGCCCTTTTTGTGATGTATTTTCTAACCTTGATAAAGCATCTGCCACTATATTGGATTTTCCAGAAATGTATTTGATTTCAAAGCAGTATTCACTAAGTATTAGACTCCACCGATGTATTCTACTGTTTCCATATTTGTTATTTAATATAGACGTTAAAGCTTGGTGATCTGTTTCTATTGTAAATTCATTACCCAACAAATAAAATCTTAATTTTGTGACACAGTGTATTATACTTGCTAGTTCTAATTCTGAAACTGAGTAACCCTTTTCATGTGGCTTTGTGATTCTTGAAATGAATTGTATTGGGTATTCGACCCCATCATGTATTTGTAATAATACCCCTGATAATCTCTCTATTGATGCATCTGTTCTTAATATGAATGGCTGTGTATAGTCAGGATAGTATATTTTCAAATTTGACAGAAAAATGTTTTTAATTTCTTGGAATGCTAGTTCTCTTCTCTGATCCCATCTCCATTTTACACCTTTTCTCAGTAGTTCAAGTAATGGAATTTCTTTTATACTTAGATCTGGTATCATCCTTTTATAATAATTAATTATTCCAATAAATCCTCTTAAAGTTCTTAAATTGTGTGGTGTTTTATATTCCTGAATGACTTGTGTCCGTTCTGGATCCATTTCGATTCCCTTAGTGTTAAGTTTATAACCTAGATATATGACTTCTTTTTGAAAAAATGTACATTTTTCTTGATTTATTTTTAGTCCAGCTTTGTCTAATCTATTTATTATAATTTTTAGGTGTTTCTCATGATCTTCAGCAGTTTTAGAAAAAATTAATATATCATCAATGTAGTGAATTACAAAATGTTCATATTGATCCAAAATATCATGAAGACATCTACATAGAGCACTGCAAGATGATTGAAGTCCAAATGGTACTACTTTGAATTGATATACTACTCCATCTATCTGAAATCCTGTATACTGTCTACTTTTTCTTTCTAGAGGTATTAACCAGAAACTATGCTGTAAATCAATTTTAGTGAAAAATGACATTCCTGTAATTCTTCCTAATATTCCATCTATACTCATTGGTGCTTCAAATTGCTTTTCAGTAATCTTGTTAATATTCCTTGCATCCAAACATAACCTGATTTCACCTGATCTTTTTCGTACTACTACTATGGGGTTAATAAAACGTGTGTCTGCCTTCTCAATGATCCCATCTTCTAACATATTATTAATTGCTTTGTTTACTTCTTCTCTGTATTTATATGGTATTGGGTATGATTTTGTTTTAAAATCTTTTTCTTCTTTTACTTTTATACTATGGATATAATTTTGTGCAATTCTATTTTCTTTATTGACAAGTCCCTTGTGTTGCTGCAATATGGAAATGACTATTGATTTATATTCTTCAGGGCAATTTAAAACTTTCATCATATCTTCTTCTTTACAAATAACATTATTCTTCATTATGTACTCATTATTCCTTGCTTCCAATTTTACGCACTCCGCCTCGTAGGCATCCATCTGCTTAAAACTTCCATTCCTTAAATATTCACTACAATAATTATTCTTTACATTCTTCTGGGACATTTCCCTATCATCAAAATACATTTCTTCTTCATAAACATCATTATTTTCTTTTAATAATATCCTATCAACTCTTATTCCTTCTTCTACCTCATCTTTCTGCATAAATTTAATTATTTGCCCTTCCAAAGTTACTATTTTTTCTTCAAAATCTATCTTTACTTTCTTCTTTTCCAATTCATCATTTCCCATTAATATATCAACACATAAATCCTTGACAATAAATCCTTGCATATTAATTTCTTTATTAAGAATATTAATTTTAAAATTGGCTAGTTTATCAATTTCACCCAACTTCTTATTATTTGCACCAATAATTTTAATTTTTGGAATCTTTATTATATCTGATAGTTTTAATGTATTAAAAATAAAATTCTCCGAGACTAAAGTACTTTCTGAACCAGTATCTATCATAATCTTAATCATTTTATTTTTGGCCAAAGCATTTATATAAATTAAATTAATAGATTCAATAATTTTCTCTTCATCTAAAGAAATAAATTCAGAAGGTTTTTCATAATAGCAATGGCCTAACTTGTAATTCAGAAAGTTTACTGCACAAAATTTTGATTATTAGAATTGTCAGATTGTATGTGACCACTTGAATCTGATGTCCTATGTCTTTCCCTACTATGACTTCTACTCACATTTTCCTGACTTGTACTACTTCGTTCCCTGTCTTCGCAGCTTTTATTCCTTCGAACACAATTTACCTGTCTGTTATAGTTAGGTCGCTCTGTATTTCTTCTATTGTTAAAATCTTGTCTATTATTATTAGTACTGTTATTAAAATGTTGTCTATTATAATTAGTATTATTAAAATTTTGTCTATTATAACTAGTATTATTATTAAAGTTCTGTCTATTTGGATTACTGTTATTATTATTAAAATTTTGTAAACTATCACCATATCTATTATATGATTGTCTATATTGTTGATTATCATTATTATATTGAAAGTTATTATTGTTTTTTCTGTTGTTATTATTACTTGTCATATTGCCTCTTTGTATTCTTTGAATAAAATTAATAAAACTATCTATTGTTTGAATATTTTGTACAGTTACGGTTTGCACAACATCAGCATCAAAATGTCTAGATACATTTAAGACTGTTTCATCCTCTCTAAGTGGTGGTTCTAAATATTTTGCAACTGTTATCAATTTCAAAGCATAATCTACCATATTTGATTTTAAATTTTGATTATACTTTCCAAAATATAGAATTTCTCTAAACTTGGCTTGCTCTAATTCACCCCAATAATAATTTAAAAATTTATTTTCAAATGTTTGAAAATTATCTAAATCATTCTCAATACTAGCAAACCAAGTTGCTGCATTGTCATTTAATGTCATTCTAATATAATCTTTAATATCATTAATATTATTCACAAATCTTAATTTATGTTTTAAACTATTTATGTATACTCTAGGATGCAAATTTTTTATATTACCAGAGAATTTAATCCCAGTCTCATTTGTTAAATTTAAGTAAGGTCTCCCTATGTCTCTCATTTGTGAAATATCATCTATTCTCTGTTCCACATTTCTTATTTGATTACAATTTATTTGGATATTTTGTTGTATATCGTCTAATTTTTCTTCTGTGTTTCTCCTGTCTTCGTTAATTTTTACTTCTAAGTTACATTTCTGTAACTCTATTTTCTGTTCTATATCTATTTTATTATCTTGAATAATCCTCTTTACTTCTGTCCTCTCATTGTCTATCCTTTTCTTGTAGTCATTCCGTATACTTTTTATTTCATTTGCAACTTTTTTTTCTGCAGCTTCAAGTTTTTTATCCATTTGTTTTTCCATTTGTTTTACAATTTTATTATTATTATCTTCTATTTTCTTTTCTAATTTTCTATAATTCTCTTCCAATTTCTGTTCCATTTTTTTCATGTCTTCTTTGACTTCTTTTGAATTCTCTTCCAATTTTTTTATGTCTTCTTTGATTTCTTTTGAATTCTCTTCTATTGTCTTGTTCATCTGCATCATTAATGACATCAAAGCTGCCATATTGACATTTTCCTCTCTTTCTGGATTCATTTCTGCAGTATCTTGTGGAACTTGAACTAAACTCTCCTCTTGTATAGGTTGTGTTTCTACTTCCACATCTTCTTCATTCTTTTTGCTTCTTGTACCTTTCTTTCCTTGAGACATTTTGAGACTTTACTTGTTCAAATATAATTAAAAATAAATTCTATAATTTTTCCTTTCTACTGATAATTAATTTAATTATATGAGAGCACTTATCTTCCCAAACTAATTCTTTTAAATAGAGAGCCACCGCGTTGGGTGCCAAATTGTTATGATGTGTTGTTTGTTTGAATGATGAGCAATGAGTATTTTTAATAATATAATATATAGGGTTTTTATCGCGGTTCTCAAAGAATTAGCTTGTAAGTACTTTTTTAAATTATCTTTATTATAACTATTATGAAACACACATATATATCTAACCTAGTCAATGTAAATTTAAAATAAACTATCTTTAAATTGATATTCTTATAAAACTAATTAAATTCTATAGACAATCTAAAATTCAAACAAAACTATCTTCAAAATTGAAATTTTTATGACACTAACTAAATTATATTAACAAAATGTTGTACCTTTCTTTCACTGAATGCCTAAATGAACTGTTTTCCACTATATATATTCTAATCACCACTGAAAGTCTTCGTACTTCGGTTATCCTTGTTTTTTGTGAAATTACTTTTTTCAATTATCAGCTTCTACCAATTTAAGATATAGTTTTCTTCACCAGCATTTATACACCACCAACCAAACCAGCAAACAGCATTTATATTTATTCTTCTTTTCAATATACCAATATCCAATTATTATAAGTTGATTTATACTAATCTCCAACCATAATATAATTTAATTTCTTCCAATATACTTTTATAATCTTCAATAATTATTTGTGTATAATTATAAATGTGCATTAATTATATGCATAATTTTTAATCTTCATTTAACTCACTATATTAAACAATTCTACTATTTGTACCTGATTCACTGACTCCAACTAACTTTCATATTTCTTAGTAAACTTTTCTGACTGACTTCTTGAAAATTGTGAACAATTTACTTCAATATTCACTAACTAAATGTGTCTATTAACTTTCATAATGAACTGGCCTGACTTCTGACTAAAAACTTCTTAAACTGCCTGACTTCTGAATAAAAACTTAAAACTTCTAAAAACTGCCATCTTGAATCCAAATCACGGGTATTTATATGTTTTTGGATTTCTAGAACCATCTGGTAAGAGATCATGTTCTATTCAGTTCTATTTAATACATGTCTGAATTTTCTGGAACAAACCATTTCGCAAACATGGCCATCTCCGGAGATCCAGAGAATTCCATTCTTTTCTATTAATAATTTTGTTTACATTTAGGCTTTTCAGATCAGAATATATAATTAAATTAGTAACTAACACTCTAATTTAATAAAATACACATTTCAAACAATATATTATATAACCCCACTTTTATTCGCAATTATGATTCTTAATTTGACACTTGGAGTATGTATAGTTGGTTGCCTAGGCACATGGCTCACTTAAATCTATTTACAACATTAAAATTACTAAATACAACTTTTTACAATTATTATATGCTAATTTATTAAAAATGCCCTCACATAAATATATTTTTATTAAATTCTCTAGTATATAACTTATTTAAAACAACCAAATATCTAATATTATGTAGTATATAACTTATAAATTATTTTCTATAAACCCTAATTGTCACAATATATATTTTTATATATATATATATATATATATATATATATATATATATATATATATATATATATATATATATATATATGTATATATATATATATATATATATATATTATTGTGATATTTAAAGTCTTGGTGCGCCAAGCTATAATTAGCTAATTAAATTTTTTTGATTAATTACAATTATTTAATTGATATGATTATTACTCTATCACAATTTTAATTCTTTTATCTCAGGGTTAAATTCGTGCTTCAATATCTATGCTATTACATGTGAAAGGTAAGGTCCAGAGAATACCGGAATAATAAAAAACACATATGATCTAACACTATATATTGAAATAAAAATAATGAAATAATTCACACTCAAAAGTTTTCAATAAACAAATCTCATATAATGATTCTCAAAAATTTTGTTCTACATACGAGAACAATCAAATTAAATGGTACAAACAATATTAATTGAAAACTCAAAATTCCGAACTATTCTAACTCTCCTAATCAAAATATTTATATCCTTTCTAAATTAAGTGTAAAAATTGTGTTATCAATAAAAGAAAAACTGCAGAAAACAAAATATCTCTCTCTGATGATGAGTGGTCCAAATCCTTGTTCCTTATAGACTGTATTATCTCCTCTCAACCGCTCCCTATGTAATCAGCAATCTTACACAGATTATTGCAAGTATATCGTCCTTAATGATCTCCTTCAAAAGCACAAATCATTCAAATTATGATAGCCTTTTCTCCTCTCGATAAACTGAATCTCTCGTTGGCCCGAGTGAAAAAATGACTCTTGGAATATCTTCTCTTTACGATAAACTGAATCTCTCGTTGGCCTGAACAGTGACTCTTGGAATATAAGTAGAGAAATATGACTTACAATATTTTGTTGTTTCAGCTTCTGTCAGATACACTAACTCCACAAAAACTCACTAACATTCAACACTACTGCTTGCTACAAAACACTGTCAGAGACAGAGAACAAAACACTGTTCTTTCTTGAAGACTTGGAAACCAACTGACTGCTATCTTTTCTCTCTCCTCAATCTCGCTAAACTTTCTCCCACACACTTATCCCACCTTTTTCAATCTCCGCCAATCACAACTCGTCACAATTCCCCCATTTCTTCATTTCGATAACAAACAAATTTTTACCTATAATTATAAATTTCCTAAAACTTATTTACAAATAATATTTTTCTATAAATCTTAAAACTAACAAAAACCTCTTTCTAAAATATCTTCTATTGTCTTTAATCACTGCACTAATGCATTTGTAAAAACCCGTTTCAATTTGTCTTTTGTTTCACTTAAAACTTATGCGGGTCACTCAAGTTTAACAAAGAAATGATTGATGTAAAGCTTACATTTTGTTTGGTACAGGTAATTCAAGGATTTAATAACTTTCCTTCTCCGAAATGTTTGTTGGATATTATCCTACTTATCTGAATTATTTTAATTTTTTGTTGAACTTTGAAATATTTTAAACAAACCAATATTTTCTTGATTTTACATATCATAACAAATCCCCGCCATTTGATCTGCCGAAAACTCTTTGTTAAATTTTAAAATGACAAAAGTTTTCTAGGATCAAATTATTTCACTATGTTATTAAAATCTACTTATGATACTGACAAATGTCGTGAATGTTCAAATACCCCGTATATTGCCTGTCTTTATACGGGATTGGATATATTTTCGTTTTAAATTTTTCCAAGTATTTTCCCTTAAAAGAAAGTTCATAATTTTTAACCACTTGATTTACTTTATTAACAAAATCTCCATGGTTTCCTAAAATCTTCTCTATTTCCTTCTCCATGTTTTTTCCACAATTTATTTTTCTTTCATCCACCTTTTGTTCACATGTGTTCACTGTCCATAATACTTCTTCACAAAATTCTGGATTCTCGTCCATCAGTGCCATTTTTTCTTCTGTTTTCTTTTTATCCTCTAATTCCCTTTGGTATTCCGAGCACCATGTTTCTATTCCTTTCATTTCTCTGATGATACCTTCTTTTTCTTCCTGCTTCCATTCTGTTTTATCGTCGGTTGCCAACAATTCTTCTGTACCTTCTATTTCCTGTTTTTCTCTGGTCTCCATCTTATTTTCCTGCTTTCTTTTCGAACTCTTCTTCTTTTTCTTCCTTCTCTTTTTCTTTTCTGTTAGATCTTGTTCTTGTACTTTCGGTTTATCCTCTACAGTCATATCGATTTCTTTGCGTTTTTCCTGTGCATTGATCCTTCCAGAATTTGTTTTCCTATCTGTTTGCTTTTCTTCTCCTGTGTTGTCTGGTTCTGCTCTGATTTCCAGTTTATTTTCCGAAAAATTTATGGTGATATCTTTTTTCCTCAATTCATCAATTCCCGCTATCATATCATGATTTAAATCTTCAATCACCACACATTTCATAATATGGAATTTGTTTCCCACTCTTATCTGTACTCCCAAGCCTTCGTTTACTGTCGTCAAATTTTTATTGTTTGCACCCACTAAATCAACCCTAGGAATCTTATACACAAATCTGTCCAAATTTAATTCTTTTACTAGTTTTTTATTGATTAGCGATATCTCCGATCCAGAATCAATCACAATTTTAATCGCTTTATGTTTTATAAATGCATCTAAAAATATTAGATTAGAATTAGAAATTTGTCTGTCGTTTCCTATTGCTACATGATTCATCTCCCTTCTATTTTGTTGTTGGAAGCTCTGGTTATTTCTATCGTCCCCTTGTTCGTTAGTATTCCTATTCGGAGGATTTTGTGCATCTCTATTCCTGTTGTGATTTTCATATGTTCTCTGTTGTGTGTCATTCCTGTTATCGTAATTTTGTTGTCTATTGTAATTATTGTAATTTCTCGGCCTATATTCGTTTGTTGATCTGGGATGTCGGTTTCTCTGGTCATAATTTGATGAATATCTTCTTTCCGCTCCATTATATTGGTCATGTTGTCTTCTATTTCTCATTTCTTTTCTTTTCGCTTCTTTTAATTGAAGGAATTGGCATAAACTATCAATATCTTGATAGTTTCTCAAAATCACGTGATCTTCCAACGTTTCCTCAAAATGTCTGCTGATCATTTCTACCAGCTGTTCGGTAGAATATTTGTATTCTAGATATTTTGAATTGTTATATATCTGCAAAGCATATCTTTCTTCAGATATTCCCATTTTTTCGTGATATTTTCCATTCTGTAGCTCTTGGTTGATTTCTCTCTGTTTATTTTTCCCCCAGAAATAGTTGAGAAATTTATTTTCAAAATCTGTCCAATTTTCAAACTCATCTTCCTTGCTTTCATACCATAACGCTGCTCCTTCTTTCAAATGGTTTCTAATTGTTTCTTTGCAATCGTCAAAATATCTAATATGTTGTAGTTTGGTTTTCAAATTTTTAACAAACGGTACTGGGTGTGTTTTCCGAATATCCCCGCCAATTTGTATTTTCGCCTCGCTTGTTCCATGGATGATAACTTCTTTTCTCTCTACCCCTCTTAGTTCAATTTCTGCCATTTGTTTTTCATTTTGCTTTAATCTTCTTTCTACTTCCTTCCTGTCTTCTTGTAACGCCATTTCAAATTTTTCTTCTAACTGTTCTAATTCCTTTTTCTGGACCGTCTTACTATCTTTCATTACATTTTCAAGTTTGCTTTCTAATTCCTCCAAATTATCTTTAATTCTCATTTCTTGTTCTTTCATATCATTTTTAATTTCATTAATCTCTTCTATTTGTTGTATCAGTTCTTTCTTTATCCCCTCAACACATCCTCTAATTTCCTGTTCATAGTTTTCCAGACGCTGCTCTATATTGCTCATTGTTTGTTTTGTTTCTGCCATTGTTTGTTTTGTTTCTTGTTGATTTCTATCCATTTTTAGTGATGTTTCATTCATTGTTTGTGTCTGTATTTGCATCATCGCTAATAATTTCTCTATTCCTGATAATTCTTTTTTTTTCTCAACTATTGTAACATTTCCTTCATTATCCGATCCTTCTTCAACAATTGTTTCCTCTTCTCTGTTATCCTCCTTTCTTTCCTGCATTTTGCTTTGACTCCTTGTGGTCGACATGTTGTTTCTTTTCGTTACTGTTTTTGTCCCCGCCAAATGTGAAATTTTACAACACTCTATATGTTTCAGAACACGACAATATTTCTCCCCAAATGTATTAAATTTTCACGACAAATATCAAATATGCAATCAGTAAAATTCAAATAATTCAAAATAAATATCAAATGTATGATTGGTAAAGAAAATAAAATCAAATAATTCAATAGCAGTAAATATCCACTAACTACGATCAATCAATAAATCAAATTTATATTCTCTGGAAAATTGTCAAAATACTTTCAAATTCCCTCAATGTTATATGTTTTTATCTCTGGATCACCTGTACTTATTCCAGATCTCTTTCCCTTCCTTCAAATGTAAAGCTGCGATATTTTGAAGCCCCACGTTGGGCGCCAGTTATTGTGATATTTAAAGTCTTGGTGCGCCAAGCTATAATTAGCTAATTAAATTTTTTTGATTAATTAAAATTATTTAATTGATATGATTATTACTCTATCACAATTTTAATTCTTTTATCTCAGGGTTAAATTCGTGCTTCAATATCTATGCTATTACATGTGAAAGGTAAGGTCCAGAGAATACCGGAATAATAAAAAACACATATGATCTAACACTATATATTGAAATAAAAATAATGAAATAATTCACACTCAAAAGTTTTCAATAAACAAATCTCATATAATGATTCTCAAAAATTTTGTTCTACATACGAGAACAATCAAATTAAATGGTACAAACAATATTAATTGAAAACTCAAAATTCCGAACTATTCTAACTCTCCTAATCAAAATATTTATATCCTTTCTAAATTAAGTGTAAAAATTGTGTTATCAATAAAAGAAAAACTGCAGAAAACAAAATATCTCTCTCTGATGATGAGTGGTCCAAATCCTTGTTCCTTATAGACTGTATTATCTCCTCTCAACCGCTCCCTATGTAATCAGCAATCTTACACAGATTGTTGCAAGTATATCGTCCTTAATGATCTCCTTCAAAAGCACAAATCATTCAAATTATGATAGCCTTTTCTCCTCTCGATAAACTGAATCTCTCGTTGGCCCGAGTGAAAAAATGACTCTTGGAATATCTTCTCTTTACGATAAACTGAATCTCTCGTTGGCCTGAACAGTGACTCTTGGAATATAAGTAGAGAAATATGACTTACAATATTTTGTTGTTTCAGCTTCTGTCAGATACACTAACTCCACAAAAACTCACTAACATTCAACACTACTGCTTGCTACATTTCGGGAACCGACAGAGAACAAAACACTGTTCTTTCTTGAAGACTTGGAAACCAACTGACTGCTATCTTTTCTCTCTCCTCAATCTCGCTAAACTTTCTCCCACACACTTATCCCACCTTTTTCAATCTCCGCCAATCACAACTCGTCACAATTCCCCCATTTCTTCATTTCGATAACAAACAAATTTTTACCTATAATTATAAATTTCCTAAAACTTATTTACAAATAATATTTTTCTATAAATCTTAAAACTAACAAAAACCTCTTTCTAAAATATCTTCTATTGTCTTTAATCACTGCACTAATGCATTTGTAAAAACCCGTTTCAATTTGTCTTTTGTTTCACTTAAAACTTATGCGGGTCACTCAAGTTTAACAAAGAAATGATTGATGTAAAGCTTACATTTTGTTTGGTACAGGTAATTCAAGGATTTAATAACTTTCCTTCTCCGAAATGTTTGTTGGATATTATCCTACTTATCTGAATTATTTTAATTTTTTGTTGAACTTTGAAATATTTTAAACAAACCAATATTTTCTTGATTTTACATATCATAACAATATATATATATATATATATATATATATATATATATAAAATGTTATACAAAGTAAGTGCCATTACAGTACCCCAAAGGAGATCGTTATTCTACGTTCTTCATCTGCTATTCTTACCATTGAAAGATACGAAAAATCTTCTGTTGTGTAGGCATACGCGTGATGCATACGCGCATAATACGAGTGAGTTTATTACCTAAGGAAAGCAAAGGGTACTTTAGTACAAAGTACCCTTTGCTTTTGCCAATTGCTTTGTCACTTTCTCAGCGATGGGTCTCCGTTTTGCTCATCAATAATGTTCCCGCTCGATATAGTTATTCTAAGATATTCAGATTTCACTATATGCTCTACATTTGGTTTTATCTCCTATTAATTTACAACTATGACGAAATCTTATATAAATATATAAATATATCTGATGCATTGATATTAAAGTCGAGTGGAATACTTGGTAGATAATATTTATTTGTTTTAAGTCTACTTATTTTACAACCTAGTACATAAAAAAATAAATACTTGTGTGCTCAGTGCTTTCTAAGTCTGTAAAACATAAACATGCTTCCATATTAGATTATACATTTATTAAGAATGTCCACTCTCTGAATTGAAGTTTTTGTCTTAAAATATGACTGTGTCCCACAATCTTTCACAAAAGTTATTTTTTTCTGAAATTTTCTGAATAAGGTTCAATAGGTTTTTATATTTTGTTTTATGTTTTAATCTTTAAATCGGAGTTCATTTTTTGAAAAACTATAAACATGTGACAACAAATTGCTATATGAACGGCGTTATGCATCACTAGCCCAGCCCCAATTTCTTAAATTGTGGATTATGGCGCTTTCTGGTGGAAAAGAGGAACAACAGGATAACATCAGATGTAGACCAAACCAAAGAAATTAGGACAGGCATTGAAATAGCACGTGCATTATTTTTTAAACTTAAAAAGTTTCTTTGTTTTCGGGATATAAGGTTAGAACTACGCCTGAGAATGCTTCGATGTTACGTGTTCTCTATTCTTCTTTATGGCTTGGAAGCGTGGACACTAAAACAAGTCCATCTGAATAAGTTGGCCGCCTTTAAATTTTGGTGATATAGAAGAATCCCACGAATATCAGATTCAAAGAATGTTAAACATGGAAGTAACTAGAATGATAGGAAATGGGGTGGAAATAATATTAATTATCAAAAGACGAAAACTTGAGTACTTAGGACATGTGATGAGAGGGCAAAAATAAGCATTATTACAACTTATTATGCAAATCAAAATTCGAGGAAAGCGAAATGTAAGAAGACGAAGAATATCCTGGCTTAAAAACTTAAGGGAATGGTTTGAATGCAGTAGTGCAGAACTTTTCAGAGCGGCAGTCAACAGAGTCCGTATAGCCATGATGATTTCCAACCTTCGATAAAAGATGGAACTTAAAGAAGAAGGTGGAAAAAGCATAAACTACCTACGTAATAAATCCCATTAACCTGTTAGTAACGAATAACCAGATATATTTAAAAAGATTAAGTGCCCTTCTTTTTATTTTGGATTTTGAATTTTGCATAACTAGAGCAAGCGACTAATTTTTGTGTATTAGTTTTGCATCAGTAGACCAAGCGCCTCTTGCGAGCGTTTTAATAATTGTAAATCGAATATTTGGCAACATATGTACATAAACGTTGTTAACAATGGTGACGTTGGCAACTTGTTGAGGCGTTTAGGTTAAGAAGTAGTGGCAGTTATTGCTTAAATTTTTCTATAATAGTCACATTACAGAAGAGCTAACACAGAAAGAGAATACCTAACAAAAGACATAACATTAAGTAAAATATATGAATTGTATATTGAAGAAGCAGACAATGACCTTGTTAAATTTTCGTTTTAAGTTTCGTTTTTAACACGATTTAATCTTCAAAGAAAAAAGTTGAAAAAAGTTACTTGTAGTAGATGGGATTGTTTCGAATTAGAAATTAAAAATTGCGCAGATAACGAACAATTAAGCAAGTTAGAAAAAGAAAAAATGTGCACTTAGAAGAAGCTGAAAATGCACAATCTAGAAGAAAGCTAGACATGAAGATAAGCAACGATCAACCAGAAGTGGAAACCTTTTGTTTTGATTTAAAGAAAAACTCTTCCCCTTCCGAGAATTCTAATAAATATTGTATATTATAAGCGTCAATTATATATTTACAACCTTGGTATCCATAGCGCCAAGGATAACAAAGGTAATTGTTATATTTGGATAGAAGGTGAAGCTGGTCGGGGAGCCCAGGACGTAGGCATTTGTCTTAAAAAACACATTGAAGAAAATGTTACTTCTGCAAAACATGTAATTTTGTGGTCAGACTCTTGTGGCGGCCAAAACCGCAACATCAAAATAGTTTTGATTCTGAAAACGATTTTGGAAACTCATCCTACCATTGAAAAAATTACATTACGCTATTTCTTTCCTAGTCATAGCTTTTACCCAATGGTAGTGATTTTGGAGATTTTGAAAATGCCCTAAAATTTCAACAAAGTTTATATATCGTTGATGATTACCTAAATGTGATAAAAAAATCCCGTAAAAAGAACCCACTAGTAGTTCACAGAATGAAAAAAGAAGAATTCGTTGAAACAAAGAAGTTAGAAACTATGATTACAAACCGTAAGCCAGACATAGAAAACAGTAAGGCTGGTTTAAAACAAGAGAAATTTAAATAAGAAAGGATATACCACTGATTATTTTTATGAATACTTAACATTAGTGAAGTTGAAGTAAATCTTTAAAAGGAATTTCAAAAAGGACGGCCAGTTGCAATGCAATCCGTAAGTAACCACTTGATTCCTCTTTGGCCCACAGGCAAGCCACTTTCTGTGCCTAAGCTTAACGACTTAAGATCTTTAACGCACCTAATACCAAATGATGCAAAACCGTTGTATTGCTCTCTTTTCGGAAACAATACAATAGAACACGACATTAGAAGATTTTATATTTTTGATAAGGTAATATAAAATATTCAAAAACAACGACTATTATTGTCATACCCAAAAAGAAATAATAGCTTGTGGCCTACCAATCATTCACTAAAAGTGATATTACACAATGTGGCGAAAATCGTAAGTCGACCAAAAGACTTATTTTTTTTTTTTTTTCGTTTTTCTTTAATATTGGCTAAGTTACTATTTCGCACTTATAAGAAATATAAAAAACTGTATTCGAAAACAAAAAATTACGACAATTGTAACATATAGTGAATTTTAATAGAGTGAAAACTTTGAAGTCAAATATCTCAAAATCAATTTTTGGCGCTTGGTCAAGTGATGCATAACGCCGTCCATATAACATTACTAGGCAATATTCATATGCTGTGGACAAATCGTCATATTTGCGTTACATTGATATGTATACGACAATCAGCTGTAAAAGTGATTGCCTTTTTTCTTGCCGTATCATATTTTAGCATAGTCTTCTGATTTATTTTGTAGTATTTTAACTAAACCGGTTTAGTTTGCGTAAAATGAATCCACAATTCGTCTAATAATATTATGTTTTTAAAACAGTTGTGTTTTTATGCTCATTTGTTCACCTTTTGTAAAGCAGTCTGTGTAAATATTAGGCATTTACTTATATAATCTTTTTGTATATATAATTTGTTTATTGATTTTACTTTTTAGATAAAGTTTCATAATTATAGTCCTCTTGCTTTTATTATCTATGGTAATACATATACATACCCAATTCGAAAGGGAAAAAATCAGCGGGTTCTAGATTAAACATAGACATTATTCTTTCTATCTCCCTATATGTTATATAAAGATCATCGTCATCGCATAGTCAAAACACAGCAAGATTCTATTGAATTTTCTTCTTTTTGTCTCTTCATTTCTATTGTAAACTCAGCCACGTAAATGACGTTTTAAAAATTTATGTCAATATTTCTGAAGTGCCTTTCCTGGGATAATTTTTTTAAGCCTAGTTCGTTTGATTACAAGTAATTGATTTGATAGCCCCCAACAGAGAATTATTGATTGTAGGTAGAATAGCAGTGTTGATAAATATGATGGGTCGGTAGGTAGTCTCATTATTCCTAAATCTGATCATATGTTACCTCCACCCTTCATTCATAGACATCGTCTCGTGGCATCCTCCCAATTTAACTTGGCAATGGAGTTATTGAGAGAGCCTTTGGATATAGCCAGCTGAACGTTGGAGTTGAGATTGAGTTTCTTGTACGACATTGCTATCTTTATATATGTGTTTGACCTTGGCATTAGTTCCGTTCGGTATTGGTTAGTACTCGGACCTTTGTAAGTCGGAAAATACCTCTGATGGCTTTTCTAGCAATCCTGATTCCTGATCTAATTAATACGTTCTTGTCACATATCCACACATTAGCACTGGTTTAATCACCGTTTTATATAATATCCTGATTTTAGAGATTCGTATTAGACTTCTGGATTTAAAAGTGTTATAAGGGTTATATATACATTAATTAGCTACCTGAATATTCCCTTTTATTTCTTATGTGACAACGTTATCTACGATATCTAAAACCCAATAAATATATCTGGGTTTTAGATATATTTATTGTTAATCCCCTTTTAACGAGGAAATGTAGAGCTGATTTAAAAGTCCTTTGGCCTCATCTATCTTATCAGCTATTAGTAAAATATCATCTGCAAACCTTAGATGGCTAAGCTTTTCTCCGTTTATGTTTATGCCCTTGTCGGTCAGTTTTGCCCTTTTACATATATATTCCAAAAGCGTAGTGAACAGTTTCGGCGATATGGTGTCCCCCTGGCGTACTCCACGTTGTATCGGAAATTTCTTGGTTTGACGATCACCCACTCTCACACAGGCTGTTGCGTTTTGGTATATGTGTTTAATTAAACACATTATTAAACAACACTATATTTCCTAGTAAAATCATCATGACTTTACAATAAGACAAATTTTCGATCGTTGGTTATGGAAACATCATGTACCTACCACCGGGTTCCCTATGTGGATATCCAGCAAAATCCTTATACTCATGATACGGGAAACAAAAAACCAAATATGAAAATATGCACCAAGAAACACTGTGTTATAAAAGAGTCGAATAAAATATAAATTCTCGATTCAAATAGTCAAAAAATTAATGAACATCTTACTAAAATAGAAATGAGGCCTATTTAAGATGTAATCCATTAACGGGCCAACATACAAAGCACTCCTAGCATGTGCTAACGATATAGATCTCATAAGAAACTCTTTCGTCCGCAAACATCTTCAATAAAGTGAGGCGAGCACGAAAAACGTTTTACTTAAAATCAACGAAATGAAAACCAAATACAAGCGAATCAACAGAAAAGACCAATTTAATAAATCTTGATAAAATATTAAAGTTAACAACTACAATTTCGTAAATATGGAACACTTTAAATATCTTAGATAAATAATCACGGTTAATAATAATGCCACTAAAGAAATACAGATCATAATTTAAACTTTTTACCTATTTTAATACATAGATGCGATACGAATATTTGAAAGGAAAATAATAGGAAAATTGTTTTAACCTCATTATCATATCGCTACCAATCCGTATAGAAGAAGAACATATACTGAATAAAGAAAGCTCTTATAACGATATTGTTTAGGAAAATAAATTGCTTAAGGTAGATCGGACACATGCATAGACGCCAAGATATCAAACTTGTAAAACTGGTATGGAACGAAGTTAGCACAGAAGAATGCCACTTGGGCGTCTCAGTATGAAATGAAGAGAAAACATCCAGTCATATCTCAAAAAATTAACATCGTGAAGGTTCTTCTTTGAACCCCATAACAAATGGCTAATCTTTTACTTTTAAATTTAAATTTTAATAAGCTACGTAAATAACGTTTTAAAAATTTATGTCAATATTTCTGAAGTGCCTTTCCTGGGATAACTTTTTTTAAGCCTGGTTTGTTTGATTACATGTAATTGATTTGATAGTCCCCAGCAGATGAGTATTGACTATAGGTAGGATAGCAGGTAGTTGAACAGGCATGTGTTGATAAATATGATGGGTCGGTAGATAGTCTCATTATTCCTAAATCTGACCTCATGTTACCTTCCCCCTTCATTTGTGGAAGTCCTAAGGGCATTTTTTCTCTTGGGGCATCCTCCCAATTTAACTTGGCAATGCAGTTATTCTAGAGCCTTTGGATATAGCCAGCGCAACTTTAGCATTGAGATTTAGCTTCTTGTAAGACGTTGCTGTCTTTATATATGTGTTTGACCTTGGTATTAGTTCCGTTCGGTATTGGTTAGTACGCGGACCTTTGTAAGTCGGAAAATACTTCTGATGGCTTTTCTAGCAATCCTGATCAAATTAATACCTGAGTTTCACGTACATTGTTTTGTCAGAGTTCTCGTCACATATCCACACATTAGCACTGGTTTAATCACTGTTTTATATATCCTAATTTAAGAGAGTCGTATTAGACTTCTGAATTTAAAAGTATTATAAGAGTTATATATACATCAGTTAGCTACCTAAATATTCCCTTTTATTTCTTATGTTGCAACGTTTTCTACGATATCTAAAACGTTGCAATCCTTTAAAATTATAAAGGTTTAGGTATTGTTACGTTATGCCCTACTCTACGTCATCTCTTTTGTATGTTAAAGAACATTTATATGCTTTATTCCTGACTATTAGACCGTTTTTTTATGCTAATATCATTATTTTATAGCATTCTTATATTTAATTTATGGATTAAATCCGGATAGCAAATTGATATTCTTCACTTTCTCGGAAAAATAATATTATAAAACACAAAATCCTATTAAATTGCCAAAACCTTCCTTGCATATTCTATTCACTCATGAGGGGCAGCCGCAATATCAGTAATATAATAAGGCGTATAGTACTGGACTGGCTAATCGTTGAATAATGGGAAGCATGAGTTTTATTGTTTTCAGGACTGCCATCTGTTAGCGGAGAGCAGATAGTTAGGACATGTAGTATACCAAGTTAATGCATATAGTAATTGTTGCTTGAACTTTATTATTATTAAACAACACTATATTTTCTAGTAAAATCATCATGACTTTACAGTAAGACAAATTTTCGAACGTTGGTTATGGAAACATTATGTACATACCACCAGGTTTCCTATGTCGATATCCAGCAAAATCGTTGTAATAATGATACGGCAAACAAAAATCCAGAGATAAAAATATGGACCAAGAAACTCTGTTGTATTCAACAGTCGAATAAACTACAGATTCTTGATTCAAATAATCAAAAAATTAATAAACAGCTTACTAAAATAGAAATAACGCCTATTTAAGATGTAATCCATTAACGGGCCACGGTACAAAGCACTCCTGGCATATGCTTATGATATGGATGTCATAAGAAACTCTCTCCGGTCCGCAAACATCTTTAACAAAGTGCACGAAAAATGTTTCACTTAAAATCAACGAAATGAAAACCAAATACAAGCGAATCAACAGAAGAGACCAATTTAATAAATTTAGAAAAAACATTAAAGTCAACAACTCCAATTTCGAAGGTATGGAACGCTTAAAATTTGCTGTGGCAAAATCATCATACTTCGATTACATTGATATTTATGTGGCAATCAGCTGTAAAAGTCATTGCCTTTTTTCCTGTCGTATCATATTTTAGCATATCATATTTTGAGTGAAATTGATCCTAAATTCGTCTAATAATATTAAGTTTTTAAAACAGCTGTGTTTTTATGCTCATTCGTTCACCTTTTGTAAAACAGTCTGTGTAAATATAAGGGATTTATATAATCTTTTCATTTCGTAATCTTTTCGTTTCATAATTATAGTTCTCTTGCTTTTATTTTCTATGGTAATACATATATATACCCAATTCAAAAGGGAGAAAACCAGCGAGTTCTAAATTGAACATAAACATTATTCTCTCTTTCTCCCTATATGTTATATAAAGATCATCGTCATCTTATAGTCAGAATGGAACAAGATTCTATTACCTTTTCTTCTTTTTGTCTTCTCATTCCTATTGAAAATACAGCCAGGTAAATGACGTTTTTAAAATTTATGTCAATATTTCTGAAGTGCCTTTCCTAGGATAATTTTTTTAAGCCTAGTTCGTTTGATTACATGTAATTGATTTGATAGTCCACAACAGATCAGGATTGATTGTAGGTAGGATAGCAGGTGTTGATAAATATAATGGGTAAGTAGATAGTCTCAATATTCCTAAATCTGACTATATGTTACCTCCCCCTTCATTTGTGGAAGTCCTAAAGGCAGTTTTTCTCTTGGGGCATCCTCCCAATTTAACTTGGCAATGCAGTTATTATAGAGTCTTTGGATAAAGCCAGTGCAACTTTAGAATTGAGATTTAGTTTCTTGTACGACGTTGCTATCTTTATATATGTGTTTGACCTTGGAATTAGCTCTGTTCGGTATTGGTTAGTACTCGGACCTCTGTAAGTCGGAAAATACCTTTGATGGCTTTTCTAGCAACCCTGGTCTAATTAATACGTTCTCGTCACGTATCCACACATTAACACTGGTTTGATCACTATTTTATATATCCTGATTTTAGAGATTCGAATTAGACTTCTGGATTTAAAAGAGGGTTATATATACATATACATCAGTTAGCTACCAGAATATTTCCTTTTATTTTTTATGTAACAACATTACCTACGACATCTAAGACGCTGCAATCTTTCAAAATTATATGGCTTTATTGTTCCGTTATGCCCTACTCTTGATCCTCTCTTTTGTATGTTAAAGAACATTTATTTGATTTTCTCATTAGTGACTTTTAGACCAGTTTTTTTTGGTGCTACTAGCATTATTTTATATCATTTTATTATTTAATTTATGGAATAAATCCGGATAGCAAATAGATATTCTTCGCTTTCTCGGAGAAATAATATTCTAACACACAAAATCCTATTAAATTGTCAAAACCTTCCTTGCATATTGTATTCACTTATGAGGAGCAGCAGCAATATCAGTACCATAATAAGGCGTATAGTTTTGGACTGGCTAATTTTTGGATAATGAGAAGCATGAGTGTAGCAGTTTTAATGTTTTCGGGACTGCTAGATGGTATCGGGGAGCAGAATTATCATTACCGAGTTAATGCATATAGGAATTGTTGCTTGAACTTTATTATTATTAACCAACACTATATTTCCTAGTAAAATAATCATAAATTTACAGTAAGACAAATTTTTCAACGTTGGTTATGAAAACATCATGTACATACCACCGGGTTCACTCTGTCGATATCCAGCAAAATTATTGTAATAATGATACGGGAAACCAAAGATGAAAATATGCTCCAAGAAACTCTGTTTTATAAAACAGTCGAATAAAATACAGATTCTCGATTCCAATAGTCAAAAAATTAATGAACAGCTTACTAAAATAGAAATAACGCCTATTTAAGATGTAATCCATTAACGGCCCAAGGGACAAAGCACTCCTAGCATATGCTAATGATATAGATCTCATAACTCTAATAAGAAATTCTTCCGTTCACAAACTTCAATAAAGTGAAGAGAGCACGAAAAATGTTTCACTTAAAATCAACGAAATGAAAACCAAATACAAGCGAATCAACAGAAGAGACCAATTCAATAAATTTAGAAAAAATATTAAAGTCAACAACTACAATTTCGAAAGTATGGAACACTTTAAATATCTTAGATCACTAATCACGGTTAATAATAATGCCACTAAAGAAATACAGAGCATAATTCAAACTTCAGACCTAATACATGGATGTGAGTCATGGAGAATGACTAAAACAAATAAGAAAGCACTCCGAATATTTAAAAGGAAAATATGAAATTTTTATTTACCCCATTATCATAATTACTATTTAAATGGGAATAAGCCACAATTAGAGGTTAAAGTTAGTTTATTGATGTTTCAATTTCCACTTCGGAAATCATGCTCACTAATGTTTGTATTTTGAGAACGATTTCCGAAGTGGAAATTGAAACGTCAATAAACTAACTTTAACCTTTAATTGTGGCTTATTCCCATTTAAATAGTAATTGCTTTAAAATGCCACAAGAAAATAGCTTCAGAACCCATTATCATATCGCTACAAATCCGTATAGAATAAGAAAACATACTGAATAAAGAAAGCTCTCATAACGATATTGTTCAGGAAAATAAATCCCTTAGGGTATATCGGACACGTGCATAGACGCCAAGATGTCAAACTTGTAGAACTGGTGTGGAAGGAAGTTAGCACAGAAGAATGCCACTTGGGCATGTAAGTATACAATGGAGAGAAAACATCCAATCATATCTCAAAAAAATGAACATTTCATTTGATTGCAGATTCGTGGAAAATCGATCAACTTGGGGATCAAGTTGTAGTCAGCGAAGACCTACCCAGTGTTGTAGCGCTACGTATTGATAATGATAAAGAGAAAGGAGAAACAGTGACAAAAAGCAACAAAAATGGACTGTGGAGCAAAGCTGCTTCAAAGTCTTTGATTGGAGAGGATTTAAATGAAAGTATAAGAAATACAATGGATGATTGATGGATTCGAGAAACTTGAGACTTGAGAAACGCACTCTCCGAAACAGCTGTAGTAGTAAGATAGA
The DNA here is from genome assembly GCF_040954645.1 of Diabrotica undecimpunctata. NCBI lineage: Eukaryota > Metazoa > Arthropoda > Insecta > Coleoptera > Chrysomelidae > Diabrotica > Diabrotica undecimpunctata. Next base: position 88,841,333 of record NC_092809.1, on the reverse strand, counting down.
ATTAATTTTTTGGAAGTTTTGCTGTTTTATTGTTAAACAAAATGGAATTAACATATGACATTATATACGCTATAATAACTAGACAACTTATATGATACGGACATATAAAGAGAAAGTTTAATGGTACAATAATCTACCCAATATTTGTTATGGGTAAAAACGATATGAATAAACAAAATAGAGAAAACCATGGCAAAAGGCAAAAAGAGTAATGATTTAAAAATGAGAGAGGTATCTTGTGGACAACATGTGCTTAATTAGGAACGAATGAAGATCAGAAGACGTCAAAGAACGTTTTAAATTGATAAATGTATACAATTATTAAGAACGTATAGGTCATTATTAGAGCCAACGTGCTAATTTTATGTAAAATAACACTTTTCAAGGTAGATCGGTTACAGCACAGTGGAATCAAATACACCCAAAGCTAAAAACTATCGATGTTTATATGAAAGATGAAACCTTATGACATATGACCGTGTAATCTTGACACCTACACATTATCACATAATTGAGAACGGTATATTGTACCTAATTATTAAGAAGTTTGTTATTTTAATCTAAAAATACTTTTAATAATTTACGGGAGATTTAATGTATTTAAAACAGATTCCGAGTGTGTACTTGAACGAGGTAACATCGTATCAGTGTTTTGCTCCGAGTTTTAGTGTTTTTGTGAAACCAAACAACTACTTTTAAATACTAGTAAGACCAGACCTTACCGTATGTATCGATAAGCCTAATTGCATGTTTTTTTTGGATCGATTAGTTAATTAGCAAATTAGTAATTTCTTCAATAACTGGGTCAGCTACTAGTGGTGTAGGCCTACCTAATATGTATTTTTGGAAGAAAATACATAAAACCTAACTAAATTTAACAAATAAATAAATTTCTCGTCTACCTTTGACTACAAGGGTACCGATAACAAATACAGTTCTTACATCAGATCCTCATAGTTCACAACTTGTCAAGATGTCACAAAATATTCAGCATAATTCTACTTCAACTTCCTCATATGCAACTGTAACCAAATCAACTCCCAGATCAACAAAAGGGATCAAGCCATAGTACTGCATGCCGATGAAAATCTAAAATTGTTCGATTACGTCAAGGCAGTAGGTGAAGCTATTGGTCCCAAACAAATCCTATTCGCATCCAGAATATCTAATAACAGAATTTGTATATATTTAACTAATTCAGAACTCGTCGACAAACTTCTAAAATCCCATCCGACTTTGACAGTAGGAAACTCTGTGATGAATGTTCGCAGGCTAGTCTCTCCCACAAAAAGAATAATAATATCCAATATATCTCCATGTATACCACACGACCTTGCAGAAAATGCTATAAAAGAACTTGGGCTCCAACTGGCCTCCCCCGTCTCATTTTTAAGAGCAGGTATCCCATTATCCCATTCGAAGGTAATGAAAACAGAATATTTTTGTCCACAGATAAAATGGAATGCTACATATGCAAGAAGTCAGGGCATATTGCCTCAAATTGTCCCAGTCCTTCACCTAATTATATAACATCCCAGCCTCAGCCATTAATATCAACCCAGATAATAGATCCCTTACCACCACAGTCTTCTATACAACCCGCAACATCACCACATATGTCTGCTTCAGAACCAAACAATTCCATAATGATTAAAACGCCCACACATAAACGTGGCCACTCTGAAATCGAGGGTACAAGTGAGCAGACTGATATTCCCGATAACATCTCGGTCGCAAATCCGTCCGAGGACAATATCATGCCTCCCCCTAGTAGAGACATTAAGAAACCAAAAAAGAAACCCAGAACAAGTTCACCATCAGAACGTTACCTTTCCGATTTAACAAAAGACGCTATCAAAGAATCCTTTAAGCAAACCTCAGAATCACTTGTTATTCCTCTAGAAAACTTAATAGCCTTTGTCGAAAACACTTTCGGCTCTAGTGACCCCTACGCTGAAGCTCTTAAGTTTACAGGAAATGTATCAGGGCTAATTTCTAACATTCAAGCATTACACCCAACTTGTCAGGAGAGGTCTATCAAAAACAGGCTAACCCGTCTAACCAAAAAACTGATAAAGGCCTTAGGCACTGATCCAGAAGAACCCGAAAGTACGCCCAGTCCAAATCTTTCCGTCGATTCTAATGAAGATAACTACAATTCTGACAGCTCACAACCATCCCAATCCTCTCAATTCAGCTCCAATTAATACTAACACTATGCTAAGTCTAATTCAATGGAACTGCGATGGCTTTTACCCCAGACTAGAATATTTACCAAAACTTATATCGGACTGCTCGCCCAAGTTTATCTGTCTTCAAGAAACCAATTTCACCAAAGATGACAACTCCTACCTAAAAAATTACACTAGCTACAACTTCCTAAGACCCACACACCTACGAGCAAGTGGCGGCTCATCTATGTTTGTTTCCAACGATATCTTCCATCAAGAGTTTGACTTACACACAAGCCTAGAAGCGATTGCGATAACCGCATGGTGTCCCAACAAGATAGTTATTTGTTCTATATACATTCCTCCAAACTACAACTTATTTAGCTCAGAACTAAGCGACCTCATAAAACAACTGCCAAAACCTTTCATCTTAGTTGGAGACTTTAACGCTCACAGCACAACATGGGGTTCCCAGCGCACCTTTGGGAGAGGTAAACATATCGAAGATATCATAAGCAACTCTAACATTAACCTCTTGAATACAGGGAGCCCCACATATTCCACATCCAGTCTGGAACCTCTTCTTGCATAGATCTAAGTTTTTGCGATCCTGAAACCGCTCCTCTGCTTCAGTGGCAAACACTAGATAGCTTATATGATAGCAATCACAACCCCATTTTAATCTCAAGTCATATACCCGAAAATGCGGAAGTCATAAATAAATGGAAAATCGCCCAGGCAAATTGGAGGTTATTCAGTGACACTCTTGAAGACCTTTCAAACCAAATTATTTTTAAGGAAAACATCGACGCTGCCGTAGAGCTATTTACAAATTGCATTCTAACTGCGGCCAACCAATGTATAGGTAAATGCACCATAAATCCTTCAAGAAAGGCCGTCCCATGGTGGAACGACTCCTGTAAACTCGCAATAAAAGAATACAAAAAGGCCCTTAACAAATATCGCAAAACTCGTAGCATCGAAGATCTTATTCATTTTAAGAAAATGCGTGCTAAATCCAAACGAATTGTGTAGGAAAGCAAAAAAGAATCCTGAAAAAAATTCGTTAACAGCATAACTTCAGATACCCCTCCCGCTCAAGTGTGGACAAAAATTTAACAAATGAGAGGTTTAAAAACATATCGTAAAATATCCGCAATAACAGATGGAGATAATATCATTACAAATGATAACCAAATAACCGAAACGCTAGCCAAATACTTTCAAAACAAAACTAAGTCTGAACTCTCCATTTCGTACCCCACAAACCACTCACCACCTAACCCTATCCAAACCAATCCAATAAACCTCGCCTCCACAGAAGTAGAGTTAAAGTTGGCAATCTCATCAATAAAAAACTCATCTGCAGGTCCTGATGATATCATCCCGTCTATCTTTCTCAAACATCTACAGGCAGGAACCCTCCTGAAGCTACTTGCGCTCTACAATAAGATATGGTTCAGCCAAAGCTTTCCGAGTCTTTGGCGACAGTCGCTTATCATACCGATCAAGAAAAATGACTCATCTTCTAACTTTGCCAGTGCCTACAGGCCAATCTCACTAACATGCACAATGTGCAAACTACTAGAAAAGATGATAAATAAACGTTTGCTTTGGTTTCTTGAAGAAAATAATCTTATAGATGCAGCACAGTCGGGATTCAGACCCAATCGAAGTACGATGAATAACCTGGTACTTCTCCATACAGAAATAACCCAAGCTATATCAAATAAGAATGAAGTCATCACAGTTACCTTAGACTTAGAAAGCGCCTTCGACACAATAAACAGAGCTGTTATTATTAGAAAACTTGAGCAACTCAATTTGGCGGGTAATATTATCACCTTTATAAACAATTTCCTACAAGAGAGATCATTCAAAGTAGTTACAAACGGGAAAACATCTACATCACATATCTCACAAAATGGAGTACCCCAAGGCTCAGTTCTCAGCCCCACACTATTTCTTCTTAGCATCAACGATATAAACTCTCTTGTTCTCCCTCCAATAAAATACTCAATATACGCAGATGATCTTGTTCTCTATTGCCAAGGTAAAGTTACAAGGAGCACATGCTCTTTACTCCAAAACACTCTTAACAATCTTCATAACTGGTCCACTAAAATTGGAGTCAAATTTTCATCTGGAAAATCTAAAGTCATAATCTTCTCTAGAAGACATCACACTCACCCTCCTCTACTTTACCTAAATGGCTCTCCTCTTTAAGTTGTTGATAAACACAAATTCTTAGGAGTAATATTCGATAAAAGACTCACATGGAGAGATCAGATACAGAATACAAAAACAAACTGCCTAAATAGAATCAACATCTTCTCTAAAAAACTCTAGCTATCATCAATGGGGGGCAGAAGAGAAAGTCCTCTTAAGAATTTACAGAACATTGATCCGCTCTAGGTTGGATTACGGAAGCATTCTTTACATATCTGCTTCTGATACTCACCTTAAAAGTCTGAATACAATTCACAACACTTCTTTACGCATTAGCCTCGGCGCCTTTAAATCAAGTCCTTCTGAAAGTCTTTATATCGAATCCTCAGAACCTCCACTTTTTATAAGACGGCAACGTTTACTCCTGTCTTACTTCTCTAGAATTTCTGCTAATCCAAAAAACCCAGTAATTAAACTAATTAATACTCCCCACTCTGTCCCAGATAATAGTTACCCTCGAGCACATTCTCTCTCACAAATTTTAAAAAGTTTGCTAAAAGACACAGATCTAAAACTCACAACTCCGTTTACTACGTCCAGAATTCCCCCGTGGACCAAAAAGCTACCTACTGTCCTTACCAGCTTGAACCGATACAAAAAAGAAGAAACGCCCAGAATTCTCTTGGTGCAAGCATTTAAGGAACTTATACAGACACAGCGTTATGACAAAATTCTCTACATAGATGCCTCCAAAGAAGAACAGGCCGTCGGTTGTGATGTCAGTACCTCAAATACAACAGTAGCATCATATCGGCTTTCTCCCAGATGCAGTATACACACAGCCGAACTGTATGGAATACTCAAGGTATTAGACTCGCCCATTGCTAATGAGAAATCATTAGCAATATGCACCGATTCTCTCTCCGCCATTGACTCAATCAGAAATATATACTCCATACATCCCATTGTACAGTGCATCCACAGTATCTGCCAAGAGCAGTCAAAGAATATGTTTCAGTAACTATCATCTGGATACCATCCCATGTTGGTATCAATGGAAATGAGAACGCTGATCAAGCAGCAAAACTGGCCTGCTCCTTAGAAAATATGGAAAACATACAACTTCACCAAGACCTAAAGGCTAGTATCAAGAACAACGTACTAAGCACTTGGCAAACACACTGGAATGTGCAAAATACAAAACTACGCACAATTCAACCAACTGTTACCTCCATCACCATGCCACAAATGAGCAGAAAAGACAATATTATTATCAGAAGGCTCAGAATAGGTCACACTCAGGTCAGATATACAAGATGGCGTCCGATAGTCAAGTCGCAGTTTTAACAGCGGAACTAAATAAGCTAAAAAAGCGGGAATTAATTGACATATTAGTGAATTTAAAGTTACCACTGTCCGGTTCTAATCCTCAGTTATCAGATTATGTTAATAAATTAACACAAACAGTGCAAAAAGGTATTAAAGCATTCAATGTCGAACATAACCTAGACGTTATTGTGTGTGAACAGTGTATAAAGACCAACAAGGAACTTACTAATATAAAATGTGAACTTGCAGCAGTAAGTAAACTATCATTCCATCTAGAAAAACGTACGGAAGAGCAACAAGATTTAATTTCTTTATTAAAAGATAAATATAATAAAAATTCAGCCATGCCCGTCCCAACGTCATCTAGTGAAAAAACTGTAAATAAAGCAGGCCCGACCAACTCAGGTTCTACCAGTCAAGAACCCATTAAAATGTCATTAAACAAAAACACAAGTCTACCTCATTCATACATGAGTGATAAACAAAAAGAAAATAAAAACAATCTAAAAACAGGACACTCATCTTGGAATACCCAACCGAAAAAAGAAAACAAATACAAACCGATTATTGGAAGCAATGAATCGTCTACTATAAACACCATTCCTAGACAAGGTCATGTACATGTGTCCCGCATTGGTGTTGATATGAAAGCCGATGATCTTCTAAAACTTTTGGGTGAGACCATCCTGAGACGGTACCCAATATTACTTTTAACTGCGTTGAATGGCATAGAACTGACAAATACTCCACATATAAGGTATCTTTCCCTTTCGATAAAATTGACGAAGTCTACAGTCCGAATATTTGGCCCAAAGGAGCTGCCGTTAGGAGATTTAACTTCAACAGAAATTTTCAGCACAAAAAGAAGACGGAGGAAGAAACCTAGAAGCTTCTGCAAAATTTTATCAAAATAAACTAATTCCAAAAGGTACGGTAAGCATGTTTCATGTTAATTTGCAGTGTATTTTAAATAAAGTCGATATGATAAATGCTTTTCTTGCGGATCAAAAATTATATGACTATGTCATGTTTTTCGGAGCACTGGCAAAGTGAAGAAAATTTAAAATTAATTAATATCTCCGGCTTTTCATTAGCTAATTTCTTTTGTAGAGTAAAAAAGAAACAAGGCGGAGTTGCAATTTATGTAAAAGAAAATCTTATGTATTCTTCTCTTAATCTAAATGAATATAATGTAGAGCAAAGTTCTGAGTTTTGTGCAATTTATGTACCTTCAATAAAAACCAATATTTTAACTGTATACAGATCGGGTAAGGGTGACTTTGACTTTTTTTTGGTGAATTTTGAAAATGTCTTAACATCCTTGCTTAGTAAAGCAGACAAACTGATCATACTTGGTGATTTTAATATAAATTTTAAACTTGAATCTGAACCTTTTTTTGATATTCAAAATCTATTAACATCTTTTGGTCTAAAAACAACTATAAACGATTATACTAGAATCACATCCCAGTCCAGTAGTTGCATCGACAACATTATGACAAATTTTTCTGAAACTATCTACAGAGTGGGCGTATTTGAACCTTGTTTTTCTGACCATCGAGCTCAGTTTTTATTTATTGACTCTGAGCATAAAGTTGTTGACACTTATCAAACATTTCAACGGTTTATTAGTTCTTCTAGTTTACAGAAGCTTAAACGTGCGCTAGCTAGTACAAATATGGACTTTTTCTACGATATTAATAATGATCCTGAATTTTTAACAGTCTTTCTTACCGAAACTTATAACAATTTAATATTAAAGCATTTTCCACTAAAAAAAGTACGAAAAATGGCTGAAAAAACACCTGTGCAATGGTTTAATAATGAATTAAGGTCTTACAGATCCAATCTTTCTCTTGTTAAACACATTGCAGATGCCACTAAGGGTCCCGATTTGTTCAAGTATATAAACAACAAAAAGTTGAATATAATCGGCAATTAAAAATTGCTAAAAAGTCAGCTTACTGTAATTTTATTACTAATTCCAATAATAAACCTAAAGACTGCTGGAAAATAGTAAATTTCGAAAGAAACTACACAAGATCCAGTTCGATACAACCTGATCTACCTCCAGACGAAATGAATCAATTTTTTACTACAGTTGCAGAGAATATAATTACATCTCTTCCCAATATTAACGTTGATGTCCTCGTCAATTATAGAAATTATCCTTCTCCGAGCAAGTCCTTTTTTTTTCGTCCCGTTCTGGAAGAAGAGGTCTCTCAAATAATAAAGTCTCTTAGTAATTCTAATTGTAGGGACGTTCACGAAATTAATAGCAAAATTTTAAAAGAAACTTACCAAATAGTTTTAACACCTTTCACTCATCTTATTAATTTAATTCTATCAACTGGAGTATTTCTAGAAGTACTAAAATACTCTAAAGTACTACCAATCTACAAAAAAGGTGATTCCTCAAAAACTGACAATTACAGACCCATAAGCATTGTTTCTACTTTTGGGAAAGTGATTAAAAAGGTTATCAAACAACAATTTTATTCCTACTTTGAGTCAAATAATTACTTTAGCAACTCACAATATGGATTCAGAAGTGCTCGTTCTACTACGAACGCGGTATTTAATGTTGTGAGCGAGGTAATTGAAGGGCTTGAACGCGGCAATCGCATAGCAATTTCTCTTTGCGACTTGTCGAAGGCTTTCGATTGCGTTTCACACGACATTTTGCTTCACAAATTAAATTACTATGGAATCAGAGGTATCCCTCTTAAGCTTATAACTTCTTATGTATGTGGCAGACACCAGGCGGTAGTGTCTAAAGGTCATCTCTCCGATTTTCTATCCGTAAAACATGGAGTCCCACAAGGTTCGGTCTTAGGACCTCTTTTGTTTATTATTTATGTCAACGATCTGCCTAAATTCATATCTCCGTACAAACCCATACAATTCGCAGATGATACGACATACGTTATTTCAGGAAAAAATAATGATGATTTAAAAATGTCTCAAGAAGAAGTTTCTACTAAATCTAGCTCATGGTTTGCTGCAAACAAACTAAAACTTAACTCTGATAAAACGCAAAATTTGGTTATATCTGCAAGTAATTTACACAATGATCTAGTTAACAAAGAGACTGTTAAACTATTGGGAATAACCATAGATAATCGACTCAACTGGTCGGCTCATATCTCACAACTTAAGAAAAAGCTATCAAGTTCATTATTTGTTATTCGCCAACTAGCAAGGGTTGTCAACTTTGAAACATTAAAAATGACATATTTTTCCTTATTTCATTCTCATCTAAACTATGGTGTAATCATATGGGGCAATTCAACAAATGCACTTCAAATTTTTAGAATGCAAAAGAAAGCTGTCAGAATTTTAGCAGGGGTTAGTTATCTAGAACACTGCCGACCTTTCTTTATCAAATTCAAAATTATGCCGCTACCTACACTGTTGATATTTCAAGTTCTAACTGAAATTCACAGAAATCGTGCCCATTTAATAAAGCAGTCTGATGTCCATGTTCACAATACGCGAAACTCTCACTACCTACGAACAAATCGCTGTAGATTAAGTCTTTCAGAAAAAAATAGTCTTAATTATAACTATTACAATATGTTACCAAAAAGTATAAAACAGCTAAGCTGTAATAGTTTCGATAAAGTCATAAAAAAATATCTTCTAAAACATTGTTTTTACTGCTCAGAAGAATATATGACTCATTGCAAAACATCCACTGAACTGCTTACCGTAACTTTGACATAAATCTTTTTCTGTTTAATATGTGTTGTTGTTTGTATGTATTATTTAAGTTACGTTTTATATTTCTTTTTTAATACTATGTATGTTCTTTTTGACTTGCTACAAACAATATTTGTATATGTTATGTAGTTAAATAAATACTCTACTCTACTCTACTCTACACTCGTCTTACTCATGGATATCTGATGTCGTCTGAAAACCATCCTCGCTGTGAACATTGTAATGAGTCCTTAGCAGTCCAGCACATATTACTAGAATGCGTCCACTACAAACCTCAAAGAGACTACTACAACTTTCAAAATAATTTAAGTGATCTACTTGGTTCTACAAACATGTACAGTGCCATAATTCGTTTCCTAAAAGACTGTCACCTTTACTACTTAGTGTAACTATATTAAGATGTTGTTAATATATACTTTCTTGTATATAAACGTGTTGTATATATATGTAAACATAAGCATATTGTAATAAACTTGTACCAGTGTCAATGGCCCATAGTTGCCGAGACACTTTAATTTAAAATAAAAAAAAAAATGTATTTAAAATTTTACAGAATCCGGTATCGTAATAAGAAGTCAAATTTCACTACAACTCCATTGAAACGTGTTAAATTTTACTTTGGATATTCTTTTTGTGAATATAATAAGTAAAAATACAGTAAGTTTTATCTTCTTATTGTGCCGTATTCTAATGAAGGTTGGCGATTACTTCTTTAAACGCTTCCCATAAATTATTATAGTTTAAATTTAACTTCTTTATGAAACAAATATTGCACGTCATATATTACAGGAATTGAAAAATTACAAAGATCTCCTGTTTGCAGAGTTTCTTTGAATTTTATGTAGTTTATTATAATCCTACCGAAAGGCTTCTACTTTCTTAAACTGTTACACGACTACTCTACTCGATGTTAGTACATTTAGAGACTAAATGTTTAAGTGCATATACATTTTAACAAAAAATAATAATTTATAAAACGAAAAGTAGCCATTTCCAAATTTAAATAAATACTTTTTTAAGTTTGAAAATAATTAAAGCAATTAACCCATTAAGCGCCGTTGATGCGAAAACGCAACATTTTAAAAGGAATTTTTTTTATACAACTAAATATTTTGTTTTTAGAAAATTCTTTATATGTTTTAATTCCTAAAGGCTTGATGATATTGAAATATATTTTATAGAACAAATATAATTAATTGTTTATCTATTATAAATTAATTTCTTCAGCAGTTTTTTACATGATTCGTCATGACTATATAATCTTCTTCTAGAATTTTCACTTTGCTTATAATATAATGGTTTATATGATTTTTATAAAGCATAAACTACAGATTTAGCAATAACCATACAAAAAAATTAAATAATTTTATCAAGAAAAAGTTACATGCATTCAAACTTATTGTTGCGTTTTCGCATCAACGGCGGAATGTGCTGTCTCTAGGTAATACCGCCTACGCTACGTAACAAATCGAGTGTAACCGTATTTGACTAGTTCAGTCTTGTCTAGAGCGTTTTAGTATAAGCATATACAGCAATAATTGTGTTTCTCTGTATTGTTGCGGATAAAACATACCTATATAATGAGTTCTGGTAAAAATAAGTGGAAAGATAATTATGATCGGAATAGACCTCTTACTATTCAAGAATTGAAAGCTGCTATTGAAGAAATTCAAAATGAGACCGAAATTGATGCTGTTATAATACCACCAGATGTCGATGAGCTTACTGATGAAGAGGAAATAGATGACAATTTATTGGAAGGTATTATACGGTATAATTATATAAGATACTGTTATGTAACTTTTATTTTTTTATTACTTATAGGCCATGATAAGCCTCAAGACACTGCTGGGACATTCGAATTGATAGCTGAGGACAACACAAATGAATTTAAAGATAATTATAATGAACCTTCTACAAGCCAGGCTACTTCAAAGAGGGCAAAATCTGTTCAATATAATCCAAACTGGAGCAAAAGGGACCCCGTATACAGTAATTTTCCGGAATCGCAGGAGCACATTCAAAAACAACGTATAAAGGACATGCTTTACGGTAAATCACCAGTTGAAGTATTTTATAATTTTTTTGACAAGGAATTATTAGACATGATTTTAAAATACACTTTAAAATATGCCAAGGACAACAATCGACATGATTTTTCAATGACAGTATCTGATTTAAAGAAATTTATTGCTATTTTGATCTTGTCAGGATATCACACGTTGCCACAAATGGAGATGTATTGGAGCAGAGATGAGGACAAGGGAGTACCATTAATTAAAAATTGCATGAGTCGAAATAAGTTTCGCAATATAAAAAAATATATACATGTATGTGATAATGCTCAACTTGACAAGCAAGATAAGTTTGCTAAATTGCGCCCATTATTTGACAAAATAAACAAAAGAAATCTGCAGTTTGGTGTATTTTCACAAAATGTATCAGTCGATGAGGAAATGGTTCCTTATTTTGGTAGACACTCCGCTAAAATGTTCATCAAAGGGAAGCCTGTTCGCTTCGGTTTTAAAATTTGGTGTCTTTGTTCTCAAGATGGATATTTGTTTCAGTTTAGTTCATACGCTGGAGCACGAGAACATAAAAGTGATATGGGACTGGGAGCAGATGTTGTTATAGATCTATTAAAAGTTCTTGAATTTCCTTCTCAACACAGAATATTTTTTGACAATTTTTTTTCGTCTTTTAAACTATTTCAATATCTTACTGAAAATAATATATACGCCACAGGAACTGTGCGGGAAAACAGAATCCAAAAGTGTCCTTTAGATAGCTCAAATGATTTAAAAAAAAAGGGGGCAGAGGTGCTTTCGATTTTAGATATGATTTAAAATCCAAAATTTGTGTAGTTAAATGGAATGATAATTCAATCGTTATTATGATGTCAAATAATATACCAATAAATCCAATTCAGCAAGTAAAACGGTATGATAAAAAACAACGAAAAGAAGTAAGTGTAGACCAGCCATTTCTAATAAAAGAATACAACAAAAATATGGGGGGTGTTGATTTACACGATAACGGCATAGCCAATTATCGTATAAGAGTAAGAGGAAAGAAATGGTGGTGGCCTCTTTTTATAAATACTATAGACAGTACAATCGTCAATGCATGGAAAATTTATAAATTGGCAAATGACTCTACAATATCGCAATTAGAGTTTCGCTCTTATATTGTTATGGCGCTAATAAAATCAGAAGAAATTAATTCATTATCAGCCAGCGACGATGAGGGTACATCAGCTCCTAAATACAAAGGACGAGGAAGGCCAACAAAGTCAGAAATACCGAAAGAAATGAGAACTGACAAAGTGAACCACATCGTAATACGCCACCCTGAAAAGTCAAGAAAAAGATGCAGACAATGTAAAAGCCAAACTATATATATATATATATATATATATATATATATATATATATATATATATATATATATATATATATATATATATATATATATATATATATATATATATATATGTGTGTGTCAGAAGTGCAATGTACATTTACACTCTACATGTTTTGACAGCTTCCATAAATTGTAATACAGTAAAACCTCCCTTAACCGAAACCTCGTTTAACCGAAACGGCTGAGTTTCAATAATTTCGACAATAAAAAGTAAATTTTTATCGCAAAACGTAAACAATTCCATTAATTTCACTCACCGATTGATGCCTATGTGTGTTGGGAAATCAAAAAAACCAAGAGCTCTAAAAGATATTTCCGAAAAAGCACTTACAGCTTTTTATAGAGGCCAAAAAAGCTCATGGATGTCGACCACTTTATTTTCAGAATGGTTCGAACATGAATTCGTCCCAAGTGTAAAATCCTTTTTAAAATAAAAAAACCTTCCCATCAAAGCATTGTTGCTTGTTGACAATGCGCCAACTCACCCTCAAAATCTACAAAATGGTGACAATTGTCAGATTTTTGCCACCGAATGTCACGAACTTAATTCAGCCGTTAGACCATGGAGTAATAGAGACATTCAACAGACATTATAGAGGAACATTCTTAAGACATCTGTTATCACAGAAGACAAATGAATCAAAAAGTGTTGATTCTCAAATCTTTAACAATGAAACATGTTGTTTATTGGTATGCTGAGTCGTGGGCCAAGATCAAATCTTCAAATGCTGGAACAAACTTTTGATGGGATTTTGATTGACGATCCTGAAGAAGAAAATGGCAAAGAAACGACAGAAAAAATTAAAACTTTAATAAAAATTTTTGCCGGGATGTGAAGAAATTAACCAAGAAGAGATACGTGAGTGGTTAGCAGCCAATGACTCAGAAAGTGAATTCATCGACCAGGACATCATTGATATGGTTCTTCATTCAGACAACCTGAGCGTATCAGACGACGAAAATGACGACCCAACAGACAACAGGCAGCACGAGACCGCCGATTCGCGTTGCCTTCAATGATTTTCAATGCCGTAGAGGTAAGAACTTTATACAGTAAGCCTAATTAGTTAGGGACACGACTAGGTTCTTAATTTTTGTTGTCTTTGCATAAAGTTTTGTCCTTTTCAGATTGCTTTACGTTTCGTCGAATAATCGAATGAGGCAAACTCATGATGTTCTGCATATGAACGATGAAGAGATATAGCTGCAAAACATAAAGAAAAGAAACAAAACAAACAAAAGAAAATAGAAGATTTCTTTAAAAAGGCATGTTAAACTTATTCATTTTCCTGTTACTTTATCCTATATTTACTTATTAGAAAACATTACAAAATCACCTCATAGTATTTTTTAATACTAATACCTTGACCAAGAATACTATAAAAAATAATTTTATTTTTAACCGAAATTCTTGTTATCCGAAACGGCCTTCCCCCCAAATATTTCGGTTAACAGAGGTTTTACTGTATTAGGTTTTATAGTTTTTTTTACAAATATTTTATTTAGTTTTACTACTTTTGTATCTTTAATTTTGAAATAAATCTCATAATCCATAAAAGTGTATTTCATTAATTTCTTAACAGATTCCGCCATTGATGCGAAAACGCAACATTATTTTTTTAGAACACCCTGTAACCTAAAAAAAAATTATATCCAGTTTTGTCTTTAAAACACCATAAATAACTAACCCTTATATTATTTTTATAAAAAATTTACATATTTCATACCTTGGCGGTTAATGGATTAATAAGTTCCAAAATGTACCTGCTATAAAATTTGAAGATCTACTACTAGTACAATTATTGGCAACAACGCAGGAGTTTAGAAGTGTATGCATCAAGTTATTATCCACTTAATCCGACGTGTTGGTCGAAGTCTACATAAAGCGCTACTCAGATAATAATATACACGGTGTATATTCTCCTGGAGTTCTCCTAAGTATATATATATATATATATATATATATATATATATATATATATATATATATATATATATACATCTAGCGGTTAATCTGAGCTCCGTTCTAAAACGGTATCATACTAACTCCAGTAGAATATACACCGTGTATAGTATTATCTAAGTAGCGCTTTATTTAGACTCCGACCAACATGTAGGATTAAGTGGACTCCACAACATGATAAATCATTTGTGGGATCCGTATTTACCATTTTGCGTACACTTCTAATCTCCTGAAATGTTGCCAATAATTGTATTAGTAGTAGATTTTCAAATTTTACAGCTGGTACATTTTGGAACTTGAAATTTATTTAAATATCCATCAATTTAGTCATGGAGAAATTTCAGGATTATTTGGCTAATGTAGTTAAATATAAATTGTTAACCGACACATAACTTTATTTTACTTTTTAGTTTTAATAAACAAGGCGGTAATTTATATTACTTGTTTTATATATTTTTAAACATAACAAAGTGTCTATTATAAACGTGGAAAAGTTAAGTTTCCATTTTTATTAATTAGTATTTTTTATTAAAAGGCATTGTCACTAAAACATTTAGTTCATAAATGTACGTACATCGGACAGAGTAATCGTGTAACAGTTTATGAAAGTAGAAGCCCCTTCGGTAGGATTATAATGCTTGTTACCCTATTAATATAATTAAAGAAAACTCAAACAACAGGGAGATCTTTGTAATTTTTGGATTACTGCAGTTTATGACATGCAATGTTTGTTTTATAGCGTAGTTGAATTTAAACTACAATAATTTATAAATCAATCTTTAATAACATACTTTTTTACTGCCTAATTTCAATAGATATGTCGATTTTTAATTAAAATATTTAATGCATTAAAGTCGCGTAAAGATTTTCACTAAACATTTAATTTTAAAGCTATTATTATAATAGTCCAAAAAAAAGTATAAAAGTCTAGGGAATTCAATATCCCACTATGGATTTGTTTTATAGATTATCGTAAAGCGTTGGACAGAGTCAAATGGATACACTTATGACTGATACTAAAAGAATTAGGTGTACAACAACACCTAATTTTGCTTATAACTGAACTGTACGAACACACTACTGGACCATTTAAACTAACATTAAAAGAAGATTGAAAATCAAAACGAAATATAAGTATCTGGGAAAAATTTCTCAAACGATATTAATATTAAAAGGGACTTTAAAGAGCATCTGACAAAGCATGCTAAACCTTAAGGCGACTAAACCACACAAAATGGTTATTTGAGAAAAATTATAGCTCGTTCCAGAAAGAATTGTAAATATAATAACATTAATGTAGATTAAGAAGAAACGCTGAAGAAAAAAACAGTAGCGGTTAGCCTAAATAAAGAAAGGCAAAATGAAGATGTACTTTGATGTTTTGAAAAAATCTGATCCGAAAACTGTATGAAAAACATCTCATAGTATAGACATAGAGCGCGGCGGTGCCTCTACCGTCTGGCGGCCTATATCGGAAACTTTTACTACCATTTGACTATTTGTGTACAATTTTGTGTATGGTTAAGTGGCACACCACAAAAAGTGTTTTTATTTTCTCTTTTGTTCAACAATTAAAATGTATTGCTATACTTCTAGATGTTCCAATACAATAAAGGATAATAAACATAAAGCACAGGGTAAAAATTTTTATTATTTTCTCTGCACTAGTTATTATAAACACATAAGCTATACTACAATTAAAAACTATGACCACTATGAAAAAAATACGGTAGACTATGACTACATTTGTGCTTTAGCACTATAGTAAGAACAAGATAAAATTCTTAATTCCTACATAATTATATTCTTCTTCTTCTTTCAGTGCCTATTCGTTCCGAATATTGGCAATCATTCTGGCTATAATTATTTTATTGACTGATGCTTTAAATAGATTCGTTGTTGTTGTGGAGAACCATTTCCTCAGGTTCTTCAACCATGATATTCTCCTTCTCCCAATTCCTCGCTTTCCGAATACTTTACCCTGTAGGATTACCTTCAGTAATCTGTATTTAGTGCTGTTTCTCATTATATGTCCGAGATATTCCAACTTTCTCCTTTTAATGGTATACATCACCTCTCTTTCTTTGCCCACTCTTCGTAATACGGTCTCGTTGGTTATCTTGTCTGTCCATGATATCCTTAGAATTCGCCTGTATAGCCACATCTCGAAGGCTTCAAGTTTTTTCTTCATTGCTTCAGTTAGTGTCCAGAATTCAACTCCGTAATACAATATTGAGAAGATATAACATCGTAGGAGCCTTACTTTTATCTCCAGATTAAGATTGTGGCTTTTAAAGAGTTTGGCCATGTTATTAAATGCACTCCTAGCCTTCTCTATTCTACATTTTATTTCCTGTGAGTGATCCCATTGTTCATTTACTGTTGTTCCAAGATAGTTATACTGTTTTACTCGGTCCACTGGTGTATTATTGATAAGTAGTTGAGCGTCTCTAACTTTATTTTTGCTGATGATCATAAATTTAGTTTTTGTTATATTTACTTGAAGTCCAAATCTTTCACTTACTTCATTTACTTTGTTTATCAGTTGCTGTAAACTGTTCAAACTGTCTGCAAAAATAACGGTGTCGTCTGCATAACGGATGTTGTTTAGGCGTTCTCCATTTAGAAGTATTCCATGTTCGCATTTTTCCAAGGCTTCACTAAATATTTCCTCTGAATATAGATTAAATAATATAGGTGAAAGTATACAACCTTGTCTAACGCCTCGTAGAATCTGGATCATTTCCGTTGGTTCACCTCCAAAATTCGTTCTATAATAACGTTCATAATTATATTAACGAGAAGTTAATAAAACTTTTGTTCGTTATCAGTAAGAGAAAGCGCATTTCAGAATATATTATGAAAAATGTTGTTGATATTACAATATCAGATGATAGGAATACAAAAATAAAAAACAACTTACCTTTTCAAAACAACAATCAATCACTTCATTTTATCACGAAAAATTTAAAAATTGCAATGTAATTGAACCCATTTTGCGAGCTATAGTTACATTGATACTTATGTGGCAATTAGCTGTAAAGTCATTAGTCTTTCGCGTCGTATCATATTTTCCTAATATTTTTTGTAGGCAAGCGGTTTAGTTTGTGTAATATAATATCCCCAATTCGTCTCATAATATTTAGTTTTCAAAACAGCTGTTAATAATTCGTTCACATTTTTTAAAGCTCTTTGCAGTACATTTGAAAATAAGTCGACAGTAAGATACTTTATTAATTAGTTTATTAGGTAAGCCTAGTTCTGCCATGGTATTTTATAGTTTTATTCTTATGATTATATCAGTGTTTGTTTAAAATCTATAAATAACTAGTTTAATGTTTTTTTTGTATTCCCAACATTTCTAATTAACTGCCTAATAGTCAATAATTGATTATTCACTCAATCGTTCCAGGTGTATTAGAAAAAATATTGTATATCCTAATAATTAATAGATATATAGCTTATATATAGCTTATATCGCTATAGTTTGTGTAGTACATTTTATTATCCCTTTTGTGTATGGTATGCTTTTCAGCAAGTTGGTACTTGCTCTTACTTCTAAATTGACAGATCAGCTGTTTAACTGCCTGTGCTTAACTTTCTTCTTCATTTTGCAAATATATATAAAATTTATAAAACTCTGACATACCGTTAATTAAAATATTGGATACCCTATACTATTCAATCAACGGAAATACTAAGATCACACGGGGAGAATCTGTCTCTATCTAATTAGCCTTTTTCGGTCCATCTTTGGACATAGGCCTTCCCAATCCTTTTCCATTCTTCTCTGTCTGTCGGTATAGTTATCCACCTAGAGCCCACGTGCTTCTTGATATCATCTGCCCATCTCATTTGGGACCTTCCTCTGCTTCGTTTATATTCCCACGGTCTCCAACTTGTAAGAATTTTGTTCCATCGGTCTTCTTTTTGTCTTATATTGTGCCCGGAAAATCTCCATTTCAATTTTGCAACTTCTTGTCTAACATCCCTCACTTTTGTTTTCTCTCTTATCCACTTGTTTCTCTTTTTATCCATTAGTCTTATGTGCAACATTTGTCTTTCCATTGCTCTTTGGGTTTTTATGGTTATGTCCATGTTTGCTTTTGTAAATGTCCACGTTTAAGAACCATAAGTTAGAACAGGGAGTACGCATTGATTGTATACTTTAGTCTTAAGATGCTGTGGATATCTTTTGTTTTTAAGAATGTAGCTTAGTTTGCCAAATGCCGCCCATGCCAGTCTAACTCGTCTTTTTATCTCTGCTGTTTGGTTTTCTTTGTTACGTTTTATAGTTTGACCCAGATATATATAATCCTGAACTTGTTCTACTTCATCTTGTCCTATCCTCATTGTGATGTTTTCATCTGTATTTGTTATAATTTTGGTCTTGCTGTAATTCATAATAAGGCCTATCTTTCCAGCTTCTACGTCCAGTTCTTTCATCATTTCAAATAATTCTTCTCATTTATCTGTTATCAATGCGATGTCATCAGCGTATATTAGATGGTTCAAGCGTTGTCCACAAATTTTTATACCTTTTTCTTCCCATTCTAATCTTTTAAAAATATCTTCCAGAGCCTGATTGAAAAGTTTCGGTGATATTGTGTCACCCTGTCTCACGCCTCTATTTATTTGTATTGATTTTGTTTATTCATATACTTTAATTGTTGTTTTGGCTTCCTTATATATATTGGCTATTAGTTCCGTATATCTGTGGTCAATTCTGCTGTTAATCAAAGAACTTTTCACTGCCCAATGTTCGACACTGTCGAAAGCCTTTTCGAAATCTGTGAACGCTATATATAGAGGAATATGGTATTCATTTGCTCGTTCTATAAGTATTTTCATACTTAGTAAATGGTCACTTTTGCTGAATCCCTTTCTAAAACCAGCTTGTTGGGTTTCCATCGAATTTTGTCGTCAATCTATTGGTTAAAATTTTTGTTGGGAGTTTATACATTACATTGAGGAGTGTTATGGGACGGTAGTTTTTTATATCTGCTTTATTCCCTTTCTTGTGTAGGATAATGGTTACGGATTCCTTCCAGTTGTTTGGGATTCTTTTTTCTTTTAATATCTTGTTAAAAAGGGAATGTAGAGTGTTAATTACCACTTTTCCACCATATTTCAGCATATCTGCAGTTATTCCATCTTTTCCAGGCGATTTGTTGTTTTTCATTTCTTTCAATGCCTTCTTTATTTCTGATTTGCTTATTTCTGGCTGTAGCTCTGAGTTGACATTTTTTACTTTAGCCTTAAGTTGGTTTTTAATTGTTTCTGGTGGTTCCTTTTTTGTTTTATATAGTTCTGAGTAGAAATGGTGGATAATATTTATAATCTCATCTTTAATGTTTGTTTCTAGTCCGTTTTCATCTTTTATTTTGTTTATTTCACACTTACCTAATTTCGGTATTAGGCATTTCATATTTTTGTTGTTTTGTATTACTTTTTTTATTTTTATTTCTTGTTCTTTTCTCTTATTTTCTCTTATCATTCTGCTTATTGTTTTATTGATTTTTACATATTCTATAACTTCATTCTTTTATCCATAAGCTTCTTTGTTTCTGTTGATATATCGTTGTTTTTTTTAGATCCTTTTTTGCTATTTCTTTTCCTGATGTAATCATCGTTGCTGTAAGTATGTTGTCTATTTCATCTATATCTTTGTCATCACTGTCTAATTTTTAAGTAAGTTGTTCTTTTAATAGCTCTTTGTATATCTCTTTATATTGCTCTAGTTTGTTTCTATCTACTAGATCCCAGGTTTTAATTATTTTTCTTTTCATTTCATAGTTACCGTCAACACTAATTTTTGCTCTGACCATCCAGTGATCGCTACCTGTTGTGAATCTGTTAAGAACTGTTACATCTTTAATGATATATCGTTCCGTGGACAGTATGTAGTCGATCTCATTTTTTGTGGATCCATTAGGGCTGATCCATGTCCACTTTCGTTGGGGCTTCTTTTTGTAAAAGGAGTTCATTGCGTAAAGATGCTTTTCTTCTAGGTAGTTCATCAAAGTAGCACCTCTATCATTTCTCTGACCATACCAGAAATCTCTTATTTTAGTTTCTTCCTTGTTTAGTTTTCTACCCAGTTTGGCATTGAAATCTCGAATTAGTAGTATAAGACGATTTTTATGTTCTTCCATAGCCTTTGATATATCTTCATAAAATAGTTCGATATCTTCGTCATCATAAGCTGTCATGGGGGCATATACCTGGATAATTTTAATTGATGTTCTTCTTATTTTAAGTATGACATAGGCTGTATTCGGGTTTCTTCTTTTCGTCGAGTTTCTGATAGGCCTATGATATCTCATTTTATGTTTGTTAATTCTTCTTCCAATTCATGTACTTTTTCATCCGTAGACATTGATCTAATATTGTATGTCCCTATTGACAGGTTGACGGATTTTTTTGATTTATGTTGTGTTCGTCTTAGTGGGTTTTTGTTTTTATCTATCAAAAGCGAATTATTGCGTCTCCCAGATACCGCGAGGCAGACCTTTGAGGTGTGTGATAATATTATGGGCTATTTCTGGTTTCGTCATAATTTACACTGAAATTACTAACAAGAGAGTGCTCTTACTTCCACATGTTCAAATTGATATATAGTACCAACATATGCTAGTTATATACCATCAGTACTAATAAAATGAAAACTATCAAATTAATGTCAATTTCATTGAATAATCAAAACAATCGAAAATATATACCAAAACAACACAATAAAAGTAAAAGTAGAAGAAGAACTAACCGACCCTATTAAAGCTGGTAATGGGATAAGACAGGGAGATTTCCTGAGTCCTCTATTGTTCAACCGGATTATGGATGAAATAATAAAAAAAGTAAGAAATAAAAGAGGATACCAAATGGGAGAAAAACAAATTAAAATAATCTGCTATGCAGACGACGCAATACTATTCTTTCAAAGTGAAGATGATTTACAATGTATGCTGCACCAATTTCATATAACCGCCAGAAAATTTAACATGTTAATTTCCTCAAAAGAGACAAAATGCATGGTTTCAACAGCAAGTTTACTAATATGTTAATTGGAGCTGGAAGGTCAGATAATAGAACAAGTGATGGAGTTTAAATATCTAGGTATCACATTATCTAGCTACGGAAAGCTCGAAACTCAAGTGGAAGATCCACTGAATAGAGCAAACAGAGCCGCAGGCTGCCTAAATGAAACAATATGAAGAAATAAAAATATCGGAAAAGAAACCAAAGGCAGAATTTACAAAACAGTTATCAGGCCAATAATGACATACGCAGCAGAAACAAGACCTGACACAGAGAGGACAAAAAGGATGTTAGAAACAACAGAGATAAAAACACTTAGAAAAATTGATGGTAAGACACTATGGGACAGAGCTAGAAGTACAGATATACGATGTAGATACAAGGTGAAGAACATTAAGAACTGGTTAAGAAATAGAAGAGTAGAATGGAACGATCATATAAGCCGAATGACAACAAATGGAGTAGTAGACACGGCAAGAGACGGTTACCCAATAGGAAGACGATCAGCAAGAAGACCACAAAAACCATGGAACGGCAACTTACTGGAGACACATTGAAAAACAGACAGAGTAATGTCTATATAAAAAGAAGAAGAAGAAGAAGAAAAAGATACACAGGATTGACAGGATAAACAATAAAATAGCTGCAAGAAAGAGAAAATGAATCAGTCATATTAATGTAGAATAGCAGAAGACAGAGTATTTGTCATAGCCTTAGACAAGTGCCCAATTGAAAAAAGACCACAGGTCGTTCAAAGAAGACGGAACTCTAGAAAGAAAATAGAATAGATTTCAAAGAAAAATAAAAGCATAAACATGTCTTTTCCTACTCTTTTAATATTGAAAATACGCAAATAGAACCTTGAATTAAAATGTAACCTTTGATATCTGTGATAAACCCATCATCACCTGAACAATGGCGCCATGTATGAAGTTGAAATTTTTTACACCTATTTTAACTGTTTATTTTTTTATTATCTATATATGAGTTACGAACGATATCACAAACTTATTTATTTTCCACAGACAGGCTCTTTAATACCTTAAATTATTACTATACAAATCTGATTCGAAGTATCGTCAAAAAGTAATACACGGCATGTAAAATTTAAATTTTCAATAAAAAGTAAAATATTAGGCATTACTTATGGGGTTCAAGAACGAGCCTTTACGAAAATTTAAGTACTAAGAAGATCAGAACAATCGGGCATACCCAGGGTAATGATTAAATAATTAATCGGTTAATTCGTCAGTCGCCCCTTTAATATGATTTTGTCAAATTGGTCCTTTTTAGGACCAACTATTCTAATAACATATGTTTATAACTGTTAAGGGTATATCTAGAGATCAAGAAACTTTACTTTACTTAAACTTATCAGACATATGCGCTAAATACGAATCTGACTTATTTCTAGTGCAGGAAACACATATAGGGCCTAACGTAGGGTATTTGGTATAAAGCTTATCGCTGAAAACCACATTATAGATATAGACATGCTATCTCTGTTGGAAAAAAAGCAAAGAATAACTCAAAGTAAGAAAGGACAACACCAGTCAGCTTTCAGAGAACCTTTCAACGATGTTGAGCTTGGATCCACCATCTACATATTTAATGAAAAATAATACAACTACCGACATTGAGGATCTGAGCACTATTACGAAATCTGGACCAAAAACACCACAATGGCTTATCCGGATGATGAACAACTGTATTCAAATTATGGAAACACCCAAAATCTAGAGACAAGCCAAAGTTGTTACCTTGCTTAAACCTGGCAAAAACTCCAACGACCACAAAAACTATCGGCCAATATCTCTATTTTGTCAGCTATTTAAAATACTTTTGCATAAGATCGTTAATATGATTTCACCGATATTTGAAGAAAAGCTCAAATTAAAAGACAAAAGTGGCTATAGATAGGGAAGATCATTTAGATTACAAATGCTAAATCTTACCCAACACATCAAAGACGGGTACGAAAAATATCGGGTATCAGGGGTGGTATTTTTTAATCTAAATGCCGCTTACGACACCTTAAATTACCAAATATTTCTCGAAAAACTATATGATATCCCCTTAGATAACAAACTCACTTATATTATTTGCGTATGCCTACACAAGAGAATATTTTTTGTATCACTCAATGTTAAGAATAGCAGATGAAAAACGGTCTCGCTTGGGGTAGCATAAAAGCACCTATACTGTATAACATTTACCCAAACGATCAACTCATACCGGTAGATAATAGGACTAATATTATAAAGACGATACACCTATTATTGCACAATAAAAATAAACTGTGAATCAATTTTCAGTCAAAACCCCTGAAAAACTCATGTGCGCTCCTCAATTTCCCTTACATAGACGCTTTCACAAACTGAACATCCAATAATGTCATGAAATTGTTGAACTGTAGACTTCCTATAAATTTCTTGAAAATAGTTTGTATCTCACGGGATCAGTCACAGATCATTGTTTAAAACTAAAAGGTAAATTGAGGACCAGAAATAATATTCTCAGCTAAAAATGAGGCGTACGTCCTTCCGCCTTTAAAACATAGACGCTTGCACTATATGCTTCTGCTGCCGAATATACCTTGATAGACAAATTAACCATTCTTTCTTTTTGTGCACACTACTACCCATTTAAACACAAAAATATCTATTGCAGCACTTAACCATATTTATTTTGAGATAACCTTCTATCGAGATATCATATGAGTATACAAATAAGACCAGAACTAAAATAATAAAAAAGCTTTATACAAGATATCGCAGAAGAGTAGATGAAATAAAAGTAGTTTTTATTAATCGGGTGCTTACATAAAACGTACAAAGACATACTCACGTAAACAAAATACATTACGAAATTTCTGTAATAAAAAAAAAAACATCGAATTCGGCATTGAACTAATAAAATTATATTAAATAAAAAAACAACATTTCTAAAAATGCAGAAAAAATAAAATTTTCTATGCAAGCGAACATTCCATTAAATAATAAGCCGAAATCCTTTTGTATCTATATACCTGTTTTTTAAAGAACCAGTTACCTTTTAGTACGTAGTTATACCAGGTAATAAAATATCCTCTGTTACACAGTGTAATGCATATGACATTACACTGTCTACAAATAGTAGATAAAAATAAGGAGCCCATATAAACCGTTCAGGGTATATGTTAAAAATATACGGTATAATCGCACAGTTGCCAAACTCTCAGAGCTTACTTAAACCGATAAATGTATGGTTCAAATATACAATGAAAAAGATCTGAACGACCCCTATAATATATACACGTGAACTAAACGGTATACATTTATGATACAGGGGTATTTACGGGCTCCAAAAATTTTTTATAAATTATGAAACTCTACATGTTGATGAATCGACAGAACCAATATTATGGAATGGTCAAGTGAGCTCCGTATATCGGTATCCACTTGACCACGGAGCTCAATTAAACCTGAATTTTAACATGGGCGGAGTTCACTTTATGCCGTAGATATATATATATATATATATATATATATATATATATGTATATATATATATATATATATATATATTTATATATATATATTTATATATATATATATATATATATATATATATATATATATATAAATATATATATATAAATATATATATATTTATATATATATATATATATAAATATATATATATATATATATATATAAATATATATATATATATATATATATATATATATATATATATATATATAAATATAGGGGTCGTACAGATCTTCTTCAATGTATATTTGAACCATACGTTTATCGGTTTAAGTAAGCTCTGAGAGTTTGGCAACTGTGCGATTATACCGTATATTTTCAACATATACCCGGAACGGTTTATATGGGCTCCTTATTTTTATCTACTGTTTGTAGACAGTGGAATGTCATACGCATTACACTGTGTAACAGAGGATATCATATTACCTGGTATAACTAAGTACTAAAATGTAACTGGTTCTTTAAAAAACAGGTATGTAGATACAAAAGGATTTTGAGCTTATTATTTAATGGAATGTTCGCTTGCATAGAAAATTTTATTTTTTCTGTATTTTTAAAGATGTTGTTTTTTTATTTAATATAATTTTATTAGTTCAATGCCGAACTTGATGTTTTTTTTAATTACAGAAATTTCGTAATATATTTTGTTTACGTGAGTATGTCTTTGTACATTTTATGTAAGCATCTGATTAATAAAATTTTGTATTAAAATGGGTAGTAGTGTGCACAAAAAGAAAGAATGGTTAATTTGTCTAACAAGGTATATTCGGCAGCAGAAGCATATCGTCGGGTTACAAGCAAAATGCACTAAGTCAAAAAAGTGGCTTTTGAGTTATTGCATTTTTAAATTTGACTCATCTTCTTATTCATAATTTAAGGATCCGCGTTAGTTTTTTTAATAAAATCTCCACTCTGTATATCTTCACACATGTTTTAAGAACAATCTTTTATAAAAAAAATATTAAATCTAATAAAGGAAGAACTATAATAAACTAGTTTTTGTTAACCTCGCAATGACTTAATGTGTTTTACCTGAAACTGAAAAATTAATGTATTTTGCTTGTACTTTTATAATCGCATTGTTGACTTATTCGTACTTTAAAGTTTGGTCTTATAGAAAGTACTTAAATAACCTCATAGAAAATTAGTGAAAAAAATTAAAAAACGATTTTTTATTAAGTAAAATATGATAGTATAAAATTATTTAAAATGTTGATATTTTAATTTATAGTATTTCTTCATCCTCTGAATCACTAAGAGATGATGGTTCGGCTGCATTGTCCCTTACTAAGGTTGAAGTTGGTAAACTCTCGTACCAACAGTGAAGAGCAGGAGGTACAATATTTTTTTTACAAAGTTTCACCAAGTCCCTTTTTTTTGCTTCAGAAATTGGCAACTGCTTAGTGTACAATTTAGGAATAGTTAGAATTTTTGAAACGTCCTCTTTAACATTTCTCTTGCTAAGGGTTCGTTTAAAATTAACATGTATACTTTTATACTCATCTGCAAAATTATATTTATATTGAATGACATTGGGCAACTGTTTTTGATACCTAAAACATTTCACGTTTAGCCAATTAACAGTATTTCCTTCAAAGTCTTTGTTTTTATTTATTATCATCATCTGAGCCAGTTTCTTCAAATCCAAAAATTCGTTATGTTCAATTTCTCTTGTTTTGTAAGCAGATTTATCACCTTTTCTGTTTTTTCTTGCCATTCTAAAGATATTCTCGTATTCATGTACACTAAAAATATCTATTTTGTGCTTGGCGGTTTCGATGGAACTGTGCATAGAATCCACTTCCATGTAGGAATGCCCACTCTCCATAAACTTCTGTTCAATGACATCAAGGGTTGGATGGCATTGGACAGTATGAAGCAATACAGCGGCTACTTGAATGTTCCGATTTTGGCCACCACACGTATCAGAGAAGATAGTTAAATGCATCACATTTTTTCTATTCTCTGTTAATGATTGTATATAAAGTGACAAACAGGTGCCAATTTCACAGCTACCCCTTTTTCCATTTACTTCTGTCCAAAAATAACAAAATGCGTCATTGGGTGGAGCAGATTCATAAATTGTAAAATTGTATAAGTTTAGTTTCCGTAAATAATAAAGCAAACTAATTTCAGATGTTGGAATATGTAACACACTTTGCATGTCACAGGAAATGGATATGAAACCATTTTCATCAGTTGCTCTCTGTTTGTCGGCTTCTTTTTCTTTCACAGCTGCATCCTTTCTTTCTAAATGCATCTGATACTTTTGTTCCAGCTTTGTCCTCTCCTCTGGAGCGGCCTTTTCATATTCGCTGCAAGTCATGCATTGATCCTTCTTTGGTTTGAAAAAGGAAAAATTATATTCCTTACAGAAGATTCGTCTGTAAGTAATGCTGCTTACTTTTGGCATATTATTTCTTTGGCAATCTTCTAAAAAGAGACCATGCATCTTTTTTATATTCAGATTTTTATCTAGGTAGAGTCTTTTTGTTGACTTCCTTGTATAGTGACTTTCCATCACTGGGAAACTCTCAATATGATTTTTCACTCTTAATCTAATTTCATCCGATGTTTTGTTGCACGGAATATGTTTACCTCGATTGTCTTCACCTCCATATTCCCCACTCTGACTTTTATATTGAAATGCATTGATGATTGGTAAATTTAAAATACAGAGTGTTGCACAGAAAAACTTTTGGCATACTTGTATCTTATGATTGTTACTTAAAAAGTAGTTTTTAGCATTATTTCTTTGTTTGCCGTCATTGCCCTTTCTAGATCTACGTGTTTTCACTTCTTTAGACAAAACGTTCATTAATATAAGATCTCTTTGCCTGTTAAATTCTAAATTCCAGTAAGTACGACATAATTCAGTACGATCCTCCGGTGAAAAATTGTTACTGCATTTATACCTGCAACGAGAGCAATCAACAGGTTTAGGTAGCTTTGGTGCCTGCGTTTTTCCTGTTCTGCTTTTATAAGGTAAACCTTCAATCTTCTTTTTTCTTTCTATGCTTCTTTTCCAAAGCGCTGGTTTCGCTTGGTTCCACCTTACTCGTTTCTCTTCTGTTATTGGGTTTTCTCTTTTTTGACCTGCAACGTTTTCATCTACTATCAAATTTTGTTCTTTCTTTAGACTCACCTCCCTTTCCGAACAATCACTTTCATTGTCTGACGAAACAGGCGGTATCCAGTCTCTATCTTTCATGGAATCATCGGAGTCGTACACATTCGCTACTTCTTCATCCAATTGGGACGACACTTCTACTCGTGATGTGCAACGAATTGGTAAACTGTGACGTATATCTAAAACACAATTGAATTTTATTGACAACAATACTAAAACTTACATAGAAGTAAAAAACTTCAATTTGTATAATGGCATAAAATTTTATTAAAAACTTTTTAAAAAAGTGTCGTCCTTAACTATTTTTAATAACTCTCTATTACTGAATGAAAGGTGAAAGTATTAAAATAATTAAAATAAAATTTTGCAACTTGCAACTGAAGCTATGACATCATAATAAGTAGTAGGAAAAATAAATTTAATTATAAAACAAAATGAGTGAGTGTTGTTTTAGAGTAATCGTAAGAATGTATATTGAAGGATGAACTATGAACGTAATAAAATGTTTTAAGAGAAATTAAAAAAAAAAATAGTTTACCTTTTGTAGTGTTGACAAGTGATCCAGGATCCAAAGGTGTTAAAGTTGCAAAAGTTTTTTGATTTTCATTTCCATTATCATTATTTGATGGTAATATTTGAAGTATTTCTAAAATGAAATAATTTATTTTACTAACATTAGAATAAACTTTTGTAATCAAATCTAAACTAACAATAATAAACTATGTGACTCACCGTTCTCCAATTTTTTAACGTTGGCAAATATTTTGTCAATATGTTTCATAAGGAACTTTTCGTTTCAAGTTCTGGGACACAACTGACTCATCAATAACCACACATAAAGCGAGGAAGAAATATTTTGCAAGCTGAAACTTGTATAAAAATTTTATACTAAATACTAAATCGTTTTTAACGGGAGTTTTAAAACCAAATTTAACCAGTAAAATCCACTATGTCAAATAATTGCCTTCAGCAAAATACACTAAGTCACTTAATGGATTTTGCCTGAACAAAAATTTGTTGTTAAAGACTTAGTGAATGTAAAATTTTATTGTTTTGTGTTGTCAAGGATGAGAAAATACTTAATGGATTTTGCTAGTACATAAAGTAAACAAATTGCAATATCAATATGTAATTAAGTCAAAAATGACAAAAACTGACTTAGTGTATTTTGCTTGTAAGCCGACGATATAGTACAAGCGTCTATGTTTTAAGGGCGGAAGGACGTGCGCCTCACTTTTAGCTGACAAGCTTGCGAAGAATATTATTTCTGGTCCTCAATTTACCTTTTAGTTTTAAACAATAATCTGTGACTGACCCGGTGTGATACAAACTATTTTCAAGGAATTTATAGGAAGTCTACAGTTCAATGATTTTATGACAAGATTGGATGTACAGTTTTGTGAAAACGTTTATGTTGAGGAAATTGAAGGAACCCTCACGAGTTTTTCAGGGGTTTTGGCTGAAAATTGATTCATAGTTTATTTTTATTGTGCAATATTAGGTGTCTCGTCTATATAATAGAAGTCCTAGTATCTACCGGTATGGATCGTTTGTTTGTGTAAATGTTATACAGTGTAGGTGCCTTTATGCTACCCCGTTCTTCATCTGCTATTCTTACCAGTGAGTGATACAAAAAATATTCTCTTATGTTGGCATACGCAGACAATGTAAGTGAGCTTGTTATCTAAGGGGATATCATATAGTTTTTGGAGAAATATTCTGTAAATTAAGGTGTCGTAAGCGGCATTTAGATTGAAAAATACCACCCCTGATACCGGATATTTTTCGTACCCGGTCTTTTTTTTGCCAGGTTTAAGCAAGGTAACAACTTTGGCTTGTCTCTAAATTTTGGGTATCTCCATAATTTGAATACAGTTGTTCATTATCCGGATAAGCCATTATAGAGTGTTTTTGGTCCAGGTTTCGTAATAAGCTTTGTGCTCAAATCCTCAATGTCGGTAGTTGTATTATTTTTCATTAAATATGTAGATGGTGGATCCAAGCTCAACATCGTTAAAAGGTTCTCTCGGCTGACTAGTTTTGTCTTTTCTTACTTTAAGTTATTCTTTGCTTCTTTTCCGACAGAAATAGCATATCTATATATATGATGTGATTTTCAGCGATCAGCTATATACCAAATACCCTAGGTTAGGCCCTATATGTGTTTCCTGTACTAGAAGTAAGTTACATTCGTGTTTAGCTCATATGTCTGATAAGTTTAAGTAAAGTAAAGTTTCTTGATCTCTAGATATACCCTTAACAGTTATAGACATATGTTATTAGAATAGTTGGTCCTAAAAAGGACCAATTTGACAAAATCATATTAAAGGGGTGACTGAAGAATTAGCCGATTAATTAATTCATCATTACCCGGGGTATGTCCGATTGCGGTGATCTTATTAGTACTTCAATCTTCCTTAACGCTCGTTCGTTGAATCCCATAAGTAATGCCTAATCTTTTACTTTTTATTAAAAATTTAAATTTTACATGCCGTGTATTACTTTTTGACGATATTTCGAATCAGATTTGTATAGTAATAATTTTAGGTATTAAAGAGCCTCTTTATGAAAATTAAATAAGTTTGTGATATCGGTCGCAACTCATATCTAGATAATAACAAAATAAACAGTTAAAATAAGTGTAAACAATTTCAACTACATATATCGGCGCCACTGTTCAGGTGATGGGTTTATCACAGATTATCAAAGATTACATTTTAATTCAATGTTCTATTTACGTATTTTCAATATTAAAAAAGTAGGAAAAGACATGTTTATGCTTTTATTTTTTTAAATCTATTCTATTTTCTTTTTAGAGTTCCATCTTTTTTGAACGACCTGTGCTCTTTTTTTAATTGGGCACTTGTCCAAAGCTATGACAAATACTCTGTCCTCTACTATTCTACATTAATATGACTGATTCATTATTTTCTCTAAACACTCTGTCCTCTGCTATTCTACATTAATATGACTGATTTATTTTATCTTTCTTGCAGCAATTTTAATGTTTATCCTGTGTCTTCTTCTTCTTCTTTTTATATAGACATGACTGTCATTTTTCAATGTGTCTCCAGTAAGTTGCCGTTCCATCGTTTTCGTGATCTTCCTACTGATCGTCTTCCTACGGGTTAACCGTCTCTTGCCGTCTTTACTACTCTATTTGTTGTCATTCGGCTTATATGATCGTTCCATTCTACTCTTCTATTTATTAACCAGTTCTTGATGTTCTCCACCTTGCATCTACGTCGTATATCTGTACTTCTAGCTCTGTCCCATAGTGTCTTACCATCAATTTTTCTAAGTGTTTTCATCTCTGATGTTTCTAATATCCTTTTTGTCCTCTCTGTGTCAGGTCTTGTTTCTGCCGCGTATGTCATTGGTCTGATGACTGTTTTGTAAATTCTGCCTTTCGTTTCTTTCCCGATAGTTTTATTGCTTCATATTGTTTCATTTAGGCAGCCTGCGGCTCTGTTTGCTCTATTCACTGGATCTTCCACTTCAGTTTCGAGCTTTCCGTAGCTAAATAATGTGATGGCTAGATATTTAAACTCCATCACTTGTTCTAATCCACTCCATCCTAACCATGAATTTTGTCTCTTTTAGGGAAATTAACATGTTAAATTTTCTGGCAGTTATATGAAATTGGTGCAGCATACGTTGTAAATCATCTTCATTTTGAAAGAGTAGTATTGCGTCGTTTGCACAGCAGATTATTTTAATTTGTTTTTCTTACATTTGGTATCTTTTTTTAGTTCTTGCTTTTTTATTATTTCATCCATAATCAGGTTGAACAATAGAGGAGTCAGGAAATATCCCTGTCTTATCCCATTATCAGCTTTATTAGAGTCGGTTGGTTCTTCTTCTACTTTTACTTTTATTGTGTTATTTTGGTATATATTTTCGGTCGTTTTGATTTTTCCTAGAGGTATCTCTCTTGCGTACAATAAGTGGATAACTTTTAAATAAAAATTTAAATAAAGTGGATAACGTTTTTTAATTTGTGTTTCTTCTGCATATAATTATTTCTTCTGTGTATTAAAAGTTAAATTTTTGGAGCTTTTGGAAGTTTTTGATTTTATTATTGAATGCGACGATTTTCAAAGTGATGATATCTCGATCCGTGAAGCAATCGGTTTGAAAACTTTATTAAATGATTATTCTTTTAACATACTTTTAAATGTTTTTAAAAAAGTGTTTACCCAAACCGATTTGATATTCAATGTTGTTCAAAATCAGTTAACTGACATTATTCATTCCAAAAATAGAATAACAAGACTGGTGCAAAATCTCAGAGATTTTCGTAATGATAGTAATTTCCAGTATATACGCAGAGAAGTTTTGGACTCGCTTGATATTTCCGAACCCCCAAAAAAAAGACAAAGGCATGGCACAGAAACAGATATCGAAAAACGAGTATATTTTGAAATTTTGGATACTATTATTATGCAAATAGATATTGGTTTTTCGAATTTTGAAGATTTGCAAATTTTTGACCTCTTTGACGATTCAAAATTTAAAAGTTACGCCAAAGAATTTCCAAGATATTTATTAGACAGGTTAATTAAAAATTATCCATCATTCTTTAATAAAATAAAATTAGAAAATGAATTAAAAGTTTTATATGCTGATCCAAATATTTTCGGAAGATGGGATAAGTTACAAGATATGTATAATTTTATATACTGCAATTCATTACAACAAACTGTTACCGAAATTAATAAATTATTATCATTAATTCTCTCATTACCACCAACGTCTGCCTCAAATGAACGAGATTTCTCTTGCCTCAAAAGAATCAAAACTTATTGTCGGAATACCATGAAACAAGAGAGAATGTCAAGCTTGTCTCAAATGTCAATAGAAAAACATTTTAAAATCTCTCCAAAACTCTAATAAATTTTACGATGACGTTATAACCCATTTTGCTACTTCCAAACAACGTAGACTTGAGTTAATTTATAAACATGTTTAGGTTCTAAATTTATAGGAAAAAAAAACAAAAAACAAGAAAACAAAAAATCTCCTATGATGATTTACTTAAGTCTTAATTAGACGGTATACCTATCTGAGGAGACAAAAAATACCTTGCCGACCTTGTCTCTCAAGCCACGAGCCGCCACTGAATAGGAGGCATGAATGTTTTAATAGTTTGGCAGTTTTAATAGTTTGGTGACTGCTTGCTGAAATCGGGGAGTAGAGATATCAGTACCAAGTTAATGACTATAGGAAGTGTTGCTTGATCGGCAAAATATTAAATACCAGAAGGTATAATGGTAGCAGTCTCACTGCGACCTCGATGGAGAAAGCAAAGTGAAACAACTTTATTATTAATAAACAACATTATATTTTCTAGTAAAATAATCATGATTTTACAGCAGGACAAATTTTCTACTGTTGGTAATCAAAACATCATGTACGTACCACCAGGTTTCCTATGTCGGTATCCAGCAAAATCCTTGTAGTAACGATACAGGAAACAAAACATCAGACATATAAAATAAATAAACCAGAGATCTAATAAAATACAAATTCTCGATTCAAATAGTTAAAAAATTAACGAACAGCTTACCAAAATAGATATAACGTCCATTTAACATGTAATCCGTTAACGGTCCAATGTACAAAGCAGCTCCTAACATAATGCTGATGATATCGACTTCATAAGAAACTAAAACATCAACGAAGTGAAAACCAAATACAAGCAAATACACAGAAGACACCAATTAAATAAATCTAGATAAAACAAAAAAGTCTACAACTGCAATTTCGAAAGTATGGAACACTTTTAAATATTATTGGATCAATAATCACAGTTAATAATACCGTCACTGAAGGAATAACGAGCATAATACAAACTTCAGACCTATTTTAATATATTGATGCAAATTAGGAAGAATGAATAAAACAAATAAGGCCTTATTAGTATAATGCTACAAATCCGTATAAATTAAGAACAGATACTGCATGAAGAAAGCTCTTATAATGATATTCGGATATCTCAAAAAGTTAATATTTCATTTGAAGCTATATACAGGAAAGAAGCTATATACAGGAGAAAAACAAACGACGCTAGAACCGGAAACATCAGAAATTACAACATACATATAAAGAACTTAATATAAATGTACAGGAAGTTCGGAAAATACTTGAAAACCTGAGGAACAGAAAAGCAGCAGGTAAAGACGGGATACCAAACGAATACTGAAATATTGTGGAGCAGCAATGACAGAAAAATTAACAACATTAATTAATAAAATTATAAAACACAATAAAATGCCGGAAGAATGGAGAAGGAGCGAACTAACTCTACTATTTAAAAAATGAGATAAAAACAGACAAAAAGCTACAGAGGTATAAACTTGTTAAATACTACGCTAAAACTTACAACTAAAATTTTACAAGTGCTAATTAATCACAATATAAGTTTAGCAGATGAACAACCGGGTTTTTTTAGTGGTAGATCATGTACAGATGCAAAATTCGTGATAAAACAAATTACTGAGAAATCACTGAAGTATAATAGACCAGCATTCCTGTGTCTGATTGACCTAAAGAAAGCGTTTTACAGAGTAAGACTGGAAGATGTAATCCATCTTCTGTATAATAGAGAAGCTCCCCTAACTATTATAAAAACTATCGAAAACATCGACCAAAACAACAAAATTGAAGTCAGAATATAGGGACAACTTACAGAATCTATAGAAATAGGCAGCAGAATAAGACAAGGGGATTCGTTGAGATTGAGCCCCATGATCTTCAATTTGATCATGGATCAAATCATCAAAAGCGTTAACAAACGAAGAGGATACAGAATGGGAAACAAAGAAATTAAAATACTCCGTTACGCAGATGACGCAATATTAATAGCCCAAGATGAAGATAGTTTGCAAAGACTGGTCCACAAATTTAACATGAGAGCAAAAGAATTTAATATGACAATCTCATCTCAGAAATCTAAAACAATAGTAGTCAGCAAAGGACCACAGATGTAAAATAGAAATTGATGGCATTAGCAGAAACAAGACCCGACACAGCCACAACGCAAAGAATAATGGACGCGGCAGAGATGAGAGTACTGAGAAGAATTACAGGAAATACTCTGAGAAATCGAAAAGAAAATGTAAGGTATAGTGTATAAATGAATGGATACAAAATAGAAAAAAAGAATGGAATAACCACATAGGTAATGAAAATAAAATACCTGGCATTATGAATTTATTATGACAATTTCATCTCAGAAAACTAAAACAATAGTAGTCAGCAAAGAACCAACTAGATGTAAAATAGAAATTGATGGCATCAGTATTGAACAAATAATGGAAATAAAATACCTGGGAATTACACTGTCTAGCTACGGAGACCTGGACAAAGAAGTGAGAGATCAAGTACTAAAAGCAAATAGACTGGCAGGATGCCTTAATAACACTATATGGCTAAACAGACACATTAACACTGAGATGATATCAATTTATAAAGCCAGTGTAAGACATATAATGACATATGCCTCAAAAACAAGACTCGACACAGCCACAACGCAAAGAATAATGGAAAAGGCAGAGATGAGAGTACTGAGAACAATTATAGGAAATACGCTGAGAAATCAAAAGAGAAGTGAAGACATTAGAAGAAAATGTAACGTAAAGTGTATAAATGAATTGACACAAAATAGAAAAAAAGAATGGAATAATCACACAAGCAGAATGGAGGAGACCCGTGACGTCAAAATTGCAAGAGATAAGTCACGAATCAACAGAATAAGTATCGGACGATCGCGCAAAAGATGAAGTGATAACCTTCCATAGAGGTATTATTCCGCCAATGAACAAGTAAAATTGCTTATAAAGAGAAATAATAACAAGAAAAAAGGTAACATCTCTCAAATAAATAAGCGGAACAACAGAAACTGAGTATAAACGTGAAATTCCAGAATTAACATTAAATAAATTACCGCAAATCGTACGAACTGAAATAAGTGTTATTTTCTGCACATACATATATATAATATAATAAGAACTATATTTAAACCAAGTGACAGAAAAAAAATTATATATACATTTACTTCTAAATGATTAAGGTCTATAAAATTATTATTACAGTTAAAGCTTATACAAGCGACAAAATTTTTAAAACAATTAGACCGAACATAATATCATAACTGTAAAACATAATATATACGGAAACAATAAAGAAATAGATATGTTTAGTGGTTATGAAACCGCTTGTCGTCTGCCATGAATTTTATTACAGAATCAAGTTACCATTAGACACCAAAATATTTTGTCTCAGTAATGACTTACTACGATAAAAAGAAATAGAATACTTTTATAATACACAACGTTATAAAGGTAAAACTATAAAAAGATATACATATAATATAATAATGATATATATGATGATTCATAAACGCATGTTAATAACAATTTGTAATAAAGACATAAAGATACCCACTAGAAAGTTTATAATTTCAAAACAACAGTAAAATAACGTTCAATTCAAAGGTTCAAATCGCGACATAATATGAAATAATTCAACAGCAAGTAAAACTACTTTTTCTTTACCTATTTCTTTGTCGTCTTCTGAATCTTCATTTCCATTCGTTCCTATCTAAGCACATGTTATCCACAAGGTACTTCTTCATTTTTTATTCACTACTCTTTTTGCTATGACTTTCGTCATTTTATTTATTCATATCGTTCTCACTCATAACACATATTGGGTAGTTTATTGTTTCATTAAACTTTTTCTGTTTATATCCGTATCATATAAGTTTTCTAGTTATTATAGCGTATATAGTGTATGTTAATTCCATTGTATTTCTTATATTTTCAATATTAATTCTTTCCAATCAAGATTTTCGAGCAGCTCTGAACCATTGGCCCATTTTTGTTGCTTTTGTCACTGTTTCTCCTTTCTTTTAACTACAACTTTTCTCCACGTTGATCGGTCTTCTACATATCTGCAATCAAATGAAATATTAACTTTTTGAGATATCCGAATATCATTATAAGAGCTTTCTTCGTGCAGTATCTGTTCTTAATCTATACGGATTTGTAGCATTATACTAATAAGGCCTTATTTGTTTTATTCATTCTTCCTAATTTGCATCAATATATTAAAATAGGTCTGAAGTTTGTATTATGCTCGTCATTCCTTCAGTGACGGTATTATTAACTGTGATTATTGATCCAATAATATTTAAAAGTGTTCCATACTTCCGAAATTGCAGTTGTAGACTTTTTTGTTTTATCTAGATTTATTTAATTGGTGTCTTCTGTGTATTTGCTTGTATTTGGTTTTCACTTCGTTGATGTTTTAGTTTCTTATGAAGTCGATATCATCAGCATTATGTTAGGAGCTGCTTTGTACATTGGACCGTTAACGGATTACATGTTAAATGGACGTTATATCTATTTTGGTAAGCTGTTCGTTAATTTTTTAACTATTTGAATCGAAAATTTGTATTTTATTAGATCTCTGGTTTATTTATTTTATATGTCTGATGTTTTGTTTCCTGTATCGTTACTACAAGGATTTTGCTGGATACCGACATAGGAAACCTGGTGGTACGTACATGATGTTTTGATTACCAACAGTAGAAAATTTGTCCTGCTGTAAAATCATGATTATTTTACTAGAAAATATAATGTTGTTTAATAATAATAAAGTTGTTTCACTTTGCTTTCTCCATCGAGGTCGCAGTGAGACTGCTACCATTATACCTTCTGGTATTTAATATTTTGCCGATCAAGCAACACTTCCTATAGTCATTAACTTGGTACTGATATCTCTACTCCCCGATTTCAGCAAGCAGTCACCAAACTATTAAAACTGCTACATTCATGCCTCCTATTCAGTGGCGGCTCGTGGCTTGAGAGACAAGGTCGGCAAGGTATTTTTTGTCTCCTCAGATAGGTATACCGTCTAATTAAGACTTAAGTAAATCATCATAGGAGATTTTTTGTTTTCTTGTTTTTTGTTTTTTTTTCCTATAAATTTAGAACCTAAACATGTTTATAAATTAACTCAAGTCTACGTTGTTTGGAAGTAGCAAAATGGGTTATAACGTCATCGTAAAATTTATTAGAGTTTTGGAGAGATTTTAAAATGTTTTTCTATTGACATTTGAGACAAGCTTGACATTCTCTCTTGTTTCATGGTATTCCGACAATAAGTTTTGATTCTTTTGAGGCAAGAGAAATCTCGTTCATTTGAGGCAGACGTTGGTGGTAATGAGAGAATTAATGATAATAATTTATTAATTTCGGTAACAGTTTGTTGTAATGAATTGCAGTATATAAAATTATACATATCTTGTAACTTATCCCATCTTCCGAAAATATTTGGATCAGCATATAAAACTTTTAATTCATTTTCTAATTTTATTTTATTAAAGAATGATGGATAATTTTTAATTAACCTGTCTAATAAATATCTTGGAAATTCTTTGGCGTAACTTTTAAATTTTGAATCGTCAAAGAGGTCAAAAATTTGCAAATCTTCAAAATTCGAAAAACCAATATCTATTTGCATAATAATAGTATCCAAAATTTCAAAATATACTCGTTTTTCGATATCTGTTTCTGTGCCATGCCTTTGTCTTTTTTTTGGGGGTTCGGAAATATCAAGCGAGTCCAAAACTTCTCTGCGTATATACTGGAAATTACTATCATTACGAAAATCTCTGAGATTTTGCACCAGTCTTGTTATTCTATTTTTGGAATGAATAATGTCAGTTAACTGATTTTGAACAACATTGAATATCAAATCGGTTTGGGTAAACACTTTTTTAAAAACATTTAAAAGTATGTTAAAAGAATAATCATTTAATAAAGTTTTCAAACCGATTGCTTCACGGATCGAGATATCATCACTTTGAAAATCGTCGCATTCAATAATAAAATCAAAAACTTCCAAAAGCTCCAAAAATTTAACTTTTAATACACAGAAGAAATAATTATATGCAGAAGAAACACAAATTAAAAAACGTTATCCACTTATTGTACGCAAGAGAGATACCTCTAGGAAAAATCAAAACGACCGAAAATATATACCAAAATAACACAATAAAAGTAAAAGTAGAAGAAGAACCAACCGACTCTAATAAAGCTGATAATGGGATAAGACAGGGATATTTCCTGACTCCTCTATTGTTCAACCTGATTATGGATGAAATAATAAAAAAGCAAGAACTAAAAAAAGATACCAAATGTAAGAAAAACAAATTAAAATAATCTGCTGTGCAAACGACGCAATACTACTCTTTCAAAATGAAGATGATTTACAACGTATGCTGCACCAATTTCATATAACTGCCAGAAAATTTAACATGTTAATTTCCCTAAAAGAGACAAAATTCATGGTTAGGATGGAGTGGATTAGAACAAGTGATGGAGTTTAAATATCTAGCCATCACATTATTTAGCTACGGAAAGCTCGAAACTGAAGTGGAAGATCCAGTGAATAGAGCAAACAGAGCCGCAGGCTGCCTAAATGAAACAATATGAAGCAATAAAACTATCGGGAAAGAAACGAAAGGCAGAATTTACAAAACAGTCATCAGACCAATGACATACGCGGCAGAAACAAGACCTGACACAGAGAGGACAAAAAGGATATTAGAAACATCAGAGATGAAAACACTTAGAAAAATTGATGGTAAGACACTATGGGACAGAGCTAGAAGTACAGATATACGACGTAGATGCAAGGTGGAGAACATCAAGAACTGGTTAATAAATAGAAGAGTAGAATGGAACGATCATATAAGCCGAATGACAACAAATAGAGTAGTAAAGACGGCAAGAGACGGTTAACCCGTAGGAAGACGATCAGTAGGAAGATCACGAAAACGATGGAACGGCAACTTACTGGAGACACATTGAAAAATGACAGTCATGTCTATATAAAAAGAAGAAGAAGAAGACACAGGATAAACATTAAAATTGCTGCAAGAAAGATAAAATAAATCAGTCATATTAATGTAGAATAGCAGAGGACAGAGTGTTTAGAGAAAATAATGAATCAGTCATATTAATGTAGAATAGTAGAGGACAGAGTATTTGTCATAGCTTTGGACAAGTGCCCAATTAAAAAAAGAGCACAGGTCGTTCAAAAAAGATGGAACTCTAAAAAGAAAATAGAATAGATTTAAAAAAATAAAAGCATAAACATGTCTTTTCCTACTTTTTTAATATTGAAAATACGTAAATAGAACATTGAATTAAAATGTAATCTTTGATAATCTGTGATAAACCCATCACCTGAACAGTGGCGCCGATATATGTAGTTGAAATTGTTTACACTTATTTTAACTGTTTATTTTGTTATTATCTAGATATGAGTTGCGACCGATATCACAAACTTATTTAATTTTCATAAAGAGGCTCTTTAATACCTAAAATTATTACTATACAAATCTGATTCGAAATATCGTCAAAAAGTAATACACGGCATGTAAAATTTAAATTTTTAATAAAAAGTAAAAGATTAGGCATTACTTATGGGATTCAACGAACGAGCGTTAAGGAAGATTGAAGTACTAATAAGATCACCGCAATCGGACATACCCCGGGTAATGATGAATTAATTAATCGGCTAATTCTTCAGTCACCCCTTTAATATGATTTTGTCAAATTGGTCCTTTTTAGGACCAACTATTCTAATAACATATGTCTATAACTGTTAAGGGTATATCTAGAGATCAAGAAACTTTACTTTACTTAAACTTATCAGACATATGAGCTAAACACGAATGTAACTTACTTCTAGTACAGGAAACACATATAGGGCCTAACCTAGGGTATTTGGTATATAGCTGATCGCTGAAAATCACATCATATATATAGACATGCTATTTCTGTCGGAAAAGAAGCAAAGAATAACTTAAAGTAAGAAAAGACAAAACTAGTCAGCCGAGAGAACCTTTTAACGATGTTGAGCTTGGATCCACCATCTACATATTTAATGAAAAATAATACAACTACCGACATTGAGGATTTGAGCATAAAGCTTATTACGAAACCTGGACCAAAAACACTCTATAATGGCTTATCCGGATAATGAACAACTGTATTCAAATTATGGAGATACCCAAAATTTAGAGACAAGTCAAAGTTGTTACCTTGCTTAAACCTGGCAAAAAAAAGACCGGGTACGAAAAATATCCGGTATCAGGGGTGGTATTTTTCAATCTAAATGCCGCTTACGACACCTTAATTTACAGAATATTTCTCCAAAAACTATATGATATCCCCTTAGATAACAAGCTCACTTACATTGTCTGCGTATGCCAACATAAGAGAATATTTTTTGTATCACTCACTGGTAAGAATAGCAGATAAAGAACGGGGTAGCATAAAGGCACCTACACTGTATAACATTTACACAAACAAACGATCCATACCGGTAGATACTAGGACTTCTATTATATAGACGAGACACCTAATATTGCACAATAAAAATAAACTATGAATCAATTTTCAGCCAAAACCCCTGAAAAACTCGTGAGGGTTCCTTCAATTTCCTCAACATAAACGTTTTCACAAAACTGTACATCCAATCTTGTCATAAAATCATTGAACTGTAGACTTCCTATAAATTCCTTGAAAATAGTTTGTATCACACCGGGTCAGTCACAGATTATTGTTTAAAACTAAAAGGTAAATTGAGGACCAGAAATAATATTCTTCGCAAGCTTGTCAGCTAAAAGTGAGGCGCACGTCCTTCCGCCCTTAAAACATAGACGCTTGTACTATATCGTCGGCTTACAAGCAAAATACACTAAGTCAGTTTTTGTCATTTTTGACTTAATTACATATTGATATTGCAATTTGTTTACTTTATGTACTAGCAAAATCCATTAAGTATTTTCTCATCCTTGACAACACAAAACAATAAAATTTTACATTCACTAAGTCTTTAACAACAAATTTTTGTTCAGGCAAAATCCATTAAGTGACTTAGTGTATTTTGCTGAAGGCAATTATTTGACATAGTGGATTTTACTGGTTAAATTTGGTTTTAAAACTCCCGTTAAAAACGATTTAGTATTTAGTATAAAATTTTTATACAAGTTTCAGCTTGCAAAATATTTCTTCCTCGCTTTATGTGTGGTTATTGATGAGTCAGTTGTGTCCCAGAACTTGAAACGAAAAGTTCCTTATGAAACATATTGACAAAATATTTGCCAACGTTAAAAAATTGGAGAACGGTGAGTCACATAGTTTATTATTGTTAGTTTAGATTTGATTACAAAAGTTTATTCTAATGTTAGTAAAATAAATTATTTCATTTTAGAAATACTTCAAATATTACCATCAAATAATGATAATGGAAATGAAAATCAAAAAACTTTTGCAACTTTAACACCTTTGGATCCTGGATCACTTGTCAACACTACAAAAGGTAAACTATTTTTTTTTTAATTTCTCTTAAAACATTTTATTACGTTCATAGTTCATCCT
This sequence comes from Diabrotica undecimpunctata, assembly GCF_040954645.1. Classification (NCBI taxonomy): domain Eukaryota; kingdom Metazoa; phylum Arthropoda; class Insecta; order Coleoptera; family Chrysomelidae; genus Diabrotica; species Diabrotica undecimpunctata. Next base: position 88,798,395 of record NC_092809.1, on the reverse strand, counting down.
TCAATATACATTCTTACGATTACTCTAAAACAACACTCACTCATTTTGTTTTATAATTAAATTTATTTTTCCTACTACTTATTATGATGTCATAGCTTCAGTTGCAAGTTGCAAAATTTTATTTTAATTATTTTAATACTTTCACCTTTCATTCAGTAATAAAGAGTTATTAAAAATAGTTAAGGACGACACTTTTTTAAAAAGTTTTTAATAAAATTTTATGCCATTATACAAATTGAAGTTTTTTCTGAAGAAGTAGCGAATGTGTACGACTCCGATGATTCCATGAAAGATAGAGACTGGATACCGCCTGTTTCGTCAGACAATGAAAGTGATTGTTCGGAAAGGGAGGTGAGTCTAAAGAAAGAACAAAATTTGATAGTAGATGAAAACGTTGCAGGTCAAAAAAGAGAAAACCCAATAACAGAAGAGAAACGAGTAAGGTGGAACCAAGCGAAACCAGCGCTTTGGAAAAGAAGCATAGAAAGAAAAAAGAAGATTGAAGGTTTACCTTATAAAAGCAGAACAGGAAAAACGCAGGCACCAAAGCTACCTAAACCTGTTGATTGCTCTCGTTGCAGGTATAAATGCAGTAACAATTTTTCACCGGAGGATCGTACTGAATTATGTCGTACTTACTGGAATTTAGAATTTAACAGGCAAAGAGATTTTATATTAATGAACGTTTTGTCTAAAGAAGTGAAAACACGTAGACCTAGAAAGGGCAATGACGGCAAACAAAGAAATAATGCTAAAAACTACTTTTTAAGTAACAATCATAAGATACAAGTATGCCAAAAGTTTTTCTGTGCAACACTCTGTATTTCAAATTTACCAATCATCAATGCATTTCAATATAAAAGTCAGAGTGGGGAATATGGAGGTGAAGACAATCGAGGTAAACATATTCCGTGCAACAAAACATCGGATGAAATTAGATTAAGAGTGAAAAATCATATTGAGAGTTTCCCAGTGATGGAAAGTCACTATACAAGGAAGTCAACAAAAAGACTCTACCTAGATAAAAATCTGAATATAAAAAAGATGCATGGTCTCTTTTTAGAAGATTGCCAAAGAAATAATATGCCAAAAGTAAGCAGCATTACTTACAGACGAATCTTCTGTAAGGAATATAATTTTTCCTTTTTCAAACCAAAGAAGGATCAATGCATGACTTGCAGCGAATATGAAAAGGCCGCTCCAGAGGAGAGGACAAAGCTGGAACAAAAGTATCAGATGCATTTAGAAAGAAAGGATGCAGCTATAAAAGAAGAAGAAGCCGACAAACAGAGAGCTACTGATGAAAATGGTTTCATATCCATTTCCTGTGACATGCAAAGTGTGTTACATATTCCAACATCTGAAATTAGTTTGCTTTATTATTTACGGAAACTAAACTTATACAATTTTACAATTTATGAATCTGCTCCACCCAATGGCGCATTTTGTTATTTTTGGACAGAAGTAAATGGAAAAAGGGGTAGCTGTGAAATTGGCACCTGTTTGTCACTTTATATACAATCATTAACAGAGAATAGAAAAAATGTGATGCATTTAACTATCTTCTCTGATACGTGTGGTGGCCAAAATCGTAACATTCAAGTAGCCGCTGTATTGCTTCATACTGTCCAATGCCATCCAACCCTTGATGTCATTGAACAGAAGTTTATGGAGAGTGGGCATTCCTACATGGAAGTGGATTCTATGCACAGTTCCATCGAAACCGCCAAGCACAAAATAGATATTTTTAGTGTACATGAATACGAGAATATCTTTAGAATGGCAAGAAAAAACAGAAAAGGTGATAAATCTGCTTACAAAACAAGAGAAATTGAACATAACGAATTTTTGGATTTGAAGAAACTGGATCAGATGATGATAATAAATAAAAACAAAGACTTTGAAGGAAATACTGTTAATTGGCTAAACGTGAAATGTTTTAGGTATCAAAAACAGTTGCCCAATGTCATTCAATATAAATATAATTTTGCAGATGAGTATAAAAGTATACATGTTAATTTTAAACGAACCCTTAGCAAGAGAAATGTTAAAGAAGACGTTTCAAAAATTCTAACTATTCCTAAATTGTACACTAAGCAGTTGCCAATTTCTGAAGCAAAAAAAAGGGACTTGGTGAAACTTTGTAAAAAAAATATTGTACCTCCTGCTCTTCACTGTTGGTACGAGAGTTTACCAACTTCAACCTTAGTAAGGGACAATGCAGCCGAACCATCATCTCTTAGTGATTCAGAGGATGAAGAAATACTATAAATTAAAATATCAACATTTTAAATAATTTTATACTATCATATTTTACTTAATAAAAAATCGTTTTTTAATTTTTTTCACTAATTTTCTATGAGGTTATTTAAGTACTTTCTATAAGACCAAACTTTAAAGTACGAATAAGTCAACAATGCGATTATAAAAGTACAAGCAAAATACATTAATTTTTCAGTTTCAGGTAAAACACATTAAGTCATTGCGAGGTTAACAAAAACTAGTTTATTATAGTTCTTCCTTTATTAGATTTAATATTTTTTTTATAAAAGATTGTTCTTAAAACATGTGTGAAGATATACAGAGTGGAGATTTTATTAAAAAAACTAACGCGGATCCTTAAATTATGAATAAGAAGATGAGTCAAATTTAAAAATGCAATAACTCAAAAGCCACTTTTTTGACTTAGTGCATTTTGCTTGTAACCCGACGATATGCTTCTGCTGCCGAATATACCTTGTTAGACAAATTAACCATTCTTTCTTTTTGTGCACACTACTACCCATTTTAATACAAAATTTTATTAATCAGATGCTTACATAAAATGTACAAAGACATACTCACGTAAACAAAATATATTACGAAATTTCTGTAATTAAAAAAAACATCAAGTTCGGCATTGAACTAATAAAATTATATTAAATAAAAAAACAACATCTTTAAAAATACAGAAAAAATAAAATTTTCTATGCAAGCGAACATTCCATTAAATAATAAGCTCAAAATCCTTTTGTATCTACATACCTGTTTTTTAAAGAACCAGTTACATTTTAGTTCTTAGTTATACCAGGTAATATGATATCCTCTGTTACACAGTGTAATGCGTATGACATTCCACTGTCTACAAACAGTAGATAAAAATAAGGAGCCCATATAAACCGTTCCGGGTATATGTTGAAAATATACGGTATAATCGCACAGTTGCCAAACTCTCAGAGCTTACTTAAACCGATAAACGTATGGTTCAAATATACATTGAAGAAGATCTGTACGACCCCTATATTTATATATATATATATATATATATATATATATATATATATATATATATATATATAGATCTAGCGGTTAATGAGGGCTCCGTACAAAAACGGTATTATACTAACTCCAGGCGAATATACACCGTGTATATTATTATCTGGGTAGCGCTTTATGTGGACTCCGACCAACACGTCGGATTAAGTGGACTCCGTAATAGGTTAAAACACTTTTGGGATCCGTATACATTTCTTTGCGTACACAACTAAACCCCTCCGATGTTGCCAATAATTTGATTAGTCGTAGATTTTTAAATTTTACAGCAGGTACATTTTGGAACTTCAAATTTATTTAAATATCAATCAATTTAGTCATCAAGAAATTTCACAAATACTTACTTGGTTAATGTAGTTAAATATTTTATGGTGGTAATTTATATTACTTGCTTTAATTATAGATAAACTGAAATTAGTGTCTATTATAAACTTTGAAAAGGAAAGTGTCCATTTTTATGTACTAGTATTTTTTTAATGCATTGGCACTGAAACATTTATTATATTATAAATGTACGTTCCGATGTTTCGATTGCTACAGTGTATGACTTACAATATTTGTTTCATCAAGCAGTAAAATTTAAATTATAATAATTTATAAATCAATCTTAAAATTATAATTTTTTACTGTCTAATTTAAATATTTCGATTTTTTAATGTAGGGAATTCAATATACTACTATACTTTAGATACACATAAACACATGGATATACTTATGGTAGATACTAACAATCAGTAGTGAGTCATTACCCAGATATAATATTTCGGTGTCTTGGTAACTTAATTTTAGCCAACATATCTATTACAATTACATATAATATGTTCGGCCTTATCGTTTTAAATACTTTGTCGCTTGTGCAAGCTATTATTATTTTCAATGTTAAATCATTGTTTTTTGTATCTTGCGTTGTCAGGCATATAATTTTTAATTTAGAAGTACATGTATGTATAATATTCTTTTTTCTGTCACTTGGTTTAAATATAGTACACTTACATTCTTCTTGCTTATTTATTTTTATTCGTAATACTTATCAAGTATGTAATAACGTACCCGTTGTTGTAAAAATCAACAACGGGTACGAAAGATATCACCAGGTAATATGATATCCTCTGTTACACAGTGTAATGCGTATGACATTCCACTGTCTACAAACAGTAGATAAAAATAAGGAGCCCATATAAACCGTTCCGGGTATATGTTGAAAATATACGGTATAATCGCACAGTTGCCAAACTCTCAGAGCTTACTTAAACCGATAAACGTATGGTTCAAATATACAATGAAGAAGATCTGAACGACCCCTATAATATATACACGTGAACTAAGCGATATACATTTATGATACAGGGGTATTTACGGGCTCCAAAAAATTTTTATAAATTATTAAACTCTACATGTTGATGAATCGACTGAACCAATATTACGGAATTGTCAAGTGAGCTCCGTATATCGGTATCCACTTGACCACGGAGCTCAATTGAACCTGAATTTTAACATGGGCGGAGTTCACTTTATGCCGTAGATATATATATATATATATATATATATATATATATATATATATATATATATATATATGTTTATATATATATATATATATATATATATATATGTATGTATGTGCTTTTTAATTAGTGGTCTAAGCTTTCGTCAATGATTATTGACATCATCAGAGTAAACTATAAACAACAAGAGAACAAAGTAGTTTGTTTGTAGTTTACTCTGATAATGCCAGTAATCATTGACGACAGCTTAGACTATTAATTAAAAAGCACATCTAACGAAGCACCCGAGTTTTATTTTGCTTCCTCTGGGATAAAAGGGTATCTCCCAATATTATCTCCAATGACGTCATCATCAATGGCAATGAAATCAGCAAACTCGTCATCATTGTTCAGGTGGGTTAGTTCTTGACCTTGCTGTTTTAACCTCAACCACTCTGCTACAGGATATTCATCTTCTTCCTTTTCTACCTCAGTCTGTGTCCACCCCGCATGACCGAAACATTTTCTGATGGTTTTTTTATCTAAGAGTGTCCATGCTTTGTGGATGAAATTTATGACATCTAATAAAGTACCAGTTGATTCACCACGGTTTTCCACATTATTTAGAATCCGCTTACCTTAAAGTTTTCTGTAGTGTACTTTAAGGGACCTTATGATGCCCTGATCCATCGGTTGCAGAACAGATGTGTAATTTGGGGGTAAAAAGAAGGAATGTTTTTTAATTCGTTAACTTTCGGATGGTCTGTACAATTGTCAACAATTAAAACAATCTTTCGATGTCCTAACTCTCTGTCCTATTTCAAAAGTTCTCCACTAAAAATCTCTGCTGTCATCCACGATTTTTGATTAAATTTATATGTGACAGGAAGCTGATTCACACCTCTGAAACATCGTGGTTTTTAAGATTTCCCATTGACGACTGCCTTTATTCGGAATCAGACATGTTGGCACACGCGAGTACAATTACCCTTTCTTTTGATAACTTGCCACCTATGCAACGTTCATTTTTGAATTTGAGGGTCTTATCTGCAGTAAATTAAAAAAATGTCCCAACTCGTCGACATTAAAAGCATTATCGTCACTATAAGTTTGTCTTATTGTAGGCCATGACTTCAACCAGTTGTCGGTGACTTCTTTGAAAAGACTCTTCGCTTCACCGCAAATTTTTCCACACCTAATTTCGTGCCTGGCCTTAAACCGGCTCATACACCCACTCGATGCTTTAAAATTCTCATCTCCACCTAGCACCTGCGAAAACTGTGTTGCTTTTTCTTGAAGCAGTGGTCCACTTATTGGAACATTCGCTGCCCTGTTACGGTAAGCCATTTGGCCATTGCAGTATCGAGTTCTTTATTAGTTGTGGCACGTAGTTTTTTCGATTTACCCGAAAAAGACCAGCCTGCTTAGAAAATCTTGTGTTTATTTTTGAGCATGGTAGATAGAGTGGACCTTGAAATTCTTCTTTTACGACAAACTTCAGCCTAAAGTTAAAATCAAATTTAAATAATAATATACTGTTGAAAGTGCATCATATGATCTTTTTGGTTCTCTGTAAATTAATGTTTTTACATATTTTTATATACATGTACCATTACCACATGTATTTTGCTGTGCAAAGTTGAGTTAATTTGTAAACTGTATTCAGTTCAATTAATTGTCTATACAACCTAATATTTAATGTCCATTATCATAAGCTTCTTTACACATTTTATATCTTTGACTGCTACATATCTTGTTAAGGTAACCCACTTATAATAACTTTTCCATGGATGTTTGGTTTTTCATATTATTCTTTTTAGATGAACTGATGATGCTTCTTGATTAAGAAGCGAAACGTCTTCAATAAATAGATGAAGTAGCCACCTTATTTGTCGTTTATTTCTCCATTTTGACCGAAAAACCCACCACTCTTCGAGTGTTCCTTAGTTTATATATATATATATATATATATATATATATATATATATATATATATATATATATATATATATATATATATATATATATATATATATATATATACAGGGCAGTCCTTAAGTAATTTTACAAAAAACATCAGTAGCTTCTATCCCTTAAAATATTACGATTTAAGCCAACTCGCTTTAATTAAATAATGATATTAAGAGAGATACAGGATTGTTCAATCACAAATTAAACCCTTAATTTGTAATCTCACATTGTTCTTAATTTTCTAATTTTCCTTTATATAAGTGTAATAGAATCTATATCATACTTTAATTACGAGGATATTTACCTTCCTGCAGAATTCGGTAACTTGCTTAATTATTGCAAAATTTCCTAGGCCGGAAAATAATTGTACAAAGTACAAATTTGCAAATTACACGATACAATACAATGGACTTTGTGATAAATTGGCGCCTTATTTGTGAGATTGTAAATTGGAGTTGAACGCTTTTTAGCACGAAGAATAATATTCACATCATACAGAAATAATTGTTTGAAGTTCCGTCTAATGTACTTCTTAGATATCAATAAAACATTTACTCCACGATTTAGAAATTATTTCACATCGTCGAACGAGAAGTTGGACATAAGCCGAATTATATTTATCCATCGATTTTATCCGGGGTATTGAGTTGAAATTAAAATTTTTTTTTTCTACAACTTTTATGTTTGTGAATATTTATGCATAAAAATTTGTAACTGCGGGTTTTTGACTATGAGGAATTATAATTTGATGCAGCTGATAGAGGGCACCACATATGCCACTATGTGGCATACATTTGCACTTAACTTTTTTGATCTTCAAGTTAGCGCTATTTGGGTCAAACAATATTAAAGATACACTACTTCAACAGAAAAAAGTTAACTATTAATAATTTTAAAATTCAACAGTTTTCGAGATAATCGCTGCATCGCGAAAGTCAGCTGCATAACTCTGATTTAACGCAATTACTACTGTAACGAAGGAAAAATAGACAAAAACATCAATACTTCTGAATTTTGGTATGAAATACCTTTAACTACATAAGTTAATAGTTTCCGATATATTAAAGGAAAAATAATAATCGCTAATATTTTTGTACATACAACAGTAGGATCATTAATAAAGTGTTATAGGATTTAACATAAAACAATTTACGTTTTATTTTAAATTAAAGTTAAAATAAAATACATTTCATTTACAAACCAAATTAAGAAATAGATAAACTAAATAACATTCAAATTGTTGTCAAAGTAAGTTTTCGTTACGTCTACCACTTTTTTCATGCATTTATCAATACATTCCATAAAATATCGTCTCATATTAAATAGCGTCGATGGTTCAAAAGAAACTGCTGCTGAATTTATTTCTTCCCAAAGTTGGTTGGGAGTGTTTATGGGATTCTTTTAGACACGCTAATTCATTTTATTCTATACACCAAAATCGAGCGGATTAAATTCTGGGTTACATGGTAGCCAAGGAAAATGACTACCACGACCAATCCAGCGTTCAGAAAAGTTGATATTTAAGTAGGTTATCACTGCACTTATATACACCATCTTCCATGAACCACATATTTTCCATAAGTTTGTAACGATTTAATTTGCCTACCACATTGAATGTCACTTGTAACAATATATAATTGCTTATAGGGGGTTGAAAGTGGGGACTGAGGCAATTACTGGGCTGGAGATAGGGTAAGAAAATAAATTGAAACGTTTGCCAACGGCTACTCTTGTTTTGGTTGGAGAGCTGGGGTCGTGAATAAGTTTTCTTTATTTAGGTAACTATACCAAAAAAGAAATAAACAAAAAATACTTACAGAGATTTCCTGGGCAACAAACACAAGAAGATTTCTAAACTATTTAAATTGGACTCTGTTTGAAAAAATCCTCCTTCTGGAGAGAAAGAAAGACTTTCCTTTCCTAAAAAATTTTTAAGGATTAAAATGTTTTCAAAGAAAATAATTTTAAACTTTTGGTTTAAAGAGAAGCATTACGTATTTATTATTATTTGACATAAACAGTTATTACAAATAAAATTATCCGAATTTATCAACAAACCTTACATTTGCGCTATTTGTATCAATTATTATAAATCGAAACATCCTAATTTTGATCAACATTACTTACATTGAGTTTAACCTGTAGCGATAAGCTAATTACGAATAATTATAACTTTTCTGTTCAAAAATTAAATAACAAATCTCATAATAAAATTTACATTTTCACAGTTGGAAATACTTATACAAAAATATATTAATTTCTTCTTTAACCTTGCAGACGTAGCATTTTTGATGTATGGGAAACGAAATATTATATTGTAAGCAATGACATCACAAGAGACCAGGCCGATAATATTTGAGTTTATTGTCAGGCTTTTAAAACAAAGAATGTGTGTTTAGTTTAGTAATCAATCAGTCACCATTGGCATCGGTCAGCGATACATACAAAAATACCTTCCCTTCGAGAATTAATTACGTTTTACGAAAATAAATATTATTAACAGTTTTTTCTACGTTTTATTCGATTTTATTATTATTTTTTTTTTCATGGAAAATAAGTTCATCACACACGCATCCACACAACCACGGAACAAAACTTAAAAAAAAAACAGAACTAAAATTTTGGTTATGTACCAAATGAGATGTCGAAATGAAATATGAAACTTTTTTGAATTATTAATTAAAGTAAACTTTAATTTAAAAGAAGACTTTAAAAACTTTATAAAGTTAACTTGATTTTAAAGAAGACAAATATGACAATTAGCTAATCCATAAAACTAATAATTTTATTTACTTATTGATATTTTTTTAATTTGTCATGAAAGCAAATCTTAATTGATTTTACTTGGAAAAATTTTAACAAAACCTTGCTTCACTGGCTGTCTATTTCCTTTTAAATCATTAAGGTTTATTACCATGGACTTGGATACAAATTAAACACACTGTCCTAAACAACCTGCAAATGGTCTGGATGGACCCATGAACATACAAAATGGATTAATCTTGTAGAGGTCAAACATTGAATTGGGCTTCAGATTACCCTGGATGATAACAAAATGTATTCTTCAAAACTTGGCTTCTTAATTCTTACTTAAAACCTTGTGGACTTCTTAAAACTTTGGAAACGCTGTTTTTCAAAACTCTCCTCATGTACTACTGAATTCAAAAGAACGGTGATTAACTAACTCACTGAACAAAGACTGCCAAATAGCATTTTGAGTTTAAATTTACCTCTTAACTCATCAAATTAAGCAAAAAAAATGTCGGGTTTGAAAAGTATATAATCAAGATCTTATCTGTCCCGAACCCAAATCTGCCTCTCCCACTGCTACTACACTTTACACTATTTTTCAATGACAAATACAAATAACAAATAACGAATTTGAAGAAAATTCGGACTAAACAATGAAACTGACTACTTTTGGCAGCGGCTCGAGGAGTGATCTCATCTTTCCAAATCGGTATTAACATAAACGGAAAAATTCTTGTTTATTTGATGCGCAAATCTTCAGGCGGCATCAAAATCAAACACATAGCAATTTGTGTCATTATAAAAAAACTAAAGTTGTTTATATTATCAATCTCAGCGACGCAAAAAGACCGAGAATATTTTTCGTTTTTTCAATATATACGAGGTAAATCGAAATGCTACAATACCCCCACGTAAGAGCGAAAACTGGACAAATAGGAACAGTTTTCGTTTAGGGCAAACAGAATTTAGGTTGGAACAACAGTAGCATTTTCTAGCTATTGTAACAGCACAAGTATCAAGGGGTAGCATAAAATACGTTAAAGTCTATTGCGACTCCAGTAAATCAAACAAAAAAACTAACAACAACTATAACCAAAAACTATTTGTTCTAACTGATATGTTATTAACATATTTACATTCAAAATAAAACTAGATGCTCGACTTGATGAATCAGCACCAGGTACAATTCGTTGACTCTTAGGCATAATGACCATCTCCGTGTGAAGGCGGGTCGGGCCGCTCAAGTAGAATACCTTCACGGCTTCTCCTGCTTGTCGTAAAAGGCGACTAAAAGAAACAGCTGTCCGCTGTCCACTACCTCGCTCAACGCTCAACTATCATACGACACCCACCTCTACCCATCATATACGTCCTGATACCCAAACCTATACCCGAGGAGAAACTCGGGTGTTTACGAGTGGAAAAACTAGTGGAAAAAACCACTGAGAAAAAATGAATATGCATAGAACAGGCACTATGCATCATTCTAATATATCGCCACGCTAACCTCAAGGTGTAACACCATCGTGCCAAAGGGGTACATTGCCCAAGAGGAAAAATGGGTCTCAAGCGATGCCCTAAGGAGGGGGCCAACCGAAGGGGATTATAGCCTTGGCGGAGTATGGACGCACTGCCCCGCTGGACCGAAGAATCGACCTAACTTGTGGGAAGAAAAACGGAAAAATATTTATTAAAAAAGAAGGTAAGTATAGGGGTAGGGAAGTCTATGGAGGATATAGGCGAAGAGAGGCTGGCGACATTAGCGGAAAAGGAAGAAAAGGACGGTCAGGAGGAAAAAAAAAATGAGGAGCCACAGGAGAAGAACGAAGGGGAAAACGAGGACATAGGTGAAACAGTGGAGGAGAATAGCAGTGGAAAAGAAACGGGGGAGAGTAATGACGAGAGTGAATAGACGACCAACATTAACAGAAAAAAAAGGAAATCGCACGGAGAAAAAGACATAGGAGCTGGTGGAAATAAGAATGAAAGTAAAATAAATTTAAAAAGAAGTGAAACAGAGAAAGGAATGTCAAAAATGAGGGGATGCATCGACAAGTTGGTGAACCTAACAAAGATGGTGGCAAATACGAAGAGCGAGATCAAACAGGAAGCCGTAAAGGTAAGGCAGATTTGGTGCGAAATGAAAAGAAACATTAGAGAGTTAATGTAATAGCGCTAAAGAGGATATTGAGTAAAGAGAAGGTATAAGAAGATGCGTAGCAACGTTTAACAACGGCTACTCAGGCTTTTTCTGGAGAGCTGGGCCGCAGATAAGTGAATGACAAGGGGGCTGGAATGAGGTATCTACAAAAATGAAACAAAAAGGGGTACTTACATAAATTTCCTGGACAAACACAATACAAGAAGGTTCTTAAGCTATTTAAAATAAGGACGTCGCTTAAAAGAATCTTTCTGCTGGATGAAAGAAAGGCTCTTCCTTCCTAAAAAAATATAAAAAAAGGGTAAGAAACTTTTTAAAAAAAATAATACTCTTTTTTAGGGGAAAAATTACACATTTATTGTTGTCTTACCACAAACAGTTACAAATATAATTAGTAATACAAAATAACAAAAAACCAACTTACTATATTACTATCGGTTTACAAACTCTAGAAGTTGGAGATACTAAAAGAACAATTGTTAATGGGCGATATTTTGTAGCAGAAATAAATTATTACAAATGAAAAATATCTTTTTAAATGGAACTATGCATATAGGTTAAGATTAAAAAACAAAACAAAACAAAAACTAAACTTTGAGAATAATTAATATGACAGCTTAGCCACACCCTAACATTAAAAATTACATATTTATTACAATTTCTTAACTTGTCATGAAAGCAATTATTGATGGAAAATATCTATTTTTACCTTAAAAGTTCAACAAAAGGCTACCTGAATTTCACTAAATGCTATTTTTTCTCCTTAAAAATTTCTGGGGTTAAAACTGGATTTAGATTTACTGCCACACAAACAACTGCGGAAATATTCTGTAATGGCGACCATGGTCAAACAAATTGATGGTGGAAGCTGCGCACTGAGACGCGATCTTTGGAACTCGGCTTCCTAAAAATTCAAACACAATGGAACCATGTGGGCATCTTCCAAATTTGTTGGAAACAAATCCCTCAGATGAGATACGGCTTGAAACAAAACAGTGACTACTCTTTTACATACAAGTATAATTTACTTTTTTTTAACAAATTTGCCAGTTCCTTCAAACTAAACACGCCGCGTCTGCTCTCTCTAAAATTTCTTCCAAATCCCTTTTTTAATTTACCGCACTGGATACTGCTTTCTTTAATTTCCATTTTTGTTTATTCCTTATCTTCTTGTAAAACTTTCTCCCATTTCCATTCCATCGGTTTCATTTTTTTTTTGAATATCTTTAATCTCCTTTTTCTGCGTTTCTAGTTTCTTATTGGTTTCTTTAATCCTCTGATTTACTTCTTCTTTCATTGTCTTTAAGTAGCTCTTTACATCATCTTCACACTAACTTTAACGAAAGCTACTGCCGAAAAACTGAGGGTAACACAAAGGCGAATGGAGAGATCAATGCTGGGTCTGACCTTGAAAGATCGCGTGAGAAATGAGGAGATACGCCGACGAACTGGCGTTGACGATATTATACTGCGAATCAATAAACAAAAGTGGAGGTGGGCTGGACATGTTGCTAGAATGGAAGACGGAAGATGGACGAAGAGATTATTGGAGTGGAGACCAAGAGCCGACAAGCGAAGTCGAGGCAGACCACCCACCCGATGGACCGACGACCTAAGGAGAATAGAAACAAACTGGATTGCAGCAGCTAGAGATAGAGAGAACTGGAGACGTTTGGAGGAGGCCTATATCCAACAATGGATGTGAAAACGGGGCTGGATGATGATGATTACATCATCTTCATACTTTTCCATTCTGTTTTCTACTTTCACGAAATTTTCTTCTTGTTGCTTCGTCATTGTTCTCGTTTTATCTTGTTGTCGTTCCATATTTTTTTTCTTCTATGTTTTCTTCTTGTTGTAATTTTACCAGTATTTTTATTTTCTAGTTTATTTTCGTTTTGCTGTGCTTTTATCATGTATTTACTTTCTTCTTGATTATCGTGCTGTTTTTTCATCATTGTTTTGGTTTCTTCTTGTTGTACTTGCATCATCATTATTGATTTTTCTAACATGTTTGTTTCTTGTTTCTCCTTAACTACATTCCACAAATACTTTTTTTTTCTCTGTTATCGTCTTTCCTTTCCTGCATTTTACTTTGTTTTCTTGTGACCGACATGTTTACATGTTTACTCTTTTACACCAGAAACCAAAGCAAACCTTTCAAATCGATAAAGTTTTCCCGAATTGTTATATTGAATACTTACAAAATATATTAAATCCCTTTAAATAATTTTTCAAATGTGTATAAAATTTACATATACCAATTGTTTTAAAATTCAGAGAAAATGAAAAATATCCAATTATAAAACATATATGCTTATACTTCTATTCTATTTTCCACTATTATGCCCGGTATTTCTTTAGAGTCCTCCACGTTTTGGAAACAGTTATTATGATATTGAAATTTTATCTAAATTTAAATACAGTTACTGATTTTATAACTTTCATTAATTTGACATAGCAAACAATTAATTCATTTAATTAGTATTCCATTCAAAATATATCTCAATGATCTTAATTACAGTAGCCAACTTCAAGGATTGTTCGACTCGAGCAGTCAAACAGTACGGACGTGCTCAAGAGAGAAGAGTGCTTAGGTGGGGGCGACTGACCTATTGTCAACGGAGCTTTTCAGCTCCCGGTGGGTAAGACACCGAGTGTGGCATAGGCACTTGTCCTACATATTAGCGAAAAGCGGATGCGAGGTTGTTACTAGTTAAACCGTCGAGGAGCTGTTTTTATAGGCTCCTCGCGGAGGCTATAATAGCTTCGCGTTTGCGAAGAATTCGGGATCACCTCAGTGTGTCGTCAGGGATGACACTGTAAGGCCTTGACATTTGACAAGGTCGGACAGAAACGGCCCCTGCTCCTGAGGTGTGAGAAACAGGAAGAGGATCCCTCACTGTGAATACAGGGAGTGAACTACCGCGAGGTACCTGGGACGGCACCCAGTAAGCCGTACTGACAGCGGTCAGTCGGTGGAAAAAAAACAGAGTCGTCTAAGTAGAATTTTCTTATATCTTATGAACTATTTGTTCACTGCCTTACGGCAATATGAGTGATATTCCCCCCCCCCAGAAAGTGTTATCACGCAGATGACAACACAAGAAGAAGAAGAGAATGATTTAGCCGAATCATCAAACCCCTCTGTTGACAGCTCGATCGAGCTATATGTTGTGAATTTATTAAAAGGTTCAATATTTATAACACTTACGGATTTAATTTATTTCTTTATTTATATTAACTTATCTGACAATAATTTATTATATCCGTACGTACAAATTCGCGAGCGCGGGTCTTGAGTATTAATTGTCTCTCCATATAAAAATGTTGTATTTATATACGAAATCCTGATATACTGGAATAGTCGAGAACATCAAGTTGGAGAATTCACCATAATTTGAATCTAGACTTCCACCGAAATTTCTACAATAAAACAGAATAATTAGTCATAAAAGTTAGGCCAGTATATTTATCGTAACATTGCCCCCCTCTTAAAAGATGGTTCCTCCTGGAACCTTGTCGGGACTGGAACCGGAACTGTATGCTGGTATCGGCAACTGGACCCTCTTTTACAACTTCCAGTTGTATAAAAATGACAAGGGACGGTTTTCTCTCCGCACCAGTAACTATGCGGATTGCAACAGACTAACACCTGGACTTCGGTGTCTTTAAAGATCTCCTCCACCATATTTCGGATAACCCTCCAATCTAATTGGCGGCACTCCAACTTTGGCATGGCTAACTTTTGCACGTCGGACTCTAGTACGTGCTCTCTCAATTGAAGTAAGGCTTCCCATACATCTCGGTAGGTAGGTTGGTCACGGGCAGTGTCTTTTGTTACCAGGTAGAAAAGGTAACGTGATGCATCTTGGAGTTTCAAGGTTTTACCGGGAGCTGGCACCTGGCATTGAAGTTCTGCAACTCGACCAAACTTCCTTCGAAAGACGGATGCCAACCCTGGTGCGTCTTTGATACTGGCCGGGATGGTAAGGGCCAGCGAGTAGTCATCGGGGAGCGCGAGTAGATCTTGCTTTTCTTCAGTGGTAACACCATGTCTTGCTTTACCGGTACCTCCATAGGCACCCATGAATTCCTCAAACGTGAGGTCAAACACATCTTGGACTTGGTTTACTTCCACTTCTTCATCTACGTCGTGGTCACCTTCGAAAGATGCCAACCGGTTATGGTGTACTATCATCGGCTTTCCCCTCGGAATCTTGCTTATTCGGTAGATGACATCGTTGATCTTCTCCATGATGAGGTATGGACCTTCCCAAAACTGCTGCAGTTTGGGAGAACAACCTATTCGCTTCTTGGGATTATACAGCCATACTTTGTCGTTCTTCTTAAAGCAACCCTTTTCGGCTTGTGTATCGTACCGTTTCTTCATTCGGTCGCTAGCGATCTGAAGGTGGGAACGGACCAACTCATGTACATCGTCCATTCTTCTTTGTAATTCGATCACATAATCTTCACCTGCTACATCTTCTCCAGGTCGACACCCAAATTCTAGATCACAAGGTAGTCGCATTTCGCGTCCGAATAGGACTTTGGCTGGTGTCTGGCCTGTTGATTCGTTAACAGCAGATCTGTAGGCCATTGTGAAGAACGGAAGGTATTGGTCCCAGTCTCGCTGATGATCGGACACCATCTTTGTCAAATACTTGCCAACTGTCCTATTCATTCGTTCTACCATACCATCCGATTGCGGATGATACGCGGTAGTTCTTGTTTTCTTCATGCCTAGTCTATCACATATTCCTTGGAATAGATCACTTTCGAAGTTCCTGCCTTGGTCACTATGGATCTCCAAAGGCACTCCAAATCGGCTGATATATTCTTGGATCAACTTATCTGCAACGGTGGCGGCCTTCTGGTCTGGAAGTGCATAAATCTCGACCCACTTAGTGAAGTAATCCATTACTACCAACATGTACTTGCCCCCATTTTCACTTTCTGGAAATGGCCCTGCAATGTCCAAAGCTATTCTTTCAAACGGGCTTCCAACATTATATTGTCTCATAGGAGCTCTCCTTTTCCGGTGAGGCCCGTTACTCGTAGCACAAATAGTACATTTCTTACACCAGTCTTTTACGTCGTCGGAACTGTTCATCCAATAAAACCGTTCCCGAATTCGCTGAAGGGTTTTCCTTACACCAAAATGCCCTCCCGATGGACTGTCGTGTAACTGACGAAGTACTTCGGCTATTCTGCTCTTTGGGATCACCAACTGTCTTCTTTTCTCTGAACCGTCATCATTTTCCAGGACTCGTTTGAGCAAGCCATCTTCGATGATAAATGAGTCCCACTGGGCCCAATACGTCTTAACTACTGAGCATAGGTTTGATATTTCCTGCCAAGGTGGTCGACGGTTTTCCTCTTTCCATTTTCGGATTTTCTGTATAACTGGATCTCTCTCTTGTTCTTCCCTTATCTTAGTAGGCGTCCAGTCGTCGTTGACAATCGTCGTTCTTAGCACTGCTGCTTCCTTGGATTCCGTTTTGTTGCAGTGGGAACACTCTGCGGGGCATGGCCTTCTGGAAAGAGAATCAGCATTTCTGTGGCTAACTCCGGCTCGGTGCTCAATCTTAAAATCGTATTCTTGGAGTCGTTCGATCCACCTGGCTATCTGACCCTCTGGATTCTTAAACTGCATCAACCACTTAAGGGCGGCATGGTCGGTTCGGATTAAAAACTTCCTTCCATAGAGGTATTGATAGAAGTGCTCTACTGATTTAACTACTGCTAGAAGTTCTCTTCTCGTGACGCAATAATTCCGCTCAGGTTTTGAAAGAACTTTACTAAAATATCCGAGGACTCGTTCCTGTCCTCCTTGAATCTGAGACAGCACTCCTCCAATTCCCACATTACTTGCATCCGTATCTAAGATGAACTCTCCTTCTGGCAGTGGATACCCCAAAATTGGTGCTGTTATTAAATGCTTTTTCAACGTTTCAAAGGCATTTTGGCAGTCTATATCCCAGCGGTATTCTCTTGCTTCCTCTGTAAGTCGCGTTAATGGCTTAGCGATATCTGCAAACTTCTTAATAAACCTCCGGTAGTAAGTACATAGTCCAAGAAAACTTCTCACTTGATGTTTGTCAGTTGGTTTTGGCCATTCCTTAATGGAATCGATTTTTCCCTTATCCACGGCCACTCCTTCTTTACTGACTATATGACCCAGATAATTGACTTTACCTTGAAATAGCTGGCACTTCTTGGGGTTTAGCATCAATTGGGCAGCTTTAAGTCGATTAAAAACGTTTTCTAAATTCCTCAAATGATCTTCGAATGTCTCCCCCAAGACGATTATGTCATCTAAATAAACCAGGCATGTTTTCCAAGATAACCCTCTCAACACATTTTCCATAAGCCTCTCAAATGTCGCAGGAGCATTACAAAGTCCAAATGGCATAACGTTGAATTGCCACAATCCAGATCCTGTGGTGAAGGCTGTCTTTTCTTTATCGACTGGGTCCATTTCTACCTGCCAGTATCCAGACTTCAAATCTAAAGTAGAAAACAATTTACTTCCAGCCAATGTGTCCAATGTGTCATCGATCCGAGGCAGAGGATAACTATCTTTCTTGGTAACGTTGTTCAGCAAACGGTAATCCACACAGAACCTCGTCGTTCCGTCTTTCTTCTTAACCAGGACCACCGGAGAGACCCATGGACTCGTAGAAGGTTCTATCACCCCGTCTTTCTTCATTTCCTGAACAATCGTTTCAGCTTCCTCTCTCTTCGCCTGTGGTAATCGTCGAGCTGTTTGACGAATTGGCTTAGCATTACCAGTATCAATTTTATGCTTAACAACGGTAGTTCTTCCCGTCTTTCCTCCTTTCGGTACGAAAATATCACGATACTGCCGAAGAAATTCCCTTAATTTCCTTTTCTCCATCTGATTTAGAGACTGTCCTGCAACTGCAACCATTTGGTCGAATTTGTCGTTGGAATTATCAGATGTTGTCGCCTGACGAATTATGGATGTCACAGGTACACAAGTTCCTACTTTTGTCTCTTTCTTTATGGTCACTGGGTAGTCGTTGACATTGATAAGTCTCACAGGAATTTCTTTAGCCGAAGTCACCAATTCCTTTCCAATTATGATTCCACGGCCAACCTCATCGTCGTGGTTCCAAGGCTCCATCATAACAGGTCTCCCTTCGTCTACAATTCCCTGTAGTCGCGCTACTATGATCGTTTCGCTTCTCGCAGGCACGACTGTATCTTCTGTAATGGCTGCTTGCACAGTGTTGTCATTATGTGGATGGAGAAATACCTCCTCGTTGCCAACTTTGATTACCTTATTCTTAAAATCCAATTGGAATCCATGCATATTCATTACGTCCATTCCTAATATAACATCCTCTTCGATGTCAGCAACTATAACAGTATGGACAAACTTTTCTGCTCCAATTCCCAATTGTACCTGGATTTCTCCATGAATGTTGGCATTTTCACCTGTAGCGGTCCGAAGTCGCAACCTCGTTGGTAACAGTTTCTTTCGGCTGTTTATAACTGTTGGACGTATAATGGTTCTGGTCGCTCCGGTATCCACCAACAACGTATGTCTTTTACCATTTATTTCTCCATCTACATATACACTATCTTCACGACATTTCAAAGAAGCTATTAGTATAAGAGGGTCTTTGGAAAAGTTCCGGGTCGAAGCTGCTCCCCTAAAGCCAACTCGTTCTGGTTTTCCTGATGGTGAGTTTCTTGATTTTATGGTCTTCGTTTTCTTGCATGTAATAATTTTCATCATATTAACGAGCTGGTCAAGTTTATCTTCATCTCCTTCCTCTTTTACAGTCCTAACTTTACTGTGTCCTCCAGAGGCCTGCGTAGCTGACTCGTATTCGAGGGCGGCGGATAAGACATCGACCAGCGTCTTGTGACGAGCTAATCGTAGTGTTCTCTGCATTTCATGATCACGAAGACCATCAATAAACGTTTGAACGGCCAATTTTTCCATCATGTCTTCGGGAGCTGTTGGATAAGCATATCGTACTAATCTGGCAATATCTACCTCATATTCTTGAAGAGCCTCATCTTTCTTCTGTCTACGATTTTTAAGCTGTGACCGATATACATGCTCCAAATGTTCGTGGCCATATCGCATATTTAACCTCTTCTTCAGTTGTTCGAAATCATCGGTCTCCTCTACGGCTATGGTCTGAAGCACATCTAAGGCATCTCCTCGAAGGGCGATAGTCAGGTTTACAGCCTTTTCTTTTTCAGACCATCCATTTGCTCTTGCGGCTGATTCGAACTGTTTCATGTAGTTGTTCCATGATGATTTTCCGTCGAAAGTTGGGACTTTCACATGGACAGAACCTCCACTTCCTTCAAATTTCGGTCGTGTTTCCAACTTACATTTCGTCTCGTCTTCTTTTATCTCCACTGTAATCGGATTGTTACCTCTCTCTGCTGTCCCTGTTTCTTCCATCTTCCTTTCCATCTCTTTAATCTTTTCTTCGAAGGCTAACATATCGGCAGCAACTTGGTTTTTTAACGAAGATATTCTATCGTCCAGGGCAGACATCTCAGAAGTGACTTTGCTTTCTAAAGAAGCGATGTCGCCGGAAACTTTCGAAATATCGCCAGAGACTTTGTTCTCTAATTTCGAAATCGACGAGATGACAGCATCATGTTTGTCTTCAAATATATAAGTCTCTGGATCTAGTCCTTCTTCTAGCAAAGCGTTCTTTAGTCGTTGGACTAACTCAGCCTTTTTTCCGGTAGAAGCTAATTCTCTGTCTTCTAGATGTCTTCTTAAAGTAGTCACTGTCAGCTCATAAATCGTCGTCATTTTCACAATTTATTTTATATTCACTTGTATTATTATTATAAGTCTAATTTATGTTCGATCCCACTTCTGACACCATTTGTTGTGAATTTATTAAAAGGTTCAATATTTATAACACTTACGGATTTAATTTATTTCTTTATTTATATTAACTTATCTGACAATAATTTATTATATCCGTACGTACAAATTCGCGAGCGCGGGTCTTGAGTATTAACTGTCTCTCCATATAAAAATGTTGTATTTATATACGAAATCCTGATATACTGGAATAGTCGAGAACATCAAGTTGGAGAATTCACCATAATTTGAATCTAGACTTCCACCGAAATTTCTACAATAAAACAGAATAATTAGTCATAAAAGTTAGGCCAGTATATTTATCGTAACATATATAATAAATTTATTAAATCGACTAATCCCGCGATCGACGACATAGAAATCGTAATATCTTCTGACGATGACTCCTATCTGCCCGAGTCGGAGGAAGAAAAAAGCGAAATCGACACCGATGACGATATCAATACGATGGACGCCATCGACGAAGAGCCGAGCCTAGCTGCAGAATCGCGCGAAGCCCCACCCCCAACTGTAGTAGAGACACAACCCGCCATGGACAACGTCTCCAAAAATGAAGCCGAGCCCGAAATCGGCAAGAAAATGAAAAGGCTAAGGCCCAAAGAAGACTCTTCGGAAGACGAAGAAGTAAAGAAAAAGGCCAGAGAAATGGCGGAAAGGGAAAAGGCCAATGAGCTTTTAAGGTCGGTCAATGTACTGACGGAACAGATCAAATCCCTTAAAGAAGAAAGCCGTATCCGCGAGGAAAAGGCAAATAAACAAATCCAAGACCTTCTCGCTCAGATGACTGAGCTGAGAAACGAAAACAAAGAAAAGGACAAGGAGATACAAAAACTTGTACAACATATAATGGCATTAACAGCAGCCAAGGAGAAAGAAGAGTCAATAATGGAAATCGACCCGTGGAAAGCCTCCCTCGATAATGACGTTGTAAAGCTAGTGGAACTAGGAATCGGTTCACCTCCCCCCGTAAAGCCATCCGGTAGCAAAGGCAAGCCTAAAGAGCCGGAAAGAATCATAACAACCAAAGAACCTGCAGGTTGGACACAAGTCCAAAACAAAAAAGGAAAAAAGACAGGCACCACTACTGAGAAATCAGACAGTAGTGTGAAAACAAAAATAAGCGTCGCCGAAAAGCAGACGCAGATAATAAATCAGCGGAAAGAAATCGAATTTAACAAGGCTGCGAAAGAGGCTCATGAAAGAAGCCAGAAAAAGAAAACTGCCCAAAATAACTTGAGCAATAATAGCCAAGTTGAAAAAGAAAACGACGTACCAAAAGACTCACCGCAAACAAGCGAGGAGCCTATAGTAAAAGAGCCGAAACCACCGGCGATAATCCTAAAAACTGTAGGAGAACACCAAAAAATCCTGCAGAGAGCAGCCAACCAAGGCATAATATCAGTCAATAAGTTTGCACGATCAGGCAGATCGATTGTTATTAACACAAAAACCAGAAAAGATTACCTAGGAATGGTACACATCCTAGAAGAACACAGTCCAAAAGTAGAATTCATCGCATATCCCATAGATAGCGATAAACTAAAAAGAGTCATTATAAAAGGGCTATCTGCTACTACTAGCACAGTAGCAATTAAAGACGAACTATACAATAAAGGAATAGAAGCAACAAGGGTGATCAATATGATCTCCAAAAAAGCTGATAAAAAAGTACTGCCACATTTCATCGTCACCCTCAAAGAGGAAGACGTTGCAAAAATTAAAAAAATATCTGATATATGCTACATGCGCATCTATGTGGAGGATGAATTCAAAATCACAAAAGACACCCTACAGTGTTATAACTGTCAAGGGTTCTATCACAGCTCAAAGGCTTGCCATTGCGGATCCAGATGTGTAAAATGCGGAGAAAACCACATCAGTAACGACTGTGAGAAAAGCCGGGAAACCGACCCCAAATGTGCAAACTGTGGTGAAGCGCACACAGCAAATTATAGAGGATGCTCTAAGGCCCCCAAAAAGAAAACACCTGCCGCAACAAGACCGGTAGGAAGACCCATAAACAGCGCTCCAATCAACAAAGGAGTCAGCTACGCACAGGCAGCGAAAAAATCCGCTGAAACCACCTCAGAATCTCCAGCATAACCACAAGAAGTGTCGGTACAGGACGCAGCTACCCTCATCGCAAACTTCCATACAGAGTATAATAACAAAATGATGGAAATGATGTCCATGATGGACAAAGAAACAAAAATGATTACTGCATTTGGAGAAGCCGTCCGAAAATGTTAGCAAACCAAAACGAAGATCTACGCATTGGGTCATGGAACTCCGGCGGAATATTCAAAAAGATCAACCTTCTGGATGAAATAATAAACAGATTAGAGCTCGATATCGTAGCCCTTCAAGAAACCAAACTAGTGGAAAGGAAAAAAACAAAATTTCCAGTCTACGATATCTATAGAACGGATCATAGAGCATTATCAGGAGGAACAGCTATATTAGTCAAAAGGGGACTCGAACACGAGCACATCCCAACACCAGACGGACTGGTGACAATGGAAGCCACAATTATTCGACTTAAGGCCAACAACGAAACACTAAAAATAGTGTCAGCTTACGTTAGACCACATGATCCGATTTTCAACGAAGATTTGAGCCTAATACTGAACTCAGAAGAGCCAACTATAATTATTGGAGACCTAAATGCTAGATCTCCCAATTGGTTTGACAGGACGACCAACCGAAACGGAAGATATCTCTGCAACCATCTCGAGAACAGACCAAACACATACGTCATCGGACCAACAGAACCGACATGTTTCCACGGAGAACTCCCTACGTATCTCGACATTGCAATCCTACACAACGTGGGTCAACAATACGAGATACACTCTCTAAATGAAGGCGATTCGACACATAACCTAATCGTCCTGACCCTGGGCGCAACAGAATTGAACTATTTGCAGCCCCACAACAGAAAGAAAACAAGTTGGCCAAACTTTAGAAGAATTGTGAGCGAGAACATCGGTAACATCCCAACAATTAATAATATTACAGAACTAGAAGACAGTGTAATAAAACTAGAACAAGCAATAAATAATGCTATCGATGCCAGCTCCAAAACCGAAACAATCACAAGACAAAAAGGAAGATTCAGGGATATAAGTATAGAACTTCAAAACCTAATCAAAGAGAAAAACCGGAAAAGAAGAAGAGCCAACCGCACAAGAACGGTAGAAGACAAAAGGATTGCAAATGAGCTAGACAGGGAAGTGAAAAAACAACTTCAAAATCATAGAAATGAAAGCTGGGACTCCTATATCGATGAGCTAAATCCTAACAAATCCGCCTTCTGGAAGTTATCTAAAATCCTCCGAAAGGACAAGAAACCCATACCTCCCCTACACGGAGTAAACGGGATTGTCCATACGGAAATCGACAAAACCGAAGTCATGAAGGACGAACTAGAAAGGGCGTGTAGAAACAACGAAGACCCCGACGATGACATAGACTTTGAAGAAGAGGTAGAAAGAACAGCGAGAAGACTTAGAAGGAAAAAGGGCAGAATAGGTATTACACATACATCTCCCGAAGAAATAAAGGAACTTATAAAAATGACAAATGCCAAAAAAGCCCCAGGACCCGACAACATCACAAATAGGGCGCTGAAAAATCTACCAACAAAAGCTATTGTTTATATCACTAACATAATAAACAACATGCTAAAACTACGATATTTCCCAGATAGGTGGAAAGAGGCACACGTAATAATGATTGCAAAACCTGGTAAAAACGGCACATTTCCGCAAAATTACAGACCTATCAGCTTATTATCATCTATAAGCAAGATAGCAGAAAGAGTCATACTAAAAAGACTCAATAAAGAATCACAAATGCTAGGAACCATACCAGAGGCTCAATTCGGGTTCAGAAGCGACCACTCCTGTGAATTACAGGTACTACGACTTACAGAATTCATCACCAAAGGATTTAATGCAAAAATGTACACAGCTACAGCTTTTCTGGACGTCAGCAAAGCCTTCGACAGAGTCTGGCACCATGGACTCATCTATAAAATGAATGAATTTGGTTACAGTGAGGCGATGACATGCCTCCTTGCGTCATATCTTGCCAACTGAAGGTTCAGAGTTCGAATAGGGGCAACCCTATCCGAAGTCGGGACCCTGGAGGCGGGTGTGCCTAAGGGAGCGGTGCTGTCGCCGTACCTGTACATCATCTATACGGCCGACACGCCAAAAGAGCCAGGCTTTCTGTTGAGTCTTTACGCTGACGACACAGCAATAGCTGTTAGCTGGAGAAACCCGGATTATGCAGCTAATCATCTGCAAAGAGCACTAAACAGATTCCAAAGATGGTGCATAAAATGGAAAATAGCCCTAAATCCAGATAAAACACAGGCTGTAATGTTTAGTCACAGAAGAAGTGTACCAAATCGCGAAATTACAATCGAAAACACCCCAGTAGACTGGACCAACCAGGCTAAATACCTAGGGGTACATCTAGATAAGAAGCTAACGTTCACTGAGCACATCAATCAGCAAATACGCAAAGCCAAAGCGTTGAAAAGTCAGCTCTCAACACTTATTGGAAGGAAAAGTAAACTACGATTTAAAACCAAAATCAGGGTTGCGAATAGTATTATCCTGCCAGTCCTAACATATGCATCCGCTGCGTGGGGACACACCTGTAAAACAAACAGGAAAAAGATACAGACTACTCAAAATCAAATAGTCAGAGATGCCCTTAAGATACCAAGGTACGTACCCTTGAGATATGTATATAGAGACTCAGGACAAACAAGAATCCTACGCACGCTAGACGAGAGAGCATATGAAATTTTTAACGGACTAAGAAACCACCCCAGCAGAATGTTAAGAGAGCTGACTAACTACAATGAAAACAAAAGGACGGTACACAGAAGACCAAAACAACAGATAGCTCGATATAGGGAGAACCCGAACGAATAAATAAAGAATGAGATGGTTGCAAGAAAAACGAACAAAGAAATGCAGTCAATCAGAAAACACACCAAAAAAAAACTATGGCGAGAGGGTACGCTTTTCCTTTTTAGGTTTTTAGGTTTTTAGGTAATTATAAGTCCAATATACACCGGGGTGTGTGAGAGCATTATACACTTGGGAATGCACACCCCAATACACGCACACAAATAGGATTAAGGAAAAAAGGAAAGAATTGTTGCCCAGGCATTTTATAGTCCCGACGCCACAAGGAAGTCCACAAAAAAAAAAAAAATGTGTTTTCTGATTAAATAACGTAAATTCATATTGATACATTCATACTTTTCATTAAACCGTTTAACGTAAATTTACCTTATATAGCAAATATAGAAGGGGCCCGCCAGGCCTTCTATATACCGCTCCGCGGACTAGGCCCTTAAGGCAGATCGAAATGAAAGATCTACTCGCGATATCCGAGCACTGAGGTCATGTGCGGCATGCATGGGCTTGGTGGCCGGACCCCTCTCGGGTGCTCAGCCGGCGAGGAGAACAAAATTTATTTTGCCAAATCGGCGGCTGATTGACCGAGCACACACTCTTTTCCGGACATAGAGTCATCAGCTCAGGCTGATGGCTCTATGGTCGGAACACACGCTCTTTTTTCTTTTTATTAGGGACTCAAGTCCCGACGTAAAGCTAGAGTAAAATCAATTGAGTCAGTAAAGTAAATAGGGAGAAAAGCCTAGATGTGGCTACCCCTACAGTTAGGTGGCATAACCACATTCACTAAAAACCGAGGATGTCCTATTACCCAGGGCATCTTAAGTAAATTTCAGATCATAAGCCTCCTCACGTAAGTCACACGATGAGGAGGGGTGGTGGAAAAGCCTGGGGGTCAGATAGGTGCCACTTCGACTAGCGAAGTGTGACCGGTTTGATCTTCGGACATGTGGATCCCATTCTTACATTGGTATACACATGTTCCTAGGGGCAGGGTTGATCACTGCGTGTGTGTGTGTGTGTGTAGCCAACTTCAAATCAAATGTTTAAATTTAATCTAATAAATAATTTCTTCGTATATTTACATATTCTCAAAATATTGCATAATATCGTGGCAACTAACTGTTCGGAATTATCTCGTTACCGTGTATAAAATAAATAATTTTGTCATTAACTCATCGTAAGTCGTAAGTTTCTTGACAGTTACTTATTGTTTAACTATGTATTACTAAACCGCACATAGCCGTTAGACGTGTGGTGTCAACTGCCAAGGTTAATGTCAACTATCAAAATATCATCTGTTAAAATATAAGTTTGTATTTAGGTTCCAATAAACGATTATAAAGCTTATCCGATTATTAAAATATCCTAATATATGTGGATACATTAATTTTAAACATGGCACAGTCACACTGCTGGCAATCCTCAGAAATATAATAGGAGCCGAGTCCGCTAGAATAATGTGCATAATTGCGCAATCCCTGATGGAACCGCTGAGCACTACAAATACATGATGGAACAGCTAGAGGTATATGTTAATCCAAGATCCAATGAAGTGTATGAAAGGTACAAGTTTTTAAGCAGAAACCAAAAAGAGGGCGAATCTTTTGGGCATTACCTCACTGAAGTAAAGCACCTGGTGAAATCTTGTGATTTTAATGTAACTGACCCAGATGAAACAACTGAGGAGAAAGCTATAAGAGACAGAATTGTCGTGGGCATTCGTGATACAGTCACAAGAGAAGCTCTACTAAGAATAGACAAGCTAAAGTTAAATAAAGCCATAGAAATTTGACGTGCAAGTGAAATCAGTAAGAACCAGAACAAAATGTTTGCAGAAGAGAGCATCGCAGAAATTCATGCTATCAAGAGGTTTCCCAAGGATAAACATACATCGCATACAAGCAGAAAACAGTAAGACAAATTTAAATGTAGGCGCTGTCAAACAATGCACGGGCCAATGAAGTATCTAGCATTTGGAAAATCATGCTCACGGTGTGGAATCTTGAACAACCACTTTGCAGTTGCTTGTAGAGTAAGAAATGTAGAGTAAGAAATGTAGAGAATGTGGACAACCAAGAGAAATCCGACAGTGATAGTGATAGTAGTTCTAGTTTAGTGATAAATAATGTTAATGTTTCAGATCAGTTACGGGACCTTTGGGATGAGATTGTTGAAGTAGAGAATTCCAAATTTAAAGTAAAGCTAGACACAGGAGCTGACATTTCAGTAATACCAAAAAAAATTTTTAAAAGGATTGACAAGCAGTTTACTCCGAGCGATTGCACTCCGGCAAAAACTGTTGGTACTGTAAGCCTACATTGTAAGTATAAGAACAAAAATATATATGAAAACTTTGTAATTGTTGAAGGAGCTAACAAAATTTTGCTGGGTGGGCAGGCTTGTGTTGATCTTGGTCTTTTAAAACGAATAAATAGGGTAAATATTAAAAAATGTAACAACAGTGTTGAGAAAGATCAATTCATAGCAGAGCATCATGAAATATTTTCTAGCTATGGAAGATTTGAAGGGAAATTTAAGATAACTACTACAAAAAATTTCGAAGCAGTCAATTATCCACCTACAAAGGTTCCATTTGCCATAAAAGATGCTCTAAAAAACGAGCTTGACAGGCTAGTGCAGAGGAAAGCCATAGTAAAAGTGGATGAAATAGACCCTCGTGCCAGCATAAATCGTATAGTAATTGTCGCAAAAAGTAATGGTACATTGAGATTATGTCTAGATCCACAAAACCTTAATGGTCAAATTGTACGAAAACCACAACCAATCAAGACCATTGAAGAAGTGTGCTCCAATATGATCGGAAAAAATATTCACTGTATTTGATTTGGCTGAAGGGTACCACCACTTAGAATTGGATGAGAACTCCTCTTGGAAATGTAGTTTTGCTACACCTTTTGGTATCTACAGATATGTGGTTCTGCCTTATGGACTTAAGGTCCCAAGACTTATTCCAGAAACAAGTTGAAAGAAATTTTGGAGACTTAGAAAATGTCCAGATCTTACATGACGACATGATAGTAGTGGGCCGAGATAAAGAGGAACATGATAAAGCAGTTGCACAAGTGATAAAAGAGCTAAAGAAACCGACACCAAATTCAATAAAGAAAAATTCCAATACTACCAGAGGCAAGTAAAATTTATGGGACAAGTATTCTCAGAGAAAGGTATGGAAATAGACCCAGATAGAGTTGAATCTCTTTGTAAATTGGAAAGACCAAAAGACAAAACTGAACTTTAAAGAATAATTGGAAGCTTTAATTATGTTAGAAAATGTATCCCGAACATGGCAGAGCATATTAAACCTTTATGTGAACTTTTAAAATCTGACGTAGAATTTAAATGGCTGCCATTAAAAACAAAGGTGTTTTGAAAACTTAAAAGAAATAATTTCTAAATCTCCTGCATTAACGCCATTTGACCCAAAGAGGAAGATATACTACAATGTGATGCCTCCAAGAATGGATTAGGTTGCTGTATGTTCCAAGAACATGAGAATAAAATTTTAAAACTGGTAGCTTGTGCTTCTCGAAATATGAATGATCACGAAGTGAACTACAGCCAAACAGACAAAGAACTTTTATCAATTCATTATGGCACCCAAAAGTTCCATGATTTCATTTATAAATATATTGTTGATGTACAGACAGACCATAAACCAATTATATCTATTATGGCAAAACCTATATGTAAAATTGGATCTGTGAGATTACAACGATTAAGGTTGAAACTTCTGAAGTATTCCTTCAATACATTATATGTTTCAGGTAAAAATATCCATTTCGCAGACATGTTGTCACGTAATGAGAGAACATGTCTGCGAACACGTAACGAGAAATGGTACATTCTGTGAGCAAACATCTACCAATGAGTATTGAGAAACGATCTGAATTAAGAGAATTCACGAGTAATGATGAAACACTTTCAAAAATTTTTGACTACTACTTCAATGGATGGCCAAAAGAGAATATGCTACCAGAAAATTGCAAACCATACTATAAGCTAGAAGGTAACATCTTTGTTGAAGCTAGTATAGTCTTCCTTGAGGACAAAATTGTAGTTCCTACAGCTCTGAGAAAGAATTACATGACAATAATGCATAAGGGTATAACAGTATACACCTAGGTATAAGCAAAACCATAAATAAGGCAAGAAAAATATTTTATTGGCCCCACCTTAATGACAACATCACAACATTCATAAAAGAATGTAGGACATGTAAAAAGTACTTACCCAAGAGTTTCAAGGAACCCATGTTACCTCATTCTGTACCTAAGTTACGATTTTGTAAAGTTGCCTCTGATATAGTGGAGTTCGGCGCTAAATACTATCTTGTAACCATAGACTATCTTTCCCATTGGATAGATCTTGCCATTTTAAAAGACTTCAAATTCTGTAATCAGTGCATTCCAAGATCTGTTCAGTAAATTTGGATACCCACTGTTTTTAATTGCTGACAACTTACCCTTTGTGTCACAGAAATATTTGAATTATTACCGTGAAAAAGATATAACTATTGCAACATGTACTCCAAAGTTACACGAAAGTAATGGTCTTGCAGAAAAGGCTGTCAGCATGTAACGGGATTTAATTAAGCATCAGATTTAAGTAATCTTTTTAATTACGTGACACACATTTGCGAAAATATATTATTTGTTTACGACATTGAAAATATCGTTGTAACGAGGACACACTCTGACCTAGTGAAATTTGCAATGTAATCAAAAGCTTATTAAATAATGTGTACAAATTAAACAAGTAAAAAACAATAATATATCAACAAACCCACGTGAGTTAAATAGCTGGAAATCACAGGATTATTGGTATTATTATCAATGTTGTTAAGAATGAAGAATCAAGAGAACGGTCTAAGTTAGTCAACGTCAACTGAGTACTATCTAGTATTGTACTTAGATAACTAATAAACTAAATCATGAGTATCTAGTGTGTTTTAAATAAATCTACCATACGAGACGATAAGTGAAGCATTATTTATTACATGGCGATCCTGAAGTGGTAGAAACCAGGAGTCTTTATCCAAAGAAGCTCAAGATGAGAGGAAAATCATACTGGAAATTTAAATGGAAAAATGAAGTAAAGTATCCATCACCATAATGGATGATATATGGAAGGCATTGTACCAGTTTAAAAATAGAAAATACATCAGCAGTTAAGAAAATTCCCGCCAAATTCCGGTCCAAACCCGCCATGATCGCCGCGACAGCAGCCAAGTTCATAATAATGGACAATAAATGGAAAATGGATAAATGGACAAAAGTGAATTAACAAAAACCATATATGAAATATATTATGTAAGTAAATTTTATTTTTTATCCCTTATATAAATTATGCAGTCTAACATATACTATATAGATATTACTTAGTATTTGAATATAAGAATTTAACTAATTCAAGTTCAGAATGTTGAGTACACAATTTTTATTGCTTTTAAAAGTAGTACAGAATATAATTTATTTTTAAATTATCGCAAATAACTGTTTATATATCAAATTCTATTTTTTAATGAAAGAAATGTGCCATATAATTTTATTTACTAAAGGTATATTTTTAAAAATATTTATATTTGACCATGAAAATACACCGACAGATCGGAAATATTAAATTACGACGTTATTTACCATTTATATTTTGAATTTGCTTGGATGACAAATTCTTTAAATAATATAGACGAAGAAATTGGATATGACTTTATTTAACTATTTAGCTAAAATAAATTAGGATATTTAGAATTATCGTTACATTAATAAGGAAGGAAAAGATTTTAAAAGAACTTTTAAAGACAATTGACCATGGCGTCAGAAAAATTTTCATTATGTTGGAACAATTTCCACGAAAATATGAGTTCAGGAATAAATTCATTATAGAAGAGTCAAGATTTTGTAGACGTAACGCTTTCAGCACAAGGAAAATGCATAAAAGCGCATAAAACGGTTCTTTCGGTTTGTAGCCCATATTTTAAAGAAATTTTTAAGGCAAATCCCTGTCAACGTCCTATAGTAATTTTGACAAACGTGACTTACGAAGCACTAAGAGACTTGTTACAATTTATATACCATGGAGAAGTAAAAATTAGACAAGAAGATTTAAATAAATTCATTGAAACGGCCGAATCATTGCAAATACAAGGACTCACTGGAGATGGAAAAGTTTTAAATGATAATAACATTATGGAAATTTCGGATAAAGAATATACTCAAAATGTAAAAGATTTTAAACCAGTTAATACAGTGACAGAAGTAGATTTTTGACAGAAATGTAGGCAAACTGCATATGGTTCGACCTTAATGGTTGAAACCTACGTCGAGCAGGAGGCTGCTAAGAGGATAAGCTAGGGTAGTACTTGAATCCCAACCCGCTAAGAGTCCTGCGGCTCCAGCACGACAATACAGTAACTACAGAATGGATTAAAATTGCGGAACGAATTTTGAATAATGATTTTTTTTAATAAAGTAAATGGAAAATTATTGAAAAAGAAGTTTGTCACAATGAAAGACGATTCCCTATGATTATTGTATTTATATGCAAGAGAAGAAAAGATGTTGAGTAAATTAAGTACGCACAAAGGCGAAAAATGATGAACAGATTATTTTGAAAAGTATATGTCAGTATTATTACATATTTGACGAAAATAATTTCGAGATAGAACTGAAAAATAGAAGAAACAGTTACAGTAACAGAGAAACCAGAAGTTGAGAAGGAATTTACAGTAGGATTAATAGATAAATCGACTAAAATTATGTTACCTATACGAATCATAAATGTAAATAATCGAGAAATATAAATTAGAAGTTTAATTCCGAAGATACAAAACCAGGAAAAATTTTTATATATTTTATATGGAAGAAACAAG
Organism: Diabrotica undecimpunctata; assembly: GCF_040954645.1. NCBI lineage: Eukaryota > Metazoa > Arthropoda > Insecta > Coleoptera > Chrysomelidae > Diabrotica > Diabrotica undecimpunctata. The sequence goes on along the minus strand of NC_092809.1, from coordinate 88,765,988 downwards.
GCAAAGAGTAAAAAAGAGTCGAACAACTATTAAGCACAGTAAAAACCATTAATATTTGAAGAAAAAATGACCATAGAAAAAGTGCAAAATATGCAGATGTTTTTATTTAGAAAAGACCCATATGTACAAGCAAAAGTTAGTTTGTAAAAGACGAGAAACCAATCAAAAAACCGTACCTATATTATTTTATAACGATAGCGAACACAGTATTCGTCATAAAAACATTACATAATGACATTAGGTTAATAGTATGATATTTGATACAGTTGGAATGTTCGTAGTAAGCATGTCCATAAACTTGAAATAAGTAAAATATAACTGACCAGGTTAAATATTTTATTATTACGATCCGTATATTTAAAATTTTATTTACGATGCAAGAGGAAATATCAAGACCCTCGGAGAGACTTGGTAAGATTTTGGCTCACAAATGTGAGTGCAGAAGATTATAAAGAAAATGATAATAATGAAAATGAGAATAAGAAGAGATGAAAAATAAGAATCAACCAATTCTTAATGAAATACGAAGAGAAAAATAATAATTTTTAAGGAAAATATAAAAGCTTGTATAGTACAAGATAAACATAATACAATCAATACATAATATAGTACAAGATAAGCAGATCAAGAAGAGTTATAATTAACGACTTCCACATGTTACAGGAAGGATATGGAAGAATAAATAGGATATATTAAATACAGAAATATAAGTTAATAATATTTGTGGAACGAATTACGAAGAAATGTTGAGAAATATGTGAAATGTGAAGAGATGCGACAACTGCCAAAAGCATAAGCACTAAATCATAAACAAGGAACCCATGAAAATATACATGGATGAAAATGGAAACAGATATATTGACGTACAATGCGAATTAAGCAACTACGTAGAAGAATATGTAATAGAAAATAAAATAAGCCAAAACAGTAGCCAAATCATTGGTAGAAAAATTTATCTTGGGGTATGGAGTACCCAGAAAAATAATAGCAGACCAAGGCACAGAGTTTATAGCTAGAATAATTAAGGAAACAATACTTTGCTACAATTAGAGTCAAAGAATATACTCGTAATATATACATGTACTTTTGAATGCAAATAATATATAAAAATATATTTAAATGAATATAATGTATAAATATAGTTTTAAGTTCGTACAATATATATTTAAAATGTGTATAACAAAAAGAAAAATGTTAGACTGTATAGTAGTAGTTAAACAAAAGAAATAGGGATAAATGAATAAATGAATAAAACGACAAAACTTTATTGTGAGATGTCAAAGTTATTAATAGTGTATATGCAAAGTGAAGACAGAACTATTACTTGGTACCAAGAATTAATGCAAGAATTAATGCAAGAATTAATACAAGAATTAATATAAGATTTTATTATTATAAATTTTTATTTATTATTTAAAATATGTAACGGTTATTGTAAATATTATGTGCACATAATAAAGGGTAAGATATAATATGTAATCAACCACATAATAACATAATAGGTGGTAATATGTAATATAATCTAAATGATTTAACGTTAAAAAAAAACATAGGTAAAATATTAAGCTAATCTAAGGCATAATAAAGGATAATAAACAGCATATTACAAGGGAACAATCATGGTAACTTTATAATATGCTGATGTTAGGTTCGGCGAGGTTACTAAAAAAAAAATTTTTAGATATAAGGAAATATGTACCAAAAATTTGTATATAATTCTATAAATATGTATATGTAAATACTGAATGTAAATAATGTATATATGTACAGTAATCAGTTGATGATGACACGAAAAATTTTCTTCTTTCGGAAGGGTAGAGTAAAAACAGTTCATGTAATTGATTGAAAACGAACAGCACTCAGAAAATTTTTCTTCTGAGGGATAGGGATGTAACGGGATTTAATTAAGCATCAGATTTAAGTAATCTTTTTAATTACGTGACACACATTTGCGAAAATATATTATTTGTTTACGACATTAAAAATATCGTTGTAACTAGGACACACTCTGACCTAGTGAAATTTGCAATGTAATCAAAAGCTTATTAAATAATGTGTACAAATTAAACAAGTAAAAAACAATAATATATCAACAAACCCACGTGAGTTAAATAGCTGGAAATCACGGGATTAGATTATTAGCATTTTTGTTAAGAATAAAGAATCAAGAGAACGGTCTAAGTTAGTCAACGTCAACTGAGTACTATCTAGTATTGTACTTAGATAACTAATAAACTAAATCATGAGTATCTAGTGTGTTTTAAATAAATCTACCATACGAGACGATAAGTGAAGCATTATTTATTACAAGCATCTCAAAACAAATATTAAGGAAAAGTGTAGAAACAAACACTGATTTTCGTGAATCTGTAATGGAATATAACAATACAGGAATTATTGCACTGCATGCAGCCCAGATTCTTCAAAGCAGGACTTTACGGACTCAACTACCCATAACTAGTAAACAATTAGAACCTCAGATACAGAAAACAATATATGGATTGCTGTGCAAATAACAAGGGAAGGTGAAAATACTTTATGATAAAACAGCACGTAAAGCAGTAACTGAGTTTAAAAAGGGTGATAAGGTAGTAGTGAAAAGTAGAAGGGATGAAATATGGCACAAAGCAGTGGTTATTGAAAAGGCTAAGGAACCAAGATCATACTGGGTCAGAAACAACAAGCTAAGTATAACAATAGAATAGTTAGGCGCAATACAAACCAAATGAAACATTCTATAACAAAATCCCAAGCTAGTGAGCTGCTAGTAGAACCTGAGTTTTACCCTGACTTAGCTTAAGCCAATAATCTATATGCCCAAAAGCAAAACATTGTGGTAAGACATAAACAAAATAATGTACATAAACAGAACAATGTAAACACACACCCAAATGGTAGTGACATAACAAAAAATAGACAGAATCATGACCAACATCACGAACCTCACAGTACTGCCAACTTAGGAATTGTTAAGCCCCCAAAAACATCTATAAATACTTCAAACAATCTTAGCCCTAAAAGGACCAACAGCTCAAAATCAGGTCGTCTAATCAAACCCCCCCCTCCCATAGAATGGACCCTTGAGGGGAAGGTGTTTAACTATGTAGTACTAAACTGAACATAGCCGTTAGACGTGTGGTGTCAACTGTCAAGGTTAATGTCAACTATCAAAATATCATCTGTTAAAATATAAGTTTTTATTTAGGTTTCAATAAACGATTATAAAGCTTATCCAATTATTAAAATGTCCTAATATATGTGGATACATTAATTTTAAACACTTATAACAAGCCTCTAACGAAAAGTTCTGATAAAATATTTATTCAAAAATGGCCAAAGGACACATACTAAATTTCATCAAGTTTTTTTTGGACTGAGGTGAAAAGGTTCTAAACCGACAAAGGAAGATGTCCCTAGTAATGTTGAATTCAATCCGAAGAGGGGCGCATACTAGGACATACCATCGAAAGTATCGATTATATGCGCCGCATGCACCCCTGGCCTACCAACTAAAACCATCCCTTCTTCGAACAAGGCATATCCGGACTAGTTCATTCGGTGAACGAAACATTGGGATGTCTTGCGTAGTCTGGAAATTCGAGTGAAAAACTTAAAGAAGATTCTTACCTAAAAACGATAAGAACCACTTAAAATAACATCTAGAGACAGTATTGTAAAGAGACCAAATATGCGATGATAGAAATGCAGATATATGTAGTCTGACAAGGGGAATGTAAAATAAATAAAAGGGGATACATGAGGTCGTAAAAACATCGTACGTAATATAATTGTAGGTCTAGCTGTAAAGGTGCCCTGTCTATTCTCCCGTGCGGCTAGGCTGTAAGGGCCCATGATCGCACTATATATAATTTGTTACCTCATCCACCCTGTTCCTGTCTGGTTTTTTCTAGCGCCTCTTTTTTTATTATTTGCGTAGTTGGTCGACAGTAACATCATAGGATATTTTGTTCTGCATGGATTTTTGTATTAAAGTGTTGAGTGTTATCGCTCCTAGCTTTGATATTAAGTTGTTCCGTTCTCTTTGGAAAATAGTGGCCGGTGAGGAATTGTGTAAAATAATACTTTAACCTTCTGAACCTATATTAAGATCATGTAACCACATCAGGGATGAACATTTTGGTTCATTGAACCTTCGCCGTTTGTGCCTCCCATTCACTGTGCCATATTTGGAGCATATGTGATCTTTTTTCGGATTTTATTTCTGGTAGATGACCTTTTTCTCTATTATATAGAGTTTCTCTTTCTTTAGCTAGTAGGTGAATAGGTTAGCGTACCCGTTATACTGATTTCTGAGATCTTCCGCTTTCACAGCAGTCTTGAATGTGGCGAGCAGATCTTTATATCCTGTGTCTTTTCTGGACACAATCATGCCGTATGTAGGCCGACTAATCGATGTAGCAGTGGTGTAAATGTGCACTATTGTATTTGTATGTTGAAAAATGCACTCACACATCTTCAGGTTTTGGACCGAAAGGACGTTCACATGATGGAGCGCAACTTTGCCACAATTACCTATTTAATCCTTAATTTGGACCAGTCTGTACCAGAGAGCTTGTCCGCCTGCAACGACCTTAACCTTAATTACCTTCCTGACCAAATCCACTGAGGGCTTAGACCGAAAGGAAGTCCTACCTTCGAGGACATCAACAGGCTCGTCCAGTTGCTCCAATTCTGGGTACCTATCTCTATATAAACGTTGAACAGTCCTCTTCATCTTTGAATCGTAGGGCTTAACCAGGACCACCTTAGTAAGAATATCTGGCGCATTGGCAGGGTTTCCGACTACGACTGTGGATCTCTTGAAAAGGCTCTCTGGCTATTCACATATTCCAAGTTTCTGGAGAGTCTATGTGATCTACTGATTTCAACACAGACTTGATTCGCGGTCCATGGCAAGGATCAGTCTGCATCAAAATCTCAGCGGTGAGGGGTTAACTTGCAGTGATCTTTCCAGGCAGTCTTGGGTCTGTCTGTATTATTTTGTGAGCCAATTGATACGTCGTGTGAAGCGCGCATGGTTCAGTCTACACGTCCGCATTAATAAGTATCCGTTCTGTCGCTTCGAATATGTAATTTTCCAACCACTTTCTATAGGACTCCCTTTTAAAGGTTGCTGTATTCCTCTTAATGTTTAGCCAACATCTTTTATTTTATTGGTAGTATTAGGCACCTCAACAATTAATTTGAAGGGGTCCTCGGTCAAGTTCTCCTGCATCTCTAATCTTTCGATTAGGGATAGGCATTCCCGAACTCTCCTTTTTTTGTATACTTTGGAGTCTAAGTTCGGTGAGTTTCCGCTTAGCCCCCGAAGTCTTAGTTACATCGAGGCTATCAGGAGAAAAGTTCGTCCTGTCCATGCCACTTCTTTTCCTATTGAATCTTCCCGTTATACCAGACGGGTCGCCACCGGTTTTTTTAAATAAAGAAATTGTTTTCATACTATTCCCATAAATAGCTAGGGAAGGGACTTATCCGTTGTCGCAGAGCCTCACTTGCGGCAGTAAGGCTATTTAAAATTGGGTCGCTAGATGTCCCAAGGGAACCGTTTTTGACCACGTATCGTGTGGCCATCTATCCTTCAGCACGGTGTCTAACATCTTGGGTTCCGGGTTTTTTCCGCTGGTTTTCTCCATCAGTTTTTTTCTGCGTCACGTTGTCTCATGAGGTTGGGTTAAAATATTGGGAGTAAGAAGGGCGAGGGGCATCTCTTGCTTTGGAAAGGGTTTTAGACGAGAGGGAAGGGAATATGACAGAACAGCTGGGATTGACTACTCCCATCTAGTGTAGATAACCGCAGGTGGACGTAGATCGCATCAACTCCGATCACCAACTATACTTATCTCCATCAGCAGTCCTCAAATAGTCTCGTCACGCTCGTCTCACAAGAATTAGCGGCCGCGACTTAACAAGAGCACGACTGCCTCTCCGTTTAGTTGCCTATTACAACAAGCAGGAGGCAAATGTGGGGATATTCTTCCTGAGTGACCCGTGCCCCACATGGGGAAGATCTGGCAAGTCTACAGCAGCGGATGTACTTAAGCATTATCGTGAGAGTGTTCAACCTAAAGGCAACAGTTCTGGTAGACAGAATTGTGTCTGATACGATTACTAGTTAAAATTTGCAAACTGGGCCGTGGCAACAATTTGCGACCTATCACAATACAATGGAATGCAGAAACTGAAAAATTTGTATCAGTTGATTACTGCACGAAATGGATACACAAATCAGGGCTCAGTTTTTATAAGGTTGAATCGTATTTTTATTATTATTCGTAATTTTTTAAGCGATAGAAAAACCACTGCTAACAGAAAAGCAAAAACCAAATCGCTTCAATTGGGAAAGATCGAAGATTTCATGAACCATTGATGACTCTCTAGTCTTATTCAGAGACTAATCAAAATTTAATGTTTACGCGGGAGGCTATTGGAAACTGGTGTAGATATACATGGTGTGTATAAAGATTACCTCAAAGGTGTGAAGTTTCGCACTGGAATTATGATTTGGAGGTGTATGTCATCAGCGGGTCTACGAAGATATGAGGTGGTGGAAGGCAAAATTAACGCAGCAAAGCATCAAGAAATTGTGAAAAATAGTCTGATAATAAGTGCTTACAATCTCCACCCGAACTTGAATCTATATTCCAGCAGGACGGTGCTGCATGCCATACGGCTAAAACAACTAAAAAAATACATCCAGACCTTAATGTTATTGAGACATTGTGGCAGGTGTTAGTGAGATGAAACAGAAATTGCGTAATAATCCCCAGAGAACCGTCGCTGACTATGAGAGAAAATTTATTGAATTATGGGATAGTTTTGACCCTGACTTAGTGTCAATCCTTAGTAAGAACAATGCCAGATAGAATTGTCGCAGGTATAAAGGCGCGTGGCGATGTAAGCACATAAACATTTAGTTGCCACGATATTATGCAATATTTTAGTTTGTATAATCGCGAGCACTACAATTCAAAGTTTATAGAAACCAATTAATTTAAATATTTTATTATTAATGATACTTTAACGAGATCAGCAATTGTATTGTTGATATTGTTCTTTAATTCAATAATTAAGGTTGTGAAGACAAGGTTTTCAATAAATTTTCGTTTGTCCAAAAATTTAGTTGTTAGGGCTCGTATAATTAAAATATGCACTACAAACCATATATAATATAAAATATAAAAATTTTACATTGTAGGCTCTAAATTTGCCAATTTTGGAATTAGAAGATACAAAAATTTGGAAGACTTCATCTGATGGCTTTTATGAACCCATTCAACCACATGATTTTGATTTAGAAGATATAATTTGTAGCGAACTGGATGATTTACCACCTTGCTCTGTAAGAGCTAGAAGTGCTCAACCCACTGATTTGGAAAATGCTTTTGACGGTATTAATGTAACCGTCAAAAGAAATGATATTGCGAAATATATAGAGTTCACCAACCGTTAAAATGTACAGATGTTCACAACAAAATAAGCAATAGTTTTATAGTAAATTAAGTTAAAAGTGTCAGGAAATAATAAATGAGCAAAGCATATGTATGAATTTAATTGTAATAAAGTATTTTCTACATAATACTAAATTATTATTTTGGGAATGAAAAATTGCAAACATCACACAGCCAAATGAAAATCTTATAAGCTTAAGTATAAATTAGTATTGAAACAAGTTTTTTTCAAAATAAAATTTTGAATTCTTAAATTATGAAGTTCCATTTTAAATTATATTATTTTAAAATATCAGATTGTGTATCAAAGAAAAAATATTTAAAATGATAGCCGATATTCACATAAAAGATTCTAAAAAATATCTTTTAATGAATTCTTGTTACAAAAATGTTTAAAATTGAATTTTATGAATGGAATTGAATAAAATTTAAATAGTCCATTGCGTAATTCCACCATCAATTGTTATTAGTGTTATTAAGAAGTATGTACATCATTTCATCAAAAGGTTTTATTTTTATATTCTCGTCAGGTTTTTGGGACCTTAAAATTTGAAAATTTACTACATCCGTAATATCATATACAATTAGGTAGCTCTTAACAAGCAAAAATATTGACATATGAATCTAGAATATGAGTATAGAACTAGAACCAAATATTCAAAGAATTTGAATAAAGTGTCGAATATTTTATAAACGGAAGTTTATGAGATTGGAGGATGCGTCCATTTCCTATCGATGAGCCCGTAATTACCTTTTTATTTCCGCTGGTTAAATCAACAGAAAATATAATGGAGTCGCAGATAAGGTGTAAAAAGAAAAGAAGGCTATATAATCACAGGAAAGTCGACATTAAAGAAGGAAGCAAGTGGGAACACCGTGGGTCTAATAACAATGTATATATTTAGTAAAAAGGTTACTTGGCACAGTAAACCACACAAATAAGACTTAGGATGGGTAGTACAGAGTATTTGGATAATATATGAATATGCATGTAGTAAAATTATAACTTTCTTAGGGTGCTTAGCTTTTCGCAGAAGTTTGTTTTTGCTTTCTAAATATTTATATTCATTAACAAATAAACTTATAACTTATTACATATTTTTGTCTGTTTTTCTTTACTTTTTTCTTCTTTTTCTATTTCAACTATTTCTTTCCTTATTTCCTTTCCTTTTGATGTCAGATCATTATTTATGTAGATGCTTTAACTTACTTTCTCTTATTTAAATATCGATTTTAAATCAAATAGGTCACTTAATTATTGCAAAAGCAAATTATACAACAAAACAAATTAATATTTAATGTGAATAAATTGAAACAAAACAAGAGTTAAAAAATAATCTTGCTAAAAACAATTTGAGCCGCTTGTATGCGTCGTATAAAGATGTAAAATGGAATACTTAAGCAAAAACAACACCTTTTTCATTACTTATTTATATCTCTTTACAACGAATATTTAAATTCTTAAGTGACATTTTTGAAATAAGACACACTAATTTTGTTCTAAAAAGAACAGATTTAATTCAATAGGTAAAAATATAAAACAAGAGGTATTCACTTTACAATTCAAAATAATAAAGTACAAAAAGTGTCAACACCGCAACTGTCAAATAAGTGTTACCAATTTATGCCAAAATATCACCTTCGTTCGATTACAGTTACAGTGTGTTCCGAAAAAATGTTCTTCATAAAAACGCTTTATAATCCATTTATACAAATTAAATGAAACATGATTATTGTGTATTTCTTTAAGTTAACAATAATAGAAATCTTTAAATATTATTTCTACGCGTATATAATAAAATATGTCTAGTGGCTGTAATGCCAGTGTACTCGGCAAAGTGGTTCTAAAAAAGAACACACCTACCGCCTAAATATTTCGTGTTGGTATCATGTGACCTCACGGACTATGACTCGGATGACGTACAACGGTATGTAAATTAGATGAAGTATAGTAACTAACTACAAGCCTCTACGTAGAAAACGTAAAAATTCTACAATTTACGACTGTTTAGAACACGAGGATTCAGATGATTCTGTAGCAGACAGAGATTAACAGCCCGAAAAACTCTCCCAAAACAAAAATATGAATGCTTCATCATCAAGTGAAGTTGAAGCAACTTTCGATGTTACCAATGATTTTAAGGGGTGGTATAAAGAACCAAGAATACCTATTGAATTTAAAAATTGTAATTATGCAGAATTCAAGAGTTCGAAAGTGATACCGTCTTCTAAAGACCCAGTAAGTTACTTTAATGTTTTTTTCAATGACACCTTACTACAATACATTTTAGAACAGTCAAATTTATATGCTTTCCCAGATTTTCTAGAAATTTTATTTCTAATGGGATTTAATAGTTTACCTTCTATCAAAAAATACTGGTCTGCAGATACAAATTTTCATAATGAAAGGATTACTAATATTTTCCCTCTAAAGAGATTTCTTCAAATATTAAGATATATCCAATTTAATGATAACCAACAAATGTCAACCAGAGGAACTCGGGAATTTAACAAGTTCTACAAAGTAAGACCTCTTATTCAAAAATTAAAAAAAAACCTTTATGGAATTTTCTCCAAGCAGATATATTTCAATTGATGAAAGTATAGTTACCTTTAAAAAAAGGACTACTTTGAAACAGTAGATGCCAATGAAACCCATTAATGTGATATTAACCTTCTTGGTATTGCCACAGAACAATAAACAATCAGAATGCCCACTCTGCTTGTAAAAATAAGTACGCGCATCTCGTTCGCGCAGACGGAATCAGCCATGTTTTAGTCGGAACCATTGCTGTTCAGTGACATTTTATCTGGTGTGCATAGACAAATTAACCCGATTTAATTTATTTACAGCAACTACAGACATAATAATATGCACTATTTTATTCGTACTTTTAGTTGAAGAATAGATTAAATTATTTCAAATGTACTAAATCATTAATCTCTAAAAATTTAAATTACAGTTCTGTCGTAGCTTGTCACAAATTTCTCAATTCGAGTCTAAAACATGGGCTTTCGCGTGCTAACAAACTTCAAAGGCGGCATCTGAGAGTGGGCATTCTGATTGTTATTTATTCTGTGGCTGTATTTGGCTGTAGACTTTGAATATTGTAGGCAACTTTATGCTGTCAGTGTTTGACAGAAGTTACTGTCACTGCCATGTTAATTTCTATTGTTTTTGTTAACATTATGTGTACAATTTATGTTGATTAAAACCTTATATCGTAGGTTTTGCTTTTTCATTTCAATTTAATCAACATAAATGGAGAAGTATCTAAGACCCGAGAGGTTCGACGGGGATCCATTGTGCTGCTGTACCACCCCTAGATAATAATTATACTAAGCTACAACTGTTAATAAATCATGTTTTGCCACGAGTATATACATATACACAGGCGATTGTAACACTTACAACGAATCCATTCAAACTCTTGACAAAATATACATCAAACCAAACAATACTATTCATGCTCGTCACATACTAACCACTAGACGACAACAGACAGATGAGTCTATCGATTCTTATATGCATCTTTAACATTCGATCTTAAGATCTTTAAAATAGTTAGCAAAGACTGCAAATTTTACTGCTGTATATGCTGATACTAATAAAAATGATACGATCAGCGTGGAGCTTTTATCGCTGGAATGACACCCACAAAGATACGATCGAGATTGTTAGAGAGTTTAACACTAACTTAAGAAGAAACTTACAATGTAGCTATTTCAATGGAAATGGCAGAACTCAACTATCAGGTTTATTCAAATCAACGTTCAACACTTAGTGCGCTACCTGGTAACTATCAATTTGAGTCACAGAGCTCTCCAACAAATTCTTAATGTGTCACTGTGATAGCTGCTACCAACTCTACTAACTCTTCTAGGCCAGAACACAAATGTTTTTCCTGTGGTGGGCCAATACATACAAGGAAAAACTGTCCTGCTTGGGAATCCATCTGCAAATCCTGTAATAAAAAGGGATACTTTGCAAAGGTTTGCCACTCCAAGAGCACTAGTGCATCTGCCAACGTATTTGAAGGCTATGATAACTGCACAGCCTGCATTATTGCTGCTACGTCTGCTTCATTAAAGAAAGTTGTAGTGCCTGCATCTATAAAAGGCCTTCGTGCTGATGCCCTTATAGATATTGGTAGCTCTGTCAGTTTTATTAATGAAGACTTTGCTAACCTGTGCAAACTCACTAGGAAGTCTTGTACTCAAGCAGTTTCTATGGCCTCATTCTCACACACCTCTGAAGTTAAAGATGTGACTGCTCAAAATAATAAAATTGGTGACCACTCGTACGACAACATTAATTTACTTATAGTTAAAAGTATTTGTGCTGATATTATAATTGGTTATGATGTTCTATCTAACCACGCAAGTCTAGAGTTTAAATGACCTAAAGAAGTATTTAAGGTATGTAGTGTAGTTGAAGCCTCAGTACCTGTAGTTCCTTTATTTTGTAACCTGACTTCAAATTGTAAACCTATCGCAGTAAAATCGCGCAGGCATAGTGCTAAAGATTAGATTTTTATTAAAAATGAGGTAAAGAAGCTTTTAAATGATGGCATTATTGAAGAAAGTCAGTCCCCCTGGAGAGCGCAAGTGCTTATCACCAAAAACGAAACTCACAAGAAGCGGCTTGTCATTGATTATTCTTAAAAAATTAATCGATTCATTTAACTTGATGTCTATCCACTGCCAAATATCGAGGAAATGGTGTCCTATGTATCACAATTCACTGTCTTTAGTGCAATAGATTTCCAAAGTGCATACCATCAGGTTCCAATACTTCCACATGAAAAGATGTACACAGCTTTTGAAGCCGCTGGGAACTGTACCAATTTTGTCGCATTCCGTTTGGTGTTACCAATGGTGTAGTCAGTTTCCAAAGAACAATCGACTGGCTCATACGCACAAAAAACCTTGAAGAGATATATGCCTACCTTAATGATATAAGTGTTTGTGGTAAGACGAAGGTAGAACATGACAAAAATCTTAGGAACTTTCTGAAGGCCACAGACAAATATGGCTTGACACTAAACAAAACCAAGAGCAAATTTAATCAAACAGTAATAAACTTACTTGGTTATACTATAGGACCAAACCATGTCATAAAGCCCGATGGGAATGACACTGCATCTCTCAGAAGGGTATTAGGTATGTTTGCTCATTATTCAAAATTGATTCCTAATTTTCCGAAAGGGTTCACACATTAGCTCATGTCAACATTTTTCCATTGAACGAATATGCTTTAACTTGTTTTGAAAATTTGAAATCTATAGTTACAAAGTCATCTGTTCACGCTATCAACAAAAATATGCCATTTGTTGTTGAAACTGATGTTTCAGAACACTCCATTGCTGCTACCTTGAGTCAGGATTCCAGGACCCGTTGCTTTCTTTTCAAGATCTCTTAACTCTAGTGAGCTGAACCATTCTACTGTGGAGAAAGAAGCATACACTATTGTTGAATCTCTGAAGAAGTGGCGCTATTTTCTTATAGTAAAGCCTTTCACAATCATTACTGATCAAAAGTCTGTAACATTTATGTTCAACACGAAGAATTCCAGCAACATTAAAAATAAAAAAACACAAAGATGGCGACTTGAATTGGCACCTTATAAATATGGCATTGCGTTACGACCAGGAACAGACAAATACTTTATGGCGCATCTGCTCTTGTGCTACTACCACGGCGACAGGTGCATCAAAACTCAAGTCACTTCACACTGCACTTTGTCATCCAGGGGTAACACGTATATTTTATTGGATAAAATCAAATAATTTGCTTTTCTCTCTCAATGAAGTCAAGACTATGACTCGTGACTTTAGGGTATGTGCTAAAATCAAGCCGAGGTACTTTAAGAATGTTATATAAGCTACATGTCCCTTCGAACGCCTTAGTATTGACTTTAAAGGACCAGTGCCTTCGAATACCAATAATCGTTATATTCTTACAGTAACAGATGAGTATTCCAGATTCCCATTTGCTTTCTCATGCAGTGACATTAGTGCCAAAACAGTAATCAAGAATTTAAATAACTTATTCATGATGTTTGGAATGCCTGCATACATTCATTCGGATAGAGGGACTCAATTTCTATCAGCTGAAGTCAAAGAGTTTCTCAACTCCAGAGGAATCACAACAAGTAGAACTACTGCTTATAATCCTCAAGGAAATGGCCAAGTGGAGAAGTTGAATTCTACTGTCTGGAAAGCTATTCAACTGGCCTGTGAATCACATGAAGCACCTATTGAAACTTGGGAACAATAGCTACCTGTCGTGCTGCATGCCATTCGTTCACTGTTGTGTACCGCAACTAACTGTACGCCGCATGAAAGGATGTTCGTGCACACACGTTGATCTCCAAATGGGAATACAATACCGTTATGGCTAGCAGAATCTGGGCATGTCTGGATGAAAAGGCTCGATCGGAAAAACAAGTACCAGCCTATCGTAGAAGAAGTGGAGGTAATAGAGGCAAACCCTGAATACTCTTTTGTTAAACTGAAAGACGGACGGGAGACCAGTGTCTAATCGTCATCTGGCTCCGATTGGACGAGGTGAAGGGGAAATACTATATATAGCAGCCCCTGGCAGATCCATCTACATCTCCCCCTCCACCGAATTCATTACTTTTTGAAGAACCCCCAATGAATTCTGAACAAAGCTTATCGCCTCCTTCAGCAGTACCTAGAAGATCTGAAAGAATTCGTCATTTACCACGGTATTTGGAAGATTATAGTGTGGAAGCATGATGTGATATTAACCTTCTTGGTATTGTTTGGTTGTGGACTTTGAATATGGTAGGCAACTTTATGCTGTCAGTGGTTGACAGAAGTCACTGACACTGCTATGTTAATTTCTATTGTTTTTGTTAACATTCTAAAAGTTGCTGCCACGCATCAACTTTCTTCTAAAAGGGGAGCTATTATATGCATTGTACCAACCAATGTTGCTTACCATGACGATTCCCAGGGTATCAGGTTTCTACTTTCAAGTACCAGAGCCGATAAGGATCCATTCACATGCAGAGTCAGCGGGACCCAAGGTTTTTACACGTTCCCACTGAGTCAGCAGTTACTAATATTATAAAAGCACTTGTCGCTCTTTATTTTCGTTCATTATATTTTAGTCTTAAGTTCAGTATAATCAAAATTGTAACAGGTAACTTTGTTTATTGTATTTTGAAATAAATTTAATTTTTAAAAAGTCAAAAAGGTGTTTCGTGATATAAAAAATATATTAATTTATATTTAAATGGGAATAAGCCACAATTAAAGGTTAAAATACGTTTATTGACGTTTCAATTTCCACTTCGGAAATCGTTCTCAAAATACAAACATTAGTAAACTAAACAAATTTTGTTTTTTGTTACTTAGTGAAAAATTCTTCTAATAATTTAATTTTATCTGACTCATCTATATTGACAATTCAGACATACCTTATACATTTTAAAGTAGAAGACTTTAAAATTATATTGCCAATATTGTTGAGTTGCGTTCCTGGGACGACTTTACTTATAAGATAGTTCATTCGATTACATGAAATCAACTTTAACTTGAGAATATCCGTCAGAAAAGATCATAACATGTAATTCGTCTTTAAAAAGACAAATACATGCCATGATGACAGTAAAATTGTCCTGTTAGTGATTCCATAGTAAATTATGAGGGAAAAACCAGGAAAAAAACCTCATAATACTATCCCGACATGGTAAGTATTTGATCGTGCATTTAGTTTACCTTCAATAAACACCAAATTCCGATTTTATATGTCTGTTATTTAAAAAACATAAATGATGTATTCTCTATATGTTACTGACTTACCAATACTGGTATTTTCCATTTAATAACTTCCTCTTTCAATATGGGTAACCAGATCCTACTACATTCTGCCGAGGAATTCGCGACACAATTGGTCTCGTTTAGCATAATTAGAGCCGCTTCTTTGATTTTTCTCTTTTTACCATCCGTTTCTTTTAGGACTATATTTGAATCATTCCATTGAACCCTATGTTCATTATCCCATGCGTGTTTACAGATTTGAGATCTATCAAATTCTCTATTTTTAATATAGGATTGATGTTCACTTATTCTAACATTTAATGGTCTTGATGTTTCACCTAAATAAAACTGATCGCATTCACAAGGTATTATATAAATGCAATTCTTTGTCCTTTCTTGTAAATTGTTAGGTTTGGTTTTGGACAAGATAGATCTCAACGTGTTTGTTGTTTTGAATGTTGTTGAAATGTTGAATTTATTTCCTATCCTTTTAAGCTTTTCCGATAATCCTTTTATGTATGGTATTGTTATTGTTCTCGTATTATTCCTTGCATATGCTGTAGGATCTCGTTCTAAGTTGTTTTGTTCTATTCGATCGATTGTTGAAAATTCCTTATTTATAAACGATAAAGGATAATCATTTTTTAATAAAACAGATGTTAACAAATGTTTTTCCTCCAAGAACGAATTTTCGTTAGAACAAGTAATTTTGGCTCTATCGTATAAGGATTTAATAATTCCCTTTTTAATATTAATATTGTGATTTGATTTGAAATTTAAATATCTGTTGGTGTGTGTTGGCTTTCTATACACCTGAGTTTCGTATCCAGTATCGTTCTTAGAGATTAAAACATCCAGAAAAGGTAATGTGTTATTATATTCCTTTTCCATGGTGAATGTTATTGTCTCTTCTTTATCGTTTATAGCATTTAGGAATGTGTCCAACAACTCTGATCCATGAGGCCATATTGAGAATACATCATCTACATACCTCCACCATACTGAGGGTTTTAAATTTTGTTTAGAAATAATATTCCCATTTAAATATAAATTAATTTAAAATGCCACAAGAAAATAGCTTCAGAACAAAAATATATATATATATATATATATATATATATATATATATATATATATATATATATATATATATATATATATATATATATATATATATATTATTTAGATTTAGCCATACGGCTCACACTCCCTCTGAGGGGAAAATTCACTCATCCCAGATACCTACGGTATCAAAAGAATCGAGCCCTAGGTGACTTGGTATGCTGGACTTATTATCATTATTATAATGCAATGATATCGAGCCAAAGCAGAGTTTATATATTGTTCTGAAGCTATTTTCTTGTGGCATTTTAAATTAATTAATATCTAAATGGGAATAAGCCACAATTAAAGGTTAAAATACATTTATTGACGTTTCAATTTCCACTTCGGAAATCGTTCTCAAAATACAAACATTAGTTTAAATTTAAATCACTAATGTTTGTATTTTGAGAACGATTTCCGAAGTGGAAATTGAAACGTCAATAAATGTATTTTAACCTTTAATTGTGGCTTATTCCCATTTAAATATTAATTAATTCAGAGTTTATATGGCCCAAATTACAAAATATTTGTATGTACTAAACTAAATAATATACTATAAATCAAATTTTCTCACAAAGTAAAAATAAAAATAATTTTCAAAAGAATTAGTACTTACAAAAAGTTCTTGCAATAATAGCAAATTACAAAAATACAAATATTACAAAGTATGCATAAGATTGCAAAATTTATTCTAATACCAAATATATCCTTAACATTTTAACAGTTTTCAGAAGAAAAAAAAACAAACAATATAGGTAGTTATCATAAGATTGGGTACAATATTCTGTTCGTTTTCATCAAACTTGTTTTTGAAACTATTTAATCTAGTAGCTTCTAGCACTAGCATCTTCGTTAATATTAAAAAAGTTTGATGATATCCAAAAATCCCCCCTAAGAATTCTATAAGTAGATAGTAGTCTATAAGTTAATGGAGACAACTTGAGCTTTCTTAGTCGGGTTTCATAGTTTAATATTCCATAATTAAAAGGTAGCTTAATAGCTCTTCGTTGTACTCCTTCTAATAGATTAATGTCTCTTTGCAAATGAGGTGACCAAACCAAATTCTAGATGAGGTCTGACATAACTTTTGTAGAGTTTCAAAAACAAGTCTTGAGACATTCTATGAAAAGTTTTTGATATAAAGTTCTCGCTTTACTAACTACTTTTGCTATTTGAGTAGACCAACTTAATGTTGGCTTGACCGTAACACCAAAATCATTAACTTCCCGTACCGATTTCAGAGAAACTCCATCCCTAAAATATGGTGTAGGTATGGCGAGGTAGAATATAACATATTCTACCTCGCTTTTTAGGATTTCAGGCCCTGTTGTGTCGTCTGTAGGTTCTGCCACTGCTATTTCTGATCTTTCGTCTGCAAAAAGTTCTTCAATGTATTCTGTCCATCTTGCCAGTTTTTCATTTAAATCTGTAATTATTTTACCTTTTTTGTCCTTTACTATGGATGCTTGTTTTTTTTTACCTGTTATTTCCTTGATCTTTTTATGCATGTTAAAGCTATCGTACTTTCTATCATATTCGTCTATTTCCTTGCAGTTGTCCAGAACCCAGTTCTCTTTGGCTTCTCTAATTTTTCTCTTAATTTCACGGTTCACTTCTTTGTATTTTGTCTTGTTGGTTTTATTTCTTCGGCTTTCCTCCATAAGATGCAAAATTTCGTTTGTCATCCATTCCTTTTTCTTAATTTTGCTTGGAGCTAAGAAGCCTTCACCAGCTGTCATACGGGCCTTTTCTATCTCCATCCATTTATTCTCTACATTGCCTGTGTTCCTATTTTTTGCAGCGATGTTTCTAAGATTGTTGTTTACCTGTTCTCTTGTCCTTTCCAGTATAGTTGCGTTTTTCAGTTGCTTAACGTCTATTTTTTGTTTAACTGCACTTTTCTGTAGTTTCTTGAATCTTATATTTACTACAGCCACCACCGGATGGTGATCCGATTCTATATCAGTGCCTGGACAGGTTTTTAAACCGGCTTCTGATTAGTATATAATCGATTTGATTCCTGACGATGTTGTCTGCATTATCCCTTGGTGATGTCCACTTGTACAATCTACGGTTTGGTAATCTTAACATTGTGTTCATTACTACAAATTCTTTTTCTTGGCAAAATTGTATGTACCTTATATAGTAAAAGATTATTTTAAAATTAGGCATGGTGTTTACTCATTAAATGATTTGATGTTTTATAAGGACAGAGTTATAGTTCCGGATTCTTTGCGGCATAGGATGTTAAAGTTGCTTCATGAAACACACTTTGGGGTTACAAAAACACAGCAAAGAGCGAGACAGGTATTGTTCTGGCCAAATATGAGTAAGGACATAGTGGATTTGGTTAGAAATTGTGTTGATTGTGAGAAATATCAGTGAAATAATGTTAAAGAGCCATTAATACTAAGAGAAATTCCATAACTGCCATTTCAAATGCTAGCGGCTGATATTTGTGAATTTGGAGGAGCATCTTATTTAATTGTAATGGATTATCTCACAAAGTGGATTAAAATTGTTCCGTTGCAGTCCAAAACATCCCAGTCAATAATAAATTCGTTTAGTACTATGATTGCCACTCATGGGATTCCTTTGGAAGTTGCATCTGATAATATGCCTTTTGGCTCTAAGGAATGTCAAGAATTCTCTAAGGAATGGAACTTTAAATTTGTGACATCTAGCCCTAGATATCCTAGAGCAAATGGTCAGGCAGAACGAGCCGTCCAGATAGCTAAAAATGTTTTCAGGAAGTGTGAAGATCTTCAGTTAGCCTTATTAGAATATAGAAACACACCACTATTAGGATCAGACAAATCCCCAGCACAACTCTTCAATAGTCATAAACTTAAAGGTAAACTTCCAGTTTTACATGAAAAATATTTACCAGAACAGGTAGACCTAAAAAATGAAAAGAATAAATTGGATAATAAAAGATAATTGTACAAGCACTACTATGATAGAAATACAGCTACAAAAGAAGAATTAAGTGTAGGGGATGGATAATGTGTTTATAAGAGAAGATGGGCAATGGAAACCTGCTGTGGTTAGACGAGGTTTACAAGAGCCAAGATCATATGTTGTTGAGAAAGAAAATGGGACACTTGTAAGAAGAAATAGCTATCACTTGAGACCATCTAATAATATGCCTAAACATCATATTAACCTAGCAGATAATTTTGATCACAATGAGAATGACAGACCTTCAACATCAATGGCCTGTGAGAGTGAAATATTGAATCAGTTTCCTACCAGAAGTAAAAGATTAATTAAACCCCCATCTAGATATAATGATTTTGAAATGTACTAGTTTTGCAATTAGTATTTTTATTAGTTTTATTTTAGAATGTTTTTATTCTTAGTTCATTGTAATTTCTGTATTTTATAGGAAGGAAAAGATGTCATGAGACTGAATAGCTCATGAATGTAAAGTCCTGACAGGGCTATGACATGGGACAGGGGGCACATGATCTCATGGCTGACATAGAGGTTAAAGTAGACTTTACACTACATGATTCTATCATAATATGACATTTATCATATGAGATTTGTTATGATTCCTCGTTTCTATGATGTTTTAAAAAATCGTGTTTACACTGCATGATAAGTTATGACTTATGATATGAGTGACAATGAGTGAGGTTTTATTGATTTTTCTTTTTGTTTATGGTCATAGAAATATTAGACACAGTATAGGTATCAACTATTAGATTTTGAAACCATTATAATGGAAAATAAATCTTTGATTGCATTGGCTTACCTACTTTTAATAATAATACGCCGGCAAAAACTGCGTACAGCAGTAAGAAGAAAAAGATCAGACGCCTTTGGGCTCGCAGGTGGCTCTTACGAAGAAATCGTGGACAGGGTATATCAAATTTAGTGTTTATATTATACCAAATTAAAAATAATAAAGAAACTAAACTAAAATTATGACTAAGAATACTATAAAACACTAAACTAAGAATAAAATTGAGTGAAATATGTCAATTTTGATTTTTCTTTGAAACTGACAACTGACACCAAATATATCTTTTTCTTTATTTGTTATCTTATATATTGAGTTTGAGTATTTTAAAATCGCAAAAAGTTGCCAGTGTATTTTGAAAATGGATTTATTCTTTCTTTGAAAGTTTTTCTTTTTCGTGTATTTTCCATCATGTTAATTAAATTATTAACTTCCTCGACAGCCGCAACAACTCTTAAACACATTTTTTATTATATAGCTACTCACAAAACAATACAAAAAATAATATTTTCTTGTCACTGATGATTTGACATTCATAAAATAGGTTATACCACGGTTATACTAGACTTAAACAAGGGTGTGGGTCGGTATAATCTTGGAATAAATTCTTATACCAATTATAGGTACCCTATATCTAAGTTATTCCATGTTTATTGTTAGTGATTTTGCCTATACCTGATTTATTCTGAGTATAAATTTTATACTTGGTTTAGTAGTTATGCTGTAAAAGTCGTAAATTATGTACATTTATAACACCATTTGGAAAGTTTTGCTTTAATTGATTGCTTTTCGGTTTAAATGTTAGTCCTGATATAAATCATTAAAGATGTAATTAAGAGAGCAGAGAGGTTTGTTATAAGATTTAATAAAAATAAAATTCAATACAAAGTCCCTGAAGTTATCTTGGTCTGGTTTTTTCTTTTGAAGGTGTTAAGCCTGACACTGAATATATAAAAGCTGTTCTGAAGCTTAAAGAACCTGAAAATAAAAAAGAATTGTTAAGAATATTAGGTATGTTTAATTACTTGCCTAAATACTTACCGAATCTCTCTGAATTGTTGTCACCGTTAAAAAATTTGATTAAAAATAATGTAGAATATAAGTGGACAGAAGATCACTTGGCAGTCTTCCAAAAAATTAAAAATATAGTCTCCAAAATACCTATATTAAAAATATTTGATCCTATGTTGCTCATAGAAATACAAACTGATGCAAGCCAGAATGGTATTTGCTGCTGTTTTGCTGCAGGAATGTAGGCCAGTAGCATTTGCTTCTAGAGGCCTGACTGACACAGAAACTAGATGGACTCAGATCGAAAAGGAGTATCTGGCAATTTGGTACCTATAGTTTAAATAAGTTCCTTCAGTTTGTGTATGGTAGAAAAGTAATAATAAAATCTGATCACAAGCCATTGGTGGCAATTAACAAGAAAGACATTGAATTACTATTTAACTGGGAATAAGCCACAATTAAAGGTTAAAATACGTTTATTGACGTTTCAATTTCCACTTCGGAAATCGTTCTCAAAATACAAACATTAGTAAATTAAACAAATTTTGTTTAATTTACTAATGTTTGTATTTTGAGAACGATTTCCGAAGTGGAAATTGAAACGTCAATAAACGTATTTTAACCTTTAATTGTGGCTTATTCCCAGTTAAATAGTAATTAATTTAAAATGCCACAAAAAAATAGCTTCAGAACAAAAATAAGAAAGACATTTGTAAAATAAGTTCTCGTTTGCAAAGACTTAAATTAAAAATGTACATAGCAGATCTTCTATCAACTATCAAGATCATTTCTAAATACCCCAGTTAAAGAAGATAAAGAAATGAGAGAAATTGTTCACTCAGTTGAATTTGATCTACCCATAACTGTGGAGAGAATCGAAGAAATCAGAACTGCGACCAACAATGATTCAGATTTTGTCACAAATAGAAAAGTTTTGTGCTACAGAATGGCCAAATAGAAAAATCGATTTTAGAACCTGACATAAGAGCATTTTACAATATTAAGGATGATATACATATTAACAATGATTTAATTTTTCATAACTTTAAATTGGTCATTTCTAAATCGTTAAGACAGCAAAAATTACATGTTGGGCATTTTGGAATAGCAAAGTCCAAAGCTAGAGCCAGGAAAATATTCTTTTGGTCTGGTATATCACAAGATGTACAGAATGTATCGAAATGTAAAACATGTTTAAAATACAGTCGGAAAATTCCTAGAGAACCACTCATTCAGCATGAAAGATCAAATATTCCCTTTGAAAAAGTGGTGGCTGATATTTTAACTTATGCAGGGCAAGATTATTTGACTTTAGTTGATTACATTAGTAATTGTATAGAACTTATTCCTTTAAAAAATAAAACTGCAAAGGAAGTAATTGAGAAGCTTAAAATTGTTTTCTTTACTCATGGCATACCAAATAATTTTATGTCTGATAACCAACCATTTAACACTAAGAAATTTAAAGACTTTGCAAGTTGGGAAATAAATTTGATAACCTCCAGTCCAAAATATCCAAAATCAAATGGACTAAGTGAAAAATCTGTTAGTATTTGTAGAATTATTCTTAAAAAATGTTATGATTCAGGTAATGACATTCATAAAGTCTTATTAGAATATAGAACTTCCCCCCTCTCTGGTCTAAATATTTTCCCATCAGAGCTATTGAACAAACGATTGCTTCGAACCAATTTACCTGTTACTATAGTTGGTTTTTTAATCAGGAGGAGTATTTCAAATTTACCGCGCCGTAATGCTTTTTTTTATTTATTTTGCTTCAACCACTTAGGGTTATTAGCATAAGAAAAATACAAAAATGATAAAGACATACATAGGCATATACAAAATATCAATTACATAATAATGTATACAACATATATTTTAATTATTGATGTATTGTATTAAATTTTATTGAAAAGGTTTATAGTTTTCAAGAATTCTATCAAGTCAGCTACGTATTTAGATTCTCCTAAAAGTTCTTTTAATGTTTTTGGAAAGTGATGATATAGTCTTTCCACTGAGTATATTGGACACTCAATCAAAATGTGCTTCACTGTCACTTTACATTCACAAACAAAACACACTGGTTCCTCTTCTTTCTTCAACAAGTATTCATGTGTTGTAGAAGTGTGTCCTAATCTGAGACGTGTTATTATGACTTGATGTTGTCGCTTTGAAGGCCAGAAGTTCCATGGAAGGACGGAAGATTTTATTTCTATCAATTTAGTGGTGCTTCTATTCCATTGCTTTTGCCAAACATCGTGCAATTTTGATTTTAAGTAAGGTTTTAAATCCAAATGCACCGTTAGATTTTCCACTGATGCAGCTGTATTGGTTACTGCGGACCTAGCTAGACTATCTGCCTTTTCGTTACCATCTATTCCAACGTGTGACGGTACCCAGAGGAACTCTACTGTCAAATTGCTTTGGTATATACGGTATAAAATTAACTTAATCTGCTGTAGTGTTGGATGAGAGGGATAAATCTGAGAAATTGATGTCAGACAACTAAGTGAATCAGATATTATAAGAGATTTGGGAAGTTTTTTTTCTAGAATATAGTTTAGGGCCTTATTGATGGCAAATAGTTCTGCTGTAAAAATACTTGTCTTAGGAGACAATTTATAGATGGAATGTTCATGGGATGTCACAAAGCATGCTCCAACTCCATTTATGGTCTTAGATGCGTCCGTGTATATAAAATGGTAAGTTTTATACTGTGTGAGAACATGGAGAACGTGAGTTTTAAAAAAATTTGGTATCACGTTATTTTTGTTATATGCTGTAAGTTTAAGGTTACAAAGCGGAGAGTGAACAACCCAAGGAAAACATAAATTTATTTCACAGATAGGATAAATGGGAGGTAGTTCAATATCAAAATCGAATAAGGATCTATTAGCTCGTTCATAGAAAGGTACAGGACCCCTATTTCTTTTTCGATAGACCTCCTGGAACCTGTTAGCAACAGAATGATGAAGAGCTGGATTTTTTTGGTTAGATTTTATACTCGAGACATACGATAGAGTTAAGTATTTTCTTCTTAGGTTTAAGGGTGGCTCTCCAGCTTCACAGAGTAGACTGTCCACAGGACTGGTGCAATATGCTCCTAGAGCAAGTCTAACGGCTGAACTCTGAAGAGTATCCAAAGTTTTAAGCAATGCTTGGTTTGCGGTGTTATACACAACACATCCGTAGTCCAGTTTTGATCTAATTAAAGCTCTATATAAATTTATTAGAGTTGGAAAATCTGCTTCCCAATTTTTATGTGATACAGATTTCATAATGTTTAGTCCAGCTTGGCACGATACTCTTAGCGAGTGTATATGACTTGTCCAACTTAATTTTGAGTCCAGTTGCATTCCTAGGAATTTTATTTCTTTTGTATATTCTATGGGAGAATTGTTTAAAATTAGATTTGGGAGCTTTTGTGGATTTGATTTTCGTGAAAAGTGTATAGCTTTTATTTTTGTGTTGGAAAACTGGAGCCCAATATTGTTAGACCACGATTTTATCGACTTAAGAGCTGCAGAAATACGATTATGAGCCGATAATATGTTTTTATTTCTTGCTAGAATTACCAGATCATCAGCATACAAAAAAGTTTTAATTGTGCCATTGCAGTCCGACACAACATTGTTAATAGCAATTAAAAATAGTGCTACGCTTAGATTCGAGCCCTGTGGAATTCCATTTTTCTGTAATTTAGATTCAGACCATCGGTTATTGATTCGAACTTGGAAATATCGTTGCCGTAGAAAGTTTGAAATAAAAGCAAACGTTACCGTGAATCTTCCAATTGTGGAGTGTGGTTAAAATATCGTAGCGCCATACTGTATCAAAAGCCTTTTTTACATCAAATAATATGGCTAAACATTCTTGATTACATATAAATGCTTCGTGAATTTCTGATTCCAATGATATTAAGTTATCTAATGTTGATCTATTTTCCCTAAATCTACTTTGTTCGGGTATAATAAGATGTTTATGTTCAATATACCACATGAGTCGATTGGCAATGATCTTTTCTAACAACTTACACATTGCATTCGTGAGAGAGATTGGTCTATAGGATTCTGCTTCAAATTTAGGTTTACCTGGTTTGTGTATTGAAACTATGATTGATGAGTGCCATATGTGTGGGAATACTTTATTGATCCATATAAAAGTGAATAGTTGCAATCATAGTTCTTGGCCTACTAGTGGTAGGTTCTGTAGAAAAGGCACAGGTATATTATCTGGTCCTGGACTAGTATTTCTAACGGAGTTAAGAGTTTCAATAAGTTCAGTCAAGCTTATAGGATTGCTTATTGGTGAAGTGTCATTGATTATTGGTATTCCTTTATTTTCTTCAAATCGTTTTTTATTTAAGAATTCTATTGAATATCTTTCATCACTAGAAGCGGTACAATATTGATTTGCCATTATTTCAGATATACTGCATTCGGACGTAAATATCTGATTGTCTTTTATTAAGTACTTTATAGAGTGTTGTAAATTTTTTGAAGATATACTTCTAATCATGTTCCAGATTTGACCAATTGGAGTAGATCTATTGATTTCTGAAACAAACTTTTGTCGTGACTCTTGCTTGCTTTTTTTTAATAATAAATCTACATTTAGCTCTTATTCTTTTAAATTCCAAATGATTTTCAGTAGTTTTATATCGTTTATATCTATTAAAAGCCGATTTAGATTCCCTTATTGCCTGTTTGCACGCATCGTTCCACCACGGTACAGGTGAGTGTTTTGGATGAAAAGCTGTTTTCTAATGGATTTATTAGCTGTATCAATGATGACTTTATTGAAAAATAATGTTTTCTCGTTAAAATCTTGTTCCGAGTCTAACATTTCTCTAAGATTCATAGCTGATGAAGAAATCAATGTTGAGAACAGAGTCCAGTTGGCTTTATTTAAGGACCATTTGGTGATGTGTGTATTGTGCTTATGGTACAACAGATTGTTAACTAAGATGGGAAAGTGATCACTTCCATATAGATCAGGTAAAGTGTCCCACGATAAACTAGGTTGCAAGTTTGGTTCACAAATTGACAAATCAATTGCTGAAAACTCTCCTGTTGCTGCATTATATCGAGTATTCCTGCCGTCATTAAGTAGATTTAAATTGAGATTATTTAGGATATTTTCTATTTTTCTTCCCATTTTTGTCAATTTTTTTGAGCCCCATAATGAATTATGCGCATTAAAATCTCCCAGTATATTTCGAGGTGTAGGAATCTGACATAAAAAATTAGAAATATCTGCTATACTTGGATCAGAATTAGGTGCGATGTAAAGACTGCAGATGTTAACTTTTAGTGGACCTACTAAGCACACCGCTACAGCCGCTAGATTTGTTATTAGAATAATATTGCAATATTCATAGCAATTCTCGATAAAAATTGAAACTCCACCACTGGCATGTTCTTGATTTTGCCTAATTTTAGATACGCTTGTATAATTTCTCAAATTATGAATTTTGTTATTTTTAAAATGAGTTTCTTGTAGGCAAATTATAGAAGGTGAATTTTGAGCAATTGTTAATTGTAACATTTCTAAACGGGTATAATAACCGTTCAAATTCCACTGTAAAATAGACTTGAACGTGAGCTTATGTACAAGGTTCTATGGAGGAGTCGCTTTTGAGCTGAGGTTTTAGTTGTCGAGTAATTGAATTAATTATTTTAGTACATCGCGATTTCATTTTTTTTATATAATGTGAGGATAGATCTCTTTTAACAGATTAAGTAAGCCTAATGTGTCTTCTGTATAAGTTTTAGATAGACTCAATTTATCTGGAGATCCTAAAGCATTTTCAAAAAAATCAGTTAGTTGTTCAAAATTTAATATCGGTGTTATAAGTTTATTAGTAATAAAATCTTTTACGGGTTCCATACTGTTAGCAATAGTCTCAGAATTATCAATAGTTTTGGATTTTTTAAGTTTTTGTATTGGTTTTGTAAAATTTTCTTTAGGTTCTTGTAAAGGTGGGGATAAAATTTCGTCAAGGCTGCGCTTAGCTGTGTTTACTTCTTTACTAGGTGTATTAGTTATTTCAAGTGTATCAGTGGTATCTATTGATATGCTATTGACAGGGCATGCTAGCGTTGAGGAAGAGTTTGGGATTGATGTATGAGGTTGTGAAACATTAGGTGTTGTTGATAACTGGGTAGTTGTTATATTTGTATCTGTGCATGTAGTTTGAGAACTTGGGAATGATGTTGAGGGTGATATTTGGGATGCACTTAATATTGGTGTAGTTAATGAAGAAGGTATAGTCGAAGATTGTAAGGAAAAGGAATTCGCTGAAGATGCTGAAGTGATCGGGACGTCATGTGGAAGAGTATTAACTACTGTATTTATAGTAGTAGTTGGCACTGTTGTTGTTAAGTTTGACAGAACATCAGACAAAATGGTCAGATTGTTTACAATAGTAACACATCTGTTTTTCTAAAGATAAGAAAATACGATAAGATGTTTGTTCGTGGTTTATGACAATTGAGGGAGGAATTAATGTAGCTTCTAAAGGAGAGATAAATGTATGTCTTCGAAAGCTCAGTATATGTCTATATTCTGGGTTTGTTGTACCTATTCGTAAAATATTAATTGGAGTTAATAAATTGAGGCCTAACTTTTTAAGATCAGATTCTATGAAAGTGTGAGGAATACTAGGGCAAACATTAGAGATCAGTAATCTTTCATTTGGTGTAATTAAGCGTCGAGCAAAAATTATTTGTTGATTGATGGTTATTCTTCCGTTGTCAGCATTCATGACAGTTTCTACTAATTCTTCACTAGCTAGGTAAATACAAATACGGTGATTTGAAATTCGTGATAAAAAAATAATATATCTTGGTTCTATAATTTTTCCCAGTGCAAGTAGATATTCCTCAAGTTTGGCGTTTTCCAGAGCATTATATAAAATAGCTTGTTTCTTGGATGGGAATTTTGGCGTTGAATTGATTAACGCTGCAGAATATAAAGAAGTTTTATGTGATGTCAATAACACTTGGGGCCTCGACGCCCCTGGACTATTAGCATCATCCATTTTCGTTTTTTAATGACATCAGGTAATATAAACAATGTGAACTTGTTGTGAAGTAAGTATCTAATTAGATTAAAATTACTTACAGATTTTCTCCAATAAGGTCACTAATTTTTATTTATAATAACACAACACTTTAATTATTAAGTGGATATAAATAAAAGCACAAAAACTAGGTGCGATTAGACTGGTAATTCGCCGTAATGCTTGTTTGTAATTGGTCCAACGGCAGGCACGTTTACTCCACTAAATTATGACTTTTTGACACTAATGACACTTATGAAATTTTAAAATTCAAAATTTATATCGACAATTTTTTGTATTTTCTGCGTTATTCCTTTTATTTTTATATAATTCTATATATATATATATATATATATATATATATATATATATATATATATATATATATATATTGAAAAAGCTGTATTATATTAATTTTATTTTTATTTATAATAAATGTTGTAATTTTTAAAATATATGGTTCGTTGTTTAATTTAATATATACCTCAGCTAGCTCAATTATGTGTATGTGACGTCGACTCTGTAGTCTCCTGGTAGAGTTCAAAAAGAGATTAAACCAAAATTTACTTTAGACTTTTGATAAATTAACCCAAATGAAGCACGTTATTTATTAATATTGAACAAATTTAATATAAACAATAAAATTCGTCTGCAACTTGGGTTGCCTTTAAAATTTTACAAAAATAGGAATCGTATAAATCTTAATGTGGTTTAGTGTCGTGACAATAAAAATTTATTACAAAATGTGGAGACTCTCTACAAGTACCTAAAAACTAAATAAATATTGCAACTTTATAAAGTGTTTAAATGAACTATAAAGAATAAGAAAATGAACACTTTATTCCGCTGACTTTTAACTTGCATTCAAATATAATCAAAATTTCAAATGATCCCCAAAATTATTATCCAACCTCACTTTAAAACAGTTCTGATTTATTTAAAGAAAACTAACTACTCGCAAAATAATCGGTGAAACTGGAATATCAATCCTCTCTTCGGAAGTTAAGGTACGTACTATTCTATTTTTAATTTAATGATCATTAATATTTTCAATTTTTTAAGGCCTATCGCAATTATGTTAATTCATGAATTTTAATTTTCTCAATTTAAATGACATTTCTGTACTCCAATAATAATTTATAAGTCAAATTGTTTCTCTTACTCTCTGGAACAAATTCTGGATATCTCTGCTGTGGAAACTGTGGAAAAACTAAAATTCTAATTAGACGAGTTAAAAAAAACACTCCCGACCTATTCCACAGTTTCAGGGCTCCTCTTCGTCGAAAAATCCTCGTTGGCCTCCTCAAAAAAAACCTATTATCCGTTGCTAACAGCAACCAACGTTCTTTTTCTTTTCGTCTTCTATTTTTTTTAAACCATAAAACTGTCCTGTTCTGACACATCTGTCAATCCACATTAATTTCTCATAATCACTTTAATCACATCTAATTTGGGAATTTATAAGAAAAATGTTCAGATATAAAACTTATTCTATTACAATGCTAATACAATTTATTCTTTTCATCTCCACATCATTGTAATTTCTTATTTAACAAAACCCCTATTAATTTAGCTCCCACAGACTTGCTTGACAGTTTATTTTCTGACGTTTTTTTAAAATTTCTGTTTAAATATTTTTTAAGAATTCTTCTTTTTTTGTTCTTTTTAAGGTTTAGACGATTCACCTATACACTAGGCAACTATACTATTCAGAAATTATTAACACTATACCAGGTAAGTCAAAATTAATTTATTTAACAATTTACTAATCTTTTTCTCTCTTTTATTTCAGAGTCGAACCCACATTGTGATGGCTTCATGAAATTCATGAACAACAAACTCATATAAAAATCCATTTAAGTTGTATCCTTTTTAACATATTGAAATCATTTCAACTTCCCCCAATTTGGATTTTGTTCAGTGCTAACTATCAGCACTTACTAAATCTAAATTCTTACCCGTAAACTTAAATATTTTATTAATATTAACATAACAATAAACTGACTTTTATTAATAAGCATATCTCTTGAATATTTTTTTTTATAATTTACTCTATGACAAATACAGAATTCTCCAAACAAAACATACAAATCTTTCACTAATTATATCAACTTCAGAATCAAATGTCCAAGTACTTTCCCAATTTCTTTACTTTTTTTCCTGTACTATTTATTTCTTGTACTATTTTCGTAGAAATTCTTATAAGTGTTCCCCTATATACTATTTCATATACTATTTCAGTATCTTTATTCATTGCCGCATTATTATTTATTCTTTTTATATCCGCATATAATATTCATTTCATCATCTCTACATATAACTCTACTATATAACTATTGTTCATCTTATTTCCGCATATACTATTTATCATTATAATATTCCCTATTTCCCAATTTCTACAAAATATCGATTTGTCCATAGTACTTTGCTCATTTATTTATACTTGTAACTCCTATAAATCTACTTGAAAATAAATCAACCTTTTTTTATATAAATTCATCAATATTCTGTACATCTGTTCCTAATAAATTATTTAATTATCAAATTTATCTCAAGATATGCTTATTTATTAATTATCCTTCTATTTACAAAACTTATATCTTATAATACCAAATTCGTGTCATAATATTGCCTACCCTTGTATGTTTATTCATAATACTTATAAATTCCCTCTATATTAAATATCCCTCTAATTTTATTAGTTTCTGGATGTCTTAGTTCATAACTGTTTACCCCATGTTCAGTACTAATGACATAAGGTCCTTCAAATGGCAAAAGTAATTTTCCACACAGATTTTCATCCCTTTTAGGCACCTGTAGTGACCTGATAAGTACCTTCTCCCCTTTTTCAAAAGTAACTCTTTTCTTTCTCTTCTTATTGATTCTATTTACATAACGATTAACATTTCTTATTAAATTTTGGTTCACCTTCTTCATTACTTCTTGAATGTCCCCTGTATTACTGATTTCCCAGGGCCTTTCTGGATACTTTCCAGACATTAGGAAATATGGGCATTGTTTGGTGATTCCATGTGGTGTCTCATTTAAAAATCTTTCAACTTGTGGCAAATTTTCCTACCATAAATAATGTTGTCTAGCACACAAAATTCTTAAGAATTTTACCACCTCTTTGACGTATCTTTCTGCAGGATTAGATGCGGGTCTTCTGATACTAATGAAATTTAATTGGATTTTCTTTTCTTCACAAACTCTTTTTAATCTTGGACTTTCAAAATATGTGGCATGATCTAAGATAATTGTTTCTGGAGTACCTACTTCCTCTATGTATTTTTCTAGATAGTATTTTACGGTTTTTACATTTGTCCTTTCGCTGGGATATAACTTTACAAATTTTGTATGTATGTCAATCATTATAAAAATATTTTTGCAACCCTGTTCACTTATGACTAAATTACTGACAAAATCGATAGCAACTAATTTTAAAGGTCTCTCTGCAACTATTGATTTTGCTACATTAACATTGTGGAAATTCTTCTCCTTTGCTAACTGACAAATGGTACAACTTTTAGTGATGTTTTTCGCCATGGATATATCTTTTCTTGTAAAATAATTTTCCCTAAACAACATCCATAATTTTCTGCTCCCTATATGACCATATTCAACATGTAGATCTCTCATGATTTCTTCTGCTAATTCTTTGGTTACGACATAAACTTCTATGGTTTCCAACTTCTTACACCATACTCCATTGATGTTGATTGCTCTCTTCTTTTCTGCTTCTTCCAATCTTCTCTGATCTTCCAAGATTCTTTCTAACGAATACAGCCCTTCTTCATTCTTCATTCTGTTGATTCCAATTTGATATTTTCTTCCTTCACTTCTTTGTTGTGCTTCTCTGCTTAGTACATCTGCTACAATGTTTGACTTGCCTGGAATATGTCTAATTTCGAAGTCATATTCTTGTAACAAAAGGCTCCATCTATGAATTCTGTTGTTGGCAAACCTGTTTTTAAACAAAGTTGTCAGAGCAGAATGATCCGTTTCCAATACAAAATGTGCTCCTAACAAAAAAAATCTTAATTTGGTAACACAGTAGATCACACTTGCTGTGTTGTTAGCCTAGTTTAAGATATAGGTGCCGGAGTTAGGCAACACGGATGACGGGGGTTAGACAGATCATGTGAAGGTTGCCGAAGCTCGGGCATGGATGGATGTTTTAGGGATTAGAATAAACTGATGTTTATGTGAAGTAAGGATTATTATTTGTAACCCCTCTTCGATAACACGACATGGTGGCAGCTGGTGCTTTGTTTTGTTAACATTAAACAAGCAAAGAGTGATCGAACGTGACAGCAGTGCAAATCTTATGCATAACCTATAAATCAGAGGGGACCTAAAAATCCTTAAAATGGATGCACCTATCCAAATAAATAAAGAAGTGTTTGCGAACATTTCGGCTCCAAGCGAATTTGATTTTACACAGCCCCAGACATGGCACCAATGGAAGAAAAGAGTAGAGAGATATATGTCTGTAAGTGGATTTTGACAAAAATCTGACAAGGATAAACTAGACCTTTTGTTGTATTTAATGGGAAATGAAGCAGAAGATATTTTACTTCAAAATCAACCAGGGGAGAATGCATCCTTTCAAGACGTAATGCAGATTTTCGACAATCATTTTATTCCCCGAAGAAATACAATCTTTGAGAGATTTCAATTTAATTCAAGGGTACAAAGGCCAGGAGAACCTGTGGGAAACTTTATTTCAAGTCTACATACTCTTGCAGAGCACTGTAGCTATGGAGCTCTTAAAGATGGGTTAATTCGTGACAGGATTGTTATCGGAATAGCTGATAAAAAGGTGAGCGAAAGAATGCAACTAAATGATGGTTTGACACTAGAGAAGGCAATACAAATAGCACGCCAAGCTGAACTTCAAGATAGTCAAAATAGAATTATGAGACAGGAGCAGTCAGTTAGTGCAGTTAAACAGGACTACAGGGAGCGTAGTGATAAAAGACATCAAGGTAAGAGTTTTGCTAAACAAGAAACAACTCATGAGAAAGTTAAGGAAGGTTACAGATGTGGATACTGTGGCATACCTACATGTAAAAATAGGGAGAAATGTCCAGCCAAGTTCTCTGAATGCAGATCTTGTTCACGTAGAGGTCATTGGAGTGTGATGTGCAGGAAGAAAGCTGTCAGAGCTGTTAAGTGTTCAAGGTCCACCAGTAGCAGTAGTACAGACGACGAAGGAAGGGATTCAGTAAATCAAGTGGTACATACAGATTCCTTTATTGGCCAAGTGTACCTAGACAAGAAGGATCGTTGGTATGTAGACATCTTATTGGATGACAAATTTAAGGTACCTTTTTTTGTGGATACAGGAGCAGATGTTAACTGTTTTCCCTATGAAAAATTACCTCCAGAATATATGGGTAAAATTGTGGCATGTGATGCAATTGGTGCAGCGGACGATCATAAATTGGACACAGTGGGTAAGCTACATATAAAATTTACTTATGACGGTTTTACAAATGATGAAACAATATATTGTATTAGGAAGTTGAGACAACCTATATTAAGCAGAGAGTCAATCATTAGGTTTAATGTTCTAAATTTTTCTAAATGTAAGCTTAAACAGGTAAATCAAATCAGTTGCAATGTTGTTCATTGTAATCAATCTAAGAGTACTAATATGTTTTCAAAATTTAATTTAGAGTCTGTTGCTAAAACATTTCCTGGTATTTTTAGTGATATAGGTGAATTTAAAATAGAAATGTCAATTAGAATTAAGCCAGATGCTAAACCTTATGTACAGAGCGTTTCCAGAACTGTTCCTTTACCTCTGTTACCAAAATTAAGAATTGAAATTGATAGATTGCTAAAATTAGGGATAATTGAACCCATTGAAGATCCTACTTCTTGGGTCAGCCCAATTGTTTGTGTGGACAAGGGAGATTGTGTACGGCTTTGTGGTGACTATACTAAACTTAATGAAAACGTGTTACGGTCACATTTCCCTCTCGGGAAAATATCTCATACACTAGCACAGTTGAAAGGGTCTAAATTCTTCTCAAAATTGGATACCACAAGTGGGTTTTACCAAATAAAATTGAATAAGGAAAGTCAGTTGTTAACAACTTTTATAACACCTTTTGGCAGATTTTTCTTTAAAAGGCTTCCATTTGGTATATCTTGTGCCCCAGAGTATTTTACTATGAGATTTTCAAAAATCTTAACTGGCATTGAAGGCTGTGTTGTCCATATAGATGACATTCTTATTCATGCAAGGACAATAGAGGAACATGACAATATTTTGAACACAGTCCTAACAAAACTTCATAAGGAAGGTATTACACTAAATAAAAACAAATGCTCTATAGCAACGAAAACAGCTAAATACTTGGGTCATATGGTCTCTGAGCAAGGGATATTAATTGATCCAGATAGGGTTAAAGCTATCCGTTATTTTCCGGAACCAAAAAATAAGACCGAGCTGTTAAGATGGCTGGGTATGATTAATTTTGCTGCAAAATACATTCATAATAAATCTGAGATTCTTGAACCATTAACACATTTACTAAAAAAAAATATTAACTTTTTGTGGGGTCCAGCACAAGATAAAGCTTTCAGCACTTTAAAACAAAAGTTAGAGAGCCCTCCAAATCTAGCGTTTTTTGATGCTAATAAAACCATAATTGTTAGTGCAGACTCAAGTTGTTTTGGTATAGGTGCATGTCTATTTCAAGAAAATGTAGATCATACTCGGGAAATAGTGGCTTTTACATCTAGGCTTCTGAACTCAGCTGAAACACGATATGTTCAGATTGAGAAAGAAGCTCTTGCACTTACCTGGGCAGCAGAATATTTTTACGATTTTATTTCAGGAGTTCCTAACCTAATTTTTGAAACAGACCATAAACCTTTACTACAAATTCTGCAAACTAAAAATTTAGATGAGTTAACGCCACGTTTGCAAAGATTTCGAATGCGCTTAATGCGATACAAGTATACTGTAATCTACACACCGGGAAAAAATTTAATTGTAGCAGATACTTTAAGTCGGGCCCCTTTACAAACAGATACGTTAGCTAATAAAGAACTAACTGCAGAAACTGCAGCATATGTGCAGTCAATTATTCATAATTTACCAATTAAAGATTATTTTTTGAATTTAATAAAAACAGAACAAGAAAATGAATATATTTGTAAAAAACTAAAAGAATATTCTTTGTCTTCTTGGCCTGAAAGATCTAAATTGCCATTTGAATTGTTGCCATACTATCAATATAGATATGAAATTTCCTATTCGTAACAATTACTTTTAAAAGGGTCTCGCATAATCATTCCTAAGAGTCTTCAACTCAAGGTGTTGGAATTTATTCATACAGGCCACATGGGAATTGTAAAATGTCGAGATCGTGCCAAACAGAGCGTTTGGTGGCTGGGTTTGTCATCCCAGATTAATAACCTAGTCACACATTGTCCCCAATGTGTTGAACACAGAGTAAATCATAGAGAAACATTTCATAAAGGCAATACTGTACAAAGGCCGTGGCAAAAACTGGGGGTTGATTTGTTTAAATGTTATGATAAGTTGTACTTGATTGCCACTGACTACTTTTCACATTGGTTTGAAATTTTTACTTTAACCAATATGACAGAAGATGCCATTATTCCTAAACTTAAAGATATTTTCTCTCGTTATGGTATCCCAGAGGAAGTTAGATCCGACTGTGGTACTCAATTTTCATCAAAATTTATAAAGTTTTCAAAAGAATATAATTTTGTTCATAAGACGAGCAGTCCACACTGGCCACAGAGCAACGGTGGAGTGGAACGCACTGTACAAATTGCAAAAAGATTAATTCAGAAAAATAAAAAAGAGGACCTAAGTTTGGCATTGTTAGCATACAGATGTACACCCCTAGAATGTGGTGTTTCACCTTCTGAATTATTAATGAATAGAAAATTAAGATCTAACTTGCCCCAGCTTCCAAGCTTATTAAACTTTTCAAAAGAACTAAACACTGAAAATAAAAAGAACGAAATAAAGGATAAACAAGTGAAAAACTACAATAAGCGACACAATGCCAAGGATTTAGATCCTCTTAAGGTTGGTGATTCTGTGTGGGTGGTTGATATCAGGAAATATGGGCAAGTTGTTGCGATCTGTCAGGAACCCAGGTCCTATATAATTGAAACTGAAACTGGGAAATTTAGAAGAAATAGATGGCATTTGATTCATGCACCCTACTGTTTCCCTGTATTGAGCACCCAACCAGAATCCTCAAATGATTATGTTCCGCCAATTTCTAGTAACACAAAGCTAATGCCTTGCTCTAATCAAAGCAATGGTGACATACAGGGTAAAATTATGGAGGAAAGTAGTAGGGGGGAACCCAGTGTATTTCCGGACAAAATCGAACAAAGTGGAAATCATGTTTTACCTCCATCGGGTCAGGATAAAAGTGATAGTGACACTGATAGTGTATCGGACTTTGAGTGCGTAAAGCCTAGCAGGCCAAAAAGACTTGTGAAGAAACCGGTTCATTTAACAGATTATGTTTGTAGTAGTTTAAGTTAGTTTAGGTATAAGATCATCAATGACACAGGGATCTTTTATAAAAAAAAGGGGAGATGTGTTGTTAGCCTAGTTTAAGATATAGGTGCCGGAGTTAGGCAACACGGATGACGGGGGTTAGACAGATCATATGTGAAGGTTGCCGAAGCTCGGGCATGGATGGATGTTTTAGGGATTAGAATAAACTGATGTTTATGTGAAGTAAGGATTATTATTTGTAACCCCTCTTCGATAACACGACACTTGCCATTTCTAGTTCCGTTGCTGAATATCTTTTTTCAAAATCTTTGCTTACCCTAGATACGAAACTTATAGGAACTTCCTTTTCTTCTTGTTGTTGTAGCAACACTCCAGCTAATCTCTCACATGATGCATCCGTTCTTAGTATAAACTCCTTATCATACTGCGGATGATACACTTGCAAATTAGTTGTAAAAATTTGTTTTA
Source organism: Diabrotica undecimpunctata (assembly GCF_040954645.1). Classification (NCBI taxonomy): domain Eukaryota; kingdom Metazoa; phylum Arthropoda; class Insecta; order Coleoptera; family Chrysomelidae; genus Diabrotica; species Diabrotica undecimpunctata. Next base: position 88,728,802 of record NC_092809.1, on the reverse strand, counting down.
ATTGTAAAAAAGCTGTATTTCTTTCTGGAGTCCATTCCCATTTCTGGTTCTTCTTTAATAGTTCTATTAGTGGCACTTCCATCCTACTTAGGTCTGGAATTAATCGTTTAAAATAATTCAATATTCCTAAGAAACCTCTGAGTGTTTTGAGATTATGTGGTGTGGCAAATTCTTAAATCGTTTGTATCCTTTCTGGATCCATACTGACTCCTTGTGTATTGAGCACATATCCTAGATATTTGACTTCTTTTTGGTAAAAAGAGCATTTTTCCAAATTTAATTTTAAACCTGCTGTTTCTAACTCCTCCATTAATGTTTTTAGGTGATCCTGATGTGACAACTCATCTTCAGAAAATACCAAGATGTCGTCTATGTAGTGGAGAATGAACCTTTCATATCTGTTCAGAATGGAATGCAAAGTCCTGACCAGTGCTGCACATGAACTCTGGAGTCCAAATGGTACCACACAGAATTGGTACACAATACCATCCACCATGAATGCTGTATAACATCTGCTTTCTGTGGCTAATGGAATAAGCCAAAAGCTATGCCGAAGGTCCAACTTTAAAAAAGACTTTAACTTTAGTGATTCTTCCAAAATAACCCTCAACATTCATTGGACTCTCATATTGTTTTCTCGTATAGCTGTTGATATTACGAGCATCCAGGCATATCCTGATTTCTCCAGATTTTTTTCTTACACATATGATGGCACTAATATAAGGAGAATTACTTCTTTCTATTATTCCATCCCTCAGCATTTTATCCAGCTCTCGGTACACCTCATTCTTTAATTTGTACGGAATGGGATATGTCTTCATTTTATAATTCTTGATTTCTTTGTTCATTTCCAATTTATGTACATATTGTTTTACCACACACACCTCTTGATTGAATAACCTCTGATGTTCCTTTAACAAACTTCTTATCTCCATTTCATGTTCCTTTGGCACTAAAATAATTTCTTCTGAACTGTTTACTTGACAAATCTGAAATTCTTCTTTATTCAAAATCTCTTCTTTATTTAATTTACAAAATTTAATAGATTCTTGATCAATTTGTAAAGTTTGATTGACATAGTTAATAATCATTTTATGTTTTTCCATTTCATCATTTCCCAATACTATCTCAAAATTTAAGTGATCTACCACTAACATTTGTATTTCATACATTTTATTTCCCAATTTTACATTACAGATTATAGAACTATTAGTATCATATAATTTTTTATTATTCGCCCCTATTAATGATAATTTATTTGTTTTTATCACCATAATATTGTCCTTATTTAAATTATTTACAATGTTTTTGTTGATTAGAGTTACTTCTGAACCTGTATCTAATAATTACTTGTATACTGAATCTTGTATGTACCCTTCAATAAACTTTAAAGTATTAGTGTTATTATTTTTATTTAATTCCCCAGTATCTCTAATAAACTCCCTTGGATGTTCATACTTTGATAAGTAGACAATATTATGCACATAGCAGCGGTCTAAACAAAATTTCTCCCTTCTGCATCAACACTTGCTTCCCCCCTATTCTCCTCTGTTCTAACTACATTCACCTGTCCTCTCTCCTCATTTTCCCCCCTGTTATATCTTGGATTCCCTTCTCTGTAAACTTCCCTATTTCTCGTCTCCTATGGATAATTTCCCTGGTTCTGTCTCCAATTATTGCCTCTGTCATTTCCTTGTCTCCAGTTATTCCCTCTATCATTGTTTGGATTCCCTTGTCTACGTTCCCAGTTATATCTTCCGATATCTCTCCTGACATTGTTCATATTCTCTCCCCTATTTGTAAAATCCCTGCTTCTATTTTGTTTCTCAAATTCTCTTTCCCTATAATTATTCCCTCGATTCACCCCTGTCTATTTGCTGTGTTATTCCTATATGTCCCTTGCTCTTGTCCATTTCGATTCTGCGTCCCTACACTCCTCTCAATCCTCTGATGATATCCTGTCAGACTTTCCATCGTCTTTATATTGTGGAGAGCTATTGTTTCCGCCATGTTATGGTTATATTGCCTGGCGACGTATAGGACAATCTCCTCTTCTCGCATAGCCGGTTCTAAGTATTGTGCTGTCTGGAATAACTGCATTGCGTACAGATTGTAGTTGGTACTTTTTTTATAATTGAATTTCCCAAAATACAACCGCTCCCTGAAACTAGCCTGTTGGTTTTCTCCCCAAAAATAGTTAATAAACTTGGCCTCAAATTCCTGCACATTATTTATGGAATTTTCATTATTGCAAAACCATAATAATGGCATGCCCACTAACATGTTTCGAATATTCAATTTCATTTCTATCGGATCCCTTACATTCTTTACCTTATTTTTGATGATATCTACAAATATTCTAGGATGTAAGTGATTCAGGTTTCCGTCAAACTTAATTCCCCCATCATTATAATTCGGCATCACAGTACTCACTCCCCTTGTTTGTCCTAGATTTGATTCCAAACGCTGAATCTCCTCACTTGCATTTTTAAATTTCTCTCTTAATTCCTCAACTTGTCCCTGTAATACTCTATCTCCCTTTTCCGCCTGATTTGCATGCCTACCCATTTCCAGTTCCAAATTCTGCAATCCCATCTTTATATTGTTTTTGATAATGGTAAGTTTTTCCTCATGATCCTGAGTTTGCCTTTTAACACTTTCTACCTCCCTAACAATCTCTTTATTCTGCTTATTAACTTCTTTGTTTATTTCCCTTGGTAAATTCTCTTGAATGGATGTTCCCAACTCTACAAATCTGCTCCCAATTTCCTGTCCTATTTCCGCTCTAATTATGGCCTTTTCTCTGAATATCTCCTCCTGAACATTCCTCTTAAAATTCTCACTTTCTCCTCTAACCTGTTCTACTTTTTCTAAACCTTGGGTAATGTGTAGCATCTCTTCCCTGACTATCTTCACTTCTTCTTTGATTTCTTCCCTCATTTTAATTAACTCTCCCCTAAGTTCTCCTTTAATATTATTTTCCATTTTGTTCATATCCCCCCTAATATTGTTAATATTACTATCCATTTTGTGCATATCCCCCCTAATATTATGATCCATCTGTTGTAGCATCCGCATTATTTGCCTCATATCCATCTGTGTCATCCCTGACTCTCCAACATCTCCTTTCCTGCGTCTCTCCTCCTGCACTCTACTTTCATCCTCACTTTCATCACGTCTATCTCTCACTGTCTCATCCAACTCCTCTCTCAAACTATCTGTTAGACTTCCCTCTCTATCACCTTGTCCTGCTTCTTGTATGCCTTGCTCTAAATATACTACAACTTCTCCTGATCCTCCTCTGCTTTCTTCATCTACCTGTATATCCTGTTCCTGTTCTAACACCTGTTCTCCTTTACTCTCTTTCGGTACGACTTCTTTTCCATTTCTTAAAGTCATTCGGTCTGCCATTTTATCCTAATATCTATTTATTCTCAAATTTAACTTTAACTGCCCCAGAATCTCTGCAACACTAATCACGCCAATTTATTTTTACTCTAATCTGTGTAATATTAATAAATCTGCTTAAAAACACCCTTATTTCTGTTTTCCGAGAGGCCCCACGTTGTTAGCGTCAATTGAAATGGTTGTATTTTATTAATTTTATTTTTATTTATAATAAATGTAATTTTTAAAATATGTGATTCGTTGTTTAATTTAATATATACCTCAGCTAGCTCAATTATGTGTTCTAAGCAATCTGTCACTGTGTGACGTCGACTCTGTAGTCTCCTGGTAGAGTTCAAAAAGAGATTAAACCAAAATTTACTTTAGACTTTTGATAAATTAACCCAAATGAAGCACGTTATTTATTAATATTGAACAAATTTAATATAAAATGCCTTTAAAATTTTACAAAAATAGGAATCGTATAAATCTTAATGTGGTTTAGTGTCGTGACAATAAAAATTTATTACAAAATGTGGAGACTCTCTACAAGTACCTAAAAACTAAATAAATATTGCAACTTTATAAAGTGTTTAAATGAACTATAAAGAATAAGAAAATGAACACTTTATTCCGCTGACTTTTAACTTGCATTCAAATATAATCGAAATTTCAAATGATCCCCAAAATTATTATCCAACCTCACTTTAAAACAATTCTGATTTATTTAAAGAAAACTAACTACTCGCAAAATAATCGGTGAAACTGGAATATCAATCCTCTCTTCGGAAGTTAAGGTACGTACTATTCTATTTTTAATTTAATGATCATTAATATTTTCAATTTTTTAATATTTCATGAATTTTAATTTTCTCAATTTAAATGACATTTCTGTACTCCAATAATAATTTATAAGTCAAATTGTTTCTCTTACTCTCTGGAACAAATTCTGGATATCTATGCTGTGGAAACTGTGGAAAAACTAAAATTCTAATTAGACGAGTTAAAAAAAAACACTCCCGACCTATTCCACAGTTTCAGGGCTCCTCTTCGTCGAAAAATCCTCGTTTGCCTCCTCAAAAAAAACCTATTATCCGTTGCTAACAGCAACTAACGTTCTTTTTCTTTTGGTCTTATATTTTTTTTAAACCATAAAACTGTCCTGTTCTGACACATTTGTCAATCCACATTAATTTCTCATAATCACTTTAATCGAGTCTCGTTCCAACCTTTGCTGGAGACGGTCGCATAAATTTGTTTTTCTAGTACAAAAATATCTATTATTATAGTAACCAGTTCTTATTGGAAACTATATCGTTAATTACTAATATTAATTATCAGTGTTGTAAAAACGCAAACAAAATAAAACAAGTGCTATTTCCAAACGCCAAATACCGGCAAATAAAAGTCATAGGCGTATCATAAATAATTGTTCGTGATGTATAAAATATTTAATCGTGATACAGGATGGACATAGACAATCCGTTCTTAAATTCAAACAAAGTGAGCAGATCTCCGCCGAGAAGTTCAACTTCAGAAAAACACATCGCTAATCTGCAAATAACTACCATGCAACAACCATCGAGCAACAGAACCTTGTCTAGCGAACAACAACGGAATGAAAATTGCTCAACCAATATGGTACTCCAAGAGACAGAGTCAACTGAGAATCAACATGAACAACCAGGTAACTCTTTTCTTTCTAATCATGCTTCTTCTTCTTCTTATCTACCGTCACAAATATACATCGCTAATCCACAAGATATCCAAGAAAACAGAGATCCAGAATGGAAAACTGTTCAAGCCCACAAACGAGCAAGAAATGACAGCCCTGGAGGTGATAAACAACTAAAACAAACAATAATGAGCGATTACTGGCTCAAAGCACCCACACCAACGTCTAATAGATTTGCTAGCTTAGATGAAGTACCTGATGAGACCAACCAAACCAGAACTGATGCAGTTAAAGAAAGTATTCAACCCCCACCCATATTCGTTTCAGATGTAGGTGATATACAACCTCTTCGACAATTGTTAGAAACAATATCCCCTCTGGGATATTCCATCAAATGTCTCTATAACAACCAAGTAAAGATCCAGCCCTCAACTTCTGAATATTACCGAAACATAACCAAAGCACTCAATGAGAAAAATACACATTATTACACCTACCAAACAAAGGAAGAAAGAACATTCCGAGTTGTGCTTCGTAATATGCATCAGACAGCAGATAAAGACGCTTTAGTACATGAGCTAGGATTAATGGGACACGAAGTAACCAACATAGCTAATATATATAAGAATGGATCCAAAATAGCGCTTCCGCTCTTTTATATAGAATTAAAAACTAAGCCAAATAATAAAGACATATATGATGTGAGAGCACTCCAGAACATGATTGTGTCCTTCGAACCACCATATCCCAAACGTCAGGTTCCCCAATGTACCAAATGTCAACGCTACGGTCACACACAAAAATTCTGCCATATGCCTCCAAGATGAGTAAAGTGTGCAAGTAATCATCTTACTTTACACTGTCCACGAAAAGAACGCAGCAATAACGTAAAATGTGTACTTTGTATGGGAAACCATCCGGCCAACTATAAGGGCTGCAGCGTATACAAACAAATACAAAAAGAAAAATTCCCCAACCCAGAAAGAATCAAGAGACCCACAGAACAGACACCCATGAAACCAATAGTCAAAGAGTAACCCCTGGTGTTTCTTACGCTCAAAAAACTTCAGAAAATAGTTAAGCGGATGAAATCACAAATCAACAAACTAATGTCGGCTCAAACCATTCAACGAAAATCGCCAACCTTGAAAACCTGATGACAAAACTAGTAGAGAGAATGGACACTATGCTTAATCTTCTTATGTCTATGATTTCCAAAATGCACTAATGCAACACAGACTTAAAATAGCCGTCTGGAACTCAAATGACCTAACGAACCACATCCAAGAAATAAAAATTTTCCTCGACGAGAAGAAAATTGATGTTATGCTTGTATCAGAAGCTCATCTAACAGACAAAAACTATATCAAAATTCCAAAATATATTGTTCACTACACAAAACATCCAAATGACAATGCACACGGTGGCACAGCTATTATTATCAAATCTAATATAAAACACCATGAGTTAAATAAGCTCAGCGAAAAGTACCTGCAATCAACTAGCATTGTCATCGAAGACTGGCTAGGCAACCTTACCTTATCTGCGGTCTACTGTCCTCCTGGTCAACCAATCAACGAAAACAACTTTAGCACCTATTTCAGTTCTCTTGGACACAAATTCATAGCAGGAGGAGACTTTAACTGTAAACATCATCACTGGGGCTCTAGGGTAATTACAACAAGGGGTAGACAACTGCTGAAGTCAATAACAGGAAACAACCTACAACACATATCTACAGGAGAACCAACTTATTGGCCTACAGATCCAAATAAAACACCAGATCTCTTAGACTTCTGTGTGATTAAAGGTATCTCTCTTAACTATTTAGCAATAGAATCATGCTGGGACCTCTCTTCAGATCATTCTCCCATTCTAATTGACCTAGACTCCAAAATCATACTCAGAAATAAGCCTCCAGTCCTAACCAATAATCAAACAAATTGGAAAATATTCCGAAGCGCACTAGCAGAACAAATACCAACGAACTTGCCACTTAAAACAGAATTACAAATTGAAAATGCGGTACAACAACTTACTACCTCCATACAAAAGACAGGTTGGATTTCTACTCCTGAACAAACAACATGGAAGGAAAGCATAAACTGTTCGCAAAGTGCAAAAAACCTGATCGATGAGAAAAGAAAACTCAGGAAAAAGTGGCAAAACACACACGCTCCTATTGACAAACAAAATTTAAACAGAATTACCAGAAGACTTAAAAATCTATTAAAAGAAGAGAAAAACAGGAGGATCCAAACTTACTTAGAAAATTTGACTCCGTCCAAAGACACCAATTATTCTCTATGGAAGGCGACGAGAAAGGTAAAAGGTCCACAAGACGCCATACCTCCTCTAAAAAATGTCAAAGGTAAATGGGCAAGAACAGACACAGAAAAATCTGAGACATTCGCTGAACATCTTTCTACAGTATTTAGTCCATTTAACAGAGTAGTGCCATTAGAACAAGAAGAACCATTTAATTCTTTTCTTGAGGCTCCATATCAAATGGATCTACCAATCACCAAGTTTAATATTAAAGAAGTAAAACAGATAATAAAGAATGAGATACAACCCAATAAGGCTCCGGGATTCGACCTCATAACGGGTAAGATCCTCCAGGAACTAACCAATGACTGTTACAGAATAATCACTATGATCTTCAATGCTATGCTTAGTCTGCATTACTTCCCTCTGCAATGAAAAGTGGCACAGATTATACTCATTCAAAAACCTGGTAAAGATCCAAAAGATGTCAACTCATACCGACCGATTAGTCTACTCCCAGTCATCTCTAAGGTCTTCGAAAAACTTCTACTACGAAAAATCAAACCAATATTGGACGTAAAGTGTCTCATACCTGACCATCAATTCGGTTTTCGTAACCAACATGGTACAATAGAACAAGTTCACAGACTATACACAACAATAAGAAGTAGTCTCGAGAACAAGCAATATTGTACTGCAGCCTTTTTCGACGCCTCTCAAGTTTTTGGCAAGGTGTGGCATACAGGACTTCTGTACAAATTAAAGAAAAATTTACCTTACCCTTACTTTAAACTGCTTCAATCATACCTTACAGAAAGGAGATATCTGGTAAAATATAGTGAAGCCTATACAAAACTCTACCCCATCCTATCTGGTGTACCTCAGGGTAGTGTGCTCGGACCGATTCTGTACCTGATATATACGGCTGACTTGCCAATAAGCAATAACCTAACGCTTGCAACATTCGCAGATGATACTGCTTTCTTGGCCTCTCATAGCAATCCAATAATAGCATCAGAGAGACTGCAACTACATCTGAACAAAACAAATGAATGGCTTAAACTCTGGAGAATTAGAGTAAACCCCTCAAAATCTACACAAATTACATTCACTCTAAGAAGAGGTACATGTCCACAAGTTAACCTCAATGGACATCCTTTGCCCCAAAAGCATGACGTAAAATACTTAGGTATTCACCTTGACAAACGTCTAACTTGGACCAAACATATATGGACGAAAAGGCTTCAATTGGGAATTTTATACAGAAAACTTTACTGGATGTTGGGAAAAAACTCTCACCTATCGATTGACAACAAGCTGCTGATATACAATACAATAATAAAACCCATTTGGACATATGGCTCACAGCTCTGGGGTTCAGCTAGCAAATCTAATATTATGATAATACAAAGATTCCAATCCAAAACTCTGAGAACTATCGCTAATGCACCTTGGTATATCCAGAATGATGCAATACATAGAGATCTTCAGGTACTAACAGTCTCTGAAGAGTGCAAAAAAACTTCTGAACAATATCAAAACAGGTTGCGGGTGCATCCTAATACCCTGGCACACAATCTTCTCAACAACCAACAAGCGAAGAGATTGAAGCGACATGACCCCTTGGACCTACCTCACCTATCCTGACAGAGCCTACAGCAGTGGGAGTTACGCCTTCAACAGCACCCAGCCATTGTGATCAGTGCCGCTTTTAGTGCTCGCGTATCAGTGTCTGTGCGCATCCTACCGGTAAAAAGCCAATTTGTGTCGTGATGATTTGGTCACTGGACCTTACATCTCTCTGTCATGTAAAGACAAAAAATTTTACTTATTGTTTTCACTGCAAAACAGATTGTAAAAATCTTAAATGGTAATAAAAAAAAAATCTCCACATCATTGTAATTTCTTATTTAACAAAACCCCTATTAATTTAGCTCCCACAGACTTGCTTGACAGTTTATTTTCTGACGTTTTTTTAAAATTTCTATGTTTAAATATTTTTTAAGAATTCTTCTTTTTTTGTTCTTTTTAAGGTTTAGACGATTCACCTATACACTAGGCAACTATACTATTCAGAAATTATTAACACTATACCAGGTAAGTCAAAATTAATTTATTTAACAATTTACTAATCTTTTTCTCTCTTTTATTTCAGAGTCGAACCCACATTGTGATGGCTTCATGAAATTCATGAACAACAAACTCATATAAAAATCCATTTAAGTTGTATCCTTTTTAACATATTGAAATCATTTCAATATATATATATATATATATATATATATATATATATATATATATATATATATATATATATATATATATATATATATACATTATATAGAAATGTTTCTTCTACGTTATGTTCCCAAAAAAATCTTTATTTCGAAAATTAAGTTACAATTTTTGAATATTCTACAAATTACTACATGACTACTGACTTAAAACTGACTATTGAAACATAATAATTACAATAAATAAAAATATTGATTTCTTCCTTTTTATTACTTTGGACATCGGAATCTGCTGAGTCTCAATAGTAGAGGAGCTTATGGCTACATTTCTCCTCCCTCCATTGGTTGGGACTTCATCCTCGAAGTTTTGGTTATTTCAGCTATCAGCTCGTCCAATATCTGGATCTGGGCAGGATGTAATTTTCCTCCAAATAGGATTTTGGAAATTCGTTTTCTTTTCCTAATTAGGAAGATTATTAAGAAAGCTAAAATGGTTAAAAATATTACAACAGAAGTGGTGCTCAGTCCTATTGATAGTCGGAGTAGTACGTCTATGGTATCTAGTGCTTGGATTTGACCATGTGTCTCTGGGATTGTTAATTTTTTTAATTTTCATCTCATGGTTTGGTATTAACTTTATTGGAACAATTTGTGGAATAGAAATGTCTTGTGACGTCTTTTAAATTGGATACCTTCAATCATTATTGGTACATCTGTCGTCAAGAGGCTGGTTGAATTGATTTCTATCTGCTGGATTCAAATCGGGTGAACTATTTCTAGCAATATGACTGCTGGTCTCTTGGAAAAAGTTCTCTGTGATTAATGTTTTCATGCAATTATCTACATTGGGTATGTTATATTGGGATTGTACATAGTTGGAACAGTCTATGTTGTCGCCTTGTCCTATACAAGTGTCGAACCATTTATTATTTGTATAGTAGCTTGCTGGTGGCAAAATCATAACATGATCTTTGTTTGGAATAGGGTAGATTTTATAGGTGGTGTAGGGAATTTCATGGAGTATGGGAATTTTAATTATTATGAGCATTATGTTTGAAGTTACACAAACTAAAGTTTTTATTGACTCTATAAGTTTATAGGGGTGTTCATTACTATTGGAGATTGAATTTCTGGGATAAATTTTGAGAAGGTTTTCTTTAAGGTCTATTATTTCCTTTAAAGTGAATAATCCTATATTAAAGATATTTAGCTCAGATAAAGTAATCGTTCTAATAAGTTTCATTAGAAATTCGTTTATATTTTGGAGATTTATTATCTCATTGTGTAGAATGAAATAGCTGTCAAAATCAGCTGATAATTTATTAAGTGCAGATATGAGAATTGAATTATCAGAATTTAGTTTTTCTAAAAGTTTATCGAATCTCTTGTTAAAAGAGTTTCCATAAGATATGTGGTTATTAAATTTTTTAATAATTTCATTTTGTTTATTTTCTATAGAGATTATGTGTGATTTTAATAAATCTAAGTCAGAGTCGTCAGGGTTTCCAGTCACGTATTTGATGGCTGTACCTAGAAAATTAAAAAGTCCACGTTTCTATTTTCGAGTGATTTTGTGTAGATCGTCTTTCGTTTGTTCTTGTATGTGGATGTATTAAGAATACAGTAGCGAGAGAGGTTCATTTTTGAAGTGATCTGTGAAATAGCTTGTCGGACTAGCGTCAATAGTGTCGGATCATGTTACAATGAATAGGATAGTTTGTCTAGCGGTATGTGATGAAAGTGTCTGTGGTGGTGATTTCCCTCGATTTGCCTATCTCTTCAGCATAATAACCGTTATTCTGAATCTCCTGAATACTGAGTGGATGGACCAGGGCGAGGATTGTCCTGTGAAAAATTTGGGTCTTGAGTAGGTTTGTCTTGTTTTTCTGGATGAATAGTGGAGAAAGGGGCTTGTAATTTAGACTTATGTTTTTTCTTAAAGACATATACGGATTTTTTGAGGTCTATTTCCGGAATATCTTCGGCATTTTCGTTTTGATTATCTAAGAGTTATTGTCTCTTTTGTTTTTGTTTATTATATAGTTCTGCAATAAAGGGTTGGAGTTCTTCTTTATGTCTTTAATTATATGTTTCATATATCGGAAGATCAAAGTCGAAATGTATTTCTTCTGCATAGGGGCCGTAAAGAATTGAGAAAGGGGAATAATCTGTGGAGCTGTGGATTGATTAGTTGTAAATGAGAATGGCATGTTAGAATGTCATCTAATGAATCATTTGGGTTTTGGGCTTGTAAGGTCCTGAGTTTTTCGATAAGAGTTGAATGAAAATGCTCTACAAGAGAGTTTGAGGAGGAATTGTTTACTGTTGTAAAATGTATTTCGATTTTGTGGATATTTAAGAATTCTTTAATGACTGCGGAATTGAATTCGGTGCCGCTGTCGCATACAATATTTTTTGGATAATTGTGGTGCGAAAAGTAGTGTCTCAATTTATTTAGTATGGAAATGGAAGTTTTGTCGGTGAGCTTTTGCATTGATCGTATTTGGAAAAGGAATCTATTATTGTGAGATACAGGTTTTTATTGCAGTGGAATAGATCGATATGTAATATATCAAAAGGTTTTTGACCTAACAATGGTCCTAATTAAGGAAGTTTGTAAGGACGTCTTTCGTATTTACTTTTTAGGCAAATTTCGCATTTATTGATAAAATTCGAAATAGTTGTCTGCATTGAGGGCCAATAAAATTTTTGTTTTAAGTGTTTGTACTTTTCAATTATTCCGTTGTGGTTTTCTACGTGATATTTCTTTATATACTCTATTTGTTGATTTTCTTCTTCTGTCCTGAAGTAGTATATTGCAAAATATTGCTTTGACTGTGGAATTTATTTTTTCTTTGAAATAGTTACAGATAAAAGTTCTAAATTCATGAGGGATTGTCATTGCAAATTTTTGGTTTGATCTAAGGATATTTTGGAAGGTATTTGCTATTTCTGTTTTCCAATTATTTGTCAAAGTGACAGTGTAACGGTGTTTATTAAAAATTCTTTTGTATTTTATTTCAAAATTATTTGACTCTGGTTTGAAAATAATTTGGTTTGAGGATAAATTAATTGGTTCAGGTGAAATCTCTATTCCTGTGATAGGGTTCTCAACTGATGTATGTTGTGTGTTAGTACTGTTTTGTAAGTTATCAAAGTCGGCGAGGAAATCGTCAATGTCGAAATTGTCTGGTGGTTCAGCACATTCTGAACTAGAGCTTAGGGGATTTATTTGGACTCGGCTAAGAGCATCAGCAACTTGATTCTCTTTGCCTTTTTTATATTTGACTTCAAAATCATATTCTTCTAGTTTAAGTTTCCATCGGTCTAGAAGTTGGGTCTTTAATTTTGTAGATCCATACGAGAGGATTGTGATCTGTTTCTACAGTTAATTTTTGATTGTATAGATACATACGGAAGTGTTTAGAAGAATCTACTATGGCTAAAAGTTCTTTTTCGATGGTGGAGTAGTTTTGTTCTGCGGAATTAAGAGTTCGAGAATAGTAGGCAATAGGGTGGTTGTTTTGAGATAGTACTGATCCTATAACTATATTAGAGGCGTCTGCAGTCAGTACAAAAGGCTTTTCGAAGTCTGGATATTGTAGAACTGGGGAATTAGTTAACAATTGTTTGCATTTTGCAAAACATTCCAAATAATTTAGATTAGTAGGGTCAATAGTTGCTCCTTTTCGAGTAAATCTCGAAAATGGGGACGTTATTTTTGTAAAGTTGGGTATGAATCTTCGGTAATAAGGGATTAATCCAAGAAATGATTTAATTTCTTTTACTATTTTTGGTAGAGGGTATTTTTGTATAGCTTCTATTTTCGCTGGGTTAGGTTTGATTCCTTCGGATGTCACTACGTGACCTAAGAAAGAAACTTCTTTCGTAAGGAACTCGGATTTGTCTAACTGAATTTTTAAATTATTTTTTCTGAAAGTGTCAAAAATAGTTGCAATATGAACTAAGTGTTTTTGCAGTGACTTGGAAAAAATAATGACGTCGTCCATGTAGACGAAGCAAAACTTATGAATAAAGGGCCTAAGAATATTGTCCATTAACCTTTCGAATGTTGCTGGGCTATTCTTTAAACCAAAGGGCATACGTAAAAATTCAAAGTGACCATGCGGTACTGAAAAGGCTGTTTTCAACGGTGCTGGTCGTACACACATGACATCTCAAAGTGCGAAGGTAATGACCGCATTGGCCTCTGTCTTAAGTGCGGAAAGAAGGATTGTAAGGAGAAGGACACATGCACAAATGAGGAGTGATGTGTTCTCTGCAAAGAGAGGCACCACATTGGAACCGCGCGGTGCCGAGAATTTAGTGGCGCTCTCCAAAGGGCGCGACTAGCTGACAAGACGCGCGCAAAAGAACTAACAGAAAGCGTGCCCGGTAAACCGCCATCGACACCCTTTCCCCAACCGATAGTTGAAGACATCGCAAATCCTGATGACGATACTATAGATGACGACGTTTTTCGTAAGGCTAAGTTCCCCTCATTAATGGAGGAATTCGAGAGTATGTGTGCCGAGGTAGCGGAAATGGCTAGCAACATAGCGGAAAACAAAAACAACAATCCCGTCCCCGACACTACAGGACCGCAGGTGTTGTCTGGACTATCTCCGGACAACACTCTGCAAAAAATACTCAGTTGATCCTCGATAACTCTCATCCTAGTGACCTAGAAGAGCTAGTTGTAACGACTTCAAATGGCTTCGATCCAGACAGAAGGACTTAGAATACTGCAGGTGAACATCGGAAGGGCAAAGGTGGCACACGACCTGATTTACTCAAAAGCCCTGCAAATTGACGCAGATATTATCATAGTCCCAGAACCGAATAAAAATATCTCAAAAAAAATTGGTTGGATCTCCGATAACAGAGCAGACATTGCTGTATTTTTGGTAAACAACAAAGTGTGCATAAACAAAATTACCAAAAAAGAGGGATTTCTAAAGATAAAAATAAACGAACTAGCAATTATAGCCTGTTATATCTCACCTAATATAAACATGACACAATATGCTGAGCGGGTTGAAAAAATCATTGAGGCGTCACAGGGAGAAACAACATATATAATAGCTGGTGATATAAACGCCAAATCTATTCTTTGGGGGTCTTAAAAAAATGACAAAAGAGGAGAAATTTGGAACGAATGGATCTCCTCCGCAAACCTGACTGTGCTAAACAATGGTAAACCCACATTCGAAAGAGGTGAGTCGCGAAGTCACATAGACATTACACTAGCAACCAATAACTGCGCCAAGAAGATCTCGGGATGGGATGTGCTTGATGATAACATCTTCACGTTTCACAAGTACATCTCATACGAAGTCGGCATTAAGGTCACAACCAGGCAAGGCAAGAAATTACTCGAGTTCGATAAGAACAAATTCAGGAATCAGATACGGAACTTACAAGAAGAAACTACCAACTTTAATAACTTTAGAGACAACATAATAAAAGCACACAAAGCCAGCAGCAAAGGCAAACATGTCACATACACAATACCATACTGGTGGAATAAAAACATTCACCAAAAGCGGACAGAATGTCTTAGAATCAAGCGTACGGCACAGAGAAATAGGACCCAGCAAGTTAAAAAAGAGTATAAGAACGCCAAAAAGGAACTCAATAAATTGATCAAATGGGCTTAACGTACATGCTGGCAGAACTTGTGCGAGGCATTGGAGAACGATATATGGGGCGAAGCATACAGGATCGCCACTAAGACGCTGAGGTCAGAGACCTCATATAACCTATCTTCTTCTTAAAGTGCCTATCCGTTCCGGATGTTGGCGATCATCACGGCTATCTTTACTTTGTGCGATGACAAAAGAAGGGAAATAGCGAATACCCTGTTTCCTAACAAGTCTATTAACTACTTCGTCGTGAGAGACTATGAGAACTGTCCCAAAGAATTAACGGCGGCTGACTCACCAGAGCCGCCAATTCCATCAAAATAGGGAAATCTCCTGGACCGGACCGTGTGCCACCAGAGGCGATAAAAATACTAGCGAATGAATGCCCAGAAGCTACTAGAATAGCACTCAATGAGCTGCTAACAAGACAAGAATTTCCAGACCAGCTGAAACTAGCTAAACTTACACTAATACATAAACCCGGTAAAAACCCGGACGAAGCCAATTCGTACAGGCCTATATGTTTATTAGACTGTCTGGGAAAACTATACGAAAATATTGTCAAAAATCGCCTAGAAGATGAATTAAATGAAAGAGAGACTATCTCCAACAGACAATACGGATTTAGAAAAGCTAAATCAGCCATAGACGCGGTAAACAGTTTAACCGATACTGTAAAAAACACAAAGAAAAGATGGGCTATACTGGTTATGTTTGATGTAAAGAATGCCTTCAACTCTGCCAACTGGGCACATACCATAACAAAACTGGAATCAGCACGAGTGTCAGGATATCTCATCAATATCATTAGGGTTTTATATAGGTTATATCTCATATCTCCAGGTTCTGTATTAGGTCCGACACTCTGGAATATAATATATATAACGGGGTACTAGAAATAGACTATGGTAGAGATACTCTAGCTATTGCATATGCAGATGACCTGGCGATACTAGTCATGACTGACATGAACTGGAAAATCTAAGATAAAGTCAACACATGCTGCAGAAAAGTCAACAGCTGGATGGCTAGAAACGATCTCGAACTAGCAGGAAGCAAAACGGAAGTAGTCATACTAAAAGGACCACGACGAAGACCCGAGATGACTTTTCAAATTGGTAGTAATATAATGCCTACAAATTGTGAAAAATACCTAGGCATATACATCGACACAGGCCTAAGGTTCACAAAACACCTGACAAATGTAGTCCAGAGGGCGGAAGAAAGAACGGCAGCCCTACAAAGAATCATGCCGAATATAGGAGGTCCAAGCAGCCAAAAACGAAGAATGTACCTGCAAGTGGTACAGTCGACTCTCCTATATGGAACCCCCATTTGGGCAGACGTACTAAATTACAAAAAGTACAGAGACATGATAACCAGAGCCCAGCGAAAGCCTCTATTAAAAGTTACAAGTGCGTACAGGACTACTTCAACGATGGCCCTACAGGTAATAGCGGGCACGCTCCCTATTCACCTCCTAGCGAAAGAACGGCAGACGCTATATAACTCTCGAGACGGCCACCTACCTCAGATCAGAGCCGCCATTAGAGAACAATTACTCATAGAATGGCAAGCAGAATGGGAGGCACAGATAGACAAGGCACAATGGACCAAAAAACTAATAACCAATGTGATAGAGTGGTACAAATGTAAGTTCAAACGAGTAAATTTTTATTTTATGCAGTTCCTGACCGGACATGGATCTTTCAGGTCTTACACGTATCGTATACGAAAAACCAGCGATGATAATTGTGTCATATGTAACGTAGAACATGATGCGGAGCATTGTATCTTTATGTGCAAGGTGTTTGCGTCGGAACAACATATAATGCGAACAAAGCTAGGAGAGATATCCTCTGACAACTTGATACGTGTCGCTGTGGAAAGCAGGGAGAACTTTGAATTTCTTATAGACCAAGTAACAAAAATTATGAAGAGAAAGTCCATGATAGAGAAAGAAACTGAAACTGATCACGAGAGTGATCTGGGACAATCCACCTCCATTTAAAACTAGTTATCATTGTATATTATGTATGAATATGTAGATATGCGTATTTGTGTGTACGTAGGTGTGTATGTGTATGTACGTATGTATGTATGTACACATGTGTTTAATACACTTGTTTATTACATACATATGTATACTTACTTATTGTTACCTAGTATTACCTAATACCTAGTATTCTTATACCTTATTGTTACCTTGTATACCTATACATTCCATATACTCTCCCCCTGGTTCCTTACCGCTCTTAGGTAATACCATCGGCAAGGCCATGTCACTATTTTACATACATTTTTCTTCTGCTTCCTAGCTAAGAACCAGCAACAAATCTTTATTATCAATTCAGGCAGCGCAAGGCATCTCTAAGTTTCGTTCGCTAACTGAACACGTACGGGGAAGTCTTGACGAAGAATGGGTGGTTTTAGTTGGTAGGCAGGGCAACAGAAAGGCACCCGTTTGCAGGACCTCCTCTACACAGGTGGAAATGGGCTCAGATGTTTTCCTCTGCCCTGAATCCAACACACGCCGAGCAATGGTATGGTGTTTAGAAAATTTCCACCCTCATAAAAAAAAAAGTTAATAGTGGCATTGAACCTCTTTAAGTCGTAATTACCTAGTAGGATATCAAAGTGCTGACCGAAGTCGGCGATTTTTACGTCGAATGTTTGAGGAATTCCATATTCTAGAAATAGTGGCGTCTTAATGTTTAATTCATATTTGGAAATAATTTTTATTGACGTTAGCGAAAAAGTTTTTCGATAAATATGTTTTTTATCAAATAGACTGAGAGCTCGTAGATTTATAATTGAATGGGATCCGCCGGTGTCAATCAAAACGCGTAGATGTTTGGGTGTAACGAAGCAGAGCAACCCAGAGGAACTTTCTATATTATGTAGGTTTATACAGGGGGTGGATGCTCGTCTAACGGGATGGCTTGAAAATTCTGGTGATTTTCATCGGGCAAATCGGGCTCTTGTTCGGATTCATAATTTTCGAAATCGTTTTCAAAATATTGGATATCATTCGAGTCTATATTAAAATTGTGGCTTCTATTAGTTGTGATTGTCATGGGCTAATGGTTTCTGGTTGTGGTAGTTTAAACACCGCTCATTGGAGTGGCAAAATTTGGTTGGGGTTGAGGAGCTTTGTATTTGTTTAATCTTTGTTGGGCGTTTTTCGGGACATTGTTTCCTAGATAATTTCGTTGGAAAGATTGATTTTGTTCGTAAGAACCGAAATTTTGTCTTTGAGGAAAATTGTAGTTCTGTTGTGGAGTTTTTTTTTTTTTTTTTTTTATTAACACCTGTGCGGTGTTTGTATACTGCTATCTGGTCACAAATAACCAATTATCAGTTATTTTCTGACCTAACATAATAACAGCAAATGATTAAATCTAAGGCTTACCCTATGGCTTACTCTTATTTTATCTATTAACTAATGCACTACAACTAACATGCAATAATTTCACAGCACTATACTCTGCTTTTTACACTAAACTGTTACACATTTACACTAGCTCAAATGGTTTTGCCCTTATGAGTCTTCTCTTTAGTTCAGTGTTGTCAAGAAGCTGGATTGCCTCGACATTCACATGACTATGCAGCCTCTGCTCGTGACTTGCTGCTGTTCTCTTGATTATTTCGATCACAGTTTCCATACCCAGGTCCTGGTGGAGGTTGCTGTTACGGATATACCAAGGAGCATCAACAATGTTTCTCAGTACTTTGTTTTGAAATCTCTGGATAATATGTATATTACTAGCTTTGGTACAGCCCCAGAGTTGGCAACCATATACCCATACTGGCCTCAGTACTTGCTTGTAGATGGATAATTTATTATGAATTGATAATGTTGAATTTTTTCCAATCAGCCAATACAATTTCTTATATCTAATATCAAGCTCCCCTCTTTTCTTTTTGACATGGACTTTCCAGCGCAGCTTCGCGTCTAGGGTGATGCCCAAGTATTTTGCTGATGTTGCATAAGGAATTCGGGTATCATTTATTCTAACTGGCAAATTTTCTATTTTTTTATTTGTAAAGTTAACGTGTGCAGATTTAGTCTCATTTAATTTTATTCGCCATTTTCTGGTCCAGTTATGTATTTTATTTACTGATAGTTGCAGCTTATCAGTCGCTTCTTCACTAGTGTCTCCTATCGCCAGTATGGCTGTATCATCCGCGAAGGTGGCAATAGTATTTTGTTCTAGCTCTGGAATGTCACACGTATACAATAGGTACAGGACCGGACCTAAGACACTCCCTTGTGGCACGCCAGCTTTGATCTCCCTTAAGTCGGTGTAAACTTCTTCTTCTTTTACTCTGAAATATCTATTCGCAATGTATGATTTCAAGATTTCTGAATACTGTTTAGGCATGAACGTTCTTAGTTTATAGTTTAAACCGTCATGCCAGACTTTATCAAACGCCTGTGCTACATCCAAGAAGATTGTAGAGCAGACTTTATTTTCTTCTAATGTTTTTTCTATTATATTCGTTATTCTGTGAACTTGATCTATAGTGGAATGTTGATTTCTGAAACCAAATTGATGATTTGGTATAAGATTTTTTCTTTCTATTATTGGTTTTAATCTTTTCAATAGAAGTTTTTCAAATAGTTTTGACATCACCGGAAGGAGTGATATTGGTCGATAGGATGTCACTTCATTAGGAGATTTACCTGGTTTGGCGATCATAATTACTTCGGCTACTTTCCAGAGTCTGGGAACATATCTCAATCTAAAAGCAGCATTTATTAGGTGTGTCAGCTTAACTATGGCTTTTCTTGGTAAATTTTTTAATAATTCGCCTGTTATGAGATCATATCCTGGAGCTTTCTTAGGATTTATATTCTCTTTTATCTCTGTTGATACTTCTCTAAGTGATGTTAACGTTATTCTTTCTTCAGTTTGGAATGGTTCTTCCCATCTCAGTTTTTCACCATCATTGTGGTTGGGTTTGAACGTGCTTTCTAAATGATCTGCAAATCGTTCTGCTTTCTGTTCGTTACTTCTAGCCCAGTTGCCGTTTTCCAACTTGATAGGAGGAGAATGAATAATTGGTCTCTTCATTCTTTTTGTTGCCTTCCATAAAGAATAATCTGTGTTTTGGTCAGCTGTTAAATTACTTAAAAAAGAATTAATTGTTGAATTTTTTATATTATGTATCTCCCTTTTTAGTTTTTGTGTAGCATTATTTAGACTAGTTTTGTCTCGTGGAGCTCTATATTGCTGCCATTTTTTCCTTAACTTCCTTTTTTCTACTATGAGTGTTCGGATTTCTTTTGGATAGTTGTTCCCTTTTGTTCTAGAAGTTATTGTGGGAGTATTTTCCCAAGCTGCCTGTTGGATATTTTTTATAAAGACTTCTAATTCGTCATCAAGTTGCCTCGTGTTTCTCAATGGCACAGCAAGATTAATTTTGTGTTCTAGGTTTATTTTGAAGCTCTCCCAGTTAGTTTTTTTATTAGTCAATATTGGATTAAACTCTTTTTTAATCACTGTATTACTCATAGTTAAAATTATCGGTGAATGATCAGAGTTCATGTCCCAGCCGTCGTTGATATCCGTCGTTGTATCCTGTTGTGGAGTGAAGTTAAAGTTAGGCTCTGTGTTACGGAAAGGTGTGTTGTGAGTCGAAGGTCTCACATAGTTTGAGTGCGTGGGTTGGAAGTTTGAGTATGTGGGTTGGAAGTTTGTGGATCTTTGATTATTTGAAGATTGATAGGGTTTATTTTTCATTGGGGGCTTTTTGTTTTGTTGGCTCTTAAGGAAGTTCATGTATTGTTGCTGATTTTTGTGGTTATCGTATGCAATACACTTTTGAAGGGCTTCCTCTAGAGAATTCAGTTCAAAATGCGATAAGTATTCGCAATAAGGCTCATTGATTCCAGTACAGAAGGTCTTAAGGGCAATGTTTTTAAAGTATGGGGTTTTGAAAGTTACTGTTGCGGGATTGTCGTTTAGGGTGATGTGTTAGAGTAAGTCATTCAGATTTGTAGTTATTCTTTGATGATAAGTGTCGTAGGATTCGCTATGTTTTTGGACGGTGGTGGATAATTGTGTTACTAATATGTCTTCGGAACGTCTGTCTCCGTATTTGGTTAATAAAGCTGGACGAATCTCTGTCCAATTGGTTTTATTTGAATAATTTAGAAAATTTTTAGGTTCTCCTTTAATTCGAGATACGATGTGGGAATTTAAGATAAATTCTTGGGACGGATTTAAGTCTTGGATGCCTAAGAAAACTATTAAATCATCTACTGCTTTGATAAAGGTGAAGAGGTTATCTCCAGAAGAGAATTCGGGCAGATTTGGGCAAAGGCTAGCAATATCGCTATTGGTCATCGGCATTTTGGAATGTAATTTAGATGCAGGCTTGGATTTAGAGGTTTGTAGATTTCTTTTTATTTTTAAATTCAAATTATCGAATAGTAAACTTAAATTTTCGATACTAATTTGGGAAATATCATTCAATGTACTCATAAAATATATGCAAACATGTAAAATATAAATGCAAATATATATAAAAATTCGTAGAAGTAAAAAATGTTTCAAATAATATAAATAAATTCAAGTTAAATGTTTAAAAATTCAATAAAAACAACAAATGCTCATAAACAATGGTAAAGAAAGGAAAAACTTACGCAAGGATGATCGTGTTTGATTTCCAATATATTTTTCTCTTTCACCAGGTTCTTCAGGATTTCATCGAACTATTGTAGACCAGGAAACAACTAAGTTTCTGTATGAAATATCCTGTGGTTCGCAGCGCCAGAAATGTTTCTTCTACGTTGAGTTCCCAAAAAAAATCTTATTTCGAAAATTAAGTTACAATTTTTGAATATTCTACAAACTATATTTGATGACTTAAAACTGACTATTGAAACATAATAATTACATAAAATAAAAATATTGATTTCTTCCTTTTTATAACTTTGGGCATCGTAATCTGCTGAGTCTTAATAGTAGAGGAGCTTATGGTTACATACATTTATATATATATATTTATATATAAATATATATATATATATATATATATATATATATATATATATATATATATATATGACGATTGGGGTTTATAGAAAATAATTTATAAGTTATATACTACATAATATGAGATATAAAAAAGTATTTGATTATTTTAAATAAGTTATATACTAGAGAATTTAATAAAAATTATTTATGGGAGGGCATTTTTAAGAAATTAGCATATAATAAGTGTAAAAAGTTGTATTTTAATGTTGTAAATATATTTAAGTGAGCCATGTGCATAGGCAACCAACTATACAGTAAATTGACAGACAGAAATTAATCATAATACGAATGTGAAGTGGGGTTATAATAATAATGTTAGTTTAAAATGTTTAATTTATATATATTTAATGATTTAAATGTTTATTCTGATCTGAAAAGCCTAAATGTCAACAAAATTATCAATAGAACATTAACGAATTCTCCAGAATGCAGAATTTGACCTGTGTTTATGTTGGAACATTCTGGAATAATGATTATGTCGGTGGATGGAACAGATACTTTTTTCGAGAACATCCATATCGAAGAAATAGAACTAAATAGAACATGATTTCTTACCAGATGATTCTAGAGCATCCAAAAAGATATAAATACCCGTGATTTGGATTCAAGATGGCCAGTTTATTATGAAAGTTAGTAGACACATTTAGTTAGTGAAGTAAATTGTTCAGAATTTTCAAGAAGTCAGTCAGAAAAGTTTAGTAAGAAATATGAAAGTTAGTTGGAGTCAGTGAATCAGTTACAAATAGTCCAATTGTTTGATATAGTGAGTTAAATGAAGATTAAAAATTATGCATATATTTTAATGCACATTTATAATTATACACAAATAATTATTGAAGATTAAAAAAAAAGTATATTGGAAGAAATTAAAATTATATTATGATTGGAGATTAGTATAAATCAACTTATAATAATTGGATATTGGAATATTGAAGAGAAGAATAAATATAAATGCTGTTTTGCTGGTTTGCTTGGTGGTTTATAAATGCTGGTGAAGAAAAATATATCTTAAATTGGTAGAAGCTGATAATTGGAAAAAGTAATTTCACAAAAACAAGGATAACCGAAGTACGAAGACAGTCAGTGGTGATTAGAATCTATATAGTGGAAAACAGTTCATTTAGGCATTCAGTGAAAGAAAGGTACAAAATTTTGTTAATATAATTTAGTTAGTGTCATAACAGTTTCAATTTTGAAGATAGTTTGTTTAAATTTTACATTGTCTATAGAATTTAATTAGTTTTATAAGAATATCAATTTAAAGATAGTTTATTTTAAATTTACATTGGCTAGGTTAGATATATATGTGTGTTTCATAATAGTTATAATAAAGATAATTTAAAAAAGTACTTACAAACTAATTCTTTGAGAACCGCGATAAAAACCCTATATTATTAAAAATACTCATTGCTCATCATTCAAACAAAAAACACATCATAACAATATATATATATATATATATATATATATATATATATATATATATATATATATATATATATATATATATATATATATATATATATTGTTATGATGTGTTGTTTGTTTGAATGATGAGCAATGAGTATTTTAATAATATAGGGTTTTTATCGCGGTTCTCAAAGAATTAGTTTGTAAGTACTTTTTTAAATTATCTTTATTATAACTATTATGAAACACACATATATATCTAACCTAGCCAATGTAAATTTAAAATAAACTATCTTTAAATTGATGTTCTTATAAAACTAATTAAATTCTATAGACAATGTTAAATTTAAACAAACTATCTTCAAAATTGAAATTGTTATGACACTAACTAAATTATATTAACAAAATTTTGTACCTTTCTTTCACTGAATGCCTAAATGAACTGTTTTCCACTATATATATTCTAATCACCACTGAATGTCTTCGTACTTCGGTTATCCTTGTTTTTGTGAAATTTCTTTTTCCAATTATCAGCTTCTACCAATTTAAGATATATTTTTCTTCACCAGCATTTATACACCATCAAGCAAACCAGCAAACACCATTTATATTTATTCGTCTTTTCAATATACCAATATCCAATTATTATAAGTTGATTTATACTAATCTCCAATCATAATATAATTTTAATTCCTTCCAATGTCCATCCAATATTCTTCTAATATACTTTTATAATCTTCAATAATTATTTGTGTATAATTATAAATGTGCATTAAATATATGCATAATTTTTAATCTTCATTTAACTCACTATATTAAACAATTTGACTATTTGTAACTGATTCACTGACTCCAACTAACTTTCATATTTCTTACTAAACTTTTCTGACTGACTTCTTGAAAATTCTGAACAATTTACTTCACTAACTAAATGTGTCTACTAACTTTCCTAATAAACTGGCCTGACTTCTGACTAAAAACTGCCATCTTGAATCCAAATCACGGGTATTTATATCTTTTGTAATATCTAGTAATTTCTTTTCTAGTAACTTCTTTTGCTATACTTATGTCATTCTTTGCAAAATAATTGTCCCTAACTAGCATCCATAGCTTTCTTGAACCAATATGCATATAATTGTTATGTAAATTTTTCAATATTTTCTTTGCTAAAGTTCTAGTTATTACATATACTTCTATGCCATTTATTATTTTATAATAAACTCCATCTTTCTTAAGGACTTTTTGTTTTTCACTCAAATTGATCTGATCTCTTATAATTTCTTCTTTAGAATATAATCCAGTACTTTTTACTAATTGATTTAATCCAATTTTTATTGTTCGCTGCCCTTTTTGTGGTGTATTTTCTAACCTTGATAAAGCATCTGCCACTATATTGGATTTTCCAGAAATGTATTTGATTTCAAAGCAGTAATCACTAAGTATTAGACTCCACCGATGTATTCTACTGTTTCCATATTTGTTATTTAATATAGACGTTAAAGCTTGGTGATCTGTTTCTATTGTAAATTCATTACCCAACAAATAAAATCTTAATTTTGTGACACAGTGTATTATACTTGCTAGTTCTAATTCTGAAACTGAGTAACCCTTTTCATGTGGCTTTGTAATTCTTGAAATGAATTGTATTGGGTATTCGACCCCATCATGTATTTGTAATAATACCCCTGATAATCTCTCTATTGATGCATCTGTTCTTAATATGAATGGCTGTGTGTAGTCAGGATAGTATATTTTCAAATTTGACAGAAAAATGTTTTTAATCTCTTGGAATGCTAGTTCTCTTCTCTGATCCCATCTCCATTTTACACCTTTTCTCAGTAGTTCAAGTAATGGAATTTCTTTTATACTTAGATCTGGTATCATCCTTTTATAATAATTAATTATTCCAATGAATCCTCTTAAAGTTCTTAAATTGTGTGGTGTTTTATATTCCTGAATGACTTGTGTCCGTTCTGGATCCATTTCGATTCCCTTAGTGTTAAGTTTATAACCTAGATATATGACTTCTTTTTGAAAAAATGTACATTTTTCTTGATTTATTTTTAGTCCAACTTTGTCTAATCTATTTATTATAATTTTTAGGTGTTTCTCATGATCTTCAGCAGTTTTAGAAAAAATTAATATATCATCAATGTAGTGAATTACAAAATGTTCATATTGATCCAAAATATCATGAAGACATCTACATAGAGCACTGCAAGATGATTGAAGTCCAAATGGTACAACTTTGAATTGATATACTACTCCATCTATCTGAAATCCTGTATACTGTCTACTTTTTCTTTCTAAAGGTATTAACCAGAAACTATGCTGTAAATCGATTTTAGTGAAAAATGACATTCCTGTAATTCTTCCTAATATTCCATCTATACTCATTGGTGCTTCAAATTGCTTTTCAGTAATCTTGTTAATATTCCTTGCATCCAAACATAACCTGATTTCACCTGATCTTTTTCGTACTACTACTATGGGGTTAATAAAACGTGTGTCTGCCTTCTCAATGATCCCATCTTCTAACATATTATTAATTGTTTTGTTTACTTCTTCTCTGTATTTATATGGTATTGGGTATGATTTTGTTTTAAAATCTTTTTCTTCTTTAACTTTTATACTATGGATATAATTTTGTGCAATTCTATTTGCTTTATTGACAAGTCCCTTGTGTTGCTGCAATATGGAAATGACTATTGATTTATATTCTTCAGGGCAATTTAAAACTTTTATCATATCTTCTTCTTTACAAATCACATTATTCTTCAATATGTACTCATTATTCCTTGCTTCCAATTTTACGCACTCCGCCTCGTAGGCATCCATCTGCTTAAAATTTCCATTCCTTAAATATTCACTACCATTATTCTTTACATTCTTTTGTGACATTTCCCTATCATCAAAATACATTTCTTCTTCATAAACATCATTATTTTCTTTTAATAATATCCTATCAACTCTTATTCCTTCTTCCACCTCATCTTTCTGCATAAATTTAATTATTTGCCCTACCAAAGTTACCATTTTTTTTTCAAAATCTATCTTTACTTTCTTCTTTTCCAATTCATCATTTCCCATTAATATATCAACACATAAATCCTTGACAATAAATCCTTGCATATTAATTTCTTTATTAAGAATATTAATTTTAAAATTGGCTAGTTTATCAATTTCACCCAACTTCTTATTATTTGCACCAACAATTTTAATTTTTGGAATCTTTATTATATCTGATAATTTTAATGTATTAAAAATAAAATTCTCCGAGACTAAAGTACTTTCTGAACCAGTATCTATCATAATCTTAATCATTTTATTTTTGGCCAAAGCATTTATATAAATTAAATTAATAGATTCAATAATTTTCTCTTCATCTAAAGAAATAAATTCAGAAGGTTTTTCATAATAGCAATGGCCTAACTTGTAATTCAGAAAGTTTACTGCACAAAATTTTGATTATTAGAATTGTCAGATTGTATCTGACCACTTGGATCTGATGTCCTATGTCTTTCCCTACTATGACTTCTACTCACATTTTCCTGCCTTGTACTACTTCGTTCCCTGTCTTCGCAGCTTCTATTCCTTCGAACACAATTTACCTGTCTGTTATAGTTAGGTCTCTCTGTATTTTTTCTATTGTTAAAATCTTGTCTATTATTATTAGTACTGTTATTAAAATGTTGTCTATTATAATTAGTATTATTATTAAAATTTTGTCTATTATAACTAGTATTATTATTAAAGTTCTGTCTATTTGGATTACTGTTATTATTATTAAAATTTTGTAAACTATCACCATACCTAGTATTATTGTTATATGATTGTCTATATTGTTGATTATCATTTTTATTATATTGAAAGTTATTGTTGTTTTTTCTGTTGTTATTATTACTTGTCATATTGCCTCTTTGTATTCTTTGAATAAAATTAATAAAACTATCTATTGTTTGAATATTTTGTACAGTTACGGTTTGCACAACATCAGCATCAAAATGTCTAGATACATTTAAGACTGTTTCATCCTCTCTAAGTGGTGGTTCTAAATATTTTACAACTGTTATCAATTTCAATGCATAATCTACCATATTTGATTTTAAATTTTGATTATACTTTCCAAAATATAGAATTTCTCTAAACTTGGCTTGCTCTAATTCACCCCAATAATAATTTAAAAATTTATTTTCAAATGTTTGAAAATTATCTAAATCATTCTCAATACTAGCAAACCAAGTTGCTGCATTGTCATTTAATGTCATTCTAATGTAATCTTTAATATCATTAATATTATTCACAAATCTTAATTTATGTTTTAAACTATTTATGTATACTCTAGGATGCAAATTTTTTATATTACCAGAGAATTTAATCCCAGTCTCATTTGTTAAATTTAAGTAAGGTCTCCCTATGTCTCTCATTTGTGAAATATCATCTATTCTCTGTTCCACATTTCTTATTTGATTACAATTTATTTGGATATTTTGTTGTATATCGTCTAATTTTTCTTCTGTGTTTCTCCTGTCTTCGTTAATTTTTACTTCTAAGTTACATTTTTGCAACTCTATTTTCTGTTCTATATCTATCTTATTATCTTGAATAATCCTCTTTACTTCTGTCCTCTCATTGTCTATCCTTTTCTTGTAGTCATTCCGTATACTTTTTATTTCATTTGCTACTTTTTTCTCTGCAGCTTCAAGTTTTTTATCCATTTGTTTTACAATTTTATTATTATTATCTTCTATTTTCTTTTCTAATTTTCTATGATTCTCTTCCAATTTCTGTTCCATTTTTTTCATGTCTTCTTTGACTTCTTTTGAATTCTGTTCCATTTTTTGTTCTATTTTTTTCATGTCTTCTTTGACTTCTTTTGAATTCTCTTCCATTTTTTGTTCTATTTTTTTCATGTCTTCTTTGACTTCTTTTGAATTCTCTTCCATTTTGTTCGTATTCTCTTCTATTGTCTTGTTCATCTGCATCATTAATGACATCAAAGCTGCCATATTGACATTTTCCTCTCTTTCTGGATTTATTTCTGCAGTATCTTGTGGAACTTGAACTAAACTCTCCTCTTGTATAGGTTGTGTTTCTACTTCCACATCTTCTTCATTCTTTTTGCTTCTTGTACCTTTCTTTCCTTGAGACATTTTGAGACTTTACTTGTTCAAATATAATTAAAAATAAAATCTATAATTTTTCCTTTCTACTGATAATTAATTTAATTATATGAGAGCACTTATCTTCCCAAACTAATTCTTTTAAATAGAGAGCCACCGCGTTGGGTGCCAAATTTGTTATGATGTGTTGTTTGTTTGAATGATGAGCAATGAGTATTTTAATAATATAGGGTTTTTATCGCGGTTCTCAAAGAATTAGTTTGTAAGTACTTTTTTAAATTATCTTTATTATAACTATTATGAAACATACATATATATCTAACCTAGCCAATGTAAATTTAAAATAAACTATCTTTAAATTGATGTTATTATAAAACTAATTAAATTCTATAGACAATGTTAAATTTAAACAAACTATCTTCAAAATTGAAATTGTTATGACACTAACTAAATTATATTAACAAAATTTTGTACCTTTCTTTCACTGAATGCCTAAATGAACTGTTTTCCACTATATATATTCTAATCACCACTGAATGTCTTCGTACTTCGGTTATCCTTGTTTTTGTGAAATTTCTTTTTCCAATTATCAGCTTCTACCAATTTAAGATATATTTTTCTTCACCAGCATTTATACACCATCAAGCAAACCAGCAAACACCATTTATATTTATTCTTCTTTTCAATATACCAATATCCAATTATTATAAGTTGATTTATACTAATCTCCAATCATAATATAATTTTAATTCCTTCCAATGTCCATCCAATATTCTTCTAATATAGTTTTATAATCTTCAATAATTATTTGTGTATAATTATAAATGTGCATTAAATATATGCATAATTTTTAATCTTCATTTAACTCACTATATTAAACAATTTGACTATTTGTAACTGATTCACTGACTCCAACTAACTTTCATATTTCTTACTAAACTTTTCTGACTGACTTCTTGAAAATTCTGAACAATTTACTTCACTAACTAAATGTGTCTACTAACTTTCATAATAAACTGGCCTGACTTCTGACTAAAAACTGCCATCTTGAATCCAAATCACGGGTATTTATATCTTTTTGGATATTCTAGAACCATCTGGTAAGAGATCATGTTCCAATTTGTTCTATTAAATACATGTCTGAATTTTCTGGAACAAACCATTTCGCAAACATGGCCATCTCCGGTGATCCAGAGAATTCCATTCTTTTCTATTAATAATTTTGTTGACATTTAGGCTTTTCAGATCAGAATAAACATTTAAATCATTAAATATATATAAATTAAACATTTTAAACTAACATTATTATTATAACCCCACTTATATTCGTATTATGATTAATTTCTATCTGTCAATTTACTGTATAGTTGGTTGCCTATGCACATGGCTCACTTAAATATATTTACAACATTAAAATACAACTTTTTACACTTATTATATGCTAATTTATTAAAAATGCCCTCACATAAATATATTTTTATTAAATTCTCTAGTATATAACTTCTTAAAATAACCAAATACTTGTTATATCTAAAATTATCTAGTATATAACTTATAAATTAATTTTTTAAACAATATCTTTCTTTCTCCTATATCATATCAATATATATATATATATATATATATATATATATATATATATATATATATATATATATATATATATATATATATATATATATATATATATACATATATATGTTCGGATAAGTTTCCGCGGTCAGATAAATGAAAATTACTGAGTTCTCGGGAAGAACCGCGTTGAGAATTTAAAACTCGACGTTTCGGCACCCATTTTGGAGCCATTATCAAGAGGGATACGGTTCGGTTCGAGTTCGGGGTCTCAATCTGCCTACTCCCCTCACTCGAGACGTACCAGTATCGTGTTCTATATTGCAAGAACTGTCTCTCGGCACTGAGGTCTCAATCTGCCTACTCCCCAGTGTCGAGTGACAACCGGTCTTACCCTGTGTGGCTGCTTTTATACTCGCTGTATGCGCGGGAACGGTATGCGCTGACGTGGTCTGAACTGACGTGGCCTGAGCGGTGTGGGCGGGAGGTCGCTGAAGAAGGGGTCGCCATGTTGCCGGCAATCGTTTCGCGTCATCGCGCGTGTTCAAGCTGTGAGGCCGTTTTTCGATTTCGATAGCTTCACGAATGATTCTCGCTTTTAATGAGCGGATGGGAGCGATGGTTTTTGCTTTTTCGAAATCTATTTTGTGGCCTGTCTGAATATGATGTTGGGCTAGGGCTGAAGTGGTATCGGAATGTTTGACTCATAGAGAATGTTCGTAAATACGGTTATGGATTCGTCGGTTTGTCTGTCCTACGTATGTACGTGGGCAACTGGAACAAGGTATCTCGTAGACACCATGGTCTTCATTGGGGATTTGGTCTTTTACGGATCTAACGAGATTGGACAATTTGGAGTGAGTGGTGAAGATGGTTTTGATATTAAGAGGGATAAGAGTTCTACTGATCTTATCAGTGACACCTTTAATAAAAGGTAGAAAGATTTTGGGTTGATCCGGCGGCAAGGTTTCTTTTTTGGATGGAATGGGGTTTAGAAGTTTTTGAATGCTTCTATTGATTTGGGTTTTGTGGTAGCCGTTTTGTAGGAGTGTTTGTCTTATTGAATTGATTTCGGATGACCTGTGATTGTTGTCGCTAAGTCTTATGGAACGGGAAATAAGAGTGTTGATGACTGAATTAAGTTGGGCGGGGTGATGATGTGACTGGGCATTGAGATAGCGATTTGTATGAGTGGGTTTCCGGTACACGGAATAGGAAAAACTGTGAGGTGGATTTTTCTGAATAAGAACATCAAGGAATGGCAAAGACGCTTCAGACTCAACTTCCATCGTGAATTGAATGCTGGGATGTATTCCATTCAGGTGGGAGAGGAAGAGATCTAATGTGTCTTTACCATGGGGCCAAATGACAAAGGTGTCATCAACGTACCGTAACCAGCAGGTGGGTTTGAGATTTGATGAGGACAAGGCTACTGTTTCGAAATGTTCCATGTATATATCTGCTATTACGGGAGAGAGGGGCGATCCCATTGGGGCACCTTTGATTTGACGATAGAAACGATTTTGGAACGTGAAATATGTATTAGACATGCAGTGTTTTATAAGAGATAATGTGTCTTGGGGAATTTGATGTTTAGAGTCCAAGATGGAAATGGTTTCATCGATGGGAATGTTGGTGAATAAAGAAACAATGTCAAAACTGACTAGTATGTCTGAGGGCGAAATAGAAAAGTTTTTCAGAAGATCAATGAAATGAAAAGAGTTTTTGACAAAGGACGAGGCGTTTTCGGCTAATGGTTGTAAGGATGAAGCGAGATGTTTTGCCAATTTCTGAGTGGGACAGTTGTATGCACTGACGATGGGTCTTAGGGGAACATTGGGCTTATGGATTTTTGGAAGGCCGTATATCTTTGGAATTCGGGATGATTTTTCTCTGGGTATAAGAGATTTTTTGAGGTCTGGAGATAGAGTAGACTTATTTATAATGGATTTAGTCGTTTTTTCTAGATATGTGGTTGGATCATTTGGGACATGTTTGTATTCTGTGGAATTCAGAAGTTCGGACATATTGTCGAAATAGTTAGAAGAGTTGAGAATGACGGTGGCATTACCTTTGTCGGCCGGAAGGATGACGATGTCAGGGTTGTTGTAAAGTTCTTTCATGGAACATTTCGAAACAGTAGCCTTGTCCTCGTCAAATCTCAAACCCACCTGCTGGTTACGGTACGTTGATGACACCTTTGTCATTTGGCCCCATGGTAAAGACACATTAGATCTCTTCCTCTCCCACCTGAATGGAATACATCCCAGCATTCAATTCACGATGGAAGTTGAGTCTGAAGCGTCTTTGCCATTCCTTGATGTTCTTATTCAGAAAAATCCACCTCACAGTTTTTCCTATTCCGTGTACCGGAAACCCACTCATACAAATCGCTATCTCAATGCCCAGTCACATCATCACCCCGCCCAACTTAATTCAGTCATCAACACTCTTATTTCCCGTTCCATAAGACTTAGCGACAACAATCACAGGTCATCCGAAATCAATTCAATAAGACAAACACTCCTACAAAACGGCTACCACAAAACCCAAATCAATAGAAGCATTCAAAAACTTCTAAACCCCATTCCATCCAAAAAAGAAACCTTGCCGCCGGATCAACCCAAAATCTTTCTACCTTTTATTAAAGGTGTCACTGACAAGATCAGTAGAACTCTTATCCCTCTTAATATCAAAACCATCTTCACCACTCACTCCAAATTGTCCAATCTCGTTAGATCCGTAAAAGACCAAATCCCCAATGAAGACCATGGTGTCTACGAGATACCTTGTTCCAGTTGCCCACGTACATACGTAGGACAGACAAACCGACGAATCCATAACCGTATTTACGAACATTCTCTATGAGTCAAACATTCCGATACCACTTCAGCCCTAGCCCAACATCATATTCAGACAGGCCACAAAATAGATTTCGAAAAAGCAAAAACCATCGCTCCCATCCGCTCATTAAAAGCGAGAATCATTCGTGAAGCTATCGAAATCGAAAAACGGCCTCACAGCTTGAACACGCGCGATGACGCGAAACGATTGCCGGCAACATGGCGACCCCTTCTTCAGCGACCTCCCGCCCACACCGCTCAGGCCACGTCAGTTCAGACCACGTCAGCGCATACCGTTCCCGCGCATACAGCGAGTATAAAAGCAGCCACACAGGGTAAGACCGGTTGTCACTCGACACTGGGGAGTAGGCAGATTGAGACCTCAGTGCCGAGAGACAGTTCTTGCAATATAGAACACGATACTGGTACGTCTCGAGTGAGGGGAGTAGGCAGATTGAGACCCCGAACTCGAACCGAACCGTATCCCTCTTGATAATGGCTCCAAAATGGGTGCCGAAACGTCGAGTTTTAAATTCTCAACGCGGTTCTTCCCGATAACTCAGTAATTTTCATACATATATATATATATATACATATATATATATATATATATATATATATATATATATATATATATATATATATATACATATATATATATACATATATATATATATATATATATATATACATATATATATATATATATATATATACATATATATATATATACATATATATATATATATATATATATATATATATATATATATATATATATATATATATACATCCCACTATCCTTTAGAACTCTTTTCACGTTGCAGTAATTTAGCATCACCAAGAAATGCTATCATTTTCTATTTATAAATTGTGTATGTTCGTTTAGGGTACCTTTGTAGGCTTGGCACTGTTGTCGGTTTTTTAATATTCCGATTTTTTTTATATATTTAATTTTTACATCAAACCTACGTTTTAACATCGAGCGGTAAAATCACTGTATTTGGCATCATTTTAGAGCCAGTAGATGTTGCCGGTATTAATCCTTAAAATAATATTTTAGATACCTAAATATCGATCGGTTGTTTGGGTCAAGTTCGAATGACGACATTGAAACTACCTGCTCACAAGTTGCAGTCTCAACAGGTTTTTTTCTTCGTTTAGATGTTATATTTATTTAACCTAGATATTTTTGCCCAGAGAATCGTGTAGGGGAATATTTTACATAAATTTTAATTTACAACCTGTTTAGTCGAAGCTATCGATGAATAGTTTAAGATAAATATTATGGTTTTATGGGATTAAGGCCTTTATTATTGGTTGTGATTGTGAAGATAAAAATAATTTTTTGCTTATAAAACGTTTTGTATACATTCTAAAGAAAAATAATTCAAAGAATAGTTGTAGACCATAAAAAGTTTTTTATGTAGAGAAATACCAAATTTAAATACATAAATAATTGATATAATTCCAAAAAACCGTAAACTCTATGATATTATGTTTGTAGTAATTTATAAATAATGTTAATAACTTTGTTTTTGGCCTAACGACAGGCAATTATGGCAATTGATGAGTTATTAAAGTGTGCTAAATATCAAGCAGATCAAAAAATATTTTACAATTTATTCAATTTGTTTATGACAGAAAGCGATTATTTAAACAACTGTACTTGTCCAAACAGTATGACTCTACAAGTATTTTGTAACTTGCAATCGAGTCTTTTCGCTTTTAGTTTTAGGGTATATTAAAAAAACTTTAACATATTATTAAATTTTTTATTAAAAACCAGTTTGAATAGGGGACTTTTTAGTTTTTAGACCACTTCACGTTTTTTCAGTTTCTTTGACAAGTGAGGATTATCTATTCGCTTATTTCTTAATATGGGCTATGAGCAATTATCTAGTCAAGTCAACACTATTATAGAAGTTACCCATACTTTTTTAGTAGTCATTCAGACGGTTTATCTTAATTGTCCCATATGGAACATAAGTCCGAGAAAAGTCTTAAATTCTGTTTGTGTTGTTTCTTTCCAAAACGCAATCCTCGATTTTTCTGAACGACTTTGTGCAAATATTTCGTCAGAGTCAATCAGAGTCACTTCCACCATTCATTTAATCTACATCGTCCTCGCCAGATGCTTCTAACAATGATTGTAATTCAGCAGTGGTCAATCTACGTTTATATTCACATTTAGCTTTTTAAGATGTCGAAGGCATATTATTTACATCCATCTTTTTATAAATACTATAACTCACTTTTACGGAGGTAATTAACAATTAAAATGTTCTACTAAAACTATCAACTTACGACTTCCAATACTATAAGGCCACTTGAGGTATAATACGTTTTTACTCAATAATAGTACCTGTATAAGTAAAATTGTTTTTTAATGTGCTCCATTGAAGCACACTAGACATATTCCAGTTTTGTCATCACATTCTTCAGAGTATGTTTTAACTTTTTTAACTTTTCTATCGTCCTTTCTACTAGTCATGCTTCTTCTTAAAATTTTGTTACATCTTGTACACTTTCTTCTCTTTGTATTATCTACATCGCTTTGCCTGAGATGGTATTTTTGGGTGTAACTGTTCGTGAGGGTTACAACATTTCTTTATTTGCAAATGCCTTCGCGAACTCCAGTCTGAACTCAAGGATAGGTTGTCGCTTTTTTACGTTTTCTATTATTTAGCAACTAAGCATTTACTACTGCGGTATTAAATGCGGTATTAAATATTAATTCCACTGCCACTTTCCGGTACCACTTCAGAATTTTGCGTATTGGGCTTTGGTAAGAAGCCACTTAATCACTAAAATCAACACTCTTTTTCACCAAGTTATAATCGAGAATAGTTTGTGGTTTTAGTACTTGTGTATAATTTTTCTTTTCATCTGATTAAACCAAGATATAACTATTATGTTTAAATGTTGTAAGGATTAAAACTGGTCTTTTGTCGATCCATTTTATTACTTGTAAAATCAATAATGGGGTTAAGTTTCATCGTGAGTAACTGGTTGCAATTTTTTTAATCGAGATTTTGGTTTTACATGTTTTTATAGTAAAACATCTGCACATGAATAATTCGTTTCTTGAACAATGATTTCAATTCATCGACCAATAGTCTAAAATAAGGTTTTATTACGTCGTCCGGAATATTATAAACTGGTTCTTTTTCACAAATATATTGGAAATATGGTTTAGATTCTATATTTAGAAAAATCTTTTACTGCAACTCTTGTTCCCATAAGACCGTATGTTATAAATAAATATATTCCTATAAGAATTATCTTGAAAGATGAAAAAAATACAATAAAAAAGTGCAATATTAAGTGTTATTTAAAAAATAATAAGTCATTCACGGGCGTACAGTTAAAAACAAAAGTTTTCAGTGTTCTATTGCTTGATTATTATTATCTGGTATTCTGAAAATGTTGACATTTTTTCCTGGTCTGATCTCCCTCAACTAACGTCATCTTTCTTAATTGGTGGGTTGTATTGATCTCTTTAAGTGTTTTGTTGCTGTCCATAGTGAATGATCTTCTTTAGACAATGTACTAATGTAGTGTTCAAATGTGGCATTGCGTACATCATGTAGCGCTCATCTTAATTGTCTGATTATCTACCTCTTGCTCTTTATTTTTCGACTATTAGTTGTATAATATAATTCGGAGTGTTATTTGTCTTTTCTTGATTTGGAATTGTTAATCGTGTAGCTCCATATGAAATAGTAGGAGATGAAAACGGCAGCATATTCATCCATAAAAAAAAGGAAACGCGATAAAGTTATCTGAAACAACTGTTTTATGTTATAAGAGATGAAATAGTCCGAAATTACCAAAACAGGTGAACAGGGCACTACAAAGAGGAAGTAAAATTAGCTATGAAACAGTTTGAATGAGAAAAAGAAGTAAGCTTAGACCAAATACCAGCAGGAATTATTCAACTGAAGAAAAAAATTAAATCGATAACAATATTCACTCCATTTACAGAAAAGGCGGTGACCCGCAATTATTTTAAGAACTTCTTTAATAGCCTCCAGTCAACAATTTCCTAACCATGTTTAAAAAACGTACGGAATGCACTGTATATACTAACCCAAGTCGTCAACATACTTGTTGTTGCAGTTTTATGTGCATTTATGTTTTATTGCATGTATTACGATCAACTTAAAGGTTATGCACGACTCCCCTTGTATAGGTACACAGGCAAGCACATGCGGGAGAAAAAAGATTTGTCATACCGTTACATTATGCCAAATTTTAACATTGAATATTTTATGGTCCCCTTTGGGTTATAAAACGAATGATCGACTTTTTCTCGCACAGATCCCTGCTATGTAACTTTACAAAGCGAGTTTGCTGGGTATTAAAGAACCGTCTATGGCATCATATAATTTTACGCTAATATTTCACGTTCTGCGACGCATTCCACGTTTGACACATTGTCTTTTTTAGTTTTCTGTCATTCTATTTGTTAAATCTTATCTCATTCTCGTCACAGCGTCAAGGAGCAGTAAATGTGTATACTGAACGGGAGGCATATGTCTAACAGTGAACGTTGGAGATTTTTCGAGTTTATCATATCTTCTTCTTTGAGTGCCTCTGCTATCGGAGATTGGATATCATTAGGGCGATTCTAATTTTATTTACTGCTGTTTTGAATAATTCGTTAGTGGTACAGAAAAACCACTCTCTTAAATTTCTCATCCAGGACATTCTTCTACGGCCTGGATTTCTGCGTCCTTGGATTTTTCCATGCATTATATTTTGTAGGAATGTGTACTTTTGTCCTCTCATCAGGTGGCCAAACTATTCAAGTTTTCTCTTTTTTATATTCAGTATAACTTCTGGATCGTTATTTATTCTGCGTATTACCTCTTCATTTGTAATTTTATCCACCCGACTTATTTTTAGTATACGGCGGTAGCACCACATCTGAAAGCTTTCAAGATTTTTAACATTCTTCTGTTTAAGAGTTAATGCCTCAACAACCGTAAAGCAAAGTACTGAATACATACTAAGTAGTTAACTAAAAGTGAACGTATGCAAAGAGATGTATGACGTAATCGTATGGTATTCGCTAATAATCCTGTCACGTAATATGCCACACACTTCTGTGCGTTAATTCGTTTACGCAAATAAGCCTCTTTTGACATAACATATATAGGAGCAAAGATATTTATATACCTATAGTCCTTTTAGTGTTGATGTATTTGATTTGTACGTCGTAGTATTCTATTAGTTAAATGGTACCATTTGAGGTACTTTACGTCACGATTGGACTAATAGGATCGAAGATACATAACTAAGGCCCTTTTCCAAGCTACTCTATTTAATTTTTATATCATTGTATTATATTAGTTAAATTCTATCATTTAAGGTACGAAACGTCATGATTGGACTAATAGGACCGCAGATACATAACTAAGGCCCTTTTGACAAGCTGATGTATTTTATTTTTCTATCTTATTGTATTCGATTGGTTAAATCCTATCATTTGAGGTACTGTACGTCACGATTGGACCACTAAAAACAAAGATACGTAACTAAGGCCCTTTTGACGTGATGCTGTATTTGATTTCTATGTCATTGTATTCTATTGGTTAAGTGCTATCATTTGAGGTATCGTACGTCACGATTGGACTAATAGGACCGAAGATACATAACTAAGGCCATTTTGACATGCTACTCCATTAAATTTTTATACCTCATTGTATTTTATTTGTCAAATCCTTTCATTTGAGGTACTGCACGTCATGATTGGACTAATAGAACTAAAGATACACAACTAAGGCCCTTTTGATTTTTCTATCCCATTGTATTATTTATGTTAAATCCTATCATTAGAGGTACTACACGTCACGATTGGACTAATAGGACCGAAGATACGTGACTACGGCCCTTTGGACATGTTGCTGTATTTAATTTTTTTATTTCATTGTTTTTAATTGGTTAAATCCTGTCATTTGAGATACTGTACGTCACGATTGGACTTATAGAAACGAAGATATATAATTAAGGCCTTTTTGACATGCTGCTATATTTGATTTTTCTGTCTTATTGTATTTTATTGGTTAAATCCTATCATTTGAGGTGCTGTACGTCGCGACTGGACGAATTGGAGCGAAGATACAATAGGTAGTTGCAATATATCATAACCCGTTACTTTTAACCAAACATGATGCCAGAATGATTTATAGATGAAAAAAATATATATATATTCTTAAATTTACTATTTCGTCGTGGGTAATATTATATTCAACAACGATGCCAAATTTCTGATGCTAAAATGATTGATAATGAAAGTGGGATATACATTTTCATGTATATAATGGCAGCTAGTAAACGGTAAAACCCTGAACTAAATATATATAATATTTTCACTGTACCATCATTTTAGACTCAAACATTTTCTGGAATAAACTTATATAACTCAGTAAGGGATAAAAAGAGAAAGCGGATATTTTAAAATACCAACACGGTATCAAGACTCTAATCAATGAGATGGTTAAAATTCTTGTAACAAGTACGGGAAAACAGTTATTAAGGTCTTGTAAAGTAGCGTCGATATACAGATGCTACTTTGCAAGACGATGCTAAATTGATGGTAAAAACATAATGTATCGATGCGAAAATGATAGTAGGATGTATATATATATATATATATATATATATATATATATATATATATATATATATACATCCTACTATCATTTTCGCATCGATACATTATGCTTTTACCATCAATTTAGCATCGTCTTGCAAAGTAGCATCTGTATATCGACGCTACTTTACAAGACCTTAATAACTGTTTTCCCGTACTTGTTACAAGAATTTTAACCATCTCATTGATTAGAGTCTTGATACCGTGTTGGTATTTTAAAATATCCGCTTTCTCTTTTTATCCCTTACTGAGTTATATAAGTTTATTCCAGAAAATGTTTGAGTCTAAAATGATGGTACAGTGAAAATATTATATATATTTAGTTCAGGGTTTTACCGTTTACTCGCTGCCATTATATACATGAAAATGTATATCCCACTTTCATTATCAATCATTTTAGCATCAGAAATTTGGCATCGTTGTTGAATATAATATTACCCACGACGAAATAGTAAATTTAAGAATATATATATATTTTTTTCATCTACAAATCATTCTGGCATCATGTTTGGTTAAAAGTAACGGGTTATGATATATTGCAACTACCTATTGTATCTTCGCTCCAATTCGTCCAGTCGCGACGTACAGCACCTCAAATGATAGGATTTAACCAATAAAATACAATAAGACAGAAAAATCAAATATAGCAGCATGTCAAAAAGGCCTTAATTATATATCTTCGTTTCTATAAGTCCAATCGTGACGTACAGTATCTCAAATGACAGGATTTAACCAATTAAAAACAATGAAATAAAAAAATTAAATACAGCAACATGTCCAAAGGGCCGTAGTCACGTATCTTCGGTCCTATTAGTCTAATCGTGACGTATAGTACCTCTAATGATAGGATTTAACATAAATAATACAATGGGATAGAAAAATCAAATGCAGAACAATGTCAAAAGGGCCTTAGTTGTGTATCTTTAGTTCTATTAGTCCAATCATGACGTGCAGTACCTCAAATGAAAGGATTTGACAAATAAAATACAATGAGGTATAAAAATTTAATGGAGTAGCATGTCAAAATGGCCTTAGTTATGTATCTTCGGTCCTATTAGTCCAATCGTGACGTACGATACCTTAAATGATAGCACTTAACCAATAGAATACAATGACATAGAAATCAAATACAGCATCACGTCAAAAGGGCCTTAGTTACGTATCTTTGTTTTTAGTGGCCCAATCGTGACGTACAGTACCTCAAATGATAGGATTTAACCAATTGAATACAATAAGATAGAAAAATAAAATACATCAGCTTGTCAAAAGGGCCTTAGTTATGTATCTGCGGTCCTATTAGTCCAATCATGACGTTTCGTACCTTAAATGATAGAATTTAACTAATATAATACAATGAGATATAAAAATTAAATAGAGTAGCTTGGCAAAAGGGCCTTAGTTATGTATCTTCGATCCTATTAGTCCAATCGTGACGTAAAGTACCTCAAATGGTACCATTTAACTAATAGAATACTACGACGTACAAATCAAATACATCAACACTAAAAGGACTATAGGTATATATCTTTGCTCCTATATATGTTATGTCAAAAGAGGCTTAGTTGCGTAAACGAATTAACGCACAGAAGTGTGTGGCATATTACGTGACAGGATTATTAGCGAATACCATACGATTACGTCATACATCTCTTTGCATACGTCCACTTTTAGTTAACTACTTAGTATGTATTCAGTACTTTGCTTTACCGTTGTTGAGGCATTAACTCTTAAACAAAAGAATGTTAAAAATCTTGAAAGCTTTGAGATGTGGTGCTACCGCCGTATACTAAAAATAAGTCGGGTGGATGAAATTACAAATGAAGAGGTAATACGCAGAATAAATAACGATCCAGAAGTTATACTGAATATAAAAAAGAGAAAACTTGAATAGTTTGGCCACCTGATGAGAGGACAAAAGTACACATTCCTACAAAATATAATGCATGGAAAAATCCAAGGACGCAGAAATCCAGGCCGTAGAAGAATGTCCTGGATGAGAAATTTAAGAGAGTGGTTTGGCTGTACCACTAACGAATTATTCAAAACAGCAGTAAATAAAATTAGAATCGCCCTAATGATATCCAATCTGCGATAGCAGAGGCACTCAAAGAAGAAGATATGATAAACTCGAAAAATCTCCAACGTTCACTGGTAGACATATTATGCCTCCCTTTCAGTATACACATTTACTGCTCCTTGACGCTGTGACGAGAATGAGATAGAATTTAACAAATAGAATGACAGAAAACTAAAAAAGACAATGTGTCAAACGTGGAATGCGTCGCAGAACGTGAAATATTAGCGTAAAATTATATGATGCCATAGACGGTTCTTTAATACCCAGCAAACTCGCTTTGTAAAGTTACATAGCAGGGATCTGTGCGAGAAAAAGTCGATCATTCGTTTTATAACCCAAAGGGGACCATAAAATATTCAACGTTAAAATTTGACATAATGTAACGGTGTGACAAATCTTTTTTCTCCCGCATGTGCTTGCCTGTGTACCTATACAAGGGGAGTCGTGCATAACCTTTAAGTTGATCGTAATACATGCAATAAAACATAAATGCACATAAAACTGCAACAACAAGTATGTTGACGACTTGGGTTAGTATATACAGTGCATTCCGTACGTTTTTTAAACATGGTTAGGAAATTGTTGACTGGAGGCTATTAAAGAAGTTCTTAAAATAATTGCGGGTCGCCGCCTTTTCTGTAAATGGAGTGAATATTGTTATCGATTTAATTTTTTTCTTCAGTTGAATAATTCCTGCTGGTATTTGGTCTAAGCTTACTTCTTTTTCTCATTTAAACTGTTTCATAGCTAATTTTACTTCCTCTTTATAGTGCCCTGTTCACCTGTTTTGGTAATTTCGGACTATTTCATCTCTTATAACATAAAACAGTTGTTTCAGATATCTTTATCGCGTTTCCTTTTTTTTATGGATGAATATGCTGCCGTTTTCATCTCCTACTATTTCATATGGAGCTACACGATTAACAACTCCAAATCAAGAAAAGACAAATAACACTCCGAATTATATTATACAACTAATAGTCGAAAAATAAAGAGCAAGAGGTAGATAATCAGACAATTAAGATGAGCGCTACATGATGTACGCAATGCCACATTTGAACACTACATTAGTACATTGTCTAAAGAAGATCATTCACTATGGATAGCAACAAAACACTTAAAGAGACCTGATCAATACAACCCACCAATTAAGAAAGATGACGTTAGTTGAGGGAGATCAGACCAGGAAAAAATGTCAACATTTTCAGAATACCAGATAATAATAATCAAGCAATAGAACACTGAAAACTTTTGTTTTTAACTGTACGCCCGTGAATGACTTATTAT
The DNA here is from genome assembly GCF_040954645.1 of Diabrotica undecimpunctata. NCBI lineage: Eukaryota > Metazoa > Arthropoda > Insecta > Coleoptera > Chrysomelidae > Diabrotica > Diabrotica undecimpunctata. The sequence continues at coordinate 88,685,574 of NC_092809.1, read as the reverse complement.
TTTTTAAATAACACTTAATATTGCACTTTTTTATTGTATTTTTTTCATCTTTCAAGATAATTCTTATAGGAATATATTTATTTATAACATACGGTCTTATGGGAACAAGAGTTGCAGTAAAAGATTTTTCTAAATATAGAATGTAAACCATATTTCCAATATATTTGTGAAAAAGAACCAGTTTATAATATTCCGGACGACGTAATAAAACCTTATTTTAGACTATTGGTCGATGAATTGAAATCATTGTTCAAGAAACGAATTATTCATGTGCAGATGTTTTACTATAAAAACATGTAAAACCAAAATCTCGATTAAAAAAATTGCAACCAGTTACTCACGATGAAACTTAACCCCATTATTGATTTTACAAGTAATAAAATGGGTCGACAAAAGACCAGTTTTAATCCTTACAACATTTAAACATAATAGTTATATCTTGGTTTAATCAGATGAAAAGAAAAATTATACACAAGTACTAAAACCACAAACTATTCTCGATTATAACTTGGTGAAAAAGAGTGTTGATTTTAGTGATTAAGTGGCTTCTTACCAAAGCCCAATACGCAAAATTCTGAAGTGGTACCGGAAAGTGGCAGTGGAATTAATATTTAATACCGCATTTAATACCGCAGTAGTAAATGCTTAGTTGCTAAATAATAGAAAACGTAAAAAAGCGACAACCTATCCTTGAGTTCAGACTGGAGTTCGCGAAGGCATTTGCAAATAAAGAAATGTTGTAACCCTCACGAACAGTTACACCCAAAAATACCATCTCAGGCAAAGCGATGTAGATAATACAAAGAGAAGAAAGTGTACAAGATGTAACAAAATTTTAAGAAGAAGCATGACTAGTAGAAAGGACGATAGAAAAGTTAAAAAAGTTAAAACATACTCTGAAGAATGTGATGGCAAAACTGGAATATGTCTAGTGTGCTTCAATGGAGCACATTAAAAAACAATTTTACTTATACAGGAACTATTATTGAGTAAAAACGTATTATACCTCAAGTGGCCTTATAGTATTGGAAGTCGTAAGTTGATAGTTTTAGTAGAACATTTTAATTGTTAATTACCTCCGTAAAAGTGAGTTATAGTATTTATAAAAAGATGGATGTAAATAATATGCCTTCGACATCTAAAAAAGCTAAATGTGAATATAAACGTAGATTGACCACTGCTGAATTACAATCATTGTTAGAAGCATCTGGCGAGGACGATGTAGATTAAATGAATGGTGGAAGTGACTCTGATTGACTCTGACGAAATATTTGCACAAAGTCGGTCAGAAAAATCGAGGATTGCGTTTTGGAAAGAAACAACACAAACAGAATTTAAGACTTTTCTCGGACTTATGTTCCATATGGGGACAATTAAGATGAACCGTCTGAATGACTACTAAAAAAGTATGGGTAACTTCTATAATAGTGTTGACTTGACTAGATAATTGCTCATAGCCCATATTAAGAAATAAGCGAATAGATAATCCTCACTTGTCAAAGAAACTGAAAAAACGTGAAGTGGTCTAAAAACTAAAAAGTCCCCTATTCAAACTGCTTTTTAATAAAAAATTTAATAATATGTTAAAGTTTTTTTAATATACCCTAAAACTAAAAGCGAAAAGAATCGATTGCAAGTTACAAAATACTTGTAGAGTCATACTGTTTGGACAAGTACAGTTGTTTAAATAATCGCTTTCTGTCATAAACAAATTGAATAAATTGTAAAATATTTTTTGATCTGCTTGATATTTAGCACACTTTAATAACTCATCAATTGCCATAATTGCCTGTCGTTAGGCCAAAAACAAAGTTATTAACATTATTTATAAATTACTACAAACATAATATCATAGAGTTTACGGTTTTTTGGAATTATATCAATTATTTATGTATTTAAATTTGGTATTTCTCTACATAAAAAACTTTTTATGGTCTACAACTATTATTTGAATTATTTTTCTTTAGAATGTATACAAAACGTTTTATAAGCAAAAAATTATTTTTTTTTTGCCTTTTAAGATTGTTTAAAAAAACAAAGCAAAATCAACTGTACGTCTTTACGAATTTTTCGTCAGCTACCCCTCATACTATTTAGAATTTAAATTTCTGTATAAGATTTTTTTAAATTATTTAGTCAAATATTATTTTTTTATGTGATTAAGCCACAATTATTGGTCGTTATTGAGATGAAAATTACATTTTTAATTAACTAATATTTAACGTTTTGATTTCCACTATTATTTTACAATAGCTTTGTTTATTGTACTAATTATGTAAACATGTGTATACACATTTTGTACAGAAAAACGTTGTTTGAGAACGATTTCCGGAATGGAAATCAAAATTTCAAACATTATCACAATCACAACCAATAATAAACGCCTTAATCCCATAAAACCATAATATTTATCTCAAACTATTCATCGATAGCTTCGACTAAACAGGTTGTAAATTAAAATTTATGTAAAATATTCCCCCACACGATTCTCTGGGCAAAAATATCTAGGTTAAATAAATATAACATCTAAACGAAGAAAAAAACCTGTTGAGACTGCAACTTGTGAGCAGGTAGTTTCAATGTCGTCATTCGAACTTGACCCAAACAACCGATCGATATTTAGGTATCTAAAATATTATTTTAAGGAATAATACCGGCAACATCTACTGGCTCTAAAATGATGCCAAATACAGTGATTTTACCGCTCGATGTTAAAACGTAGGTTTGATGTAAAAAATAAAAAAAATCGGAATATTAAAAAACCGACAACAGTGCCAAGCCTACAAAGGTACCCTAAACGAACATACACAATTTATAAATAGAAAATGATAGCAATTCTTGGTGATGCTAAATTACTGCAACGTGAAAAGAGTTCTAAAGGATAGCGGGATGTATATATATATATATATATATATATATATATATATATATATATATATATATATATATATATATATATATATATATAAGGAAAAAAGAAGTAGTCTTCGCTGACTACGTTAGAAAACGGAGCTTTGAGGATTATTGGGGTACGCAGCGGTGAAATAAGTGTACTCTTTTAACTGAGTTTCAAGCTTTCGAAAATGTTTATTTTCATCGTCAGGAAAAAACTGAAATAAAGTGCTAATGTTATTCACTAAATATTTATATCCTTTATTCATTTCACAGAATTCCAATGCAACGAACAAAAGGAGTGATATAAATTAATTAAGCACTATTTACTCCTACCTATTATATTTGGATAACCATTCTCTATTCCAATAATGTCTCATCAATTGATTCATTGTAATTTTTCAAAATTCATTCTTCTATCTTAAAAAAAAATTTTAGTTTCCAATTTTTTTTCACCTAACTTTCTGGTAAATTTTGATTTATATTCTATTAATAGTAATACTTCATAATAAGAAAAAATAATAAAAGAAGTTGTGTCATTTGCAATGTCCAGAATGACATATTTTCTTAATCACAATTCACAGTTGGCTGGCACACTTCTCCTTTAAAACAGTTTTTTAATTTTGTCTTTTTCTTATGTGTCAATTTATATAATTTGTCAATTTAAAAATTTTTTACACCATGTATTTTTTAATTTTTAACACTGAGGAGTAGGCAGATTGAGACCTCAGTGCCGAGAGACAGTTCTTGCAATATAGAACACGATACTGGTACGTCTCGAGTGAGGGGAGTAGGCAGATTGAGACCCCGAACTCGAACCGAACCGTATCACTCTTGATAATGGCTCCAAAATGGGTGCCGAAACGTCGAGTTTTAAATTCTCAACGCGGTTCTTCCCGAGAACTCAGTAATTTTTATTTATCTGACCGCGGAAACTTATCCGAATATATATATATATATATATATATATATATATATATATATATATATATATATATATATATATATATATATATATATATATTATTGTGATATTTAAAGTCTTGGTGCGCCAAGCAATAATTAGCTAATTAATTTTTTTGATTAATTAAAATTATTTAAATGATATGATTATGACTCTATCACAATTTTTAATTCTTTTATCTCAGGGTTAAATTCGTGCTTCAATATCTATGCTATTACATGTGAAAGGTAAGGTCCAGAGAATACCGGAATAATAAAAAACACATATGATCTAACACTATATATTGAAATAAAAATAATGAAATAATTCACACTCAAAAGTTTTCAATAAACAAATCTCATATAAGGATTCTCAAAATTTTGTTCTCCGTACGTGAACAATCAAAATTTATGGTACAAACAATATTAATTGAAATCTCAAAATTCCGAACTATTCTAACTCTCCTAATCAAAATATTTATATCCTTTCTAAATTAAGTGTAAAAATTGTGTTATCAATAAAAGAAAAAACTGCAGAAAACAAAATATCTCTCTCTGATGATGAGTGGTCCAAATCCTTGTTCCTTGTAGACTATATTATCTCCTCTCAACCGCTCCCTATGTAATCGGCAATCTTACACAGATTGTTGCAAGTATATCGTCCTTAATGATCTCCTTCAAAAGCACAAATCATTCAAATTATGATAGCCTTTCTCCTCTCGATAAACTGAATCTCTCGTTGGCCCGAGTGAAATATGACTCTTGGAATATCTTCTCTTTACGATAAACTGAATCTCTCGTTGGCCTGAACAGTGACTCTTGGAATATAAGTAGAGAAATATGACTTACAATATTTTGCTGCTTCAGCCTCTGTCAGATACACTAACTCCACAAAAACTCACTAACATTCAACACTACTGCTTGCTACATTTCAGGAACCGCCAGAGAACAATCACTGTTCCTCTTCTAGATCTGGAAAACCAACTGACTATATCTTTTCTCTCTCCTCAATCTCGCTAAACTTTCTCCCACACACTTATCCCACCTTTTCAATCTCCGCCAATCACAACTCGTCACAATTCCCCCATTTCTTCATTTCGATAACAAACAAATTTTTACCTATAATTATAAATTTCCTAAAACTTATTTACAAATAATATTTTTCTATAAATCTTAAAACTAACAAAAACCTCTTTCTAAAATATCTTCTATTGTCTTTAATCACTGCACTAATGCATTTGTAAAAACCCGTTTCAATTTGTCTTTTGTTTCACTTAAACTTATGCGGGTCACTCAAGTTTAACAAAGAAATGATTGATGTAAAGCTTACATTTTGTTTGGTACAGGTAATTCAAAGATTTAATAACTTTCCTTCTCCGAAATGTTTGTTGGATATTATCCTACTTATCTGAATTATTTTAATGTTTTTGAACTTTGAAATATTTTTAAACAAACCAATATTTTTCTCGATTTTACATATCATAACAATATATATATATATATATATATATATATATATATATATATATATATATAGCGGCCTGCGTAGCGCAAGCGGTAGGATGCTTGACTCGCAAGCCGGTGGTCCGGGGTTCGAATCCCACCGCCGGCAAGAACATCTAGACATTTTAAAAATGTCTATAGGCCCCAGGTCGACTCAGCCTGAATAAAAATGAGTACCTTGGGTAAAACCAGGGGTAATAATAGACGGTTGAAACGTAGCACTGGCCATGTTACCTTCCTTGTATACCGTAGGCCCTAGATATAGCAGACTACCCTGCTATACTCCCAAAGCCGCGACAGCGGTATAAAACGGGAGACTATTATTATATATATATATATATATATATATATATATATATATACATCTAGCGGTTAATGTAAGCTCCGTTCTAAAACGGTATTATACTAACTCCAGTAGAATATACACCGTGTATATTATTATCTGCGTAGCGCTTTATGTAGACTCCGAGCAACACGTAGGATTAAGTGAACTCTGTAATAGGTTAAAACACTTTTGGGATCCGTATGTATACCTTCGAGTACACAACTAAACTCTTGCGATGTTGCCAATAATTTGATTAGTCGTAGACTTTCAAATTTTACAGCAGGTACATTTTGGTACTTCAAATTTATTTAAATATCAATCAATTTAGTCATCGAGAAATTTCACAAATACTTGGTTAATGCAGTTAAATATTTTAGAGTGGTAATTTATATTACTTGCTTTAATTATTTTTAAACTTAAGTAGTGTCTATTATAAACTTGGAAAAGGCAAGAGTTCATTTTTATTTATTAGTATTTTTTTTAAATGCGTTGGCACTGAAATATTTATTATATAAATGAACGTTCCGATGTTTCGATTGCTGTGACAGTTTATGACGTATAAAATATATGTTTCATGGAGTAGTAAAATCTAAATTATAACAATTTATAAATCATTCTTAAAATTCCAATTTTTTAGAGTCTAATTTCAATATTTCGATTTTTAAATGTAGGGAATTCAATATCCTATATACTATATTTTAGATACACATAAACACATGGATACACTTATAGCAGATACTAAAAGAAGAAATATTTGGATTTCTTAGGGTATCTTGATTCTCGGCAACATGTCTATTACAATTAGGTACATATAATATGTTCGGTCTTATTGTTTTAAATGCTTTGTCGCTTGTACAAGCTATTATTATTTTCAACTTTATATAATTGTGTTTTTGTATCTTTCGTTGTCAGGCATATCAATTTCTAATTTAGAAGTAAATGTATATATAATATTCTTTTTCTGTCACTTAGTTTAAATATAGATCACTTATATTCTTCTTGCTTATTCATTTTTATTCGTAATACTTATTAACGTACGTAATAACGTACCTGTTTTTGCAAAAAGCAACAACGAGTACGAAAGATATCGGGTATCAGGGGTGGTATTTGTAAATCTAAATGCCACTTACGACATATTAAACTAAAGGACATTTCTCCAAAACTGTATGACATCGCCTTAGATAAAAACATCACTTGTTTTATCCGCGTATATCTACAGAACAGAAGATTTTTCGTATCATTCAATGGTAAGATGAAGAACGCAGATGAATGGTCTCGCTTGGGGTAGCGAAATGGCACCTACACTGTATTACATTTACACAAATGATTAACCGATAACAGTAGATACTAGGACTTTCATGTAGACGATACATTGCACAACCAAAACTTTTGTTGCTGAAGTGAAAAAAAATCTAAATGATTGCCTTAAATATAATAAAATAAACTACGAATTAATTTTAAGCCAAACCCCGAAAAATCTTAGGAGCGCTCCTTCAATTTGTCTAAGACAGGCGCTTTCACAAAACTGAATATCTAATCTAATATAAATCTAATATAATCTATAGTCTAATATAAATACCTTTTTTTTAAACGCATCTACCACGCAGGGGCATTAGCGTATTTAGATTAATGTTACAGTTGATACAAATAGTGTATATACATTATTTCACAATTAATAATAATAATAATATGTATGTGAATTACAATGTATGTTTTAAATCTTATGAAGAAGTTGACAGTCTTTAAGATAAGAAATTATTCTTTTTGTATCTGTATTTTCTTCTAGGGCAGTTGGGTATGCTATATTTCGTTCACTGTTATATTTAGGACACTGTATTAAAAATGTTTTAACCTTAGAACACGGTTGCACACTTCACAAACTGGTTTATTTTTGCACTGTAGTAAATAGCCATGAGTAAGTCATGTATGGCCGATACGGAGACGGGTAAATATCACATGCTCTCTTCTCTTTTATTTTTGGTTTCCAAAGATGCGGATGTTTGTTGACTTCATATAGCCTTGATGGAGTGTTGTTCCAAGTTTGTTGCCATTTTTGAATTATTTTTTGTAGTATAAGTTTATAGTTTAAATCGTTTTGTACCAATATGTTACTTTCTTCAGACATTAGGTTATTTGGTGCGTTTTTAGCTAGTTTATCTACAACTTCGTTACCTTCAATTCTGACATGAGAAGGTACCCATAAAAAATGAACTTGGATTTTCTTATTTGAAATGTTTTTATGTTCTTTTTTACTAAGAAGTAGAAGGGGGTTGTCACAGTATAATTGAGTCAGTGAGGAAAATGAATTTAGAGAATCTGTGATTATTATACATATTTCTTGGTTTTTGTTTTGTATTAACGATAGTGCTTTTAGAATTGCAAATAATTCAGCCGAAAAAAGATGGTTGTAATTGACGACAATTGGAAACTAACTGAGAATAAATTGCTGCTCCAACTCTGTCTTCATTTTTTTATGCATCGGTGTATACGCTGTAGGTATTGCCATATCTGTTTAATAGTGTACGAAACTTTTGTTTAATGACGGTTGACGATATCTCTGATTTCTTAGGTTTTTTTGATGTCGATAGCCGGAACAGATATTGTCCATGGCGCAGGGTTGTGGATTGAGGAGGTATCATAAGTTTTTGAAAATTGAAAATTTAATTTGGATAAGTATGATCGTATACGAAAGTAAAAAGGATGATCAATTTGATGTGTTTGTTAAAATTTACTTGTAAATCGATCAGCAAAAACGTAATGCACAACTGGATTATTTTGGTTTGATGACACTGCTGCTTCTTATGTTAGGCTTAGTGGAAAATATGAATTTTACTATAACGAAATATAAACAAACCATGAAAATTTGATGATTTGAAGAAAGAAAATGTCAAATTAGGCTAGAGCAATAACTGAAACAAAAGAATCAAGTGAGAATAATGTCAGTCATCATATATTTACTCTAAAAATAACTAACAAAAGATAGACATTAAATGAGAAGTAAAAATTAAAAGAATAATATGTCACTAAAAGACTTGATTTGTAACGATTATCAAAATTTAATAAAAGTCACAAATGTCATCCGATTAATAACAACATTAAATCGTCTGTCAATAAAAAATGTGACGAACAATTGGACAACACATAGTTTGGATTTAGAAGTGGATTGGGAACAAAAGAGGAATTGTGCGCAATAGTGGTACTATTACAAAAATGCAGAGATTATAATGAAAACGTATTCATATCTAATATAGATTTTCAAAAGTATTTGACATAGTTCAACCTGGTAAGCCCATACATGCATTAAAATACATACACCTAGATACCAAGATATTAATTTACTAAAAAATCTACTAAAATCAAACAGCGGTCATGCGGGTGAAAGATAGAGAGACAAATCAAGCAGAAATTCAAAAAGGAGTCAGCCAGAGATGTGTGTTGTCAACTAATATTTTAGGAGACACTATGGGAAAGAAGTAAGGAATGGAGTGAGCATCATTAATAACATAACATTTGCAGACTAAACCCCAATTATGACAGAAAATATAGAGGATTTACAAATTCTTATAGAAATCATTAACAGATAAAGCAAAAAGATAGGACTAAACTAAACAGATAAAAGTCAATGTTTACAAATAAGAAATTGAGTGTGGGTATTAGATTGAGATCGTCTAATGTTATGTATGGTCGCAACTGCTATATGGGGTAGAAGCTTGGACCCTGACAGCCAAATCTGTAAAAATATTAAAGGCATTCGAAATGTGGCTATATAGGCGTATTCTTAAAATTCCTTGGACTGTAAAAGTCTCAAACGAAGAAGCGTTAAGACGAATTGTCTATCTGTACATCGTATCTGGGCTACAGTTCGAAACGATAAATACTCTCTTCTATGCGTCATCATGCAAGGAAGAGTAGAGGGAAGAAAAGTCTTGGGAAGAAAGACAAAATCTGGTAGAGAAATATCAGAGATTGGACTAACTTTAGTGTTGAAGAAATAATATATCTAAAAAATCTAAAAGAATATCTAATATATCTATACCGGATCCTGTAAAATTTTAAATACATAAAATTAAATCTCTCGTAAATTATAAAGCCTATTCTTAGATTAAAATAACAAATTTCTTAGTATTATGATATGTAGTATTGTGATAATGTGTAGGTGTCAGTATTCTTTTAAAAGAGATTTATAGGTTGGTATATAAATTTCACGGTTATGTGTCATACGGTTTCATCTTTCATACAAACATTAAAAACCTTAAAAAGTTTCATTTTACATACAATTAGCACGTTGGCTCTGGAAATGCGCTATAAATATGCATTGTTAAAAATGGTATACATTTATATAGATTATTATATATTATATAGATTTTCCTTTGTCGTCTTCTGATTATGTATCTCAATTCGTTCCTAATTAAGCACATGTTGTCCACAAGGTACCTCTTGTATGTATGTAAAACATACATCAACAGTATGTAAAATTTAAATTTTTAATGAAAAGTTAAAGATTAGCCATTTATTATGGAGTTCAAAAGAGAAGCCTTTACGAAAATTTAAGTACTAATAAGACCACCGCAATCGGACGTACCCTGGGTAATGAACAACTAATTAATCGGCTAATCACCCGTTCAATATGATTTTTGTCAAATCGGTCTTTTTAGGACCAACTATTCTAATTATGTCTATAAATATTAAGGGTGCTTAGCACAAATGTGACGTATTTCTAGTGCAGGAAACATATAGAGGGCCAAACCTAGGGTATTTTGTATTAATATGATTCCTGAAAAACACATAATAAATGTAAAAGTGCTATCTCTGCTGGCAAATAAGTAAAGAAAAACTTAAATGAGAGAGGACAAAACCAGTCAGCTGAGGGAACCTTTCAACTATGTTGAGCTTGGATCCACTATCTGCCTATATAATGAACAATATTACGGTTACTGACTGAAGATCTGAGCACAAAGCTTATAAAATTTGTACCAAAAACACAACAATTACTGATATCCAAAGTCTGCAGACAAGCAAAGCAAAGACAAAGTTGTTACCTTGCTTAAACCTGCAAAAACTCCAACGACCACAAAAGCTATCGGTCAATATATTTATTTTGTCAGCTATATAAAATACTTCTGCACATAATCCTTAATATAATTTTACCGATAATAGAACATTAACATCCCCGTACCAGTAAATACTAGGACTTTTATTACGTAGACAATACATCTCCTGTTGCACAACCAAAAACTTTTGTTGCTGAAGTGGAAAAAAATCTAAATCATATCTTAAACACAATAAAAAAATAGATACAAGGTTGAATGCTCGAATAAATGAACTTTGATAAAATAAAGGCAGATATCGAGCACAGTTTTATTAATTAAATCTTGCCCAAGTACTTTCGCTCCCTAGAGCATCTTCAGGGGTATCTGAAATAAGCCAAAAAACGTTTTTTTAAAGGAAGAAATTGATTAACCGCGATAAAGACTCGAAGTTATTGGATAATAAAAGTTTTTTGTGATTAACGTTTTAGACTTACTTCGTCAATTTTGGGCTATCCAACAATAATTGCAGAATGTTATAAGTGAAGAATATCAATTTGCTATCCGGATTTAATCCATAAATTAAATAATGGGATGCTATAAAATAATGATATTAGCTAAAAAAAAAACGGTCTAATAGTCAGTAATAAAGCATATAAATGTTCTTTAACATACAAAAGAGATGACGTAGAGAAGGGCATAACGTAACAATAAACCCATATAATTTTAAAGAATTGAAACGTTTTAGATATCGTAGATAACTTTGTAACATAAGAAATAAAAGGGAATATTCAGGTAGCTAACGGATGTATACATAACTCTTATAATACTTTTAAATTCAGAAGTCTAATACGACTCTCTTAAATCAGGATATATAAAACAGTGATTAAACCAGTGCTAATGTGTGGATATGTGACGAGAACGCTGACAAAACAATGTACGTGAAACTCAGGTATTAATTAGATCAGGATTGCTAGAAAAGCCATCAGAAGTATTTTCCGATTTACAAAGGTCCGCGTACTAACTATTAACGAACGGAAATAATGCCAAGGTCAAACACGTATATAAAGACAGCAACGTCGTACAAGAAGCTAAATCTCAATGCTAAAGTTGCGCTGGCTATATCCAAAGGCTTTATAATAACTGCATTGCCAAGTTAAATTGGGAGGATGTCCCAAGAGAAAAAATGTCCTTAGGACTTCCACAAATGAAGGGGGAAGGTAACATGAGGTCAGATTTAGGAATCATGAGACTATCTACCGACCCATCATATTTATCAACACATGCCTGTTCAACTACCTGCTATTCTACCTATAGTCAATACTCATCTGTTGGGGACTATCAAATCAATTACATGTAATTAAACAAACCAGAATAAAAAAAGTTATCCCAGGAAAGGCACTTCAGAAATATTGACATAAATTTTTAAAACGTTATTTACGTGGCTTATTAAAATTTAAATTTTTAATGAAAAGTAAAAGATTAGCCATTTGTTATGGGGTTCAAAGAAGAACCTTCACGATGTTAATTTTTTGAGATATTATTGGATGTTTTCTCTTCATTGCATACTGAGACGCCCAAGTGGCATTCTTCTGTGCTAACTTCCTTCCATACCAGTTTTACAAGTTTGACATCTTGGCGTCTATGCATGTGTCCGATCTACCTTAAGCAATTTATTTTCCTAAACAATATCGTTATAAGAGCTTTCTTTATTCAGTATGTGTTCTTCTTCTATACGGATTTGTAGCGATATGATAATGAGGTTAAAACAATTTTCCTATTATTTTCCTTTCAAATATTCGTAGTTCTTCTTTATCTGTTTTAGTCATTGTCCATGATTCGCATCTATGTATTAAAATAGGTAAAAAGTTTAAATTATGATCTGTATTTCTTTAGTGGCATTATTATTATTAACCGTGATTATTTATCTAAAATATTTAAAGTGTTCCATATTAATGAAATTGTAGTTGTTAACTTTAATATTTTATCAAGATTTATTAAATTGGTCTCTTCTGTTGATTCGCTTGTATTTGGTTTTCATTTCGTTGATTTTAAGTAAAACGTTTTTCGTGCTCTCTTCACTTTATTGAAGATTTTTGCGGACGGGAGAGTTTCTTATGAGATCTATATCATTAGCACATGCTAGGAGTACTTTGTACGTTGGCCCGTTAATGGATTACATCTTAAATAGGCCTCATTTCTATTTTAGTAAGATGTTCATTAATTTTTTGACTATTTGAATCGAGAATTTATATTTTATTCGACTGTTTTATAACTCAGTGTTTCTTGGTGCATATTTTCATCTTTGGTTTTTTGTTTCCCGTATCATGAGTATAAGAATTTTGCTGGATATCCACATAGGGAACCCGGTAGTATGTACATGATATTTCCATAACCAACAATCGAAAATTTGTCTTATTGTAAAGTTATGATGATTTTACTAGGAAATATAGTGTTATTTAATAATGTGTTTAATTAAACACATATACCAAAACGCAATAGCCAGTGTTAGAGTGGGTGATCGTCAAACCCAGAAATTCCCGATACAACGTGGAGTACGCCAGAGGGACACCATATCACCGAAACTGTTCACTACGCTTTTGGAATATATATGTAAAAGGGCAAAACTGACCGACAAGGGCATAAATATAAACGGAGAAAAGCTTAGCCATCTAAGGTTTGCAGATGATATTGTACTAATAGCTGATAGGATAGATGAGGCCCAAGAACTTTTAAATCAGCTCTACCTTTCCTCGCTAGAAGGGGGATTGAAAATAAATATATCTAAAACCCAGATGATGACAAATCTTGTAGTCAGCGAAGATATGTAGTCAGAAAAGATAACCAAACCGTTGAGCTTTTCCGTCATATAAGACTGACTTGGGCAGCCTTCGGCAAGCTGAACCATATTTTCAAATCGTCTGATATACCAATATGCCTTAAAAGAAAAACGTTTAATCAGTGTGTTTTGCCAGTGTTAACTTACGGTGCGGAAACGTTGACCATGACAAGGAGAACAGTTCAAAAGATCCGTGTGTGTCGGCATAGCAATGTCGTACAAGAAACTCAATCTCAACTCCAACGTTCAGCTAGCTATATCCAAAGGCTCTCTCAATAACTGCATTACCAAGTTAAATTGGGAGAATGCCACGAGACGATGTCTACAAATGAAGGGTGGAGGTAACATATGATCAGATTTAGGAATAATGAGACTACCTACCGACCCATCATATTTATCAACACTTGCTATTCTACCTACAATCAATACTTCTCTGTTGGAAGCTATCAAATCAATTACTTGTAATCAAACGAACTAGGCTTAAAAAAATTATCCCAGGAAGGGCACTTCAGAAATATTGACATAAATTTTTAAAACGTCATTTACGTGGCTTAGTTTACAATAGAAATGAGGAGACAAAAAGAAGAAAAGGCAATAGAATCTTGCTGTGTTTTGACTATACGATGACGATGATCTTTATATAACATAGAGGGAGATAGAGAGAAGAATGTCTATGTTTAATCTAGAAACCGCTGGTTTTCTCCCTTTCGAATTGGGTATGTATATGTATTAACATAGATAATAAAAGCAAGAGGACTATAATTATGAAACTTTATCTAAAAAGTAAAATCAATAAACAAATTATATATACAAAAAGATTATATAAGTAAATCATTAATATTTACACAGACTTCTTTACAAAAAGTGAACGGATGAGCATAAAAACACAACTGTTTTAAAAACATAATATTATTAGACGAATTGTGGATTCATTTCACGCAAACTAAACCGGTTTAGTTAACATACTACAAAATAAATCATAAGACTATGCTAAAATATGATACGGCAAAAAAAGGCAATGACTTTTACAGCTGATTGTCGTATACATTATCAATATAACGCAAATATGACGATTTATCCACAGCATATGAATATTGTCTCGTAATTTTATATGGACGGCGTAATTCATCACTTGACCAAGCGCCAAAATATGATTTTGAGATATTTGACTTTAAAGTTTTCACTCTATTAAAATTCACTATATGTTACAATTGTCGTAATTTTTTGTTTTCGAATACAGTTTTTTATGTTTCTTATAAGTGCGAAATAGTAACTTGTCCAATATTAAAGAAAAACAAAAAAAAGTCTTTTGGTCGACTTACGATTTTCGCCACATTGTGTAATTGTGTTATACATCAGTAGACCAAGCGACATGGAGGTCGTTTGGTCTAGTGATGAGTAACTAAAATATCACTTTTAGTGAATTATTGGTAGGCCACAAGCTATTATTTCTTTTTGGGTATGACAAAAATAGTCGTTGTTTTTTAATATTTTATATTACTTAAGAAATTAATCAAAAATATAAAATCTTTTAATGTCGTCTTCTATTGTATTGTTTCTGAAAAGAGAGCAATACAAAGGTTTTGCATCATTTGGTATTAGGTGCGTTAAAGATTGTCGTTAAGCTTAGGCACAAAAAGTGGCTTGCCTGTGGGCCAAAGAGGAATCAAGTGGTTACTTACGGATTGCATTGCAACAGGCCGTTAGTTTTAAAAATCCTTGTAAAGATTTACTTCAACTTCACTAGTGTTAAGTTTTCATAAAAATAATGAGTGGTATATCCTTTCTTATTTAAATTTCTCTTGCTTTAAACCAGCCTTACTGTTTTCTATGTCTGACTTACGGTTTGTAATCATAGTTTCTAACTTCTTTGTTCCAACGAACTCTTCTTTTTTCATTCTGTGAACTACTAGTGGTTTCTTTTTACGGGATTTTTTCATCACGTTTATTTAAATATAAACGTTGTTGAAATTTTAGGGCATTTTCAATATCTCCAAAATCACTACCTTGGATAAAAGCTATGACTAGGAAGGAAATAGCGTAATGTAATTTTTTCAATGGTAGGATGAGTTTCCAAAATCGTTTTCAGAATCAAAACTATTTTGATGTTGCGGTTTTGGCCGCCACAAGAGTCTGACCAAAAAATTACATGTCTTGCAGAAGTAAAATTTTCTTCAATATGTTTCTTAAGACAAATGCCTACGTCCTGGGCTCCCCGACCAGCTTCACCTTCTATCCAAATATAACAATGACCTTTGTTATCCTTGGCGCTATGGATACCAAGATTGTAAATACATAATTGACGCTTATAATATACAATATTTATTAGAATTCTCGGAAGGGGAAGAGTTTTTCTTTAAATCAAAACAAAAGGTTTCCACTTCTGGTTGATAGTTGCTTATCTTCATGTCTAGTTTTTTTCTAGATTGTGCATTTTCAGCTTCTTCTAAGTGCACGTTTTTTCTTTTTTTAACTTGTTTAATTGTTCGTTATTTGCGCAATTTTTAATTTCTAATTCGAAACAATCACATCTACTACAAGTAACTTTTTTCAACTTTTTTCTTTGAAGATTAAATCGTGTTAAAAACATTTTTTTGTAAAACGAAAATTTAACAAGGTCATTGTCTGCTTCATACATTTTACTTAGTGTTATGTCTTTTGTTAGGTATTCTCTTTCTGTGTTAGCTCTTCTGTAATGTGACTATTATAGAAAAATTTAAGCAATAACTGCCACTACGTCTTAATCTAAACGCCTCAACAAGTTGCCAACGTCACCATTGTTAACAACGTTTATGTACATAATGTTGCCAAATATTCGATTTACAATCATTAAAACGCTCGCAAGAGGCGCTTGGTCTACTGATGCAAAACTAATACACAAAAATTAGTCGCTTGCTCTAGTTATGCAAAATTCAAAATCCAAAATAAAAAGAAAGGCACTTAATCTTTTTAAATATATCTGGTTATCCATTACTAACAGTTTAATGGGATTTATTACGTAGATAGTTTATGCTTTTTTTCACCTTCTTCTTTAAGTTCCATCTTCTATCGAAGGTTGGAAATCACCATGGCTATATGGACTCTGTTGACTGCCGCTCTAAAAAGTTCTGCAC
Organism: Diabrotica undecimpunctata; assembly: GCF_040954645.1. Lineage (NCBI taxonomy): Eukaryota > Metazoa > Arthropoda > Insecta > Coleoptera > Chrysomelidae > Diabrotica > Diabrotica undecimpunctata. The sequence continues at coordinate 88,668,933 of NC_092809.1, read as the reverse complement.
CACTGCTTTCAAACCATTCCCTTAGGTTTTTAAGCCAGGATATTTTTGGTCTATAACTATTCTAATTATGTGTATAAATATTAAGAGTATATCTAGAGATAAAGACACTCCACTTTATATATGCGCTTAACAAAATGCAGGAAGCACATAGATGGCCAATCCTATGGTATTTGGTATTAAGCTGGCCGCTGAAAATTACATATTAAATGCAGGCACAGAAGCAAAGAAAAACTTATAATGAAAGAAAACAAAACCAGTCAGCTGAGAGAACCTTTCAACGATGTTGAGCTTGGATCCGCTATCCACGTATATAATGAACAATATTACGGCTCCTGGCTGAGGATCTGAGCACAAAACTAACTCTAAAATTTGAACCAAAAATACAACAATGGCTAATATCCAAAGCCTTTAGACAAGCAAAGCAAAGACAAAGTTGTTGCCTTGCTTAAACCTGGCAAACACTCCAACGACCACAAAAGCTATCGGCCAATATATCTATTTATTTTGTCAGCTATACAAAATACTTCTGCACATGATCCTTAATATAAATCGATAATAGAAGAAAAACTCAAATTAAAAAAAAAAGTGGCTACATATGACAGGTTAAATCATATACGTCACAAATACTAAATCTTGCTCAACACAGCAAAGAGAAGTACGAAAAATATCAGGTATGAGGAGTGGTATTTGTTAATCTTAATGCCGCTTACGACACCTTAAATTATAGGGTATTTCTCCAAAATCTTTGTAATATCCCCTGAGGTAATAAACTCACTTGTATTATCCGCGTATGCCTACACTAACCCGCGTATACCTAAAAACAGAAAATTTTTCGTATCACTCAATGGTAAGAATAGCAGATGGAGAACGTAGAATAACTGTCTCTTTGGGGTCCTGTAATGGCACCTACTCTGTATAACATTTACACAACTCATACCAGTAAATACTAGGACTTTTATTATGTAGACGATACATTATCTATTGTTGCACAGCCAAAAACTTTTGTTGGTGAAGTGGAGAAAAATCTAAATCATACCTTAAATACAACAAAAATAGATTATAACTCAATTTTAAGCCAAACCCCGAAAAAAGTCAGGTGTGCTCCTTCAATGTCTCTAACAGAGACACTTTCACAAATCTGAATATATACCTGAACCAATAGTGTCATGAAATCCTTAAACTCTGGACTTGCTATAAATAGCTTGAAGATAGTTTCTATCACACTTTGTCATTCACAGTACTTTTTTTAAAATCAAATGCCAAACTAGAACCAGAAAATAATATTCTCTGCAAACTTGTCAGCTAAAAATGTGAAGCACATCCTTCCACCCTTAAAACGTAGACGCTTGAACTCTATGCTTCTGCTGCCCAATATACCCTGATAGTATAACTGACACCAACACATACTTAACACGTAGATTTGGTTATAAATTAGTCAGCCAAATTCAGCAAATATTAAGACTCACATCCATACATAATCTATTAGCTAGAGAGCAAAAGAAACAAAGTCCAGATTCGTAACATCCACTCCACGAATATCAGCCCATTTTATGACTAAAATCAAGGAAAAAATGGCTATATCAACAAATCTGCAAGATATACAAACAAAAATAAGCTGCTCCTCGCCATCTGATCCCTCGAAAGGAACTTCCTTATGGTAGTTATCTTTCTTAAATCTGCCAGGAGGACTCTGGCCTGCAAACACCGGTTAACTTGTGTGCATGTGGGGTGGTACAAGACTTATTACACTTTCTTAGTAAACTTTACCATTCGAATCGCTCTTTTCTGAAGGGACAAGGTTTATTTATGTGAACTGAACATGTAAAGTACAGTCAGTAAGCTATTACTTATAAAGATCATTGCAAATTTGACACTAACTCCACTTATATTGATTACATATTACCCCTAAATAGGAGATAAAACATTCAGAAATATGTACTATTGGTGAAGTTGTATAATTCGTGTTAGATAAATTAATCAGTCTTCCCTTTTTTGTGCACTACTACCCATTTTAACAAAAAATATCTATTTTAGCACTTAAATATTTATTTTGAGATAACCTTCTATCCAGAATTATATGTAGTACACAGATAAAAAAATAAAATAATAAAATAAAAGAAATAAAATAATAAAAAGCTGTATATAAGATATCATGAAACAATGGATGAAATAAAAGAAGTTCTTATTAACCGGATTCTTAAATAAAACGTATGAAGACATACTCACATTAACAAAATACATTAGATAATTTTCGCATATGAAAAACACATCCAACTTGGTAATGAAATCCTTTTGTATCTATAAATCTATTTTTAGAAAAGCATGTACCTACTAAAAACAGGTATTTGGTAGTACACATATCTGTTACATACTGTAATGCGTATGAATGATAACAAAAGTAAGGAGTTCATATGAACCGTTTAGAATATCCGCTGGAAATAAACGGCTTAATCCCATAGTTGCCAAACTATCAGAGCTTACTTAAACCGATATACTTATGGTTCCAATATACACGGAAAAAGATCTGAACGACCCCTATAATATATACACGTGAACTAAGCGATATACATTCATGATACAGGGGTACTTAGGGGCTCCACAAAATTTTTAAAAATTATGAAACTATACATGTTGACGAATCGACAGAGCCAATATTATGGAATGGTCAAGTGAGCTCCGTATATCGGTGGCCACTTGACCATGGAGCTCACTTGAACCTGAATTTTAACATGGACGGAGTCCACTTTATGCCGTAGATATATATATATATATATATATATATATATATATATATATATATATATATATATATATATATATATATATATATATATATATATATATATATATATATATATAGATCTAGCGGTTAATCTGGGCTCCGTACTAAAACGGTATTATACGAACTCTAGGAGAATATACACCGTGTATATTATTATCTAAGTAGCGCTTTATGTAGACTCCGACCAACGCATAGGATCAAGTAGGCTCCGTAATACGTTAAAACATTTTTGGGATCCGTATACACCTGTTCGGGTACAAAACTAAGCTCCTTCAATGTTGCCAATAATTTTATTAGTCGTAGATTTTCAAATTTTACAGCAGGTACATTGCGGGACTTGAAATTTATTTAAATATTCAACAATTTAGGTATCGAGGAATTTCATAGATACTTCGATAATGTAGTTAAAAATTTTATAATATAAATTGTTAACCGACAAATAACCTTATATTATTTTTATGTTTAATAAACAAGGTGGTAATTTATATTACTTGCTTTAATAATTTTTAAACTTAAGTTAGCGTCTATTATAAACTTGGAAAGTTTCCATTTTTATGCATTAGTATTTTCTTTTAATGCATCGCACTGAAACATTTATTATATAAATGTACGTATATCGAGTGGAGTTTTTGTGTAACAGTTTAAGACAGTAGTAGTACTCTAATATTTGTTACTACATAAAATTATAGAAAACTCTGTACAGCAGAGCGATCTTAGTAACTTTCCGATTGCTACAGTTTATGACGTGCAATATTTGTTTCATAAATTAATAAAATTTAAATCACAATAATTTATAAATCCCTCTTAAAATTATAATTTTTACTGTCTAATTTCAATATGTCGATTTTTAAGTCTAGGGAATCCAATATCCCACTATACATTGGATACACATGAACAGACAAATACACTTATGGAGGATAAAAGAAGTAGGCATACCACAACACCTAATTTAGCTTATAACTGCACTGTACAAATACACTACTTGGATATTTAACGTAACATTAAAAGCAGATTGAAAGTCAAATGAGAGATTAAGTAACAAAACGAAAGTATCTGGAAAAAATTTTTCAAACGATGTTAGTATTCAAAGCACGTGGTGTTCGTGTGTATTAAGGTATAAAAAAATTGCTTGTTAAAAGCTTAAATTTTTATTTTAAGAAGATCTTTTCGGAAATAAATCATTCCATCATCAGTTAACTAAAAGAGAGAGTAAGAATACCAATATTAAAAAACACAAGTTAAAATTTAAATATATAGAAATAACACGTTGGTTTTTTACTACTTACATAAAAATTTGTTAAAAAACATTGTATGGCCACTTAAAAAAACTTTCGAGGGACATCCGTATTAAAATATAATCCTCATGGTTTTATCAAGGTAAATGCAATAGACTTAACTTATTGATTTACTTATTGATGTTAGTATTCCTTAAAGAGCATGTGACAAATTATGCCGAATCGACATTACGCCTGAACCACACAATATTGTTACTTAAGAAAAATTACAGCTCGTTCCAAAAAGAATTGTAAATATAACATATTATAGCGCTGCCGTATAGATAAGAGCTGCCGATATAGATAAGAACTACTGTAAAAATAAATACTTGAGCAATTTTATTTTTAAATAAATTTAAATATTTTTGGGGTAGAACTCTGAAAGTATGCTAGAAGTATTTATAGTTACTTTTACATACATATTTTATTTGACGTTTTTATCTCCGAATCGGAGTTCTTTTTTAAACATGTATAATATTATGACAACAAATTTTTATATTAGACGACAAATACATGAAAATAACACCTACTTAAGATGTAATCCATTAACGGCCCATAACGTATCGTATAGCGTAACATTAGTGAGTCATTCAGATAAAATATTTTGGTGCCCTATGGTAACTTGACTCTTTTCAACAATTATATTATTTCTTGTATTGGTTTCGTAAAAACCAGTTTTACAGTTTCGTATTCGGTGTCATTATTTTAAATTCTTTGTCGCTTGTATAATCTATCATTATATTCAACTTTAAATAATTGTCTTTTTATATCTTATTAATTTTATAGGTTAATAATTTCCAAGTAAATGTATATATAATATTCTTTTTTCTATCACTTGGTTTAAATATAGTTTACTTATATTCTTATTGCTTATTTACTTTTAGTCGTAATACCCAAGTCGAAAGGAATAGACCAGCGAAGTGAGTTCTAGATTAAACATATATTGGCCTTTTAGATGGTCACTTATGTTAATAGAGGTCATCGTGTGTACAGAAAGTAACTACGAGTACGAAAGATATCAGGTATCAGGGGTGGTATTTGTAAATCTAAATACCGCTTACGACACCTTAAATTAGAGGAAATTTCTCTAAAAACTATATGACATCCCCTTAGATAATAAACTCACTCATTTTAATATATTAAAACTGCTGTATATAGGGATTCGCGGGTAGCGGGTAGGAACTTCTTTTTGGACAGTTCTATCAGGAAAAGTGAATTAATCCCTGCCTACCGCAGATTTCAGGTGTTTCCTGGCCCGGCAAACTAGTACCTGTTAAGGGTCCCTTGTCCACGGTCATAAATAAAGACCACAACGGCATCCAGGGCGGAAAAGAAGGTCTTCACAACGGTCTGGAGGGCGGAGGTGGCAGCCCCATGGTTTAAGGGTTTATATAAAATCGAACCTGGAAAGCGGCAGCTGGTCTTTCAGTATTTGTATTGAGCGGAAGGCATGTAGGCCAGAACGGTCAATACATAACAGTACCCGGTGCGGTGGTAACCACTTAAACAGCGTATACACAGCGGTGTAGAAAGCCAAGGGAATGACTACTACACTGTTTTTCCCAGGTTTATCAATATGGCTGAGGAATTAAACGATGGTCCCGAGTACGGGCGCCTCTTAAATGAGGCAGGGATGCGAAGAATCTCCCGCTTGGCCAAATTTGATATCGAAAAAAGCTGTAGAATAGGCACATGGAATGGGCGGAGTTTATATGAACCCGGAAAAACACACAATGTCATAAATCAAATGAGAAGACTGCAAATATCAATTTTGCGTATTAGTGAAATGCGATGGCCCAGATCTGGCCAATGCCATGTGGATGATCATGAAGTGTATTATGCAGGAGAAGACAGTAATTATCATCGTAACGGTGTAGGATTCATAGTCTTAAAGAAGGTTAACAAATGTGTCAGGGCGATATGCCAGGTATCTGAATGGGTGATAATGATTCCGTAGAACGCGAAACCCAGAAATATAAATTTAATACAAGTGTATGCACCGACAGCGGAAAGTGAACTAGAAGAACTTGAAAAGTTCTACGCTGATGTAAAGACTGTTACTGACCAACTCAAGACTAGAGATTTTACCATTCTGATGGGTGACTTTAATGCTAAGATAGGAAAAGGTAGACAAAGTAACATTATTGGATGTTATGGACTGGGCGATAGAAATGAAAGAGGAGATTATTTCGCAGATTTTTGGAAAGAACATAACCTATCTATTACCTTTTTCAAACTACCTAAACCGAGATTATATACATGGAAATCTCCAGAAGACACTTCCCGTAATATCGTCAGAAACCAAATTGACTACATAAGTATCAGTTAGCATTACAGATATGCAGTAAACTTTGTAAAAACCTTTCCTGGTGCCGATGTTCCATCTGATCACAATCTGTTGTTAGCCGAAATAAAATTAAAACTTAAACGGATAAAGCAACAACGCAATCCTATTTGATTTTATTAGAAACAATAGCCAGATGATTGCAAACAATTTTAAGAGCAATTTTGAGAATTATGAACAACAAGAATCCATCGAGGATCATTGGAACCAAATCAAAACAATTATAAAGCAACTCAACTCCAAACTTAAAAGAGAGCAGTCAAAAAATGCAACAGTGGATATACGATGAGATTTTGAATTTGATGGAAAAAAGACAATTTTAAGAACCAAAACGTAGAAATGTATAAAGTAATTAATAAAGAGATAAGAACTAAAATAAGAGCTGCAAAACAAACATACTTCGAAAACAAATGTTTAGAAATTGAAGAATTACAGGGAAAACATGATTAATTTAATATGTATAAAAAAATAAAAGAACTGACAGGTCAAAACAAAAAACAGGCAAATAACATCGTTGATAGAGACGGAAAACTGATTATCACTAATTCGCGTAAAATAGACAATAGAAATAGTGACACACAGTTTGGATGCCGCAATAACCTTAAAGCATGAGAAGCACTATTTACAGTATTATGTAGTATTCAGGTTATGGTACAGAGATGCAGAGATGTCGGACATCCAGTTTATATATGTTTTATTGACTTTGAGAAGGCCTTTGATCGAGTAAAACATACTGAAATGATATCTGCCATTCTTCATCAGGTAGGTATTGATGATAAAGACCTATGCATTATTAAAAATATTTACTGGCATCAACGTGCAAACATCAGGATTGGCCGGGACACTTCTGAAGAGCTTCAAATACGAAGAGGAGTAAGGCAGGGCTGCATTTTGTCCCCGCTACTATTTAACATCTATTCTGAGTTCGTTTTCGATAAAGCAGTGGATAATGTTCAATGTGTGGATTGACACAGTGTTAATTGCAAACGATTACCAAGAACTTCAACATCTAATTAATAGGATTACAACAACGTGTGATGAATATGGCCTTAAGCTAAACACCGCAAAGACAAAGGTGATTGTCGTCAGTAAAACGCCAATACAACCGGAAGTGGTAATAGCTTATGGTGAACAACTGGAGAGAACTAATAGTATCACTTACCTAGGTTGTACTCTAAATGAGAACTAGGTCATGAGCAAAGAAATTAGAATACGGACAGAGAAGACCAGAGCTGCATTCTTTAAGATGAAGAAATTGTTATGTGGAAACAATATTACTTTAAGTGTGAAAATTAGATTAGTGAGATGTTATGTGTTCTCTACTCTTTTGTATGGTGTCCAAGATTGGACTTTGGCGGATACACTTCTTAAAAAACTGGAAGCCTTTAAAATCTGGGTGTATTGGAGAATCCTACGAATAAGTTGGGTGGATAGAGTTCGTAACGAAGTTGTTTTGCATCGGATGGGAAAAGTTACGGAAGTCGTCAAAACAGTTAAAAATCGCAAACTTGAATATTTTGGCCATGTTGTGTCGTTGTGTGCCACCCAGAGAGATACTCCATTTAATAATACATGGCAAGGTAGATGGAAGAAGAGGGCCAGGACGAAGAAGAACGTCATGACTTAGAAACCTGAGAGATTGGTTTAACAGATCCTCTGCATCTCTTTTCCGAGCTGCCGTCAACAAAATTACTATAGCCAATTTGATAGCCAACGCTCGATAATCGAGCTCGGCACATGAAGAAGAAGATATAGGGATTCATACTTTTGTTGAAGAATGTTGTTTAAAAAATTTATTTCTTTCTAAAATATTTTCCCAAATAGTAAGCAACAGTATATATCCAAACGTATCATGTTTTTTATGTAAACCGGTAGCTTCGGACCTTGTTAACGGTTCTTCTTTTTGATTTTAAGGAAAAATGATGTACACAATCTTTAATTTCATCACAATTTTCCGTTCAGATCATCAGAACGAGCAGACCAACTGGTGTCACAAATGGGTTTAATACTCAAGAGTTTGCTCTTACAAAAATTTTGAAATGCATTCCACCTATTTGTAGAACTTGAAAAAATATGTACAATTCCTGAACGATATTGAAAAAAATGGTCATATCCATGCAAATTTCGGCAGTAGCGCTTTCGATTAAATTTAATGAATGATTTGCGCATGGTATAAAGTGGACGGAAAAAAATATGTTGTTTTATTCGAGATTGTAGTGCATTATATTTACCTCGTATAGTTATTACGCGCATTACTAAACGCATAACTCTGTCTCCGACAGTTAGCGATATTAAAATAATTTTCGTTTCTAAGTTTTCACTAGTATTAAAAAATATGGGTATAAATCTAAAAAATCCCCCTTTTATTGTCCTCCAGAGGCGTGTCAGCCTTGAGCTGACAGCCGTGCCGGACGTATCAAGGAATTTGGATATCGGTCAAAATACTTGGGAATTCCAAGTTTGGCCAAATCCAAATTTCTAATTGATTCGATGCAGGGAAATTCCACTTTCGCTACGTAAAACAAAGGATTTCTTTTACATAAAAGCAGGTAGATTTTCTCTCATCGATCAGTCGAGCTTGCCTCTTCTACTGTAGACCTAGTCGGTGCTATTATTGTTCCTACTAAGTTATTGTTTTATTTCTGATTTCTTATATACCATTTTTATTTTAGCATTATTGTATATTCAGACCTTTTCAGGTTAGAATATTACATTGATCTATATTTGTTCATGTACTGATTGTTTGATATTTTACTTGATTATTTTAGTTGTTTATTTTTCTTGTATTTTGTGTCTAAGTTGTTCTTCCGTAAGTTAAGAACACTTAGAAATATTTATCTTGCTTTTTCTATTTTATATTTTGATTTGTACTTTGTCTAAGTAGTTCTTTCCGGTAAGTCAAAGAACTCTTAGAAATATTTCTCTGAATATTTGACTTGTTATTTTAATTGTGCGTCTAAGCCGTTCTTTTCCGGTAAGTCAAAAGAACACTTAGAAATATTTTCATAATCATTGTAGCATTATTATTTCCGATATTTTATCTAAGATATTTTCTTCCTTAGGTTAAGAAAATACTTAATACATTTGTTTTTTTTTTTTCATTTTCTATTTTATGCTAAGTTGTTTCTTCCGTAAGTCAAGAAACACTAAGCAATATTTTCACACCTTTTCTGTATTTGATTTTTCGTATTTGTAAGTCGTTTCTTTCGTAAGTCAAGAAACACTTATAAGTATTTGTATTCTTATTTTTCCATATTTGATTCTCTTGTTTGTTTTTACTCTAAGTTGTTTCTTCCATAAGTCAAGAAACACTTAGAAATATTTCCATACCTTGTTTTATATTTACATATTTCATTTATCTGTATTTTTGTCCTAAGTTGTTTCTTCCGTAAGACAAGAAACACTTAGAAACATTTTCTTTGCATTGTACTTTTATACCATTTTATTGTTCTTGTTTACTAAGTTATTCCTTCCGTAAGTCAAGGAATACTTAGACTATTTTACCTGTTCTGTTTTCTATTTTTAATCTGTTATTTTGTAACTGCTCCTTGGAACTGTTACCTATAACAGATACTTGTCACGGTAACCGTTATTTTATACCAGTAGCAGTATTAAACCATTTTATCAGTGACAAGCAAAGATGGTCAACACCCGGTCTAATTCCGAGGACAGGAAGAAGTCCGCAGAGCCGGCGATGCGTCCTACAGGCCCAAATGCCCCCTCTCGGCAACATGGCGCCCAACAAACAAAACCCAAACTCACGACCCCAGGACCGTCTTCGAGCTAACCTGCTACAGCTGACTTTATCTCTGCCTTGATGCAAGCGATGGCGGCCCTATCCACAACTCAAGGCACTGCACCCCAGATGCCTCAGCCTGAGACACCGAAGTCCAGGATAAATTACACGAAGCCCCCTCAATTCTCAGGCCGGGACACCGAGAATCCGCTCAGCTTTTCGACAAAAGCTGAGAATTTCTTAATCAAACATAACGTAGACGAGGACCAATGGATCGACTACCTTATAGACAACTCCCTCCACGGCGATGCGAAGAAATGGGCTCAGAAATTCTCATACATGGACCTGCCATACACCACATTTCGAGACCGTCTCCTAAGGAGATACAATGACCCTGCCGCAATTTCAACCCTGACGTCGAAGCTTCATGGAGAACATCAACGTAGAGGCGAATCCACGGAGGAGTTCATTAACCAGAAATCTGCCTTATTCAGACGTCTCATTCCACATACCCCCGAGGACCAGAGGTGTATAACGATAGCGAACTTACTGAGACCCGACATCGCGATCTGCCGAGAGCGAACATCCCCAGGACCGAGGAAGACCTTCTGACAATCGCCCAGGGCATGGAATCTGACATCCGCCGGACCGACAAACCCCAGCAGCATCAGCAGCAGCAACAACAGCCGTACCGTCCCCCACGTCAGGATAACGCTCCACGACACCCTGAGACGATAGACGAATGGAGGAACCCCAGTGGACAGTACAGGATGCCATCAATGAACCAACCACCACCTCCAACCCCACAGAACCAGGGAAACGCCAATCGGGGCGCCAACTGAACCCTCTTGTGACGATGGTGCCCCAACTGAATCCTATTCAGGTACAACCCTCGACAGCAGGCCTCCCCCATCTCTATGGAAGGATCAACGGGCAGCAAGTGAAGATTTTGGTCGACACCGGTGCCTCCGGGAACTTCGTTCACCAGAGGTTGATCCAGAGACGGGACCTGCACCGAGGACAACATTATACCACTTAAAAGAACATAGTAAAGAATGACGGTACGCTGATCTATGTGAGATATATCAGGTGTTGAATCAATAATTAGAGAGTAAAATTTCGCTTTCTTTAATTTGTTTACTCTTATGAGTTGCAAATCTTCCAATACAATAGAAATAAATTCATCACATATTGTAGGGATAAATATTTTATTATACCAATCTTGCAGTTAGATTGAATTCGATAAATATTCCAAAGCACGTATATAATTACCATTATTTTCACACAAAATCATTTTTACCACGAAACGTTAAAGTGTAAGAAATAAATTTGATTGTCGCTACCATACGTTAAAGTACTTCCCTTCAATATATTTTTTTCAAATATTATTTTTAAACACGTGCATAGTAAATAGGAGTGCTAACAATATATCCGAGTCGCATATATATAACAATATATGCGACTGATATTACAAACTTATTTACTCTGCATAAAGAGACTCTTTAATACCTACAGTTATTAGTACACAAATCTGATTCGAAATATCGTCGAATAGTAATAGTCTATATATAAAAAATAAATTTTTAATGAAAAGTAAATTAATGATAAGCCATTACTTAAGGGGTCAAAAGAAAAAGGCTTCACGAAGATTCTAGTACTAATGAAACAATTGCAATCGGACGTACCCTGGGTAATGATTAACTAATGAATCGGCTAATTATTCAATCACCCGTTCAATATGATTTTGTCAAATCGAACCTTTTAGGGCAACCTATTCTAATTAGGTTTATAAAAATTGAGGGCATATCTAGAGATAAAGAAACTTTACTTCACTGAAACTTATAGGTAAGACATGCGTCTAACACAAATGTGACGTATTTCTAGTGTAGATAAAACCACGTGATAAATAGGAAAGTGCTATCTTTGCCGTCAAAGAAGCAAAGGAAAACTCAAAGTGAGAGAGGAAAAAATCAGTCAGCTAAGGGAACTTTTCAACGATGTTGAGCTTGGATCCATCATCTACATATATAACGAAAAATAATGCGACACAAATTTAATTATAAAATTTGGACCAAAAACACTACAATAGAATCTCCGGATGATGAACAGCTGTATTTAAACTATGCAGATACACAAAATGTGGAGATAATCTATAGTTGTTGTCTTGCTTAAACCTGGCAAAAACTCCAACGACCACAAAAGCTATCTTCCAATATCTTTATTTTGTCAGCTTTTCAAAATCCTTCTGCAAATGTTCCTTGATATGATTTCACCGATAATAAAAAAAACTTAAATTAAAATGTAGAGATGCTAATATCATGTACGTCACAAATACTAAATCTTACCCAATACAGCGAAGACAGGTGCGAAAGATATCAGGTATCAATCTAAATGCCAGTTACGACACCTTAAATTAAAGGATATTTCTTCAAAAACTATATCTCCATAGATAATAAACTTACTTGTATTATCCGCGTCTACCTACAACAGAAGATTTTTTATATAATTCAATGGTAAAAATAGCAGATGGAGAACGCAGAAGAACGGTCTCGCTTGGGGTAGCGTAACAGCATTTACAAAAATACCAGTAGATACTAGGACTTTTATTATGTAGACGATACATCTATTGACGATATTGGGGTAGCGTAATGGTACCCACGCTGTATAATATTTACAAAAATTCATACCAGTAGATACTTCGGCTTTTAATATGTAGACGATACATCTATTGATGCACAACCAAAAACTTGTGTTGCTGAAGTGAAGAATAATCTAAATGATACCTTAAACACAATAAAAATATACTATAAATTAATTTTTAGCCAAACTCTAGAAACACTCAGGTGTTCTCCTTCAGTTTCCCTAACAACGACGCTTTCACAAAACTGAACATCCAATAGTGACATACAATCATGTAATTATGTAAATACCTTGAAGATAGTTTGTATCGCACGTTGTCATTCATAGAACATTGTTTAAAACTAAAAGGCAAACTCAGTACCAGAAATAATATTCTCCGTATGCTTGTCAGTTGAAAATGGGGAGCATATTCTTTCACTCTTAAAATGTACACGCTTGCACTTTATGCTTCTGCTGCCGAATATACCTCGCCAGTCTAGGTGACACCGACACATCCTTGACACGTAGATTAAACTATAAATTGGTCAGCCAAATTCAGCGGATATTAAGACTCCACATTAATGCATAAACTCTACACTACCGTAGCTTTCAATCCACCCAATATCTGAAGAAAACTAGCTAGAGAACGAAAGAAACAAAGTCTAGATTCGCAAGGTCCACTCCATGAATACGAGCCTATTTTACGACGACTAAAATCAAGGAAAAACTCATGCCACCTCCTCAGTTGTCTTATACTAAAGAAAGCTTGCACACAACGCAATCTACTGCACGCAAATGACTTTGTCATTCATACCGCTCTTTTCTGAAGGAACAATGTTTAATTATTTAAACTGAACATATAAAGTACAGTCAGTAAGCTATTGCTTATAAAGATCATTGCAAATTTTATACAAACTTAACTTATACTGATTACTTATTACCCCTAAATAGGAGATAAATCATGCAGAAGTATGTAGTATTGGCTGCTACCGATTTAACATAAAAATATCTATTTTAGCACTTAACCATATTTATGTTGAGATAACGTTCCATCCAGATATCATATGGAGTACACAAATAAGACCAGAAGTAAAATAATAAAAAAGCTATATATAAGATATCGTAGAACAATGGATGAAATAAACGCAATTCTTATTAATCGGATTCTTACATAAAACGTATAAAGACATACTCACGTTAACAAAATATATTACGAAATATCCGCATATGAAAAAAAAAGCATCTAATTTGGCAATGAAATAATAAAATTATGTTAAACAAAAAATACAACATTTTTAAAAATACAGAGACAATAAAATTTTCTAAGCAAGTGAACATTCCATTAAATAATAAACCCAAGGTCTTTTGTATCTATACACCTTTTTTTAAAGAAGCACGTAGCTACTAAAAAAACATGAGAGCAGGTAATTAGTATACTTTTTCCAATGTCAATTTGCCAAGCGTCGGCTTTTGAGATTCTTTGATGCCAATGCTGACCATTGGCGTGGAAATTAAGAAAAGGGATCAGTTCATCAAACGCATATTTCAAGAAAAATTATATAATTTTTATTAATTTTTACATAATTTTATTCAGGAAAATTTCTCAATTTTTGGGCAGAAATTGTTTAAACAATTTTTTAAACAAATTTAAAATATCACCTTTTGTGCTCCAAGAAATATTTTTTAGGTTTTTGGGTGACTCTAAATAAGATCTATGTCATTTTTCTCAAAAGTTAATAGTTTTGGAGATATAGGCGATTTAAAATCCGAAAAATACGATACCTAATATGCATTTTCGAGGCTTGAAAAATATGTAAATGAGTATTTTTGAGATTCAAGAGTATCTAAACTAAAGTCTCAACATTGATTTTGGTGAGAAATCAGGGCAATATTTTCCGTAGCAGAAAAGGGTGATCTTTTGAATTTGAATTGTTTCCGGCATAAATGTCCGGCACCCTTCAACCTTCGATTTGTTTAAACGGGGTATTTTTGAATAGGACTCTTCAAAGGACAGAATCAGTTTTTTTTTTAAATGGGAGCGGGCTCACAACATTGAATATCGAATAAATAACAAATTAATTCTTTCAAATTAAAGCTTGTTAATTTTAGTGATTTATAAGAATATTGGAATTATTATTTAGTTTTTACATAAACCAGAATATTTTTTTACAATTATCTGTAAATAATGGCTCATTCTGTCAGAAAATTTTAAAAGATTGTCTATCCAGCAAGGACAGAAAATCTCAAAATATTGTCTGTCCAGCAAGGACCACGAGGAGGTATGAGCCTTCCTTGCCAGGAAAGGAAAGGGTTGGGTTTTTTTCATTTTGTTTTTATTATTTTTTTTCTTTTTTGTTTTTATATTTTTTTTTTGTTTTTTGTTCTGACTTTATACAGTGTGTCGCATTTAAGATGATTAATATATATATATATATATATATATATATATATATATATATATATATATATATATATATATATATATATATATATATAATATATATATATATATATATATATATATATATATATATATATATATTTAGATAAGATTTAATTTTCTTTTTTTAAACTTTATAGATTTCTTCAAGTCTAGAATAAAGTTATATGTACCAAAACAACTTCTTATTTATTTAAAAGTGCATATGAAAATTGTATAATTTGTATGTTAAATTTGTATGAAAATCTGTAATTTCATGGATTTCATTATATGGATTTAAGACACTTTGGAAATAAGATCTTCAATTGTAGTCAGGATTCTAAAACGGACAGTTGGCTGTCCCGAGATGCATCAATTGTAGATTTATGATCGAGATTACAAATAATACTGAAAAACTAAAATTGCGAATTTTGTCATGAAATTTGGTATGTGCGGTTACAATAAGTGGAACAACTTTTCCAAATAAGTTTTTCCGATTTCTCTAACGCGAAGCAAAATATCGAAAATTTACCCTGTTTGTGGATTCGCAGTAAGCCGCGTTTAAAATTAAAATTTCAGGTCACTATCTTAAAAAAATGTGCACTATCAACATGTATGACTGTGCAAAATTTTAAATCTGTATGTATTTTGATAGCTGATATATAGAGGTGTCTTCATCTTAAATGTGACACACTGTATAATAATGAATACTAGTGTTCAAGATGCATCGCGATAGCTGTAAAGAAATTAATTAGAAGGACTAAAAAGAATCGTCAGAGTCTTCTGAAGTCGAATCGTTCCCAGGTTGGATAACTATTGGTGCTATTGCCGGTAAAACAGGATATTCGTTTTTTTCTATGTTTAAAACATGAGCTTCGCAATTTTTCCACACATCGCTATTAATGCCACTAATTACTTCTCGAATATTCTCAATGGCCACTGCGCTTAATGTTGGTGACTGATTATATGTTCGCAATCGTTTTTTTACGGTACCCCAAACCATTTCAATTGGATTAAAAATGCAATAGTATGGGGGTAATCGCAAAAGAGTATGGCCGTGCCTGCTGCAAATGGTGTCAATAACGTATTCGTTTTTAAAATTCCGACTTTTGATCATTCTAATTAATTCTTTCTTTACTGGAATCTTTTTAGGAACAGTGATGTTTTTAAGTTGCATAAATTTTAAAATTTCGTCCTTTTTTGTGTTATTATTAGGTATTTTATTTAATATGCGGGAATGATACGACGCATTATCCATAACAATCACTGAATTCGGCGGAATATTGGGCAAGAGTTGTTCAACAAACCACTTTTCAAATAAATCTGCTGTCATATCTTCGTGATAATCGGCAGAAGACTTTGTTATATTTTTGGCCGACAATAGCAATGCATAAGATACAAAACCATCTTTGCTTCCGGCATGAAGAATAATAATACGTTTTCCTCGTGAACACGGTGTATTTAACGCACACCTGTTTGTGTTGTCAACCCAGCCGTACTTGACAACATCATGCGTATCGAACCAGGTTTCGTCGAAATAGATTATGTTTCTGTTTGAATTACGATACTGTTTTATTTTACTCAAGTAATCTCGTCGAAGTTCAACAATACGCCGAGATTCCATTATTACCATTCGATTATCTAATTTCTTATATTTAAATCCACAACTTATCAAAATCTCGCGCAGTGTTTCCAAAGATGTATAATTATATTCAGGGAAATCTCTCAATTTTTCACGAATCAGTTCTAAAGTAGGCACTCTATTTTCTTTGTAAAAATTGTAAACTGTTTGCTGAATAACGTCTTTTGCAGCAGTGTCAATCCTACCCAATTTTTTATTTGGTCGCTTTCGTTTTAAGGAATGATCTGTAACAGTGCCTAATTTAATAATTGTATATATCGTCTTATACCCGATTTTTGTTAATATATGAATTCTCGAAACAATTGTATTATCAGCCATCCCAATATTTTCTTTTTTCAAACACTCATACATATTTAAAACTATTCTTTGGGATTGTACGTAAAAATCTTTATTTTTTAATTCCGGGCTGTCATTAAAATAATTGTCATTATTTATTGATAACACAGAATTTGATGCATCTTGATCATTCGTTTCAAACGGTCTCCAAAATACCATTCTAGAAAAATATAATATTACTTACCTTATAAACCTCCGCCTGTGATATCTGGTTGCAAATAGGAATATTTTAGGGTGTCACATAGCCAGACACACAGGTGTTCATTACGATTTATCGCTTTGCGCTTCGCTGTTGTCATAATGCATGAGTTTAAAATTACTGAATGTAACTTTAATATAACATATTAATATATCTGCAATTTTTCATGTTTCCAGGTAAGGTATAAAATCAATGAAATTTGGAAAAAAATAATACAATTCTTGTAACCGTTTTTGAGAACTTGGATTCTTAAAAGATGTCTGATTTCTTAAAAGTCGATCATTATATCTATAAGAGTATTACCGCTAAATTCACCAACATGGCAACGTCAAGATAGATCGAAGGTCCAAATTCTCTCCAGACTACAATGTTACCGATATTCGAAAATTACTTAGAGCATAAGTAATATATAAACGTTCACGGTTGCTTTAATTCATTAGTGAAGAGTCCATGGAAATATTAGTACCTAGTTAATTAATTTATAGATATATTTTTTGGGAATATGTTCATATCATTTTTTAAGAGTGTCGTTCGTTGACTAGCAATTGAATAATAACGAATAGAGAATATTTTTTAAATATAACCTTAGGAATTTTAGGAAATATGTCTGACAACCTTGATTTGAAAGGCGGTCTCTTTAATACCAGAATGAGACATGTTTATGTTGGAAAATTATTAGTGAATGTACTATAAGTATGCATATCAGTTACACACTGTAATGCCTAACAACAATAAGGAGCTTAGATGAACCGTTCAGCGTATATTATACGAATATATATACGCTGATATAAACCGTCGCAGAGTTGCCAAACTATCAGAGCCTACTTAAACCGATAAACGTATGGTTCGAATATATATTGAAAAAGATCTGAACGACCCCTATAATATATACACGTGAACTACACGATATACATTTATGATACAGGGGTACTTATGAGCTCCACAAAATTTTTAAAAATTATGAAGCTTTGTATGTTAACGAATCGACAGAACCAATATAAGGGAATGGTCAAGTGAGCTCCGTATATTGGTGTCCACTTGACCACGGGGCTCACTTAAACCTGAATTTTAACATGGGCGGAGTCCACTTTATGCCGTAGATATATATATATATATATATATATATATATATATATATATATATATATATATATATATATATATATATATATATATATATATATATATATATATATAGATATATATATATATATATATATAGATATATATATATATATATATATATATATATATATATATAGATATATATATATATATATACATCTAACGGTTAATGTAAGCTCCGTTCTAAACCGGTATTATACTAACTTCAGTAGAATATATACCGTGTATATTATTATCTGCGTAGCGCTTTATGTAGACTCCGAGCAACACGTAGGATTAAGTGAACTCTGTAATAGGTTAAAACATTTTTGGGATCCGTATATATTTTTTCGCGTACAGAACTAAACTCTTGCGATGTTGCCAATAATTTGATTAGTCGTAGACTTTCAAATTTTACATCAGGTACGTTTTGGAACTTCAAATTTATTTAAATATCAATCAATTTAGTCATCGAGAAATTTCACAAATACGTGGTTAATGTAGTTAAATATTTTACGGAGGTAATTTATATTACTTGCTTTAATTATTTTTAAACTTAAGTAGTGTCTATTATAAACTTGGAAAAGGCAAGAGTACATTTTTATTTATTAGTATTTTTTTTAAATGCGTTGGTACTGAAATATTTATTATATAAATGTAGGTTCCGATGTTTATGACGTACAGTTTATGACGTATAAAATATTTGTTTCATGAAGTAGTAAAATGTAAATTATAACAATTTATAAATCATTCTTATAATTCCAATTTTTTACTGTCTAATTTCAATATTTCGATTTTTAAATGTAGGGAATTCAATATCCTATATACTATATTTTAGATACACATAAACACATGGGTATACTTATGGCAGATACTAAAAGAAGAAATATTTCGGTACCTTAGGGTAACTTGATTAACCTAACCTTAGGGTAACATAGGGTAACATAGGTTCCAAAGCTATGGTGAAAATAGATGGAGATATGACGCAGGCCTTTGATATTGAAAATGGAGTTAGACAAGGGGATGCCTTATCAACAACACTTTTTAATCTAACTTTAGAAGCTGTTGTTAGAAAACTGGATATAAACGGCTGTATTAATACAAGATCTATGCAAATATGCGCATATGCGGATGATGTTGCCATAATAAGCCGCAACAAAAGTGTATTAAGCGAAAAAGTTATAGAACTGAAACGAGAAGCTGCTACGTTTGGTCTATATATAAATGAAAGCAAAACAAAATATATGGAGTGCACAAAATCGAATGAACATGAGAATCTGAAGGTAGACAACCATACCTACAAATATGCCTCCACTTTTCCCTACCTAGGCTCAATAATAAATGACAACAACAACATCAGTCAAGAAATACAAGCACGGATTCTTAGCGGTAATAAGTGCTTTTATGCATACAAAGACTTAATGAAAAGTAAGTTACTGAATCGTGAGTCTAAGCTGAGAATCTACAAAACAGTAATTAGACCAGTAGTCACATATGGATGTGAAACGTGGACCCTCTCAACCACTGATGAAAATCAACTGAGAATATTTGAGCGCAAAATACTAAGAAAGATATTTGGACCAACCCAATGCAGCGATGGTTCGTGGAGAATTAAAATGAATCACGAGCTGGATGAACTAATGCAGAGCGCAGATATTGTCAGATTTGTAAAGTCACAAAGACTAAACTGGCTTGGTCATCTATAAAGAATGCTAGATAATCGATCTGTAAAAGTAGTCCAGAGATGGAAGCCCCAGGGAAACAGAACAAGAGGAAGGCCCCGTAAAAGATGGATAGACGACGTAGAGAGGGATCTTAAAACCATGAACATCAGGCAGTGGCGAAGGAAAGTATCCGACAGGGCAGAATGGGAGAACATTGTTAAGCAGGCCAAGACTCACAAAGGGTTGTAGCGCCATTAGAAGAAGAAGAAGAAGAAGAGGGTAACTTGATTAAGCATTAAACAACATATCTATTACAATTACATGTTCGGTCTTATTGTTTTAAATGCTTTGTCGCTTATACAAACTATCATTATTTTCAACTTTAAATAATTGTGTTTTTGTATGTTTCGTTGTCAGGCATATCAAAATTTAATTTTTAATTTAGAAGTAAATGTATATATAATATTCTTTTTTCTGTCACTTGGTTTAAATATAGATCATTTATATTCTTCTTGCTTATTTATTTGTATTCGTAATACTTATTAACGTACG
The DNA here is from genome assembly GCF_040954645.1 of Diabrotica undecimpunctata. NCBI lineage: Eukaryota > Metazoa > Arthropoda > Insecta > Coleoptera > Chrysomelidae > Diabrotica > Diabrotica undecimpunctata. The sequence continues at coordinate 88,648,262 of NC_092809.1, read as the reverse complement.
TAATAACGTACCCGTTTTTGCAAAAAGCAACAACGGGTACGAAAGATATCGGGTATCAGGGGTGGTATTTGTAAATCTAAATGCCACTTACGACATATTAAACTAAAGGACATTTCTCCAAAACTGTATGACATCGCCTTAGATAAAAACATCACTTGTTTTATCCGCGTATATCTACAGAACAGAAGATTTTTCGTATCATTCAATGGTAAGATGAAGATCGCAGATGAATGGTCTCGCTTGGGGTAGCGTAATGGCACATTACATTTACACAATTATACTAGGACTTTCATGTAGACGATACATTGCACAACCAAAACTTTTGTTGCTGAAGTGAAAAAAAAGCTAAATGATGCCTTAAATATAATAAAAATAAACTACGAATTAATTTTAAGCCAAACCCCGAAAAATCTTAGGAGCGCTCCTTCAATTTGTCTAAGACAGGCGCTTTCACAAAACTGAATATCTAATCTAATATAAATCTAATATAATCTATAATCTAATATAAATACCTTTTTTTTAAACACATCTACCACGCAGAGGCATTAGCGTATTTAGATTAATGTTACAGTTGATACAAATAGTGTATATACATTAGTTTACAATTAATAATAATACCTAATATGTATGTGTATTACAATGTGTTTTAAATCTTATGAAGAAGTTGACAGTCTTTAAGATAAGAAATTATTCTTTGGGTATCTGTATTTTCTTCTAGGGCAGTTGGGTGTGCTATATTTGAGTCGTTCACTGTTATATTTAGGTCACTATATTAAAAAATGTTTTACCGTTAGAACACGGTTGCACACTTCACAAACTGGTTTATTTTTGCGCTGTAGTAAATAGCCATGAGTAAGCCGTGTATGGCCGATACGGAGACAAGTAAGTATGACATGCTCTCTTCTGTCTTTTATTTTTGATTTCCAAAGATGTGGATGTTTGTTGATTTCGTATAGCCTTGATTTAGTGTTGTTCCAAGTTTGTTGCAATTTTTGAATTATTTTTTGTTTTAAGTATGGTTTTAAATCGTTTTGTACCAATATGTTACTTTCTTCGGACATCAGGTTAGTTGGTGCGTTTTTAGCTAGTTTATCTACAACTTCGTTACCTTCAATTCTGACATGAGAAGGCACCCATAAAAAATGAACTTGGATGTTTTTATTTGAAATGATATTAAGTTCGGTTTTAATAAGAAGTAGAAGAGGGTTGTCACAGTTCAATTGAGTCAGTGAGGATAATGAACTTAGAGAATCTGTGATTATTATACATCTTTCTTGGTTTTTGTTTTGTATTAACGATAGTACTTTTAGAATTGCGAATAATTCAGCAGAAAAGATAGTTGTAATTGACGACAATTTGAAACTAACTGAGATGTCTTTCGAATAAATTGCTGCCCCAACTCTGTCTTCATTTTTTGACGCATCGGTGTATACGTTGTAGGTATTGCCATATCTGTTTAATATTGTAAAAACTTTTGTTTAATGACGGTTGATAATCTCTCTGATTTTCTTAGGTTTGTTAGACTGATGTCGATAGCCGGAATATATATTTTCCATGGCGCAGGGTTGTGGATTGAGGAGGTATCATAAGTTTTTGGAAATTGAAAATTTAATTTGGATAAGTATGATCGTATACGAAAGTAAAAAGGATGATCAATCAAGGTCTCCTACTTGAGTTTTTATACTCACTACAGTTCTACTCATTGTCATTTTTATTAATCGTCTTAATTTGTTTTGTATTCCCATTTCTTTCAGAGCTACCATTAATTTTGATCTTTTTATTGTATCAAATGCTTGCTGAAAATCTATAAAAAGCAGTTCAATTTCTATTTTATATCCATGAGCTTTTTCCATAATTTGTTTAACTGTATGTATGGCATCTGTTGTAGACTTTCCCTTAATAAATCCGCATTGATAGTGTCCTATGATATTCGTCATAGCGTTGGTCAGTCTTCGATGTATTAAGGTCGACATAATTTTATATGCTGTGTTTAATAGCGTCAGTCCTCTGTAGTTATTACACATTTGTTGGTCTCCTTTTTTATGAATCGTGATAATTTGTCCTTTGTTCCATTCTTCCGGCATTTTTTCTTCGTCCCATATGTCTTTTATTAAATTGTACAGTTTTTCTTTTAATTCTTCACCACCATATTTTATAAGTTCCATATTGATCCCGTCTGATCCTGAAGATTTACCATTACGGCTGCTATTTATAATTTCCTCAACTTCCTCTTTTGTTGGTCTTTCTAGCTGGTTTCCTAACATCATTGTCTCTTCTTCTACGTTTTCATTTAGGTCTTGATCTTCTTGCTCTGTTAATAATTCTTTAAAATAGTGAGTCCAAATTTCTTTATACTCTTCATCATTTTCTGATACTTTTCCATTTTTATCTTTTATGCCTTTTATCTTTCCTTTAAAAGTTTTGTTTTGCTCGCTAATTTTCTTATAAAATGCTTTTGTGTTTCTGTTCTTACTTTCTTTTTCTATTTCTTTTATCTTATCATCTAACCAGGCACGTTTAATTTTCCTTATTTTTTTCTTACATTCATTCCTTATTCTATTGTATTCTTCCCTATAATCCTGTCTATTTGTTCTTATCCACATTTGTCTAATTTCTATCTTCTTTTTTAGCATGTTATGGCATTCTTCATTATACCATTCTTGTTTTTTTTTGTTTCTTTTTATTCCTATGTGTACATCCGCTGTTTCATTTATACATTTTTTTAAATTTCTCCATTCTGTTTCTATATCCTTTGTATATTTACACTGTTCCTTTAGTTTTTTGTTCATGTCATCAGCATACTTAATCCTTATGTCTGGAGCATTCAGTTTTTCTACGTACCATTTGTCTTTCATTGTCGTGTTTTTTAGAGTTCTTTTGACTTTTTGTTTTACCTTTGCAGTCACCATAAAATGATCTGTGTCTGCATGCGCACCTCTGTAAGTTCTCACGTCCGTAACCGATGTTTGTTTCCTTCTTGTAATCAGAATATGGTCTATTTGGGACCATGTTTTTTGGTCTGGGGAAATCCATGTTACTTTATGGTATTTAGGATGTTCGAAATTTGTACTAATGATAATCATATTGGTACTAGCTGCTAGGTTACATAATCTTTGACCATTGTCATTTGTTTTTTCGTGTAATGTGTGTTTACCTGCTACTTGGTTAATGTAGTCTTCCTTACCTACTTGGGCGTTAAAATCTCCCATTACCAGTATTGTGTCTTCTCTAGGTAAATTCTCCATTTCTCGTTCAAGTTCCTCATACATTTTGTCTTTTTCCTCCGCAGCAGCACTTTCAGTTGGAGCATATACGTTTATGATTGATATATTAAATGGTTTGGCGTTAATTCTCAGGTAAGCCATACGTTCATTTATTGGTTTAAATTGCATAATGTTATTTTTTATTTTTCCCATAATTATGAAAGCAACTCCATATTGACCTTGTTTTCCATGTCCCGAATACTGTAGTGTGTAGTTTTTTTTATTTATTTCTCCTTGACCTGCCCATCTAATTTCTTGAATCACTGCAATATCAATTTGGTATCTTTCTAGTTCTGAGACAATCTCCTGCATTTTTCCTGGTTCAAGCATTGTTCTGATGTTCCACGTACTTATTTTTAGTTCATCGCGTTTTTTCATTTTTCTATTATATTTTTTCCTGCTCGTCTGTTTTATCTTATCTAATCTATTCATGTCCTTTTCCTTTGTCATTTTCGTTTCCGTTTTTTGTTGTGTGTACGATATTTGTTGTTTTATCGGTTTTTTGGCGTGTCTTGGTTTGCCTTTTCCAGTTCATTCTTCTCTTTGTTCCATTTCCATATAGCCCCGTCAATATTTAATTTTTGATAACCTACTCTGGTGTTCATACCTTTTTCTTGTTGAAATTTTGCAATTTTCCGTATTTCTTGTTGGATCTTCATCTCTTCTTGCGTTAGATCGTTATTGATGTATATTTCTGGCTTTGATGCCCTTAGTTTGTTTTTGTTCTTCATGATTTTAATTTTTTCATTTCTGTTTTTTAGTTTTACAAGACATGTTTTGTCGCCTATTTTATAAGCATCTTCTATTTCTACTTTAATGCCTAATTCTTTTTCCACGAAATTTGCCATAATCTCGTTGACTACATTTGGGTTATTTGTATCCATCGGTAGACCCTGGACAATAACATTGTTAGCCTTTCTCTCTTTCTCGAGCTGTTCTACCTTCATTTTCACTATCTTTAGTTCCTGCTTCATTTCATCATTTTCCTTTTTTAGTTGTTGGTTACTTTGTTTGAATTCATTTATTTCTTTTTTTAATTCTCTGAGGTCATTTCTATATTCTCGTTGTTCTTCTTTTATTCCTTTTACCTCCGTTGTTTATTTTACACACTTTATTAAAAGAGGTAAAAGTATAATGCTAAGAAAAAAAATGCTTATATAAAATGAAGACCTAAAAGTCCGCCGGAGGGTTTGAAACAGATGTGAAAGAGGGCACAAACCAAATCAAAGAATTGATTGATATTAAGTACATCCCTAGAGAAGAATGAATAACATATCTCAGATAAATAAACGGAACAACAGAAACTGAGTATAAACTTGTAACTCATCACACTAATTAACGCAAATCGTACGAACTGAAATACAAGAATCCATCACACAGTTAAAAATAGAACCCCCATGAAAAAAATACAGTAGAGTATAACTACTTTTGTACTCTAGCATTATGGTAAGAAGTTAAAAATCTAAATACCTACATAATTATATTACCGAAAAGTTAATAAAAACTTCTGTTCGTTAGCGGCAAGAGAAAGCGTATATCAGAATGTATTATGAAAAATTTCGTTAATATTACAGTATGCAATATAATATAATGACAAGAATACTTATATCGCCTCTTTGCTTCAATAACGTGACAAGTACAAAAACTCAATTTTTTTTTTATTTAATAATTAAAACCGCCGTGTCAAACTTTATTTTCTCCGAAAACGCGGTATCTACTTAGTGAGTAATAGCAAATGTATAAGAAAAAGAGACAGCGGAAATGTGCTGCTTTGCGATGTCACGCTATCTCTTTCTTCAGAGTGCTTTGTTTCAACAACGAGACAAGACAGTTGTCTCTGTTCAAGGTGCACTAGTTTTTCGACAAGAACGTGATATCACGACGATATTACATTGTGATTGCAAAGGTATGTATTCATTCAATATTATTTTTTTATTCTATAGTGTGATATGTCTATTTTAAAACAGTGTTGTTGAAAAACATCCTTGGAGTGTGAATTGGTATATATCTTCGTGTCACACTGTTGCTGAAAATATATAAACTTTGCTTTGTGTTATCTAAGGATACCACGTTGTATATAATAAAAGTTTTCCCTTTCCCTTTAAAAGATACAAGTTCAAGTTACATACTGATGTTTCGTTCTTCCAGAAAAAAAAACAATATTTTATGAGGATTATTTTTAAATATTACATTGTTCATACTAAAATAAATAACTAGTATGTACTTATTTTTTCAGATGGAATCGCGATCTACGAGGATCCTTGAACTTGCAATGGCAACCGAGAAATCGAACATTCCCGTTCTAATGACTAGTACAGGTATGTAAGTTTTAGTTATCTACGAATTATTTAGGCACCCATTAGACGATAGGTTTTGCTGTCATTTATCGCCGATTCTGACTACGATTGACCGAAAACTTGTGTAAAATTTAAATATCTGTGTTAGGTAGGGTATGACTAACAGGTTTGCGTATATGACTTTTATTACTATTATCTTCTGCTTTATTCTTATCTTCTATTATATAATATTATTAAATTTGACGTACCGTTTTTTAGATAATGGCACAACATTAAACATACGGAATGGAACTTCAAACATAGAGGACTCAATGTTAACAGAAGAAAAAGTTGATTTAACAGTTCCGATAATATTCTAATCATAATTTTCTTTACAGATACCGACGACTCCGTAAAAGACCCAGACTATGAAGATGTAGAACTAATACATCGTAATCGAAGAAATGCTTCATATTCTGACGAACAAAATTTACCTGTTAGCACAGTAAATCAAGACAATATTTTATGTGAAAGTATGAGTCTGCTACCTAGGGAAGACTATGAAATGATACCTAATAACCTTATACCAATACAAAGTGACCCGTCTGATAAAGAAAATATAAGTGCCTCTCAAAAGAAGTTAACAAATCCAAATTGTAGTCCAAATAAAATAGGAAAAAAAAAAGACGAAGACAAGAAGATAATTAGCAAAAAAATGTAGTAAAGAAACTGAGAAATAGTGGAAAATCCTATCAAACACTAAAGGTTAAGAAAACCATTCCAGAACGAACATTGAAACCATCTTACAGAGAAAAATGTGCTTTTAAATGTCGGTTAAATGTCACAGAGGAGCGACGTTTGCAATTATTTAAAGAATACTGGGATTTAGGAAACATCGAAAAACAGTGGTCATTTATCGCAAACAATGTTGAAGCAGTCGTCCCAAAATTTCGATACGTTAAAATAGATACCGATGGGAACGTTGCACCTTCTCGTGACAATAACAACGCTTTCTTTTTAACTGTTGCTGGTGTAAAGACTAGAAAGCAACATTTCAGCAATGAAAGATAATCGAGGACGTCATGAAAATAGATATAAGGTAGATGAAAGCATTAAAAATGGCGTTAAAACATTTATAGAATCAGTACCAAAAATTAAATGTCATTACATAAGAGTTAACTCAAAAAGATATTACATTGATGGCAGCAAAGCGATTACCGACCTACACAGAGACTATGTTACAAAGTGTAAATCACTAAATGTACCTTTTGCCACATATTTGATGTTCTACCGTATATTTACTCAAGATTTCAACACATCATTTTTTGTTCCTAAAAAAACTTGTGTGATGTGTGTGAAGGTTATAAAAATAGCACCGAGGAAGAGAAACAACAAATAAAAGAGAAATACGAAACACATCAAAGTGAAAAAGTTCTCTCACGTATAGAGAAAGAAAATGATAAAAAAGACAATAAAATTCTGGTCGCAGTGTATGACTTGCAAGCAGTATTCCAGTGCCCCAAAGGGGAGATCTCGGTCTTCTACTATAAATCGAAATTAAATATTTTTAATTTAACCATATACAACATTCAAAATAACTGTGTTAAAAGCTATGTTTGGGATGAGTCAAACGCCCATAGAGGTGTGAATGAAATCGGTACATGTGTTTACAAGTAGCTTAAGAAAGTTTTAGAAACATCCAACAATTTGGACGTTGTGTTCTATTCGGATAATTGTGCAAGCCAGCAAAAAAATAAATTTATGATCTGTATGTATCTATACGCAGTAAAAACAATTGAAAATCTTAACTCAGTAAAGCATAAATATTTGATAAAAGGGCACACCCAAAACGAGGGAGATTCTGCTCATTCTCAAATTGAGAGAGAAATTAAATGTCAATTAAGATTCTGCCCTATGTATACACCTGATGCATTTATTGGTGCCGTAAAGGCTGCAAGGAAGAAAAGCGAGCCCTTCCATGTTAATGAAATGTGTTTCGCCGATTTTTTTGACTTGAAGAGTTTATGCAATCAAATGAACTTTTCTTTGCTGAAAGATGAAAATAATGAGACAGTAAAACTAGCAGGTTTAAAGGTGATTGAACTTAAAAAAAGCGAACCCGATGCTATATTTTTTAAACATTCATACGCTGACAAACAATTTCAGAAAGCTGTAGTTATTAATAAAAAGAAAAAGAGCAACAATTTGGAATTGAGAGATGCATACGGCGCAAAACCAGGTGTGCCTGAGAAGAAAAAAGCGGATCTCGTGGATTTGGTTAATAAAAACCTAATTCCAAGATATCATAGGCCATTTTATGAATCATTGTAATTTTAAAAGTCACGTTATTGCTTGTTTTGACAAAGACAATATTTTAAGTGTTACATTTTCGTAATTTAAGAATTATTGCACTTTAATTTTGCCTTGTAGTTCTGTTATTGGTTGTTATAGTTACACTTTTTCAATAAAGAACGTATTCTCAAATCTAAAATCTTTTATTTCGACAACGTTTCTTTATTGTATAACCCAGTAACATAACAAAAATATTATCATGAACAACGTGATAAGTCAGTTTGTAACATTCATCTTATTACATTTTTGCAGGAAAAGTGTGACATATTATCACCTTTTTCGTAAATATGCAAATTTTTAGCTAAATTTATTACATCATCAGGCCTATCTAATATTTTCAGAGACGTAATTAGTTAACACTTATAGTTAATATTAGATGGACTATAAAAATGCATTTCTTTGGAGACAATAATTTTCTTTAAGTTAAAAAGGAGGCTCCTGTAAAATTGTACTTTTTAACTTAACACCTTATTGAAGCAAAGAGGCGATATATCTTTGCTTATGGCATATTTTTGAAGCGATGCTTCTATATTGGCATTGTATTACTTTTTGCTCTCCAAAGTAAAATGCTGAGGTGAGCATCACGGAACTAGCGCCACAAGATGGCGTCGTGAAGGGTAGCTTCATAGAATAGTGGCTCTTGGCATCGATTCACTACTCTTGATCAATTCGTTTTTAGTCATCATATATTTACTCTAAAAATAACTAACAAAATATAGACATTAAATGAGAAGTAAAAATTAAAAGAATAATATGTCACTAAAAGACTTGATTTGTAACGATTATCAAAATTTAATAAAAGTCAAATGTCATCCGATTAATAACAACATTAAATCGTCTGTCAATAAAAAATGTGAAGAACAATTGGACAACACATAGTTTGGATTTAGAGGTGGATTGGCAAAAGAGGAATTGTGCGCAATGGTGGTACTATTACAAAAATGCAGAGATTATAATGAACACGTATTCATATCTAATATAGATTTTCAAAAGTATTTGACATAGTTCAACCTGGTAAGCTCATACATGCATCAAGTAGAAATTCAAAAAGGAGTCAGACAGAGATGTGTGTTGTCACCACAATTATTTAATGTGTACTCCCAACTAATATTTTAGGAGACACTATGGAAAAGAACTGAAAATGTAAGGAATGGAGTAAGCATCATTAATAACATAAAATTTGCAGACGAAACCCAATTATCACAGAAAATATAGACGATTTACAAATTCTTTAGAAATCATTAACAGATAAAGCAAAAAGATAGGACTAGCAACGAATATAGATAAAACCAAATACATGATGATCTGGAAAACCCCTGTTGACAACATACATCTAACATTGGAGATTAAACCGTTAGAAAGGGTCGACCAGTATAAATACCTCGGAACAATTATAAACTAAAAGAGGAGATAAAGGTCAAAATTAAAATATCTCGAAATGGATTTATAAAATAAAAGTCAATGTTTACAAATAAGAAATTGAGAATGGTTATTAGATTGAGATCGTCGAATATTATGTATGGTCGCAACTGCTATATAGGGTAGAAGCTTGGACCCTGAAAGCCAAATCTGTAAAAAAATTAAAGGCATTCGAAATGTGGCTATATAGGCGTATTCTTAAAATTCCTTGGACTGTAAAAGTCTCAAACGAAGAAGCGTTAAGACGAATTGTTTATCTGGACATCGTATCTGGGCCACATAGTTCGAAACGATAAATACTCTCTTCTACGCGTCATCATGCAAGGAAGAGTAGAGGGAAGAAAAGTCTTGGGAAGAAAGACAAAATCTGGCAGAGAAATATCAGAGATTGGACTAACTTCAGTGTTGAAGAAATATTATATCTGAAAAATCTAAAAGAATATCTAAAGTCAAATTTAACACGCTTTCGTGCCCTGTAGTGAAATTTTGTTTCTTATTACGATACCGGATCCTGTAAAATTTTAAATACATTAAATTAAATCTCTCGTAAATTATAAAGCCTATCTCTTAGATTAAAATAACAAATTTCTTAGTAATATGATATGTAGTATTGTGATAATGTGCAGGTGTCAGTATTCTTTTAAAAGAGATTTATAGGTTGGTATATAAATTTCACTGTCATGTGTCATACGGTTTCATCTTTCATACAAACGTTAAAAACCTTTAAAGTTTCATTTTACATACAATTAGCACGTTGGCTCTGAAAATTACCTATAAATACGCATTGTTAAAAATTATATAGATTTATCAATTTAAAATGTTCTTTGTCGTCTTCTGATTATTTATCTCAATTCGTTCCTAATTAAGCACATGTTGTCCACAAGGTACCTCTCTCATTTTTTAATCGTTACTTTTTTTTTACCTTTTGCCATAGTTTTCCTCATTTTCTTTATTCATATCGTTTTCACTCATAACGAATATTGTTAGTTTATTGTTTCATGAAACTTTCTCCTTATATGTCCGTATCATACAAGTTGTCTAGCTATTATAGCGTTATAATGTCATATGTTAATCCCATTTTATTTAACAACAAAATACTAAAAACTTTGTTTTCAAAACTTACACAAAATTAATTGTATCTTATCACTAGAGCTGTTTCGGCAGAGTGGCTTTCTCAAGTCTCAAGTTTCTCGAATCCATCAATCATCTATTGTATTTCTTATCATGATTTTGAAGCAGCTGTCCTCCATTAGTCCATTTTTGTTGCTTTTTGTCACTGTTTCTCTTTTTTCTTTATCATCATCATTACGTAGCGTTATAACACTGGGTGGGTCTTCGCTAATTACAACTTTTTTCCAAGTTGATCGATTTTCCACGAATCTGCAATGAAATGTTAATTTTTTAAGATATGATTGGATGTTTTCTCTCCATTGTATACTGAGACACCCAAGTGGCATTCTTCTGTGCTAAGTTTCTTCCATACCAGTTTTACAGTTTGACATCTTGGCGTCTATGCATGTGTTCGATCTACCTTAAGCGATTTATTTTCTCGAAGCGAATTGCTCTCTTCTCTTGATTCGCTTGTATTTGGTTTTCATTTTGTTGATTTTAAGTGTAACATTTTTCGTGCTCTCTTCACTTTGTTAAAGATGTCGTTTGCGGACGGGAGAGAGTTTCTTATGAGATCAATATCATTAGGATATGCTAGGAGTTCTTTGTACCTTAGTACATTAATGGATTGCATCTTAAATATGCGTTATTTCTATTTTAGTAAGCTGTTCAATAATTTGAATATTTAAATCGAGAATCTGTATTTTATTCGACTGTTTTATAACACAGTTTCTTGGCGCCTATTTTAATCTCTGTTTTTTTTGATTCGGTTATCATTATAACAAAGATTTTGCTGGATATCGACATAGAGAACTCGGTGGTATGTACATAACGTTTCCATAACCAACGTTCGAAAATTTGTCTTACTGTAAAGTCATGACGATTTTACTAGAAAATATAGTGCTATTTAATAATAATAAAGTTCAAGCAACAATTCCTATATGCATTAACTTGGTACTGATATCTCTGCTCCCCGATACCAGATAGCAGTCATGAAAACATTAAAACTGCTACACTCATGCTTCCTATTATCCAACGATTAGCCAGTCCAGGACTATACGCCTTATTATGATAGTACTGGTATTGCTTCTGCCCCTCATAAGTAAATATAATATTCAAGGAAGGTTTTGGAAATTTAATAGGATTTTGTATGTTAGAATATTATTTCTCTGAGAAAGTGAAGAATATCTCTTTGCTATCCGGTTTAATCCATAGATTAAATATTAGAATGTTATAGAATAATGCTACAAGCAGCAAAAAAACGGTCTAATAGTCAGTAATCAAAAAACCAAATAAATGTTCTTTAACATACAAAAGAAAGGATGTAGAGTAGGGCATAACGTAACAATAAACCCATATAATTTTTAAAGATTGCAGCATTTTGGGTATCGTAGATAACGTTGTCACATAAGAAATAAAATGGAATATTCAGGTAACTAACTGATGTATCCCTCATAACACTTTTAAATCCAGAAGTCTTATACGAATCCCTAAAATCAGGATATATAAAATAGTGATTAAACCAATGCTATTGACTGGATATATGACGAGAACGCTGACAAAACAATGTAAGTAAAACTCAGGTATTAATTAGATCAGTATTACTAGAAAAGCCATCAGAAGTATTGCCAAGAAATGTAGAGCATATAATGAAATCTAAATATCGTAGAATAAAATATTGAGACAGTATCGAGCGAGAACATTATTGATAAGGAAAGGGAGACCCATCGCTGAGAAAGTGAGAAACTATTTGCCAAAAACAAAGGGTACTTTGTAATAAAGTACCCGTACTCTAAAGCATAAGCATGTCTTTTTCTACTTTTTAAGGAAGTGATGGATTCAACCGTTACTTGATGGAAATTTATTTTATCTGACAATAAAACAGGTATGCGTTTACATGTTATAGCCTGTAACTGAATAAGTTGAAGAGGGGACAACTGTCTGTCTCAAGTTGGTCATTCAGAATTATGGCTGTATCTTTTAATTTGCTGATTTCCATAATTCTAATTTCCATAGAATCTAAAGATACCTTAAGGCTTTTATTTTAAATATACTTTTTTAGTAATGAAAATACGTAAACAGAACCTTTAATATACATGTAACCTTTGATCTCTGGGATAAACCTATCTCCTTAACAATAGCGCCGATATATTTATTTAAAATTTTGTACACTTATTTTACCTGTTTATGTCCTTATTCTCCATATATGAGTTGTGACCGATATTATAAACTCACTTACTTTTCACAAAGAGACTCTATATTAAGTACGGTGATTACTATACATATCTGATTCGAAATATCGTCGAAAAGTAACAGTATGTAAAATTGACTGCCCATCCAAGCTGTCATATGTCACATGTCACCTTAACATTTCCGTTAATACCGGGAGCCATTCTCTCCTGTTGCTGACCAAAATAGCTCCGACTTTTTTAAATAATTTTAAACTGTTTGTTCTTGTCTAGTGTAGTGTTATGTTCAACTTTATGTTTAATTTTGTGTTTATGACATTCTGCAATTATTGTGGGATAGCCCAAAATTGACGAAGTAAGTCTAAAACGTTAATCACAAAAAACTTTTATGATCCATTAACTTCGAGTTTTTATAGGGGTTAATCAGTTTCTTTATTAAAAAAAAACGTTTCTTGGCTTATTTTAGATGCCCCTGAAGATGCTCTAGGGAGCGAAAGTACTTGGGCAAGATTTCATTAATAAAACTGTGCTCAATCTCTGCCTTTATTTTATCAAAGTACAATAAAAATAGACTATGAATCAATTTTAAGCCAAACCCCGGAAAGGTGTGTCAGGTGTGTTCCTTCAATGTCCCTAACAGAGACGCTTTCAAAAATCTGAACATCCAATAGTGTCATGACATTCTTAAACTCTGGACTTGGTATAAATACCTTGAAGATAATTTGTATCACACCTTGTCATTCACAGAACTTTGTTTAAAACTAAATGGCAAACTACAACCAGAAAAATAATATTCTTCGCAAACTTTTCAGCTAAAAATGGGAAGCACATCCTTCCACCCTTAAAACGTAGACGCTTGCACTCTACGCTTTTGCTGCCGTATATACCTTGCCAGTATGGATGACACCAACACATAATTAACACGTAGATTTTGCTATAAATTAGTTAGCCAAATTCAGCGGATATTAAGACTCACATCCATACATAAGCTCTACAATATCGTAGCTATCAATCCACCTAATATCCAAAGATAAGTAGCTAGAGAACGAAAGAAACCAAGTCTAGATTCGCAACATCCGCAAAAGAATAAGCTGCTCCGCGCCATCTGAACCCTCGAGAGGAATTTCCTTATGATAGTTATCTTCCTAAAATCTTCCAGGACGGCTCTTGCTTGCAAACACCGGTTAACCTGTGTGAATGTGGAGTGGTACAAGATTCATCCCACCTTCTTAGATGACTTTGCCCTTCAAATCGCTCTTTTCTGAAGTGACAATGTTTAATTATTTGAACTGAACATATAAAGTACAGTCAGTAAGCTATTGCTTATAAAAATCATTGCAAATTTGACACTAACTCCACTTATATTGATTACATATTACCCCTAAATAGAAGATAAAACATTCAGAAGTATGTAATATTGGTGAAGTGGTATATTCTTGTTAGATAAATTAAGCATTCTTCCCTTTTTTGCGCATTACTACCAATTTTTACACAAAAATATCTATTTTAGCACTTAAATATTTATTTTAAGATAAACTATTTAGAATTATAATAGTACATAGATAAAACCAGAAATAAAATAATAAAGAAGCTGTATACAAGATATCGTAAAACAATGGATGAAATAAAAGTAGTTCTTATTAATCGTATTCTTAAATGAAACATATAAAGACATACTGACGTTAACAAAATACATTAGGAAATTTCCGCATATGAAAAAATACATCCAATTTGGTAATGAAATCCTTTTGTATCCATAAAGCTATTTTAAGAAAAGCACGTACCTACCAAAAACAGGTATTTGATAGTATACATATCTATTACATACTGTAATGCGTATGAATGATAACAAAAATAAAGAGTCCGTATGAACCGTTTAGAACATACGCTGGAAATATACGGCATAATCGCCTAGTTGCCAAACTATCAGAGCTTACTTAGACCGATATACTTATGGTTCCAATATACAGTAAAAAAGATCTGAACGACCCCTATAATATATTTTTTCTTCAAACGTCAAATAATGATGACATTACTTATCTAACTTGATCCTGTCAAAGTTTGATGTCTCCGCCGGCAGCAGTTTTTTTTTCCCATTTCTTTACGGCGGAGGGAAAAATGTTGTCATGGCAACAATAATGTCACAAAGTAACAATACAAATGTCATTAACAACAATTAAACATCATTTTTATTTATAGTAATATTAAAAGTACAATTAGTTAATGACACATTTTCAAAATTGAAACCGTGCAAAAATGTTCCCGACTCTTGATACGCATTGGTAATTGTTGATGATACTGATGGTCGAGAACAACTTTCAGCAATCATTCCCGATGTTGGCGAATCATGAGGGTTTAAAATTTTTTGAGCATTATCGTTCTTATTTCTTATTGAATCCTCTATATATCCTTCGGCAACCGTGCTTGATTTCCAGCCCCCATGTCGTTTATGTACAATAACATAGTGGGAAGCTGCCCAGTGGCGAGCACCCAGGTAAAATATAATATAAATATAATCTATGATAATCAATTAGTTTAAACTTTCACTTAACAAACAGAGTTTAATACAGGTAAACATCACTGACACACATATGAGAATTACAAGGCTAGAAACACAAATTAAGGAAATATTTAGAAAACACTTTTCACCGCATCATGACAATATGCTCTATTTTTCCTGATTTACTAGAGATCCAAAGGGTCTGGTCGTTTTAATCTTCTTGCGTGTGAAATGTTGAGCAGATCCGTGGCCAGCGGATTTGGATGGCAGGATAGTCTGTTCTTGTATACAGAGTTTACAGCAGATATTGCTTCACAAACTGTTGGTAGCTGTAAATCGTGGTGTAATCTGTGGTTCGTGATATACCAAGGGGCATTACAGATCTGGCGCAGTACTTTCGATTGAAAACGTTGAAGTTTTTGTATGTTGGTATTACTTGCTGTACCCCAGATTTGTGCTGCATATTGCCATACCGGTATTAAAATACATTTATATATCAGAAGTTTGTTCTCCAGGCTAAGATTTGATTTTCGACTCATGTACCAATACATTTTCCTGTAGATTAAGCTGAGTTGAAGGCGTTTCTTCCAGATGTGGATGCCCCAATTTAGTTTCCTATCCAAATGGATTCCTAAGTATTTAACGACGGTATTAACTGGTAGTGAAGTGTTGTTTATAGAAACTGGTGGCGCGACACCTTTTTTTAAAGTAAAGGTTATTTGTGTTGATTTTAAACTGTTAACTTGGACTCGCCACAGCTTAAGCCAGCTCTCTAGTTTAAGTAGGTGATTTTGTAATAGCTGGGCTGCTTCAGCTGCTGTAGAATTTGAAGCCATGATAACTGTGTCATCGGCATATGTAGCGATTGTTGTATTGGTCGTCGTTGGGAGATCTGATGTGTATATTAAGTAGAGGGTGGGTCCTAGTATGCTTCCTTGTGGAACTCCGGAACAAATTGGAAACAGGTTAGTGATTTCCCCACCTCTTTTGACTTGAAAGAATCGATCTGTCAGGTAGGATCTTAAAAGTGAACTTATGGGATGAGGAAATATAGATTTAATTTTGGAGATAAGACCTACATGCCAAACTTTGTCGAATGCTTGAGAGACATCTAGAAATGCAGCAGTACAGTAATTTTTTTGTGTAAGCGAATTTCTGATAGTCTTTACCACCCTATGGATTTTCTCGATAGTACCATGTTGTTTCCTAAACCCAAACTGATAATTCGGTAAAACATTACTGTCATATAAAATAAGCTCCAGTCTTCTCAGAAAAAGCCGTTCAAATACTTTGGATATAATAGGCAACAAGCTAATAGGGCGGTATGAAGATACTTCCGTGTGATCCTTATTAGGTTTTGGAATCAGAACAATTTGAGCAACTTTCCATTGGAGTGGAAAATAACCTGTTTTTAATATTGAATTAAATATATAAGTAATTAAACTTACGCCTTCGTTGGGTAGATTTTTTAGTACTAAACTAGATATTAAGTCATATCCAGGTGACTTTTTAATTTCCAGATTATCAATTATTTCTTTGATTTCAGATTTCTTAACAGGTTTAATAGGTGGAGTTTCATAATTTTGAAAAATTTTGTAGAGTCCATAAGTACCCCTGTATCATAAATGTATATCGCTTAGTTTACGTGTATATATTATAGGGGTCGTTCAGCTCTTTTTCACTGTATATTGGAACCATACGTATATCGGTTTAAGTATGCTCTGATAGTTTAGCAACTATGCGATTAAGCCGTATATTTTCAGCGTATATTCTAAACGGTTCATACGGACTCCTTAGTCCTTATTTTTGTTATCATTCATACGCATTACAGTATGTAATAGATATATACTACCAAATACCTGTTTTTGGTAGGTACGTGCTTTTCTAAAAATAGCTTTATAGATACAAAAGGATTTCGTTACAAAGTTGGATGTTTTTTTCATATGCGGAAATTTCCTAATGCATTTTGTTAACGTTAGTATGTCTTTATACGTTTTATTTAAGAATCCGATTAATATGAACTTGTTTTGTTTCATCCATCTATTGTTTTACGATATCTTGTCGCTTCTTTATTATTTTATTTCTGGTTTTGTTTGTATACTACATATAATTCTGGATAGGTTATCTTAAAATAAATATTTAAGTGCTAAAATAGATATTTTTGTGTAAAAATGGATAGTAGTCCGCAAAAAATGGAAGAATGCTTAATTTATCTAGCCAGAATATATCACTTTACCAATATTACACACTTCTGAATGGTAAGGTAATTTAGGGGTAATATGTAATCAATATAAGTGGAGTTCGTGTCAAATTTGCAATGATCTTTATAAGCAATAGCTTACTGACTGTACTTTACATGTTCAGTTTAAATAATTAAACCTTGTCCCTTCAGAAAAGAGCAATTTAAATGGCAAAGTCAACTAAGAAGGTGTGAAGAATCTTTTACCACTCCACATTCACACAAGTTAACCGGTGTTTGCAGGCAAGAGTCCTCCCGAGGGTTCAGATGGCGAGGATTAGCTTATTTTTTTGGTATATCTTGCACATGTGTTGATCTGGCCAGTTTTTTCTCGATTTTAGTCATAAAATGGGCTTGTATTCGTGAAGTACATGTTGCGAATCTAGATTTTGTTTCTTTCGTTTTTTAGCTACTTATCTTCGGATATATATTTGTGACTGGACAATTAAAACATGACTGTAGACGAATTATTCCACGTTGCAAAAGACAGAGATACTTTTAGAAATGTGGTCGCCAACCTCCGTTAATTGGGAAGACATAGGAAGAAG
This sequence comes from Diabrotica undecimpunctata, assembly GCF_040954645.1. NCBI lineage: Eukaryota > Metazoa > Arthropoda > Insecta > Coleoptera > Chrysomelidae > Diabrotica > Diabrotica undecimpunctata. The sequence continues at coordinate 88,630,366 of NC_092809.1, read as the reverse complement.
AAGAATGATACGCTAAACAAAAAAAAAACAGAGATGAAGATAGGCGCCAAGAAACTCTGTGTTATAAAACAGTTGAATAAAATACAGATTCTCGATTCAAATATTCAAAAATTTAATGAACAGCTTACTAAAATAGAAATAACGTCTATTTAAAATACAATCCATTAATGGCCCAAGGTACAAAGCAGTCCTAGCATCTGCTAATGATATTGATCTTATAAGAAACTCTCTCCCGTCCGCAAACGACATCTTCAACAAAGTGAAGAGAGCACGAAAAATGTTTCACTTAAAATCAACAAAATAAAAACCAAATACAAGCGAATCAACAGAACAAAGCAATTCAATACATCTAGATAAAATATTAAAGTCAACAACTATAATTTCGAAAGTATGAAACACTTTAAATATCTTAGATTAATAATAGTAAAAGGGCAGCACCGGTTCGGGGCCAACTCTTATGGAAATTAACATGGGAAATCGCTAAGGTTCATTCTGCTCATTTTTGACGCTTTTTTTGGTGGATGCGCGACGGCATATCGGATCGTGACGTGTGAGGTATCGATAAAAAGGGGAGGGGGTAACAAATATGTTAAGATAAAAATCAACCGCAAAGTCGCTGCCAAAACGGCACTAAGCTTGTAGCGTCCAAACGGCTCAACTTACAACAACGTGCAAGGTATCGATGGAAAGTAGAGGTGGTAATGAATATGTTAAGATAAAAATAAAACGCAAAGACATTGCCAAAACGGCACTAAGCTTGTAACGTCCAAACGGCTTAGCGTAGGATGACGTACGAGGGCTCGTTGGAAAGGGGATGAAAAATGGGGTTGAACGCAGTATGTGCCGTACGCATCGGAGCATGCCAAAAGGTCATTACGTCATATCTTTGTTTCTATTGGTCCGATCGTGACGTACGAGGGCTCGTTGGAACGGGGAGGAGACGGGGAATACTTTGGCACAAAAAACAAAGATGGCAGCATTGCCAAATGGGCGCTAAAACGTATCTTCGTTGCTATTGGCCTGATTTTGACGTATAAGGTGTCAAATGAAAGCGTTGGTGACACAGAACCCATGTCAACGTTCAGTACGAACATTCTTCTTCTTCTTTTCCGTACAGTGCCTAAGAGAACGTGACATTCGACGTAGAACGTGACATTCGACGTAGAAGGTGAAATGTCACGCGAAATGACGTGACATTCGACGCAGGACGTGACATTCGACGCAGGACGTGACATTCGACGTAGAACGTGACATTCGACGCAGGACGTGAAATGTCACGTGACATTCGACGTAGAACGTGACATCCGACGTAGAACGTGACATTCGAAGCAGAACGTAAAATGACGTGACATTCGACGCAGGACGTGACAGTTATGTGTCAGTCAACGCAAGACGTCGCTTGACATACATAGAGTAATGGAATTTAAATAAAACAATCATTAAGAAGGAACACATCAACCTTTATTCGTATATAGTTACAATTTTGTTTAACAAAGTTTTTAATTGTTTTAATAGACCGTCTTCAGGGCAGGGTATTCCAAAAAGTTCCCAGCTAAACGTTCCTGCTGCTACAACTCTACGTGTGTATTCGCTATACTTATAATAGGTATTGTTCTGGAAAAAGTAAATACACCCATCCGTGGAATATACACCACATAGCGGAATGCTGATGTTATTTTATCTGGTAGTCCTGGGAAGAGATAATTTATTGGTCCACGGTTTAAGACATCTCCAGCTTCATTAAATTCAGTATAAAAATTATCATTGTATAATAAATACGTTTGGCCGCTGTTTGTTTGAAACAAGGCATTTATTTTGGTTCTCGCAGGTCTAGAAGGAAACATAAAACGTTTTTGAATTTTTAAATTGGGAAAAGATGCAGCGTAATACTGATTATTGCTTATAGTTACTAAGTGTCCCTCGGAATTCTGAAAAACATGTGAAACGTGCGTATACCTTAACTCTTTGGGGAGATAATCGGTAATTAATTCAGGATATTTTGGAAGGCGCATCTCATTTAAATCAAACTTCCATATATACGGGCCAGATCCAACGTACATTCGATAATTTGGAAATTGTGGAGATGTAGCTAGAAACATGAAATCGGGATACTGAATTAGACATATGTTTTTTATTGCAGGTGTTTTCGGCAAATAGGCCCTGTTGTTTAGTGCAGGTGTTTTCGGTACATTGCTTCTGGTTTGCGAAATTGTTCGCGTAACTGGTGTTGTTGTTGTTGGTATGGGAACTGTTTTTGGTGCATATAGCATGCTCATTGCCTTTTTATTATCATCACCAAAACTTGGCACATCTTGGTGATACCAAGCATACATAATAGACGAATCACTAGTACTATGTTCCAGTCCGAGGGAATGACCAATTTCATGCATTAGGACAGCCAAAAAATTGACTTCACCATCAGGAGCTCTGCCATTTCCTACATACCACCGTTCATTAGCATCAAGATGAATTTCGGTACATTCACCGTTTGCGCTGGGATAGTATGCGTGGGCCAATACTTTTCCGGGGCCATCAAAATTAAATGAACATTTAGAGGTTCGTTGGCAACTTGCTCGAAACTTATGATTATTTGGCACCACAGTTATAGTAATATCAGGCTTTGAAGAAGGTATTATTACTCGTTTAAACTTTAAATTAGATATTTTCTCCCATCTAGCGAAAGCTTCTGCAGCAAGATTCATATAATCAGGATTACTAATAGCTTGAGGGAAATACCAGCGTAAAATCGTTTTATTCCACTTCGAATGAATTGCATAGTTATTGTCTCCAACAGAACATCTAGGCTTATTAATCATATTCATAGTATCATTATTTAATGTTCCGGTCACCGGAAGATTGTATCTTTCTTGAAATTCAACGAAGGCCATATCTATACTAGAAATAGCATTACTTGATGTATTTAGATATCCGAAACGTTTAAGAAAAGAACTAGCATATTCCAGAGTGCTATTCTCTGCACACACAGATACAGAGAGCAACAATAAGACATGTAAACAGACAAACATCTCGATTTATACTAATTTTCAAAAATTGTTAATACAGTTATTTATACAAAAATCCAAACACACACATCTTCTGACTGAAGAAGTTTTTGTGTAATATTAACCGTATTTTTATAAAGCATATATTATATGGATAAAATTAGTATTAATCAAAGAATTGAAATTATATACAGAAATATATTAAATAATATGTTAAAAAATAGTGCATCTGTTAGCAAAACTTTGCAGTGATTGTTACTCCGAGATATTTAAAACTCTCCACTCTTTCAAAGTTATATGGGTCTATTGTCACATTTTGCCCTATTCTATCTCGTCCCTTTTGTCTGTTGATGCACATGTATTTGGTTTTCTCTTCGTTTACCCTAAAACCAGTTTTCTTTGCCTCTACCTCCAATTTATTAAAAGTCTCCTTCACATTGGTGACAGTGTTTCCCACAATGTAAATGTCATCTGCGTAAGCTAGTAGTAATTTTGGTCCATTTACTGCCAGTAATTCTGTTTTAAGGTGTGTTGCTCTTACTACTTTCTCCAGAATGATATTAAAGAGGAGAGGTGACAGCGCATCCCCTTGTTTCAGGTCATTGCATATTTCGAAAGATTTTGAGAGTTTGTTACCTATCCGTACTGGAAATCTATGAAGAGATTATGGATAGTTCTATTGAATTCCCATCCTTTTTCTTCCCTTAGAGTAAAGATATGATCTATGGTCGATCTATGTTTTCTGAAACCGGCTTGGTATTCTCCCATGAATAATGTACACTAAGCTCGTAACGTCTAAATGGCTCAACGTACAACAACGCGCAAGGTATCGAGGGAAAGGGGAGGTGGTAACGAATATGCTAAGACAAAAAATAAATGCAAAGACTGTGCCAAAACGGCACTATATCGTATCTATGTTGTTATTAATCAGATTACTATGTGTAACACGTTAAATGAAAGAGGAGGAAGTAGCGAATACGTTAACACAAAAAACAAACGCAAAGACATTGCCAAAACGGCATTACGTTATATCTCCGTTTCTATTGGTCCGATCATGACGTACAGTGCACAGATTCTAAATGTGCCGGTGGGAGATGGCTTCTATGCGCTGTATTATAGTCGATGTATGAGAGAAAGTTTTCAAAATAATGAAATACCAAATAATAATATAAAATTTGTTATTTCATTATTTCGAAAACATTTTCTCTCATACACCAACTATAATACAACGCATAGAAGCCATCTCCCACCGGCATGTTTAGAATCTGTGCACTGTACAAAGGCTCGTTGGAAAGAGGAGGATATATCGAATATGTTATCACAAAAAACAAAAACAAAGACATTATTTAAACGGAACTATATCGGATCTTCGTTGCTACTTATCGGACTGTAGCATAATAGACGTTGAACGAAAGGAGAGTAGTCACTGAGGCTAACAGAGAAACAAACATCTTTAGTCTATCGCTTCTCTCTCGAAATAATGTATGAAAGGCAAGGTGACGCTGTCACATGATTAATCGAAGAACGTATACCATTCTTACAGTATGAACAAACCAAAAACATCATCTGTAAAAGATATCTTCTGTGATTGAGTACTACTATACACGGATCTCCACTTAACGTACAGAACTCATTGAAAAAATGCCTCTCTCTCTCTCTCTAGATATCTCGAAACAATTCATATGTAATTGAAATGGATAAAACGGATAAACCAGCATATTATATTACTTGCTGTAGATATCAGCCATATGATTACTGCACTACAAGGGTTTCATCTGAATGTTCGAAACTATACATGAGTCTCCTATGAACGCTCATTTATTTACGGTCTCCCACAGAGCGGTACATTATTAATTCTCAACGTTAATGTGATTAAACATCCACTGCTGGACATAGGTCTTCCACAGAGCGGTGTATAACTTAATTCATCGTTTGTTAACACTTAAACATCAGCTAGCTAATATCTAACGCATACAACACGTATTAATTTATAGTATGGCATACAATAAGAATACATAATTAAAAATCAATATAAAACGTTACATAAAGGATTACAAACGAACGTCTAATGTATAAATAATAAAATGTACAACATTTTCGATAAAATTTAATTTAATGTAAAACGACAGACCGTCAGTCACATTGTTGAAGAATGCCCCCGAAGGCGATTCCCTGGAGTTTTCTATGACTTCCTGAATGCGACCGAAAATAGCAGACGTATGTAAGACGCAATATAACGCATATTAGACGTACAACAGACGTATACCAGACGCATATCAGACTTATATCAGATGCAAGCTCTGACAGAACAATCACTAAAGAAAATCTGTCGAAAGAAAAAAAAACAAAATTTGGCACTACGCTGGTATGGACACGTCCAAAGGATGGACGACAACAGAATAACAAAAAGTATTATAATGGGCACCACAGGAAAGACGAAGGAGATGCAGGTCAATAACTACTCTACACAACTCACCAATATGATTATTGATATACGATATCGTTTTGTTGCATACTATATTTTATCTACAACAATTACCATTGCACAATGATATTCAGATATAATCCAATAATGAGGAGGCCTAACCAAAGTATGTATACCATTCTTCCAGTATGGCCAAACAAGTAACGTATATTACTCGACATAGATATAAGTTAAATGATCACAAACCGACAAGGATCTAAACGTTCTCTACAAGCCACATCTGAACGGCCCCTACTATACATAAATCTCCACTAAACGTTCTCTACAAGACACATCTGAACGACCACTACTATATACAAATCTCCACTGAACGTACAATTCGACAAGAGTCTCCGCTGAACGCTCACTAATACACACAGATCACATCTGAACTTACAATTAGCCAAGAGTCTTATCTAAACATCCACTACTATACATAAATCTCCAATATGACCATTTTTCGATTTGTTCCATACTATATTACTCTACAACAATTCCCACTTTACAATGATATTCATATATAATCCAATTATGGCGAAGACTAACCAACAAATGGTTACCATCCATAAATTATGTTCAAATCAACTAACGTGCCAAACGGCCATTACATTATATCTTCGTTGTTATTTATCTGATTTTGACGCACGAGACGTTAAATGAAAGGCGAAAGGAAAGCGTAAATATTTGCATACTATAGTTTATCTACGACGAGCAAGTAATGTATTGTTTTATAGTGAATAATGAACATTGGTCTCTGTAAGAATATATGGTATATGTAGGTAATTTTGGTATATTAAGAAAGAAAAATCAAATTAAATACATTTGTAGAGTATATATAGTTATAGAGTATATTATGTTATATGAAAGAAAAACTCACCCATCAAGTAAGGACATGACTACCACAATACGTTACGCTAACTCTAAGATAGAAATACTGTACATGAAATGATAGAAAAAATCTATAAAATATCTGATATAGAAACACGTAAGACAGAAATAGACAATAATAATAGAAAATGTTTAAAATATCTGACATGGAAACACGTAAGAGAGAAAATCTGTAGATAAAATGATAGAAAAATGTATAAAATATCTAACATATAAACACGTAAGACAGAAATGCTGTACATAAAATAATAGAAAATATCTGACATAGAAACACGTAAGGCAGAAAGCATGGACAATAATGATGGAAAATGTATAAAATATCTCACATAGATACATGTAAGGCAGAAATGCTGTACATAAAATCATAGAAAATGTGTAAAATATCTGACACAGAAACACGTAAGGCAGAAAGCACGGACAATAATGTATAAAAAATCAAACATACAAACACGTAAGACAGAAATGTTGTACATAAAATGATAGAAAATGTGTAAAATATCTGACATAGATACACGTAAGGCAGAAATGCTGTACATAAAATGATAGAAAATGTGTAAAATATCTGACAACAAAATTAAATAAAAATCTAAAATACCGAAAGAGAACAGATATTCGGATCAGATCTAGAACCTTTATATAGAATACATTCGTATATGGATAAAAATATTTCGGTACGTATGTACAAGAGTCAAATTTCACGTATTGGAAAAACCAAACACGAGACGCATGGAAAAGCCAAACAAGAGACGCAACGCAAAAACAGTTGTATGAAGTATGTACTTAAAACACAATAATTAGTAATTTTTACAAAACCCCACTTGTAAATTTTATGTATTTTCGAATTGTGGCTTAAGTGTAATCATAATGTTTATATTTGTTAAAAAATAATACATATAAAACACACATCTTTATTTATTTAATTCATTCTTGATGGATGAAACTCTCCTCGGTTATTGAGATGAATTTAGATTCTGAAGTATTTCGTTTTTTCTTAGTATCGCAACCGCCAGGCTGCGATAAATAGTAAATAATCTCTAGATAGTGCAATTCGTCTGCTAATAATTCTGCTTCTGTTCCATTTAGCGCATCGATTTTGAAAGAATTTTAAAGCCATTTACAAGCTTGTTTGGATCATTATTTCCGTTATAGAGAGTCCACAGTTCTTCCAGTCGGTCAAGTATCTGTTTCTCCGTTATAACCCCTTTATCGACTCTTATGGTGAAATCAGCATGAATTTTATTTTCTACCTGTATATCTGATTTATTTACCTTATTTGATATTATGTCCTCTTTTACACTGTTGTTGTTTGTCTGAATGATATAGCTTAGTAAGGTATTTCGGAATTTCCTGAGGTATCACGTATGGTCTGTAGCCTTCTTTTACACTACTGTTGTATGACTGGTGTGTCTTGGTCAATTCTTGCGGTACCATGTAAGCCCTGTGGTCTTCTTCTTGTCGCCTATCACTTCTTATAATATACAGAGTATAGTTTTCTTCGTATTTTGTGGTGTGAGATTGGTGACGTAAACGAAACCGTGTGTCTCTGCACGTCTCTGTGTACCTCTGTCTACGTGTCACAGATGGCTCTGTGTGCCGCTGCACGTCTCTGCGTACTTCTGTTTACGTATCATAGATGGTCTCTAAGTCTCTCTGCATGTCTCTGCGTTCTGTCAACGTTCAATATTAACTGCAAATTCTTCTTCTTTTCCGTATAGTGCCTGACAGAACATGACATTCCATGACGCAGAACGCGACATTCGACGCAGGATGTGACATTTCACATGAAATGTCACCAGAATTAAGTTAAGACAGAGTTTCGATAGGTAATTTATTAGGTTAACTCGTGTCACGCGACTGATAGTTTCTGCCCTTCAGGGACGATTTTTAAAAATATAATTATTTAATTTACAAATGCGAGAGAACTTTATTACGTTCTTAAAAGTTACAATATTTAAATCAGACTTCACTGTACAAAGTTTCAAATCAGACTGAATAATAATTAATTAAAATGAAATACATTACACATTGGAAAATAAAACAATAATTCGCAAATTGCACTTTTATATTCAGGTCGATCATAGTTCAGGTGCTGACGCATCGGATTTAGGGTATTGGCTTATGGGGTCAACGACTATAACTCCTCCACCCTTAGTTTCTGGAATTTTTCATGGAATTGAAAAATGACCTAGGTTGGGCTTGGGGTAGGTTTTCTTCAGGATCATCTTGGATGTGAACACTCTCCATGGGACTATCATCTTTTCTTTGCGAATTCGTTCTTCTTATACATTTAATACCAAAATATGCAAGAATTATTATAATCAAAAATATTATAGATAAGTTCCAAAAATTAAAAACTCTAGTAGCTTTTGAGTTTTTAAGTATCAATGTTTTAATTTCTTCTTGTTTCTTCTTAACTAAATGAATCTGGTCCAGTTGGACATCTTCGATATGAACTTCGGGAATCTCTTCTTGATGAGGATGAGGAATAACTATATTTGGAAGTAATAGTGGCTGACTTTCAGAAATGAGGCGATTATTGCTAAATGTTTGGTCTTCTGTGCTAAACTGGCATTGAAAGGGAACTGTGATGAGATAATTTCCAGAAATTAGTTGAAAGTCTGTGTTAGTACAGTTCATTTGGATTTTGGTTTTGGTTACCAAAATAGCGATGTAGTGGGACTCATCTACTTGTTGGATTATATTTTTTGAAATGTGAACTTCTATTCTTTGGCATCTCGTAGGATTAGATTTCAGTTTAAGGAGTTGGAATAGACAGTCTTCTTCATTTTTACTTTTCAGATGATTCTCGGGACAAAAGAATTTTGGCTTCAGATTGGAGCATGGTACAGATGTGTATTGGTAAAAATTTTCATTCATTATCAGATAGGTGTTAGGGGGTACTATGGTAGTTCGATTTACAGTAGGAATCGAGTATAAATGATAGTAGGAGTATTCGTCGGGATAAGCTATTGGAACATGGACAATGAAAACAATTGTCAAGTTAGAGTAGTACGCTTCTGTTTCTAAGATATTATAATATTTATTTATGTCTGATGTAATATTCGGATAAATTAGTTCGTTTCTTGAATGATATTTCATAATTTGAGTTAATATTGACTTTAGTTCATTAATCTTCACTATACTTCTATTTAAAATACCTAGTCTCGCAAATGTTATAGAGTTTTCTATTTGTAATGGCAACTGTAATATAATATTTATACTTATACTTAATTGGTCTAAAATATTTCTAGTTATAAGGAAATCTTCGAAATTAAAGAGTTTTTTCCGGTTAGTTTTTGGTCGTCTTAAGTTTTGTTTATGTAAAAGTCTTTTTTGAGTAGCAACTTTAATTTTTGCATCTTTAACAACTTTATCTTTCATAAATTTAGGGTTAAGTTTATTTCGTACAAGTGTCGTGTTTTTCCTGTAAACATCACTGTCTTCTTCGTATGTGAGTGGTTCGTGTCGATCCTTATTGTGATATTCAATACTTTTTTCTTTTTGTTCGATCAATTTTTTATTAAGTTCTTTATAGATCTCTTTGGTCATATCTCTATGTTTTTGCATATAATTATTAATCAGTTTTTGGTCTATGTTCATATCAAATATTTCTTTAGTGTTAATGTGTCCATTTATAATATCTATAGGCTTTTGTTGAGTTACGGAATGTATTGAGTTATTATACCCTAAAATAGCATAAGGCATTTGATTTAAGATATCAATTTTTCCATCTGATTTACTTCTAATTATTCGTAGGTGTTCTATTAGAGTAGAATGAAATCTCTCTATAGATCCTTTAGATTGGGTACTATTTGTAGTAACATAATGAGTTTTTACTTTATGTATGTCGAAGAATTCTTGTACAACAGAGTTTTTTAATTCTGTGCCTCGGTCCATAGTTACGAGATCAGGAATTCCATGATGTGTCATGAAGGTTAGAAAAGCTCTTACAATTTCAGTACTTGTCAAAGCTGAAAGTGGGTATGCTTGACCGTATTTAGAAAATGTGTCTATTATAGTAAGAAATTTTTGGCCTTGACTTTGAAAAGTGTCTGCAAATATTATTTCAAACGGTTTTGTAGCTGTGGGTGTTATCATTAATTTTTGATTTGGCGGATTACGATCATATTTATTTACTTGGCAAATATTACAATTATTTATAAAATCTGTTACATCTTGTTTTATTCCTGGCCAATAGTAGGTACGTTTAATTCTAGTTTCTGTTTCTAGAATACCTCGGTGATTGGTTTTTCCTTCATGAAATAACCTTATTTTTTCATGCTGTTCATCTTTGTCTACTAAATCTTTTAAGATGCTGTTACATTTTATTAACTTGTAGGCAGAATTTTTAAATGTGTTTTTTAACGTTTCTAATATTTCTGGTATAAAGGTGTCTTCTTTGAAGTACACAGCATATTTGTATTTTGGGTCAATGTAATTTTTAAATATATTAATAGTTTCTTGTACAATATTATTTTTTGAAATTTGGATATAAAGTCTTTTTCTGTTGGGAAATATTTTTTCAATTTTTGGTTTGGCAGCTGAGTGTAAAACAAAATCAATTACAATTTGGTGATCAAAAACATTGAGATGTTTATCAGAAATGAGCATTCCTAGTATTGGATCTTCTATACTAGTATGTACAGTTTCTCTATCATCTTCGTTATCTTCAATGTCGTTATCTTGGTCATTTCCTTGTTCTAAGTTTTCTTCGTTAATGTCGTCGTCGATATTTACAGCCATCGAAACGCTATCATCATCGTTCCTTGTCGGAGTCTTATTTTGTTCTTCCATGTATTTTAAAAATTCATTACAATGAATCTCTATTCTAGATAGGGAGTCTGCATTTGCATTGCAACTTCCTTTCTTGTATTCGATTATGTAATCAAATTCCTCTAATTTTAAACGCCATCTCACTAATCGTGAATTTGGTTCTTTTAAAGACATAAGCCACTGTAAAGGTTTATGGTCTGTCATAATTTTAAATTGTCTTCCAAATAGATAAGGTCTAAAATATTTAGTTGCCCATACTATCGCAAGAAGTTCTATTTCTATAACACTGTAGTTTTGTTCGGACTCGTTTAATGTTCTCGAGGCATAAGCTACTGGTTTGTCTTGACCATTTACCAGTTGAGATAATACGGCTCCTACTGCTACATTACTTGCATCAGTAGTTAATATAAAATCTTTATTAAAATCTGGATACTGAAGTATAGGTTCATTAATTAATAAATTTTTGCAATCTTCGAAACATTTTACAAATTCTGGAGTGTGTTCTATCTTAGCATCCTTTTTTAAACATTTCGTTAATGGTTTAGTTAATCTGGCAAAATCTTTTATAAATCTCCTGTAATATCCTAACAATCCTAAAAATCCTTTTATTTCGCGTGCTGTTTTAGGAATTGGATATTTCACAATTGCATTAATTTTATCTGGGTTTGGTTTTACACCTTCTGTAGTTACAATGTGACCAAGATAAGCTACTTCTTTTCTTAAAAATTCACACTTATCTAATTGTATTTTAAAATTATTGGCTTGTAAACGTTTAAAAACTTTTTCTAAATTTACAATATGCTCTTGTAGTGAGGTAGAAAAAATAATTATATCGTCTAAGTAAACAAGACAGATGTCATCTTGAAGACCTCGCAGAATATCGTCCATAACTCTCTGAAAAGTTGCAGGAGCATTCTTGAGTCCAAATGGCATACGAACATATTCATAATGTCCATTCTCAACATTGAAAGCTGTCTTGGGAATATCGTCTGGGTGCATCTCAATCTGATGAAAACCACTAGCTAGATCAAGTGTACTAAAATAGTTGCATCTGCCTAATTTGTCAAGTGTATCGATAATATTTGGTAATGGGTATTTGTCTGGAATTGTTTTCTCGTTCAGTTTCCTATAATCTACGACAATTCTCCATTTCTTTTTTCCTGATGCATCTGCTTTTTTGGGTACTACCCAGATAGGCGAGGACCAAGGTGAGTTGCTTGGTCTAATAATTCCTTGTTCTAACATTTTGTTTATTTGACTATTTACTTCTGGTTTATGAACAAATGGGTATCTATACGATTTACTATAAATAGGTAGTTCATCCTTAGTTTTTATAAAATGCTTAACTCTATTTGTAAATGTAAGAGGTTTATCCTCGCTATGAAAAAGATTAGAATATTTATTACAAATTTTTAGACTATTTTGTTTTTCTTCAGAGTTCATATGAGATGTACGGATTAAATTTTCAATATTAAATTTTTCGATTTCGTCTGCAGGCACTATGTCTGCATGGAATAATTCATGACAATTTTCGTCAAAGGGAACAGTATCAATTGGAGCATCTAAAGTGACAAAAATTTCATCTTGGGTTCGGTTATAGATTTCGACTAGAGCAAAACCGTCTATTGCGTTCGAGAGACATGCAGGGATTTCACATTTTTGAATAGTTTGGTCAGGGATAAATATACATCCTGATTTTTGAGAAACTGGAATTTTAGCTACACTACAAGATAAGAGGTCCAATTTTTGTTTAAAGATTATTTTTAGGTCAGATTTATAGTATGTTATAGGTATACTAGAATATGGAGTAATTAATTGGGAATTTACGAAATCTAACTTAGCGTTAAGATATTTTATGTTATCTAGTCCTAACAGACCATCGAAACTTCTATGAAAATCAAAAAGATGGAACTTAATCTTACCTTCCTGATTAAATTCTGAAAAAATGGGGATTTCTGCACAAAAGTCTTTCTTTGTACTTTGAAATACTGCGGAAATAACAAAGGGTTCGTAAAAGATATAATTTTTGTAAAAAAGGTTAGCCTTTTCGGGATTTAAAAACGATTTAGAGGAACCTGTATCTACCAGTAACTTTAATGGAGGATCATGAATCTGAATATATGGCAGTTCTCTTTTATTTGTGGAAAAATTTAATTCTATTAAGTCGGTTGGTTTTGAAAGATGCCGTCTTGAAAATTTTGATGATGCTCTTCGTTAACAATATCATAAGTTTGTTGATGAGAAGTCTGAGAAGTATTTTGGTGATCACTATTATTAATCGATTCGTATTCGGTATTATATAGTTCTTCGAATGTAAAATTTTGATTTGGATTTCTAGGGTTGTGGAAATTATTCCTGAATTGGGGAGTACTATTTCTAGTAGTTGTACTCATAGGAGTAGATGTGTTTGGAGCAAAATTGGGATTTGATCGCCAAGCGTTCTGAGCTGGCTTGTTAGAGTTTTGAAAGCTATTTCTGAACTGTGGAATACTATTCCTAGTAGATGTACTCATGTTAGTGGGTCTGTTGGGAACAAAATTTGGATTTGGTCGCCAAACATTTTGAGTTGGCCTATTAGAATTTTGGACATTATACTGATAGTTTTGGGGAGTGTTTCTTTGATACTGATGTGATTGTGAAGGTTGAAAATGTCTATCATTGCGAGAATTTATTTGGGAATTTAAATGAAAGTTATAGTTTGGTTTTCTAGAATATTTGTTACTATTATTATTATTATTATTATTAGTATTAAAATTTTGACTTTTTTGATAGTATTTAATATTATCTTCTTCTTTAATGAATTGTATAGCTTGCTCGATAGATTGTGGTCTCATTGCCCGAATTATGGGTCCTAAAGGTTCTCTTAAACCTGCTAAAAATGTTTTTAATGCTTGTTTGTTAAAGAAATCTCGTTTATATGTACGTTCCTGACCAAGATGGTGTAAATCTATATAGTTACAAATAGAATTTAATAAATCTAGCACCTTTTCATGAAATTGATAAGGTGTTTCGTTTGGCTTTTGTTTAAGATTAACTAGATCCTGATTTAGACAATTTTCGTCTCTTTGATCAGCAAAATTTAAAATTAATGTATTTTTTATACCATCCCAATCAGTATTGCCGCTAATCGCAATTATTTCTTCAGCTCTTCCTTCTAATTTATTTAATATACCGTTCAATAATAAACAATTTTGAAAGCTATTAGGATTAGTTGTATCAAAATAATGTTGTAAGATTGATTCGGTAGCATTTATAAATCTATAAAGTTTATTGATATTGCCATCAAAACGAGGAATAATGGCTAAATTTGCGATATCTAACTTAGGTACAATAATAGTAGCATTTGAAGTACTTGGTGAAGTCATTTTATTTTTATTTAATACTTTTCTTTCTTAATTATATTCTTATCTATCAAAAATAATAAGTAAATAATACGTACTCTTGACTATTATTTTCACAAAAGGATTTAATAGGCAAAGAGGAGTCTGAATATGAATAAAAATTATTAGCTCACGACATTTATGTACTTCAAAATGGTCGCTTCGCGGCACCACCCAACCTAATAAATTAACCATCGCTCAACCATCGCTAACTTTACTCAAGAGACGAAAAGACGCTTTACTCCCATGTTATCCATATGTAAGGTGTGACGTGTTGACTTTAAAACGTGACGTTTTTGACGTGATTCGCGACGTTTTGACGTGACGCGTGATGTCTTCACGTAAAAATGTTCCGTTTATACATGATATGTGGCGGGTGACATTTTGATGTTAAAACGTGACGTTTGGATGCAAAAGTGACGTTTTGACGTGACGCGTGACACGAGTTAACCTAATAAATTACCTATCGAAACTCTGTCTTAACTTAATTCTGGTGACATTTTATGTGAAATGTCACGTCCTGCGTCGAATGTCGCGTTCTGCGTCGACTGTCACATAACTGTCACGGCCTGTGTCGAATGTCATGTTCTGTCAGGCACTATACGGAAAAGAAGAAGAATTTGCAGTTAATATTGAACGTTGACAGAACGCAGAGACATGCAGAGAGACTTAGAGACCATCTATGATACGTAAACAGAAGTACGCAGAGACGTGCAGCGGCACACAGAGCCATCTGTGACACGTAGACAGAGGTACACAGAGACGTGCAGAGACACACGGTGTCGTTTACGTCACCAATCTCACACCACAAAATACGAAGAAAACTATACTCTGTATATTATAAGAAGTGATAGGCGACAAGAAGAAGACCACAGGGCTTACATGGTACCGCAAGAATTGACCAAGACACACCAGTCATACAACAGTAGTGTAAAATAAGGCTACAGACCATACGTGATACCTCAGGAAATTCCGAAATACCTTACTAAGCTATATCATTCAGACAAACAACAACAGTGTAAAAGAGGACATAATATCAAATAAGGTAAATAAATCAGATATACAGGTAGAAAATAAAATTCATGCTGATTTCACCATAAGAGTCGATAAAGGGGTTATAACGGAGAAACAGATACTTGACCGACTGGAAGAACTGTGGACTCTCTATAACGAACATAATGATCCAAACAAACTTGTAAATGGCTTTAAAATTCTTTCAAAATCGATGCGCTAAATGGAACAGAAGCAGAATTATTAGCAGACGAATTGCACTATCTAGAGATTATTTACTATTTATCGCAGCCTGGCGGTTGCGATACTAAGAAAAAACGAAATACTTCGGAATCTAAATTCATCTCAATAACCGAGGAGAGTTTCATCCATCAAGAATGAATTAAATAAATAAAGATGTGTGTTTTATATGTATTATTTTTTAACAAATATAAACATTATGATTACACTTAAGCCACAATTCGAAAATACATAAAATTTACAAGTGGGGTTTTGTAAAAATTACTAATTATTGTGTTTTAAGTACATACTTCATACAACTGTTTTTGCGTTGCGTCTCTTGTTTGGCTTTTCCATGCGTCTCGTGTTTGGTTTTTCCAATACGTGAAATTTGACTCTTGTACATACGTACCGAAATATTTTTATCCATATACGAATGTATTCTATATAAAGGTTCTAGATCTGATCCGAATATCTGTTCTCTTTCGGTATTTTAGATTTTTATTTAATTTTGTTGTCAGATATTTTACACATTTTCTATCATTTTATGTACAGCATTTCTGCCTTACGTGTATCTATGTCAGATATTTTACACATTTTCTATCATTTTATGTACAACATTTCTGTCTTACGTGTTTGTATGTTTGATTTTTTATACATTATTGTCCATGCTTTCTGCCTTACGTGTTTCTGTGTCAGATATTTTACACATTTTCTATCATTTTATGTACAGCATTTCTGCCTTACATGTATCTATGTGAGATATTTTATACATTTTCCATCATTATTGTCCATGCTTTCTGCCTTACGTGTTTCTATGTCAGATATTTTCTATTATTTTATGTACAGCATTTCTGTCTTACGTGTTTATATGTTAGATATTTTATACATTTTTCTATCATTTTATCTACAGATTTTCTCTCTTACGTGTTTCCATGTCAGATATTTTAAACATTTTCTATTATTATTGTCCATTATTATTGTCCATTTCTGTCTTACGTGTTTCTATATCAGATATTTTATAGATTTTTTCTATCATTTCATGTACAGCATTTCTGTCTTAGAGTTAGCGTAGCGTATTGTGGTAGTCGTGTCCTTACTTGATGGCTGAGTTTTTATTTCATATAACATAATGTACTCTATAACTATATATACTCTACAAATGTATTTAATTTGATTTTTTGATTTGAATTACCTACATATACCATATATTCTTACAGAGACCAATGTTCATTATTCACTATAAAACAATACATTACTTGCTCGTCGTAGATAAACTATAGTATGCAAATATTTACGCTTTCCTTTCGCCTTTCATTTAACGTCTCGTGCGTCAAAATCAGATAAATAACAACGAAGATATAATGTAATGGCCGTTTGGCACGTTAGTTGATTTGAACATAATTTATGGATGGTAACCATTTGTTGGTTAGTCTTCGCCATAATTGGATTATATATGAATATCATTGTAAAGTGGGAATTGTTGTAGAGTAATATAGTATGGAACAAATCGAAAAATGGTCATATTGGAGATTTATGTATAGTAGTGGATGTTTAGATAAGACTCTTGGCTAATTGTAAGTTCAGATGTGATCTGTGTGTATTAGTGAGCGTTCAGCGGAGACTCTTGTCGAATTGTACGTTCAGTGGAGATTTGTATATAGTAGTGGTCGTTCAGATGTGTCTTGTAGAGAACGTTTAGTGGAGATTTATGTATAGTAGGGGCCGTTCAGATGTGGCTTGTAGAGAACGTTTAGATCCTTGTCGGTTTGTGATCATTTAACTTATATCTATGTCGAGTAATATACGTTACTTGTTTGGCCATACTGGAAGAATGGTATACATACTTTGGTTAGGCCTCCTCATTATTGGATTATATCTGAATATCATTGTGCAATGGTAATTGTTGTAGATAAAATATAGTATGCAACAAAACGATATCGTATATCAATAATCATATTGGTGAGTTGTGTAGAGTAGTTATTGACCTGCATCTCCTTCGTCTTTCCTGTGGTGCCCATTATAATACTTTTTGTTATTCTGTTGTCGTCCATCCTTTGGACGTGTCCATACCAGCGTAGTGCCAAATTTTGTTTTTTTTTCTTTCGACAGATTTTCTTTAGTGATTGTTCTGTCAGAGCTTGCATCTGATATAAGTCTGATATGCGTCTGGTATACGTCTGTTGTACGTCTAATATGCGTTATATTGCGTCTTACATACGTCTGCTATTTTCGGTCGCATTCAGGAAGTCATAGAAAACTCCAGGGAATCGCCTTCGGGGGCATTCTTCAACAATGTGACTGACGGTCTGTCGTTTTACATTAAATTAAATTTTATCGAAAATGTTGTACATTTTATTATTTATACATTAGACGTTCGTTTGAAATCCTTTATGTAACGTTTTATATTGATTTTTAATTATGTATTCTTATTGTATGCCATACTATAAATTAATACGTGTTGTATGCGTTAGATATTAGCTAGCTGATGTTTAAGTGTTAACAAACGATGAATTAAGTTATACACCGCTCTGTGGAAGACCTATGTCCAGCAGTGGATGTTTAATCACATTAACGTTGAGAATTAATAATGTACCGCTCTGTGGGAGACCGTAAATAAATGAGCGTTCATAGGAGACTCATGTATAGTTTCGAACATTCAGATGAAACCCTTGTAGTGCAGTAATCATATGGCTGATATCTACAGCAAGTAATATAATATGTTGGTTTATCCGCTTTATCCATTTCAATTACATATGAATTGTTTCGAGATATCTAGAGAGAGAGAGGCATTTTTTCAATGAGTTCTGTACGTTAAGTGGAGATCCGTGTATAGTAGTACTCAATCACAGAAGATATTTTTTACAGATGATGTTTTTGGTTTGTTCATACTGTAAGAATGGTATACGTTCTTCGATTAATCATGTGACAGCGTCACCTTGCCTTTCATACATTATTTCGAGAGAGAAGCGATAGACTAAAGATGTTTGTTTCTCTGTTAGCCTCAGTGACTACTCTCCTTTCGTTCAACGTCAGTAGATACTCTATACCATTCCTGGTGCAAAATGTGGTGGGAGAAACCGGTTCCAATCAAGGTCGGCCAAGGTCATATGAAGGTCAATTTCAAGATCGCATGATGGTCACGTTCAAGGCCATCTAAAGGTTAAATTCAAGGTCACCCAAAGGTCAAGTTCAAGGCTACGTAAAGGTCAAGTCCAAGATTACTTGTAGGTCAACAGTTCAGGTCAAGGTCGGACAAGTTTAAGATCACAATACTTGTTGTGCAAAATAGGATCAAAAGCGGTTAGACTGATTCCAATCAAGGTTGGATAAGTTCAGGATCACCAAGAAAAAGTTACCTGAAGGTCACAATTCACTAGAACGTCAGGATAAAGTAACCTGAAGGTTGATCAAGGTAACCTTAAAGATACTTTACAGATGTAGTTAGACTAATGTCAGTCAAAATCGTATAAATTCAATATGAAAAAGTTACCTGAAGGTTACGATAAGGTCACTTAAACGTCACGATAAAATGACTCGAAGGTTGAGTTCAAGGTAACCTCAAAGTTACGTTCGGTATCCATCTTAAATAAATAACACTTGTCTGTTACCACGATCCATTTAGTATCGCAGTACGACAAACGACATTTGTGTATTATCTTCGTCCTTGATGAAACCTTTATAACCACCCTGTCATCATAGTCACTTAACGAGTTAATTTAGTACCAGGTATACTGATTTGTGAAGATCCTATTTAACCTTGTATAATTTGATAAATTATACCTCAATCATTTTTTAATTTAGTTTCTTCTAAATTTTTTAAATAAAGTATTTATAAATGCAAATTTTAGTAATGCCACTGCGGCAAATTATATCTGTTTTATCTCAAAATAATTTTTTTTACAAAATTGCAATTACAGTAAACTTTTTTAAATTTACTATAAAATATTTTGTTTTGGTCACAATTCTATTCTGCATTTTGTCGCCAACATTGTTCAATGTTTACTCGGACTAGTTATTTAAAAAAGCACTTGAGAAACAACCATATGGAATAAAAATCAAACGGGAAACTACTTAATGTGATTAGATATGCACACGATACAGTAATTCTATCAGATAATATTGAAGGTCTTCAAATTCTGCTTGATCCTATTCACGAGGTAGGAGAGGAAATGGCCATTAAAATAAACTCAAACAAAACCAAATTTTTAGTGTTTAGTCGTGACCCAGATCCTAAGTTGAGAAAATTCACAAAATGATATATTTGAGAACTGTGATAATGGACCAACTAGATTCAGACATAGAAATAAAACGTAGAATAGCAATGACTAAAACTACTTTTATGAAAATGAAGTCATTTCTTTGCAATAACCATCTCAGTTTAGAACTAAGGCAAAGAACGGTTAAGTGCTATGTTTGGTCCGTACTTTTGTATAGTGCAGAAGTGTGGACGCTAAGAGTATCGATCATAAACAAAATTAAAGCATTGGAAATGTGGGTTCATAGACGAATGCTGAAGATACCTTGGACAACAAGGAAAATTAATGAAGAAATACTAAGGAGCGTCAACAAAGATAGAAAACTGCTAATTCTATTTCACTTTGTATAATCTGAGAATATACAAATTATATTTTTAAGTAATATGATTATAAAGGCCAGGTAGCACCGCTACTGATAAGATAATAAATAGTTGTTTCTTTACAACATTGTACTCTAATTATCGCATAAGATTAGTTTAATCAATATTATTTTAATTATTGAAACCTATTTGTATAGTTATTAGTATCAAATTAATAAAAACAAAGGTAAAACATAAAAATATATTTATTTGCAATTATAAATTTTTAGCATATCTGTTTGATATGAAACAAATTGAATATTTAAATTTTCTTGCTTTTTTGTTAACTGTTTCTGTTCTTCCGCTAGTGTTTGTTCTCTTGCTGCAATTTGTCTTGTCTCCTCCGATACAGCACATATCTTGTCGTATAATAACGATCAGGATTGTTGATTATTATACGACTGATTGTACCGGTCAGTCATCTCTCTGTTGTATTCTTCCAACTGCTCTATGGTGAGAGTTGTCGAATACGACGAAGCTGATGGTCTCGAGG
The DNA here is from genome assembly GCF_040954645.1 of Diabrotica undecimpunctata. NCBI lineage: Eukaryota > Metazoa > Arthropoda > Insecta > Coleoptera > Chrysomelidae > Diabrotica > Diabrotica undecimpunctata. The sequence goes on along the minus strand of NC_092809.1, from coordinate 88,609,518 downwards.
AAGAGGATGTTTCTAAGCCAGAGGATGGTCCCGAGGAAGAGCCCTCAAAGGGCCTCAAGAATTCCTTTAGAAACTCTTGACTATCAATGTTAGTCAAATCAATCTAAAACAAAAAGTACATTAGAATAATTTATTTAAAATTAAGACAGAATGTAAAAGCTCCTAGACAGAGTTAAAGAAGCTCCTAAACAGGGTTAAATAAAATGGAAAACAAAGAAATAAAATACTAGAAAACAAAGGAAAATAATACAGTAATATAAAAACAAAAATACTACAATAGGCAAAACTGTTTTCTTGTGACATATATAATTTATTATGTTTTATTTAAGATTGAGTCACAAGTAGTGGTATAAATATCCAAACGTAATGTGAATAGAAACATCCAAAACATACAAAAATCCAGAAACATAAAAATGCAACAACAATACAAAAAATAACAATAATTAGAAAATAACAATAAATAGTACACATTTTACAAATAATGAATACTTACATGAGTTTTCGGCGGCTTCGTCAAGAGCTTTTCCAATTCCGACACTGTTTTCACTATTTTGGGCTTTTTAACTTGAGTATTTGAAATAATTTTGATATTTTTAGGCATCTTGTTTACTGTATTCACAGACTGATAATGTAAGGGAACATTTCGGCTTTTATATACACAAATTAGTTTTAAAAATGCATCTGAAATGTATCCCAATTACCCAACCTACCTTAACATGCCGTAAAGACGCATTCACAATAATCGTGAAACAAAGACCTCTGACGTCAGAAAATAATAAACTTTACAAATTATTCCCAACCAAGCAAGCCTTTTGTATACACAAACTAGTTTTAAAAATGCATCTGAAATGTATTCCAATTACCCAACCTACCTTAACATACCGTAAAGACGAATTCACAATTATCGTGAAATAAAGACCTCTGACGTCAGAAAATAATAAACTTTACAAATTATTCCCAACCAAGCAAGCCTTCTGTAAACTGAAGTCGACCTCCAAACGTGATTTTGCTATAATTTAAGAATATTATGAAAATCATAAAAAAGTAGAAATTTTCCGTACTTACCGATAAATGCATATATATGCAATTATTATACTTATATACGTTTATAGTCATTCCTTTGTTTTATCCATAAAACGATCTGTAAATATATCCTTTGAAAAATGTCGGAGAAAATGCATTCTCTCCGGCAAAAATTTTTTTCTCAAAGTGAAGTAGTCCACACGCGATCAAGTAGGCATGAATTTTATTTCAGAATTATTATTTTAACAAATATAGTGGGATTCAAGTAGGTAATTAAAAAAATAAGAAAATTTATAAAAATAATAGTCTTCCGTTTTATGTTGCTAACGTGGCTTTGGGATTATAACAGGGTAGTTTTTGCTATATCTAGGGTCTACGGTATACAAGGAAGGTAACAGGGTCAGTGCTACGCTTCAACCGCCTATAATTACCTCTGGTTTTCCCAAGTTACTAGTTTTATTCAAGCTGCGTCGACCTGAAATTTATACCTGTAATAAATAAATAAGAGGGTTAATGATCCAACCTTAAAAGTCCACTGCTGAACATAGACCTTCTCGTGTTTCCAAACCCGTCTATTCCTCATTGCTCTTTACACTATGGATTTTTTTTGTCCCAATCTATTTTATCTCTTGTTTCGAATTATTATTTTGACAAATATAGGGCGATCCAAATAATTAATTAAACATGAGATGAATTATATCAATTACAAATAGATCAGTGGGTTCATATTTCGACCTAAAAAGTCCACTGCTGAACATAGACCTTTTCGTGTTTCCAAACCCGTCTAGTCTTCATTGCTCTATACACTATGAATCTTGTTTATCCCAATCTATTTTATCTCTTGTTTCGTATTATTATTTTGACAAATATAGGATGATTCAAATTATTAATTAAACATGAGATGAATTATATCAATTACAAATAGATCAGAGTGTTCATATTCCGACAAAAAAAGTCCACTGCTGAACATAGACCTGCTCGTGTTTCCAAACCCGTCTATTCTTCATCGCTCTCATACAGCTGTTAGTTCATCTTGTAAATAGTTGACCGACGCTTCTTTTGTCTTTTTTCAATCTCCATTCTAGCTATAAGCCCTATCCATTTTAGTCTGACTATCATTTCGATGATATTAGTCACTTTGACTCCTCTTCTGCTTCGTTTAATCTTTCTCACAAAGGTTAGCTAGTATGGTCCATTCTTTCCTATGACTTTCAGTATAAATGTTAAATGACTTTCATTTGAAAGTCGAGCAGTTTATTCAAGGTCAAAGTCATTCAAGGTCATCTAATGTCAAGGTCGAGGTCAAGGTCAGTGTCGATGTCAAGACCGAAATCAATGTCGAGGTCGAGGTCAATGTCAAGGTCGAGGTCAAGGTCAGTGTCGATGTCAAGACCGAAATCAATGTCAAGGTCAAGGTCAATGTCAAGGTCGAGGTCAAGGCCGAGGCCAATGTCGAGGTCAAAGCCGAGGGTACGGTCAAGGTCAATGTCAAGGTCGAGGTCAAGGTCAAGGTCTAGGTCAATGTCAAGGTCGAGGTCAAGACCGAGGCCAAGGTCGAGGTCAAGGCCGAGGCCAAGAGCAGGATCAAGGTCCAGGTCAAGGTCGAGGTCAAGGTCAAGGTCGAGGTCAAGGTCGAGGTCACGCAAAGGTCAAATTCAAGGTTGAGGTCAAAGTTGATGTCAAGGTCAATACCGGATATCCTTGACAAGTATTGTTGGAATTGGTATAAAAGGTTAAAGCAAAACAGTGTTTCAGAGTAAGTTGAAAGCCTTCACTGAAAGTATTACGTTACGTTAAGTATCTCAGTCAGTGATATTCAGATTTAACTCGGTGTGTTATTTAACAGTTCGGTGTGTTATTTAACGGTAAGTTAAGTGTTTTAAGTGTTAACAGTTTAGTAATTTGTGATACGTTTTCAGAAAAAAATGGATTTAGAAGCACTAAATGAGTTTCTTCTTTTAGAAGGACAACGAAAACCTATTATAAAGTTAAATAAACTTCAAGTAAATGTTCCATACAAAATTTCTGAAGCCAAGGTGATGTTGCCGAGAGGGGGCGTTTGGGCCTGTAGGACCCATCGCCGGCTTTGCGGACTTCTTCCTGTCCTCGGAATTAGACCGGGTGTTGACCATCTTTGCTTGTCACTGATAAAATGGTTTAATACTTCTACTGGTATAAAATAACGGTTACCGTGACAAGTATCTGTTATAGGTAACAGTTCCAAGGAGCAGTTACAAAATAACAGATCAAAAATAGAAAACAGAACAGGTAAAATAGTCTAAGTATTCCTTGACTTACGGAAGGAATAACTTAGTAAACAAGAAAAATAAAATGGTATAAAAGTACAATGCAAAGAAAATGTTTCTAAGTGTTTCTTGACTTACGGAAGAAACAACTTAGAGTGAAAATAAACAAGAGAATCAAATATGGAAAAATAAGAATACAAATACTTATAAGTGTTTCTTGACTTACGGAAGAAACGACTTACAAATACGAAAAATCAAATACAGAAAAGATTTGGAAATATTGCTAAGTGTTTCTTGACTTACGGAAGAAACAACTTAGCATAAAATAGAAAATGAAAGAGACAAATGTATTAAGTATTTTCTTAACTTAAGGAAGAAAATATCTTAAATAAAATATCGGAAATAATAATGCAACAATGATTATGAAAATATTTCTAAGTGTTCTTTTGACTTACCGGAAAAGAATGGCTTAGACGCACAATTAAAATAACAAATCAAATATTCAGAGAAATATTTCTAAGAGTTCTTTGACTTACCGGAAAGAACTACTTAGACAAAGTAAAAATCAAAATATAAAAGAGAAAAAGCAAGATAAATATTTCTAAGTGTTCTTAACTTACGGAAGAACAACTTAGACACAAAATACAAGAAAAATAAACAATCAAAATAATCAAATAAAATATCAAACAATCAGTACATGAACAAATATGGATCAATGTATTATTCTAACCTGAAAAGGTCTGAATATACAATAATGCTAAAATAAAATGGTATATAAAAAAAATCAGAAATAAAACAATAACTTAGTAGGAACAATAATAGCACCGACTAGGTCTACAGTAGAAGAGGCAAGCTCGACTGATCGATGAGAGAAAATCTACCTGCTTTTATGTAAAACAAATCCTTTGTTTTACTTAGCGAAAGTGGAATTTCCCTGCATCGAATCAATTAGAAATTTGGATTTGGCCAACCTTGGAATTCCCAAGTATTTTGACCGATATCCAAATTCCTTGATGCCTCCGGCACGGCTGTCACGCCTCCGGAGGACAGTGACTGCATCGAAATTCGGAGATTCTGTTGTTTTGGAACTGGATGATAAGGTTGTGTTTTTACCACCTAGATCTACCGAGGTGCTTAAAAATCATATTTTGGAATTGGGAAATGGAAGGTATTCGCTAGTATTCATTGGAGAAAAGGACACAGGCAAAGGCAATCCGGCAGCTTTATTTAAATTTATAAAATCTTAAGGTGAGTGTTAGTTTAAAATGTCAGAAAGGCTTGCTAATGATTTAAACAAACTAGTTAAAAAGTTTTATGAAAAAAATTATGATTTTACTGTTGAGGAAATTGAATCATGGCTTAAACATGTTGATATTGCAATTAGTTTATGTTTTAAAGCATTAAAAACAAAAAAAATTGAAATCGGAAATATTCGCATGTGGCAAACAAAATTAAGTCATTTAACAGTTGTTTATAATAAGCTTAAAGAATTAAAAGATAATAATTATACAATTAAATGGGAAGATTTAGCCACAGTTTATCATGGAAGGGTTCAAAGTGGTGTAATAGTAAATTTAAAACATAAAGATGTTTTAAAGTTTTTAAATGATGCTATGTCTTTATTTAAAACTAAAATTTTGTTAATTTTATCTAGATTTAACATAATTAAGGTTAACAGTACGTTTTGTGGCAAGTTTATAAAAAAAAACAGTAGATGATGAAGAAACGATAGATTTTAAATATTTTCACACACCATATGCAACCATTGATAAATCTACTTATTTAAATAAATGGTTTTATGAACATATAGTTGATTTTATTTTAAACAAATTATCAGAGTTTCAAGAACGTGATTCAGGTTGGGCATTAAGTAAAGTAATTTCTTTAGAGATTAACATTAATAAATATGAAATTGGAAATGGTTCGAGCTATATTCAATTACCTCAACAAATTATTAATAAAAAAGCTTGTGTAAACGTTAGAAATTTTGATGAAGCTTGTTTTTACTGGAGCATAGTAAGTGCATTACATCCAGCAAATCAATCCGTCAATCGGATTACTTCGTACCCACATTATAGTCAAGTTTTAAATTTGGAAGGACTTGAAATTCCAATTAAATTTATTAAAATAGCAGTTTTTGAAAAATTAAATAATATTTCAATAAATGTTTATGGTTTGGAACTAATTGGAAAAAAATTTAATATAACCCCGTTACGTCTATCTAAAAGTAAATTACAGCAACACGTTAATTTGCTAATGATTCAAAATTTGTATTTTCAAAAGTTAAATGATTATGATGCGCCTGATCCACTTGACAATGAACAAGTTAGTATTACTTATCATTATTGTTGGATTAAAAATTTATCTAAATTATTAAATAGTCAACTAAATAAAGATGGTCATAAAAAAATTATATGTGATAGATGTTTAAATTATTTTACTAATCAAGAACGGCTTAACAAACATTTAATTTTATGTGAAAAAATGAATGACTACAAAAATGTATTTCCCGAAAATAAAATAATTAAATTTAAAAATTTTATTTATAAACAACGAACACCATTTATTATATATGCTGATTTTGAATCAATGCTTAAACCTCTTGACATATCTGTAGAAAGTAAAAAGTATCAAAAACATACTGCATTTAGTTGTGGATATTTTGTAAAATGTGAATATGATAATAATATCTCATTTTTTAAAAGTTTTCGTGGAGTTGATTGCATGGATTGGTTTGCAAATGAAATGTCAAACATTGCTCAAATAATTCAATCAAAAATAAAAAATATAGTTCCTATGAAAATAAAACCTAATACAATATATGCTCAAAAATGTCATATTTGTGAAAATAATTTTAAATGTACAGATATCATTGTAAGAGATCATAATCATTTTACTGGTGATTTTAGAGGTTTTACACATAAAATTTGTAATTTGAATTTTAAAAAACTATTTGTAGTACCAGTCTGTTTTCATAATTTGTCGGGATACGATTCGCACTTCATAATAAAAGATCTTGCAAAAAGAGGCAAAATTACATTACTACCCATAAACAAAGAAAAATATATTTCCTTTACTCAACATTTACCAATTGATATTAAATTTCGTTTTATCGATTCACTTAGATTTTTAGGTGCATCTCTTGATGAATTAGTATCTACAGTAGATATTAAAGAGTTAAAGAATTTAAAGTATGAATTTAAACACCTACCTGACTCTAAATTTCAGTTACTTACACGAAAAGGTGTATTTTGTTACGATTACATTGATAAATGGGAAAAACTCAATGAAACGCAATTACCATCACCAGAACATTTTTATAATAAACTAAATGATGAAGCTTTACCTAATGACAAACATGAACATGCACTTAATGTTTGGAAACAATTCAATATACAAAATTTGGGAGAATATTCAGATTTATATTTAAAAACAGATATATTTTTATTAGCAGATGTGTTTGAAAATTTTAGAGATATAGGTCACAGGACTAGTGGCTTAGATCCAGCATGGTACTATACCATTCCCGGATATTCCTTTGACTGTATGCTTTTGTACACAAAATGTGAATTAGAGCTACTAGGTGATGTAGATATGATATTATTTATCGAAAAAGGAATTCGTGGTGGTAATAGTCAATGTTGTTCAAGATATTCGGAGGCTAATAATAAATATATGACAAACTATGACCCAACCAAACCAAATAGATATATTTTTTATGTTGATGTTAATAATTTATATGGTTGGGCAATGTCTCAACCACTTCCAATAAGTAACTTCAAGTGGGTTAATACAAATATTGATATAACTGATATACCTGATAATGCATTTTTTGGATATATACTTGAAGTGGATATAGAATATCCGCAAACACTACATGATTTACATAAAGATTTTCCATTCTGTTCAGAACATCAAATACCTCCGGGTTCAAAGTTACCAAAATTAATGACAACACTATCAAATAAAAAAAATTATATTATTCACTACCGCGCTTTAAAACAAGCAATAGCGCACGGATTGATCATTACAAAAATTCATAGAGTTTTACAATTTAAACAATCTGCATGGCTTAAACCTTATATTGATTTTAATACAGAACTTAGAACTAAAGCTAAAATTAAGTTTGAGCAGAATCATTTTAAGCTTAAAGTTAACAGTATTTACGGCAAAACGATGGAAAATATCCGGAAACATAGAATTGTGAAATTGACGAGACAATGGCAAGGTCGATATGGTGCAAAAAATTTAATAGCTAGTCCAAAATTTCATAACAGAACAATATTTGACGCTGATTTAATGGCAATTAAAATGAAAAAAACTGAGCTAATTTTTAATAAACCTTTATATATTGGAATGTCTATTTTAGATATTTCAAAAACATGTATGTATGAATTTTACTATAATTATATATTACCAAAGCTAGGAAATAATTGCAAAATTATGTATACAGATACTGATAGTTTTATATTTGAAATTAAATGTAACGACTTGTATAAAGAAATTATATGTACTGATATTCATAGATTTGATACAAGTGACTATGCTCCTAACAATCAATATAATATACCCCTACATAATTAAAAAGTTCCAGGTTTAATGAAAGACGAAGCTTATGGTAGAATTATAACGCATTTTGTTGGTTTCAGATCTAAAATGTATAGTTATAAATGTGAAGATAATACTGTTGTAAAAAAATCAAAAGGAGTTAAATATGTGTTATTAATAACAAAATTACGTTTAATGATTACATAGAATGTCTTCAACAAAATTCGGAAAAATTTATTTCTCAATGTTTAATTCGTTCAGATGCTCATAATGTTTTTAGTATAGAGCAAACAAAAATTGGTTTAAGTCCTTTTGATGACAAAAGATTTTTAATTAATAATTCATTTGATACCCTTCCTTGGGGTCACTATAGTTTAAATCTGACATTTTAAACATTAATGATTTTGTAAAATCTTGAAAATAAATATTAATTTAACTGTTCTTGTTATTGTTGTATTATTCCCACCTCTATAATCCTACATAAAAAGAAATTAAACTGCAAAATCAATGCAGTCATCATGTGTAGTTCAAGAATTTACTTGGGTGAGAGAAGATTTTACTTGAATAGAGCAAATCCTAATGAATATGTTGCTGTAAGTATACTTGAATCATCTTTCGAACCATGCATCAGAATATGTGGAATTACAAATGGCTCCATCATTTTTAATTATGAAGAGTGGAAACAATTTTTATTGAATAAAGAACTAATTGACGTTTATTTTCACTATTCACAAAAATCAGAGAAAATAAAATTTGAAAAGATTTGGTTGCAGTTTGAAAATAATAATAACATGAGGATGTTAAATATATCAAGGGATATAAATACAGTTTGGTTAGGAACAATCTACATTTCGGAACTCTGGAAAGTATCACCGATATTAAATTGCATTTTGGATGCATATAAAAATATAAATTTCATCATTTCGTTTAAAATTTTGCAGTTGGGAGTTAAAAACTGCAGTAATATTACAGATGCTGGTTTAAACGTACTTAAATATATAAAAGATACAAATCCACTAGTATACACCATAGCAATAGAAATTATTTATAGATATCCTGAGCTACTTAAATGAAAAAAGTTACATTTAACAAGAATAATGAAATGTATATACTACGCACTTGGAATTTTGCTTATGAAGACTCTAGAAAAGGAAATTGGGGACAATATGTAGTTGATAGGTATCGGTTTCATCGTCGCATCAAAGAAATGGAAAAATGTATTTCTCCAATTTTAAGTAATAGTCATAGAAATAAAATGTATAAAAATTATTATTGTAATGAATAAAACATATTGTAATAATTTATAAGTTTTTTATTTAAAAATATATATGTAAATTATACAACATTATTTTTATTAATCCAAGATTGTTGTTTCAATCCAAGCCATTTTACAAGAATCTTATTTCCTTTTCGTTTCACCACTTTTTCAATTAAATATACATCTGGATATTTAACTTTTTGTAATTCTTCTCGATAGAATGATCCTTGAATTTCTTCATGTTGTTCATCTTCTAAAACGTATGTTACAGGATTAGTTAAATTAATTTTAACAATTTTAAAAATTTCAGTAGTCCAATTAGGAGTATAGCCTTTGTTGAATGCATGACGGACCTTGCTTATACGCACATAATCTCCCTTCTGAAATTTTGGTCTCCTAGAATCTACAACTTTTATATGATTAAATGCAGTAATATATTTCGCATTGTGATCGTTTACCTTACTAGGTATAGCGTCAATAGTAGAGTGTTTTGTATTATTATATTTTGATATAATTTCTGGTAATATATATAACCATTTGTAATTACCTTGCATACTAAATCGTTTCCAAAGTAACGATTTTAAAGTTCGAATTACTCGTTCAGCCATACTTGCTTTAATGTTAGAAAAAGTACTGTAATGATTAATTCCAAATTTTTTCATTAATGTTTGAAAATCTTTATTGTAAAACTCTGTGCCCTTATCAGTCTGCAAGTTTTGATACGTATTTACTAAATACGTTAATAACAACTAAAATGTAATTATAACCTTTATTTTCTTTAGTAAATGAATTCATAATAGCTAAATCTGCTTGTATAAGATCATGCAATCCTTTAACGATTACATGTCTCCGGGAATAATTAATTCGAGCTGGAGCATGAAGTTCATGAACAACTTGAGCCTTAGACATTTTTTTCTACAGGACACTGTAACAACAGCTCTATGCAGATATTATTCGTTTTTCCTATTTTAAATTGTATCACATCACCTTTTCTAATTGTGATACCGGCCAACTCATGAAATTTATATGTTTTTGAACTTATTTCAACATCTCCATCTGCTGCATAATGTGCAACACTTTCAATTTTAGCTGTTAGAGGACTTTTAAATGCTATGTTACGGTAAATTCTGACCCAAAACCGTAAATATATTTACGGTTTTGGGTCAGAATTTATCGTAACATTGCCCCCCTCTTAAAAGATTGTTCCTCCTGGAACCTTGTCGGGACTGGAACCGGAACGGTATGCTGGTATCGGCAACTGGACCCTCTTTTACAACTTCCAGTTGTATAAAAATGACAAGGGACGGTTTTCTCTCCGCACTAGTAACTATGCGGATTGCAACAGACTAACACCTGGACTTCGGTGTCTTTAAAGATCTCTTCCACCATATTTCGGATAACCCTCCAATCTAATTGGCGGCACTCCAACTTTGGCATGGCTAACTTTTGCACGTCGGACTCCAGTACGTGCTCTCTAAATTGAAGTAAGGCTTCCCATACATCTCGGTAGGTAGGTTGGTCACGGGCAGTGTCTTTTGTTACCAGGTAGAAAAGGTAACGTGATGCATCTTGGAGTTTCAAGGTTTTATCGGGAGCTGGCACTTGGCATTGAAGTTCTGCAACTCGACCAAACTTCCTTCGAAAGACGGATGCCAACCCTGGTGCGTCTTTGATACTGGCCGGGATGGTAAGGGCCAGCGAGTAGTCATCGGGGAGCGCGAGTAGATCTTGCTTTTCTTCAGTAGTAACACCATGTCTCGCTTTACCGGTACCTCCATAGGCACCCATGAATTCCTCAAACGTGAGGTCAGACACATCGTGGACTGGTTTACTTCCACTTCTTCATCTACGTTGTGGTCACCTTCGAAAGACGCCAACCGGTTATGGTGTACTATCATCGGCTTTCCCCTCGGAATCTTGCTTATTCGGTAGATGACATCGTTGATCTTCTCCATAATGAGGTATGGACCTTCCCAAAACTGCTGCAATTTGGGAGAACAACCTTTTTGCTTCTTGGGATTATACAGCCATACTTTGTCGTTCTTCTTAAAGCAACCCTTTTCGGCTTGTGTATCGTACCGTTTCTTCATTCTGTCGCTAGCGATCTGAAGGTGGGAACGGACCAACTCATGTACATCGTCATTCTTCTTCGTAATTCGATCACATAATCTTCACCTGCTACATCTTCTCCAGGTTTACATCCAAACTCGAGATCACAAGGTAGCCGCATTTCGCGTCCGAATAGGACTTTGGCTGGTGTCTGGCCTATTGATTCGTTAACAGCAGATCTGTAGGCCATTGTGAAGAACGGAAGGTATTGGTCCCAGTCTCGCTGATGATCGGACACCATCTTTGTCAAATACTTGCCAACTGTCCTATTCATTCGTTCTACCATACCATCCGATTGCGGATGATACGCGGTAGTTCTTGTTTTCTTCATGCCTAGTCTATCACATATTCCTTGGAATAGATCGCTTTCGAAGTTCCTGCCTTGGTCACTATGTATCTCCAAAGGCACTCCAAAATCGGCTGATATATTCTTGGATCAACTTATCTGCAACGGTGGCGGCCTTCTGGTCGGGAAGTGCGTAAATCTCGACCCACTTAGTGAAGTAATCCATTACTACCAGCATGTATTTGCCTCCATTTTCACTTTCTGGAAATGGCCCAGCGATGTCCAAAGCTATTCTTTCAAACGGGCTTCCAACATTATATTGTCTCATAGGAGCTCTCCTTTTTCGGTAAGGCCCGTTACTCGTGGCACAAATAGTACATTTCTTACACCAGTCTTTTACATCGTCGGAACTGTTCATCCAATAAAACCGTTCCCGAATTCGCTGAAGGGTTTTCCTTACACCAAAATGCCCTCCCGATGGACAGTCGTTGGACTAACTCAGCCTTTTTTCCGGTAGAAGCTAATTCTCTGTCTTCGAGATGTCTTCTTAAATTAGTCACTGTCAGCTCATAAATCGTCGTCATTTTCACAATTTACAAATATTCACTTGTATTATTATTATAAGTCTAATTTATGTTCGATCTTACTTCTTACACCACTGTGATGATTTTATTTCAATGTCTATTTAATTAATATCAGTTATTGTGCTTTTTAATGAATTAAGATAAGAACAAGACATTATAAATTAAATAGACATTGAAATAAAATCATCACAGTGGTGTAAGAAGTGAGATCGAACATAAATTAGACTTATAATAATAATACAAGCAAATATTTGTAAATTGTGAAAATGACGACGATTTATGAGCTGACAGTGACTAATTTAAGAAGACATCTCGAAGACAGAGAATTAGCTTCTACCGGAAAAAAGGCTGAGTTAGTCCAACGACTAAAGAACGCTTTGCTAGAAGAAGGACTAGATCCAGAGACTTATATATTTGAAGATGCTGTCCTCTCGTCGATTTCGAAAGTTTCTGGTGATGTAGCCAAAGTTTCTGGTGATGTAGCCAAAGTTTCTGGTGACATCGCATCATTAGAGAACAAAGTTTCCGGTGATATCGCATCATTAGAGAACAAAGTTTCTGGCGATATTTCGAAAGTTTCCGGCGACATCGCTTCTTTAGAAAGCAAAGTTTCTAACGAGATTTCTTCCCTGGAAAGCAAAGTTTCTGCTAACATCTCTTCAGAAATCTCTAAAGTCACTTCTGAGATGTCTGCCCTGGACGATAGAATATCTTCGTTAAAAAACCAAGTTGCTGCCGATAAGTTGGCCTTCAAAGAAAAGATTAAAGAGATGGAAAGGAAGATGGAAGAAACAGGGACAGCAGAGAGAGGTAACAATCCGATTACAGTGGAGATAAAAGAAGACGAGACGAAATTTAAGTTGGAGACACGGCCGAAATTTGAAGGAAGTGGAGGTTCTATTCATGTTAAAGTCCCAACTTTCGACGGAAAATCATCATGGAACAACTACATGAAACAGTTCGAATCAGCCGCAAGAGCAAATGGATGGTCTGAAAAAGAAAAGGCTGTAAACCTGACTATCGCTCTTCGAGGAGATGCCTTAGATGTGCTTCAGACCATAGCCGTAGAGGAGACCGATGATTTCGAACAACTGAAGAAGAGGTTAAATATGCGATATGGCCACGAACATTTGGAGCATGTATATCAGTCACAGCTTAAAAATCGTAGACAGAAGAAAGATGAGGCTCTTCAAGAATATGAGGTAGATATTGCCAGATTAGTACGATATGCTTATCCAACAGCTCCCGAAGACATGATGGAAAAATTGGCCGTTCAAACGTTTATTGATGGTCTTCGTGATCATGAAATGCAGAGAACACTGCGATTAGCTCGTCACAAGACGCTGGTTGATGTCCTATCCGCCGCCCTCGAATACGAGTCAGCTACGCAGGCCTCTGGCGGGTACAGTAAAGTTAGGACTGTAAAAGAGGAAGGAGATGAAGATAAACTTGACCAGCTCGTTAATATGATAAAAAGCATGACATACAAGAAAACGAAGACCATCAGATGCTGGAATTGTGGCGAAATAGGACACGTACGAAGCTCCTGTAAGCACCCTAGGTACGACGCAAATCAAGAAACTCACCATCAGGAAAACTAGAACGGGTCAGCCTTAGGGGGGCAGCTTCGACCCAAAACTTTTCCAAAGACCCTCTTATACTAATAGCTTCTTTGAAATGTCGTGAAGATAGTGTATATGTAGATGGAGAAATAAATGGTAAAAGACATACGTTGTTGGTGGATACCGGAGCGACCAGAACCATTATACGCCCAACAGTTATAAACAGCCGTAAGAAACTATTACCAACGAGGTTGCGACTTCGGACCGCTACAGGTGAAAATGCCAACATTCATGGAGAAATCCAGGTACAAGTGGGAGTTGGAGCAGAAAAGTTCGTCCATACTGTTATAGTTGCTGACATCGAAGAGGATGTTATATTAGGAATGGACGTAATGAATATGCATGGATTCCAATTGGATTTTAAGAATAAGGTAATCAAAGTTGGCAACGAGGAGGTATTTCTTCATCCACATAATGACAACACCGTGCAAGCAGTCATTACAGAAGATACAGTCGTACCTGCGAGAAGCGAAACGATCATAGTAGCGCGACTACAGGGAATTGTAGACGAAGGGACACCTGTTATGATGGAGCCTTGGAACCATGACGATGAGGTTGGCCGTGGAATCATAATTGGAAAGGAATTGGTGACTTCGGCTAAAGAAATTCCTGTGAGACTTATCAATGTCAACGACTACCCAGTGACCATCAAGAAAGAGACAAAGGTAGGAACTTGTGTACCTGTGACATCCATAATCCGTCAGGCGACAACATCTGATAATTCCAACGACAAATTCGACCAAATGGTTGCAGTTGCTGGACAGTCTCTAAATCAGATGGAGAAAAGTAAATTAAGGGAATTTCTTCGGCAGTATCGTGATATTTTCGTACCGAAAGGAGGAAAGACGGGAAGAACTACCGTTGTTAAGCATAAAATTGATACTGGTAATGCTAAGCCAATTCGTCAAACAGCTCGACGATTACCACAAGCGAAAAGAGAGGAAGCTGAAACGATTGTTCAGGAAATGAAGAAAGACGGAGTGATAGAACCTTCTACGAGTCCATGGGTCTCTCCGCTGGTCCTGGTTAAGAAGAAAGACGGAACGACGAGGTTCTGTGTGGACTACCGTTTGCTGAACAACGTTACGAAGAAAGATAGTTATCCTCTGCCTCGGATCGATGACACATTGGACACATTGGCTGGAAGTAAATTGTTTTCTACTTTAGATTTGAAGTCTGGACACTGGCAGGTAGAAATGGACCCAGTAGATAAAGAAAAGACAGCCTTCACCACAAGATCTGGATTGTGGCAATTCAACGTTATGCCATTTGGACTCTGTAATGCTCCTGCGACATTTGAGAGGCTTATGGAAAATGTGTTGAGAGGGTTATCTTGGAAAACATGCCTGGTTTATTTAGATGACATAATCGTCTTGGGGGAGACATTCGAAGATCATTTGAGGAATTTAGAAAACGTTTTTAATCGACTTAAAGCTGCCCAATTGATGCTAAACCCCAAGAAGTGCCAGCTATTTCAAGGTAAAGTCAATTATCTGGGTCATATAGTCAGTAAAGAAGGAGTGGCCGTGGATAAGGGAAAAATCGATTCCATTAAGGAATGGCCAAAACCAACTGACAAACATCAAGTGAGAAGTTTTCTTGGACTATGTACTTACTACCGGAGGTTTATTAAGAAGTTTGCATATATCGCTAAGCCATTAACGCGACTTACAGAGGAAGCAAGAGAATAGTTGAGACCTTAAAAAAACATCTAATAACAGCACCAATTTTAGGGTATCCACTGCCAGAAGGAGAGTTCATCTTAGATACGGATGCAAGTAATGTGGGAATTGGAGGAGTGCTGTCTCAGATTCAAGGAGGACAGGAACGAGTCCTCGGATATTTTAGTAAAGTTCTTTCAAAACCTGAGCGGAATTATTGCGTCACGGGAAGAGAACTTCTAGCAGTAGTTAAATCAGTAGAGCACTTCTATCAATACCTCTATGGCAGAAAGTTTCTAATCCGAACCGACCATGCCGCCCTTAAGTGGTTGATGCAGTTTAAGAATCCAGAGGGTCAGATAGCCAGGTGGATCGAACGACTCCAAGAATACGATTTTAAGATTGAGCACCGGGCCGGAGTTAGCCACAGAAACGCTGATTCTCTTTCCAGAAGGCCATGCCCAGCAGAGTGTTCCCACTGCAACAAAACGGAATCCAAGGAAGCAGCAGTGCTAAGAACGACGATTGTCAACGACGACTGGACGCCTACTAAGATAAGGGCAGAACAAGAGAGAGATCCAGTTATACAGAAAATCCGAAAATGGAAAGAGGAAAACCGTCGACCACCTTGGCAGGAAATATCAAACCTATGCTCAGTAGTTAAGACGTATTGGGCCCAGTGGGACTCATTTATCATCGAAGATGGCTTGCTCAAACGAGTCCTGGAAAATGATGACGGTTCAGAGAAGAGAAGACAGTTGGTGATCCCAAAGAGCAGAATAGCCGAAGTACTTCGTCAGTTACACGACAGTCCATCGGGAGGGCATTTTGGTGTAAGGAAAACCCTTCAGCGAATTCGGGAACGGTTTTATTGGATGAACAGTTCCGACGATGTAAAAGACTGGTGTAAGAAATGTACTATTTGTGCCACGAGTAACGGGCCTTACCGAAAAAGGAGAGCTCCTATGAGACAATATAATGTTGGAAGCCCGTTTGAAAGAATAGCTTTGGACATCGCTGGGCCATTTCTAGAAAGTGAAAATGGAGGCAAATACATGCTGGTAGTAATGGATTACTTCACTAAGTGGGTCGAGATTTACGCACTTCCCGACCAGAAGGCCGCCACCGTTGCAGATAAGTTGATCCAAGAATATATCAGCCGATTTGGAGTGCCTTTGGAGATACATAGTGACCAAGGCAGGAACTTCGAAAGCGATCTATTCCAAGGAATATGTGATAGACTAGGCATGAAGAAAACAAGAACTACCGCGTATCATCCGCAATCGGATGGTATGGTAGAACGAATGAATAGGACAGTTGGCAAGTATTTGACAAAGATGGTGTCCGATCATCAGCGAGACTGGGACCAATACCTTCCGTTCTTCACAATGGCCTACAGATCTGCTGTTAACGAATCAATAGGCCAGACACCAGCCAAAGTCCTATTCGGACGCGAAATGCGGCTACCTTGTGATCTCGAGTTTGGATGTAAACCTGGAGAAGATGTAGCAGGTGAAGATTATGTGAACGAATTACGAAGAAGAATGGACGATATACATGAGTTGGTCCGTTCCCACCTTCAGATCGCTAGCGACAGAATGAAGAAACGGTACGATACACAAGCCGAAAAGGGTTGCTTTAAGAAGAACGACAAAGTATGGCTGTATAATCCCAAGAAGCAAAAAGGTTGTTCTCCCAAATTGCAGCAGTTTTGGGAAGGTCCATACCTCATTATGGAGAAGATCAACGATGTCATCTACCGAATAAGCAAGATTCCGAGGGGAAAGCCGATGATAGTACACCATAACCGGTTTGCGTCTTTCGAAGGTGACCACAACGTAGATGAAGAAGTGGAAGTAAACCAAGTCCACGATGTGTCTGACCTCACGTTTGAGGAATTCATGGGTGCCTATGGAGGTACCGGTAAAGCGAGACATGGTGTTACTACGGAAGAAAAGCAAGATCTACTCGCGCTCCCCGATGACTACTCGCTGGTCCTTACCATCCCGGCCAGTATCAAAGACGCACCAGGGTTGGCATCCGTCTTTCGAAGGAAGTTTGGTCGAGTTGCAGAACTTCAATGCCAAGTGCCAGCTCCCGGTAAAACCTTGAAACTCCAAGATGCATCACGTTACCTTTTCTACCTGGTAACAAAAGACACTGCCCGTGACCAACCTACCTACCGAGATGTATGGGAAGCCTTACTTCAATTGAGAGAGCACGTACTGGAGTCCGACGTGCAAAAGTTAGCCATGCCAAAGTTGGAGTGCCGCCAATTAGATTGGAGGGTTATCCGAAATATGGTGGAAGAGATCTTTAAAGACACCGAAGTCCAGGTGTTAGTCTGTTGCAATCCGCATAGTTACTGGTGCGGAGAGAAAACCGTCCCTTGTCATTTTTATACAACTGGAAATTGTAAAAGAGGGTCCAGTTGCCGATACCAGCATACCGTTCCGGTTCCAGTCCCGACAAGGTTCCAGGAGGAACAATCTTTTAAGAGGGGGGCAATGTTACGATAAATTCTGACCCAAAACCGTAAATATATTTACTACTAATATTTTCATTCATTCACGTATTTTTTAGGTAATGCCTACCTGACACACGATGGGTCCCCCTTTGTAATAAAAACAACAATTCGAACCTTCTGGAGACAAGCCGATTTAACCATACCGGTTCTGAGAACAATTCGCCGCTCTGTCTAGAAGGCCGTAGACGTTTCTCGTCTAACAGTAGTGAATATATAACAGGACTTTTTGGAGAATAGAAAACAGTTAATTCTGAAGACGCGCTCGCGATAAAATGTTACGTTCGCTTTTTAATAAATTATGTATATTTAGTGATAAATAAATTAATATCAGTTATTGTGCTTTTTAATGAATTAAGATAAGAACAAGACATTATAAATTAAATAGACATTGAAATAAAATCATCACAGCTATTCCACCGTTATCGAGTACGTAATATTTTTTATTTAGACTCGTTTTCTTTTCTCCTCTTAAACGAATTAGACACTTTACATGAAAGTCAAATGTATCACAAATATAAAAAGCTGACTTTAATTGTGGTAAACGCGTTGACACAATATCATCTGATGAGCAGGTAGGTGACAATGTAAGATAATGTTGATTAAACTTGTTTAAAGGCATATTTTTTTTTAAATAATGTTAGCAGTTACTTGACGTAACCTGTTTATATACTAAAGCAGGAGGGATATGTACTATATATGTAGAAAAACTCGGATTCACGTTAGTTGTTCAATATGTATACAGAAACGATTTCTATAACAGACATTGATACTGGTGTTAAGAGTTCAAAACAGATATTTCTAAATCTTGAATGGGATGCTCAACATGAACTAGTATATGGAAGAGGATATTTTGATGACAACTATTGTATACACCTGTCAGCGAAATATAAAAAAGGGTATGAGACTTGCGATTTGTTTTTAGAAAAGCAAATTTGTCTACATGGGTTTGTATCCTTGTTAAGAAAAGTGGAACTGGATACTTATTTAGATCGCTTAAAAGATTATCTTCCGTCTGTGCTATATGAAACTGATGTTGATAATGCTGATAAAGAGTCATCAAAATAATTGTATTTTACAAAAATAAAAAAATTCAAAATATATATTGTTTTTTATTTACGTTTTTACTAACGGACAAGATAGTGTCAATTCAATATAAATTTCATTATATGACTTAAACTGAACAAGTGGAAATGATAACACATCATTTTTTGTAAAAACATTATCAACCAAATCTTCTAAGATGGTTGATGAACTATTATACTTCATTTTAAGCGGTTCTGGGAAACATTTAACATTTTTTACTTTTCCAGTTACAGGCATAGTATATAGAATGTTTTTGCCATCCAATACAAAGTAATCTTTGCTAACATTTAAGTCTTTACGTCCACGAATAGTAATTATACACACAATGTAAAATGTAAATGTAAAATTGAGATTGTAGTGGCTCTGAGACAATTTCATCGACATTACAGGTTTGAGATGTTAGGTAGTGTTGGTTGAATCTGTTAAGAGGCATTTTTGCACTGAATGATATTTAACAAAAGTTGCAATATTTATGCACTTTATGCGATAACTCCACTTTCCCGCAATTCCTCAATTATTGAAATAATTTCATTGTTGTGTCCGTTATTACCCGCTGCTTGAGAAGCTACTAGCAATCGTAGTCTATCAATCAACTCATTAAAATCATCAAAATATTTGTATTCAATAGGATTTTTATTATAGGACATTAACGTCATTTTTCCACCATTTTTGGAAGATTTCAACGTTAATTTTCCACCACGTTTGGAAGACATTCCCCGCGTAAGCACACCTGATGGTATTGAACCAGATCTAGGACGTATGGGTTCAATTAAGTTTGGTTTTACTATGTAGAGCCACTTGTCTTTTATATCGTTTGGAAATGTACGAATAGGTAAAGCCCTATTATTATTCCTACGATAAGCATTAGTCCGTTCTATAATATCAACATAGTAGCTTATGTCTTGCTCAGTATACGTAACAGGTTTTTTTAAAAATAACAACTCATAAATTCTGAGAGTACCAGGGTAACTCACTCCTTTTATTCCAATAGTAGACCCATCAAAGTAAATCTCTGAATCTCCAATGAAAAACTTTTTTTCTTTAGGATCGTAGAATATACCCAAAATATGATCATATTTACCTGTCACATCATGTTGCGTTCTGCACATACGATGACCTCAATATAACAATTGGGGTCATCCTGAAGGGGGAGAGAAGATATTCTGTTCAATCTAGAACTCGCTGGTTTCCCCCTTTCGGATTGGGTATGTATATTAAAATAAACGAAATGAAAGCAAGTGGACTGTATAAAACTCTATTTCAAAAAGAGGTGAAATTAAACATAAATATACATAACCCAATATACGATTATAAATAAAGAAGAATATGTTACTTAAAAGAAGAAGAATATATGTAGTACAAACTTAAATATTAATCAATACGTAACGACACACAAAAAGAGAACCATAAACAAACCATAGATAGAAATAATATTATACAAAAAAGAAATAAAAATATGAATATATGTCATATAAAAAAATTGATATTAAACGTGAAAGAGTGAAAAATATACGCACATATTATAATATACTTAATTCGTAATAAAATGAATAAACCTCGTTATTACAGTTACACAAAATGCAATCAAAAATATCATATATGAATTATATCAAACTCAACTCAAATTATATATTCAAATACAAATATTTAAACTCAATTCAAATTATAATCGGGAATGACATATTACAAAAAATAAGAATAGAGTAAATACTACACAAAACAAAAGCAAAATGTCCAATTGACAACGTTTAATGTTCTGAATAAAGTTCAAAAGTTCAAAATCGCTACACAATATGTAATAATTGGGCACCAAATAAACGTACTTAGCCCATGCAGCAACAAAATTATGGTATTGTTCCTTACCCAATGAGAAGATGGCACTCCGGCCACCGCAAAAAATATGTCTTCACCGACGAATAACAGGAACCACAAAATTCCTAATGTAACTTTTCTGCATCAAAACGACTTCCTCGGTCAAAGGACCGATGCTAAGTGGTAAGGTACTCTTCTTAACCCAAATGCACACACATGTGTGTGGTTTGAGAGATAAAACTCGACTCTGATTGTGTAGATGCATCGCTTATCTCGAATACACATCTGTGTCATTTTGCAGATTGCCCGTCTCGTAGCATGTAGTTTTTAACCCAGATGCACCCTTGTACATGAAATCTTGATATACGGGGAGAATCAAAACTACCAGAAAAGTCTTAATATTTAATAAATGTTTATTAACAGTTGCGAAACTGCAACATTCTCCCCGCGTTGGCATACGTGCCAATAAAACATAACTGTACTTTGTACTCCCGACGCACTGTACAAATTCCGAAACCGTAAACACTTCTTCGGTTACGAAACGAACGCCACACTTACAAGAATACGAAAAGCTCTACAATCACAAAAGAGCACAAAGAACGATAAACTTACAAACGATAATAGGTTACAAATACATAACTACATACTAAATATACATCACTACAATTATACAATTATCAGTACTATACATAAAACAATTTCCTCTCTAATAGGAAGTGCATTCCTCTATTATCCTAGGATACAATACATGAACTTGAAGCCATCGAGATGTACAAGCGAGATGATACAAGCGAATCCTCAGGATATCATGGACGGACCAGTTAACCAACGGGACCGTATGAAAAAGAACGAGGAAAGAAAGAAAAGTGATGTATATGATTAGAAGGCAATAATCAGAAAGTCTCGGACACATGATGAGAGACGGCACTCAATACAAATAACCTTCTAATAGTTCTCGAAAAGCAAGGAAATGGGAGAAGACAAATATCCTGGTTAACAAACCTAAGGAAATGGTTCTCCGCAACAACAACTAAGTTAACGACAAACAAACAGAATAATTGTAGCCCGAATGGCCACTACAATATTCGAAACGAATAAGCAGCAAAGGCAAAAGCAATGTCGTATGAATTGTAACACTATCCCTAGATATTAGCAATCTACCTGGACAGACATAATCATGACGAAAATGTAAAATGAAGAAACTCTATTCTTCCATAAGCTTTATCCATAAAAGATAATTATGATAATTTGAAAAGCAATTAGCAAATTATATCTCAGGTTGAGTAGAGTGGAGTAGTAGACTTAGTCAATTAGAATAAATCAAAATTGCGATAAAGAAATAAAGAGAATAGATAAAATACGAACATTTATGCTATTCAATAAACAATGCTTTCTATACATAATAAGGCAATTTTGAAACGAACGAAAAACAAAAGTGGTGCGACTTCTAAGAATTCTTTGTACTTTAAAGAATTCGTACAATGTCAAAAGAAAATGTCTTAACTCTCCAAACGTTGAAACCGTTATTTTATTATAACGTGGCGCAAATACACAAACAAATAAAGCTACGCAAGCTTTAAGCAAAAAGTATATCCCATAATCTATGGCAATAAACAGAAATCTCAAACTGGTAACACAATGATAGATGGGACTCTCGACATTATAAAATGTGCAACAACTAAGTCCGAAATGATGTCTACAATTGGACGTACCTTGAGGCCTTACTTGTCCCAACCATACGTGTGTTTCGAACATCTTTAAAACAACTAGATTGTTCGAAGAAAGAAGAAAATGATGCTTTTGAGCATAAGGAATGGTAGCATTCCTCAACATACCGCTAACTTTTGTACGGTGAATAATTTTCTCTGGAAATAAATTCGGAATATCAAACTGATTATCCGGATTGGCAATACCGGATGGCAACGATTCCAATATACGAGGAAACGAGAGACTTTTTAAGTCTTGAACAATAAGCAATTCGGCTTGCTTTTTACGAACGTTTCTAATATAACAAAACACAAATGCCTTTACTCGGCGTAAACGAGAAAGATAGGAGTACATTTTAAATATATGTACCCCGAATGCTAAATCTAGAGATGGGTGTAATGCCACTCTAGGAACTTTTGACCCAATTAGGGTCGCAATATCTAAGTTATTAGATTCTTTAAAATTGTCTCTGTCACGAGACGATAAGAATTTTGGCTCACAATGCCAAGATTTCGATCGAGCAAGTGTATCGGGGTTAGCTCCCCGCGAAGCTGTATCGGCAGCGTCATCATCAGACACCCCATCATGTAAGTCGTGCAAAGAAAAATCCTTGGGTAAGGATTGAATATTAGAATGGACCTGAGGTCCAGAGAGATGTAAATCATTAAAGGATAGCCCCGTAGAAGAACTCGCGTTTGTATGAGCGTCACGAGTCTTATAGGACTCACTATCATTTACCACTGCAACAGGTGGAAGGGAATATGCAATACTGCTAAGGCCCGTAGGTAACGCCTTAGGGACAGTATCTACATGAGCTAAAGTCGAGGATAGCTGACCTGACGAACTAGGCGCCATCACACGAGGTATTTGAGACGTGGATGTCTCGAAAGAAGGTTGAGGTTGTGAAAAAGATGAGTCTTTTAACATATAATTTTGAGAAGATTTAACTACATTGAGTATATGGCATAAATCTGAAATAAGTGTGGGAGGTCTTTCCCCCACATGTAACCTAGAAGAACAATGGGATGCACTACCTACTTTATAATCCGTAAAGGATGAGAGGACGGGCTCCCATATTATAAGTCCCATTGCCTTACAAAACAAATCATCTACAACGTTTCGATCCTCGCTATCTTCAGCGGAATCTACCAATAAGTTCTCGATTGCATCCTGTGCGCATTCATATTTATTATACTCAACCTGTAAATACTCACGACGAACTTTCAAAAGATAATCAATATCAACCAATGAAACATTTTCTACAATCCAATTACAGTGACGAATAATTGCATTCTTTGCAGACCGTCTCTTGAATTTGAGGGTTTCCATTGTTTAGACAAAAATGGGCAGCTTATATTTAAAACTCACAAGACAAACAAGAAAAAGATTGTGAATGAGTAAGAGTAATTGTAAATCCCTGGATTTTTTACAGAAACAAACCAAAGAGATACTTGTATTAGTCGAAACAGGTATCTACAATTAGACAACTACAAACAAAATAAAAAAGAACAGTCTCCACAGACCAGGTATCTTATCAAGGAAAAGATATATCCCAACATAAAACGATTACAATCTGTTACTAATGTCCCTACAATCAGGAAAAATTAAACAAAAAAAATGGTTGTAATAACCGAAAATACTTTTTCCACCCTCACAAACACTAACGAATACAAAAGAAGAAATGTCTCTACAGACTGGGTATCTTTTTTCATAAAATTAATACCCCAATGTAAATGGTTATACTAACCGTAATAAGGTATCTAGCATAAGAAAACCCTAAACAAGTAAAAGTAAGAATGTCTTTCGGCAGACTGAGTATATGCTTAGACAAAAGAAATACTCCACTAAAAGCACTATGAAAAAATCAGCAAGAAATGGGTATACAAACCCGAAAAAGGTCTCTGTCATAAGAGCACCTTTAAATAAAGTATATAAAAAAGAAATAGTCTTTCGACAGACTAGTTATCTTTCAGTATAAAAGAAGTCTCAATGTAAGATGGTTATAAAAACCTTAAAAAGGTCTCTGTAAAAAGAGCACCTTGAAAATTAATTAATGTAAAGTACAAAATCGTCTTTTTGCAGACAACTGGATATCTTTTAGTATAAAAGATATACCGTAATGTAAAATGGGTATAACAACCGCAAAAAAGGCCTCTGTCAGAAGAGAACCTCGAAAAAGCAATGTAAAAAAAAAGAAATAGTCTTTCGGCAGACTAGGTATCTTTTAGTAGAAAAGAATTATATATACAATAAATGGTTATAACAACCACGAAAAGAAGGTGTCTGTCAGAAGAGCACCTGGAACAAAGAATGTAAAGAAGAAATAGTCTTTCGGCAGACGAGTAGGTATCTTTTTACATAAAACAAATACCTGACTATATAGTTATGATAACCGCAAAAAGGTATACAGTAAATAAACCTTGTACAACGTAAAAAGTAAAATGTCTTTCGGCAGACTGGGTAACTTTTCAGATAAAAGAAAACCCGACTATACTATGGTTGTGATAACCGCAATAAGGTCTCTAGCATAAGAGAACCTCGGCAACGAAATAGTCTTTCGGCAGACTAGGTATCGTCTTTCGGCAGACGACTGGGTATATTTTCCAGCTAAAAGAAATACCCGACTATACTATGGTTGTGATAACCGCAATAAGGTCTCTAGCATAAGAGAACCTCGACAAAGAAATAGTCTTTCAGCAGACTAGGTATCGTCTTTCGGCAGACGACTGGGTAACTTTTTAGATAAAAGAAATACCCCAACAAATAGTTATCACAACCAACTAGGCTCCTACCATAAGGAACCCGTGAGCAAGTCAAATAAAGTGGTTATCATAATTGATAAGGTCCCTACCATAAGAAAACCGTAAACAACGACATATTAAATGGTTATCATAACCGACAAGGCTCCTACCATAAGGAAACCGCAACTACACATGAAAAAGAACATGGAAAAAAGGTATCTACTATCAGAGAACCCTAAACAAACAAAAAAACAGAAAAAGAAGAAGAAGATCCGGCTCGAAGGACCATTATGTTGCGTTCTGCACATACGATGACCTCAATATAACAATTGGGGTCATCCTGAAGGGGGAGAGAAGATATTCTGTTCAATCTAGAACTCGCTGGTTTCCCCCTTTCGGATTGGGTATGTATATTAAAATAAAAGAAATGAAAGCAAGTGGACTGTATAAAACTCTATTTTAAAAAGAGGTGAAATTAAACATAAATATACATAACCCAATATACGATTATAAATAAAGAAGAATATGTTACTTAAAAGAAGAAGAATATATGTAGTACAAACTTAAATATTAATCAATACGTAACGACACACAAAAAGAGAACCATAAACAAACCATAGATAGAAATAATATTATACAAAAAAGAAATAAAAATATGAATATATGTCATATAAAAAAATTGATATTAAACGTGAAAGAGTGAAAAATATACGCACATATTATAATATACTTAATTCGTAATAAAATGAATAAACCTCGTTAATACAGTTACACAAAATGCAATCAAAAATATCATATATGAATTATATCAAACTCAACTCAAATTATATATTCAAATACAAATATTTAAACTCAATTCAAATTATAATCGGGGATGACATATTACAAAAAATAAGAATAGAGTAAATACTACACAAAACAAAAGCAAAATGTCCAATTGACAACGTTTAATGTTCTGAATAAAGTTCAAAAGTTCAAAATCGCGACACAATATGTAATAATTGGGCACCAAATAAACGTACTTAGCCCATGCAGCAACAAAATTATGGTATTGTTCCTTACCCAATGAGAAGATGGCACTCCGGTCACCGCAAAAAATATGTCTTCACCGACGAATAACAGGAACCACAAAATTCCTAATGTAACTTTTCTGCATCAAAACGACTTCCTCGGTCAAAGGACCGATGCTAAGTGGTAAGGTACTCTTCTTAACCCAAACGCACACACATGTGTGTGGTTTGAGAGATAAAACTCGACTCTGATTGTGTAGATGCATCGCTTATCTCGAATACACATCTGTGTCATTTTGCAGATTGCCCGTCTCGTAGCATGTAGTTTTTAACCCAGATGCACCCTTGTACATGAAATCTTGATATACGGGGAGAATCAAAACTACCAGAAAAGTCTTAATATTTAATAAATGTTTATTAACAGTTGCGAAACTGCAACACATCACGCACCATTCCTTCAATAAAATCTCTTGGAAGTGGTGCTGTAAATTGATCAAAATAATCATGCGATACTTCAGGATCGGTTCGATAAAATTGTGAAATAGTATATCATCTATAAATTCATTCAATTGTGTTCTGGATGCATAAGGTGTTTCAATCAAATTAGTGGGTTCTGTAGGGCGAGTGCTGGATCCTAATTGTGTGCTGCTTAGTTGAGGTGGTGGTGTCAAAAATGCTATTTTTCTAAAGGTGGATGGATCTCTCTTAATAGGACTTAAGTTTTTACTTCCAAGAAGTTCTTTTTCTGATTGTGGTGTAATAATTTCTTGTTTAACAGATGGTTGTTTTGTTTCCAATGCGGTAAGCAATTCTTTAATCGGTTTAGTAATGGGTGTATAGTTTTTTTCCAACTGTATTTGTGAATCAGTTATACCACTTTTTAAACGTTTATATTTTTGCTTCAAAGCTTGCCTACCTTTAATTAGTTGTTTAGCAAGCTGAGGATCCATTATAACTGAGAAAATATAAGTAAATTATAAAGCTTATATACTAATATACGCATCAAAGCCTTTTCTATATCGACCAGATGATAATTGACAATCTTTGTCAATGGTTAGAAAACCAAATTTATCTTTCCAACAGTGAGAACACATATTTTTAAAATCTTGAAAGGACATATCAATATTCAGATGATCATCATATATATGTTTTAAATTTGTCATATCTTGTTTAAAAATTATTAGAAAATTTGCATTATCTCTAATGAGTTGTTTGCTGAATAGGTTTGACATAAATAAAAAGCATCTGTGGATCTATGACGACCAAAGCAGTAGTAACTTTGAATAATTTTTTGATTGCATGAACCTACATCATCAAATATAATAACAGAATTATTTTTTATATCTTCCGGAGCAATGATGTCGTCTACATTACCATATTCCTCATAACCTATTTCTTTAATCGGACTAATTAAAGTTCGCAAATATGCATATTTTGGTTGATGTAAACTTTTAGAATACACATAGATATTTTCAAATCTTAAACCATTAGGATGATCAATTAAAGATAACATAGCATTGGTTTTTCCTGAACCACTAGCCCCAACAATAATACCTCTTTTAGAATCCCCTCCAAACAAACAACCATGTTTTCCCGTTTTAAATGCATCGTTATTATCATGATTTTCAATAGGTAAACGATTCTTTTGTTGAACGATCTTCATAACGTTCAAGTGATAACTGATAGTATAAATAGGTTGTAATATATATATATATATATATATATATATATATATATATATATATATATATATATATATATATATATATATATCTACGGCATAAAGTGGACTCCGCCCATGTTAAAATTCAGGTTCAATTGAGCTCCGTGGTCAAGTGGATACCGATATACGGAGCTCACTTGACCATTCCATAATATTGGTTCTGTCGATTCATCAACATGTAGAGTTTAACAATTTATAAAAATTTTTTGGAGCCCGTAAATACCCCTGTATCATAAATGTATATCGCTTAGTTCACGTGTATATATTATAGGGGTCGTACAGATCTTCTTCAATGTATATTTGAACCATACGTTTATCGGTTTAACTAAGCTCTGAGAGTTTGGCAACTGTGTGATTATACCGTATATTTTCAACATATACCCTGAACGGTTCATATGGGCTCCTTATTTTTATCTACTGTTCGTAGACAGTGTAATCTAATACGCATTACACTGAGTAACAGAGGATATCTTATTACCTGGTATAACTACGTACTAAAAGGTAACTGGTTCTTTAAAAACAGGTATATAGATACAAAAGGATTTGGGCTTATTATTTAATGAAATATTCGCTTGCATAGGAAATTTTATTTTTTCTGCATTTTTAAAAATGTTGTTCTTTTATTTAATATAATTTTATTAGTTCAATGCCGAACTCGATGTTTTTTTTTTTTAATTACAGAAATTTCGTAATATATTTAGTTTACGTGAGTATGTCTTTGTACGTTTTATGTAAGCATCCGATTAATAAAAACTAATTTTATTTTATCCAATCTTCTGCGATATCTTGTATAAAGCTTTTTTATTATTTTAGTTCTGGTCTTATTTGTGTACTACATATGATATCTCGATAAAAGGTTATCTCAAAATAAATATGGTTAAGAGCTACAATAGATATTTTTGTGTTAAAATTGGTAGTAGTGTGCACAAAAAGAAAGAATAGTTAATTTGTCTAACAAGGTATATTCGGCAGCAGATGCATATAGTGCGAGCGTCTATGTTTTAAGGGCGGAAGGATGTGCACCTCATTTTTAGCTGACAAGCTTGCGAACAATATTATTTCTGGTCCTCAATTTACCTTTTAGTTTTAAACAATAATCTGTGACTGACCCCGTGCGATACAAACTATTTTCAAGGAATTTATAGGGAGTCTACGTTCAACAATTTCATGACATTATTGGATGTTCAGTTTTGTGAAAGCGTCTATGAAAGGGAAATTGAAGGAGCACACACGAGCTTTTCAGAGGTTTTGGCTGAAAATTGATTTATAGTTTATTTTTATTGTGCAATAATAGGTGTATCGTCTATATAATAGAAGTCCTAGTATCTACCGGTATGGATCGTTCGTTTGTGTAAATGTTATACAGTGTAGGTGCCATTATGCTACCCCAAGCGAGACCGTTCTTCATCTGCTATTCTTACCATTGAGTGATACAAAAAATATTCTCTTGTGTAGGCATACGCAGGCAATATAAGTGAGTTTGTTATCTAAGGGGATACCATATAGTTTTTGAAAAAATATTCTGTAAGTTAAGGTGTCGTAAACGGCATTTAGATTGAAAAATACCACCACTAATACCCGATATTTTTCGTACCCATCTTTGATTTAGTATTTGTGATGTACATCACTTTGAATAGCTGACAAAATAAAAATATTGGCCGATAGTTTTTGTGGTCGTTGGAGTTTTTGCCAGGTTTAAGCAAGGTAACAACTTTGGCTTGTCTCTATACTTTGGGTATCTCCTAATTTGAATGCAGTTGTTCATCATCTGGATAAGCCATTGTAGTGTTTTTGGTCCAGATTTCGTAATAAGCTTTGTGCTCAGATCCTCAATATCGGTATTTGTATTATTTTTCATTAAATATGTAGATGATGGATCCAAGCTCAAAATCGTTAAAAGGTTCTCTCAGCTGACTGGTTTTGTCCTTTCTTACTTTGAGTCATTCTTTGCTTTTTTACCGATAGAAATAGTATATATCTATAATGTGGTTTTCAGCGATCAGCTATATACCAAATACCCTAGGTTAGGCCCTATATGTGTTTCCTGTAGTAGAAATTAGTCAGATTCGTGTTTAGCTCATATGTCTGATAAGTTTAAGTAAAGTTTCTTGATTTTTAGATGTACCCTTAACAGTTATAGACATATGTTATTAGAATAGTTGGTCCTAAAAAGGACCAATTTGACAAAATCATATTAAAGGGGTGACTGAAGAATTAGCCCATTAATTAATTAATCATTACCCGGGGTATGGCCGATTGCGGTGGTCTTATTAGTACTTCAATCTTCCTAAAGGCTCGTTTTTTAAACCCCATAAGTAATGCGTAATCTTTTACTTTTTATTAAAAATTTAAATTTTACATGCCGTGTATTACTTTTTGAAGATATGTCGAATCAGATTTGTATAGTAATAATTTTAGGTTCTAAAGAGCCTCTTTGTGGAAAATAATTAAGTTTGTGATATCTGTCAAAACTCATACATAGAGAATAAAAAAATAAACAGTTAAAATAAGTGTAAACAATCTTAACTACATACATCGGCGCCACTGTTCAGGTGATGGGTTTATCACAGATATCAAAGGTTACATTTTAATTCAATGTTCTATTTACGTATCTTCAATATTAAAAAAGTAGAAAAAGACATGTTTATTCTTTTATTTTTTTTAAACTATTCTATTTTATTTCTAGAGTTCCGTCTTTTTTGAACGACCTGTGTTCTTTTTTCAATTGGGCACTTGTGCAAAGCTATGACAAATACTTTGTCCTTTGCTATTCTACATTAATATGACATTTATTATTTTCTCTAAACACTCTGTCCTCTGCTATTCTACATTAATATGACTGATTTATTTTATCTTTCTTGCAACTATTTTAATCCTTATTATTATCCCAAAATAATAATCCGATCGACTACATTAGATATTCTTTTTATAAATATAATAAGTAAAAATATTGTAAGCTTCATCTTCTTATTGTGCCGTATTCTAATAAAGGTTGGCGATTACTTCTTTAAACGCTTCCCATAAATTATTATAGTTTAAATTTAAGTACTTTATGAAACAAATATTGTACGTTATAAACTGCAGTAATTGAAAAATTATAAAGATCTCTTGTTTACAGAGTTTCCTTTAATTTTATGTGGTTTATTATAATCCTACCGAAGGGCTTCTACTTTCTTAAACTGTTACACGATTACTCTACTCGATATTCGTACATTTATAGACTAAATGTTTAAGTGCCCATGCGTTTTAATAAAAATAATAATATATTAAATGGAAACTAGCCTTTTCCAAGTTTATAATAGATACTTTTTTAAGTTTGAAAATAATTAAAGCAATTTAATGAGTTCCAAAATGTACCTGCTATAAAATTTGAAAATCTACTACTAATACAATTATTGGCAACATCGCGGGAGTTTAGAAGTGTACGCGAAAAGTTATATATGGGTCCCAAAAATGTTTTATCCTATTACGGAGTCCACTTGATCCGACGTGTTGGTCGGAGTCTACATAAAGCGGTACTCAGATAATAATATACACGGCGTATATTTTCCTGAAGTTAGTATAATACCCTTTTAGTATGGAGCTCACATGAACCGCTAGATCTATATATATATATATATATATATATATATATATATATATATATATATATATATATTGAGATGATATTAAATATAGAAGAAACAAAGGTAGTGTTTAAAGAAATAATTTATAAGTTATATACTAGAAAATATTATAAAAAGTATTTATATGAGGACATTCTTAAGAAATTAGCATAATAATAAGTTTAAAAAGTTTTTTATTTTGCAATGTATTTGGTTATTTTAATAAGTTATATACTAGAGAATATTATATATGTTAAAAATGTTTTAGTTGACTGAAGACGACCAATAGTCAGAAATACGTATATACGGTTGCCTTCCATCGATATACCATTTTTGGTTTTCTGTTTTGCGAGACATGCCATTACTTTTTACTTTTATTATTCACTCGCATTATCCTTTTCCATTTGTTTTAAACGTTTCAACGTTTGGCATTCCTTTCCCCAGGTAGCTGTAGCTTCCTCCGTGGTTGGTGTTAGTTGTTGCCCTGGAAACCATCAGGGTCTTCTAACTCTAATGCCACAAATTGGTTGCATTGCTCCTGTAGTGATCCTTTCCCAAGTTAATATGCTCCTTTTCTAACTTGGCTGCACCGTACTGAAGACGACCAATAGTCAGAAATACGTATATACGGTTGCCTTCCATCGATATACCATTTTTGGTTTTCTGTTTTGCGAGACTTGCCATTACTTTTTACTTTTATTATTCACTCGCATTATCCTTTTCCATTTGTTTTAAACGTTTCAACGTTTGGCATTCCTTTCCCCGGGTAGCTGTAGCTTCCTCCATGGTTGGTGTTAGTTGTTGCCCTGGAAACCATCAGGGTCTTCTAACTCTAATGCCACAAATTGGTTGCATTGCTCCTGTAGTGATCCTTTCCCAAGTTAATATGCTCCTTTTCTAATTTGGCTGCACCGTACTGAAGACGACCAATAGTCAGAAATACGTATATACGGTTGCCTTCCATCGATATACCATTTTTGGTTTTCTGTTTTGCGAGACATGCCATTACTTTTTACTTTTATTATTCACTCGCATTATCCTTTTTCATTTATATACATATATATATATATATATATATATATATATATATATATATATATATATATATATATATATATATATATATATATATATAAATGAAATATTTTAGAGATATCACTCCGGGGTTAACAAGGATTCTGAAAAGTGTTGAAAATAGCTTTGGCAATAATAATAACAACATTAAACTTAATGTAGCTTGTAGATCAGCCCTAACAATTAATAATCTTTATTCTAAGATAAAAGATAAGACTCCCATAGATAGGCTTAGTAATATTGTCTACAACATTCCATGCCTCTCTTGCAGCAATTCCTACATCGGCCAAACATCTCAATTATTGAAATCACGTATTACACTACACAAAAGTGATTCTCGAGTTCACCCTGACCGCTGTGCATTAGCCAAACATGTCCATTCCACTGGTCATCTCATGGACTATACTAACACTACAATTCTCCACCGTGAGAACAATAAATCTAAAAGAGAGTTCATTGAAATGTCTTATATTTTCCTTAACGATTTCTTCATTAATGTTAAGAGTGACATTAAGAATCTAAGCGATATATACCACTTCTTACTTAAATCAGATACCAAGAACAATACTATATCACAGATTACTAACTTGACTGATATATCCATTAACAACTAACATACCTTTATAATTAATTTTCATTAACAAAAAATATATAACATTCCCTTGCTTTTCTTAGATACGTCTCAATAAGATTCAATAATACATGAACAATATAATATAATTAAATAAAGAAAATCAAAATAATATTTCCCTTTACTGGGATTTAAATTCATTCGTTTTTTACCAATGAACCTTAACGACATAAAGATTCATACGAACTAATAATGAAGTTGTCAGCGCTTGCGTTCTGGCTTAAACAGAACCTCACTTTTAACTATCTAAAAATCAAAAATTTAGTTATTGCCGACAATTCAAAGAATTACCTCCTTTTAAATGTAGTTGCATTGGGTTTTTCGATTAACCTTGGGTAAGCCTTTACGTGTCAAGTTCGAAGCTACCATACATTTCAATCCTTATAAAAAACTTTTTTTGCACATAGTAACAAAAAAACACCACTATGTTACTAGCAAAGTTTTTTAATATTCTAACTCTACAATTCTAAGTTACGGTAAGATCAATAATGTTTTAATAGATAATATATGGTAGCTAATTATAATTTATTCTCTTTCAGCCCTGAAGAAGCCAAATTAATTCTCTTTGGCGAAAACGTTCGGCGAAACAATTGATACACATTAGAGTGTTTCTTGCAGATTTCCCCAATATTTAAGAGTTTACTATATATATATATATATATATATATATATATATATATATATATATATATATATATATATATATATATATATATATATATATATATATATCTACGGCATAAAGTGGACTTCGCCCATGTTAAAATTCAGGTTTAATTGAGCTCCGTGGTATATACGTGAGTGGATACCGATATACGGAGCTCACTTGACCATTCGATAATATTGTTTCTGTCGATTCATCAACATGTAGAGTTTAATAATTTATAAAAAATTTTTGGAGCCCGTAAATACACCTGTATCCATCGAGCAAAAAGACAAAAGAGGGAATCTAATCGTTATGAAAAGGCGACCAAAAAAGT
This sequence comes from Diabrotica undecimpunctata, assembly GCF_040954645.1. Lineage (NCBI taxonomy): Eukaryota > Metazoa > Arthropoda > Insecta > Coleoptera > Chrysomelidae > Diabrotica > Diabrotica undecimpunctata. The sequence continues at coordinate 88,575,288 of NC_092809.1, read as the reverse complement.
GGCCTCTGATGGCCGACATATCCGGAAATGCGAATGCGCCAAATTTAAATTTTCCGACACTTATTAACAGTAGCTATAAAATAGTTTTCAGAATGTGTCTTAGACGAGAAAATTTTAATTAAATATTAACGATAACAGTCTAAAATGTGAAACAATTGTTAAAAAACTTCAATATAAATAAGATTTCATGTGACAGTTGGGACAAATAATAACATAACCCAACTAAATTTGATTTCTTAAACAAGGAAAGACTCTCTTTCCTTGTTTAATTTGGCCTCTCAAGATGGCACTTCCTGTCTAACAATATTTTTGCCCCCACTACCTTTACATTCCCTCTTTTGTCTTTTTGCTCGATGCCTGTATCATAAATGTATATCGTTTAGTTCACGTGTATATATTATAGGGGTCGTTCAGATCTTCTTAATTGTATATTTAAACCATACGTTTATCGGTTTAAGTAAGCTCTGAGAGTTTGGCAACTGTGCGATTATACCGTATATTTTCAACATATACCCTGAACGGTTTATATGGGCTCCTTATTTTTATCTACTGTTTGTAGACAGTGTAATGTCATACGCATTACACTGTGTAACAGAGGATATCTTATTACCTGGTATAACTACGTACTAAAAGGTAACTGGTTCTTTAAAAAACAGGTACATAAATACAAAAGGATTTGGGCTTATTATTTAATGGAATGTTCGATTGCATATAAAATTTTATTTTTTCTGCATTTTTAAAAATATTGTTTTCTTATTTAATATAATTTTATTAGTTCAATGAAGAATTCGATGTTTTTTTTATTACAGAAATTACGTAATGTATTTTGTTTACGTGAGTATGTCTTTGTACGTTTTATGTAAGCATCCGATTAATAAAAACTACTTTTATTTCATCTACTCTTCTGCGATATCTTATATAATAAGGTATAAAGCTTTTTTATTATTTTAGTTCTGGTCTTATTTGTATACTACATATGATATCTCGATAGAAGGTTATCTCAAAATAAATATGGTTAAGTGCTACAATAGATATTTTTGTATTAAAATGGGTAGTAGTGTACACAAAAAGAAAGAATGGTTAATTTGTCTAACAAGGTATATTCGGCAGCAGAAGCATATAGTGCAAGCGTCTATGTTTTAAAGGCGGAAGGACGTGCGCCTCATTTTTAGCTGACAAGCTTGCGAAGAATATTATTTCTGGTCCTCAATTTACCTTTCAGTTTTAAACAATGATCTGTGACTGACCCCGTGCGATACAAACTATTTTTAAGAAATTTATAGGAAGTCTACAGTTCAACAATTCCATGACATTATTGGATGTTCAGTTTGTGAAAGCGTTTATGTTAGGGAAATTGAGAAGCGCACATGAGTTTTTCAGGGGTTTTGGCTGAAAATTGATTCATAGTTTCTTTTTATTGTGCAATAATAGGTGTATCGTCTATATAATAATAGTCCTATTATCTACCGGTGTGGGTTGATCGTTTGGGTAAATGTTATACAGTGTAGGTGCCTTTGTGCTACCCCAAGCGAGACCGTTCTTCATCTGCTATTCTTACCATTGAGTGATACAAAAAATATTCTCTTGTGTAGACATACGCAAATAATATAAGTGAGTTTGTTATCTAAGGGGATATCATATAGTTCTTGGAGAAATATTCTGTAATTTAAGGTGTCGTAAGCGGTATTTAGATTGAAAAATACCACCCCTGATACCCTATATTTTTCGTACCCGTCTTGGATGTGTTGGGTAAGATTTAGTATTTGTAATGTACATGATCTTCCCTATCTATAGCCACTTTTGTCTTTTAATTTGAGCTTTTCTTCAAATATCGGTGAAATCATATTAACGATCTTGTGCAAAAGTATTTTGAATAGCTGACAAAATAAAGATATTGGCCGATAGTTTTTGTGGTCGTTGGAGTTTTTGCCAGGTTTAAGCAAGGTAACAACTGTGGCTTGTCTCTAGACTTTGGGTGTCTCCATAATTTGAATACAGTTGTTCATCATCCGGATAAGGCATTGTGGTGTTTTTGGTCCAGATTTCATAATAAGCTTTGTGCTCAGATCCTCAATGTCGGTAGTTGTATTATTTTTCATTAAATATGTAGATGGTGGATCCAAGCTCAACATCGTTGAAAGGTTCTCTGAAAGCTGACTGGTTTTGTCCTTTCTTACTTTGAGTTATTCTTTGCTTCTTTTCCGACAGAGATAGCATGTCTATATCTATAATGTGGTTTTCAGCGATCAGCTTTATACCAAATACCCTACGTTAGGCCCTATATGTGTTTCCTGCACTAGAAATAAGTCAGATTCGTGTTTAGCGCATATGTCTGATAAGTTTAAGTTAAGTAAAGTTTCTTGATCTCTAGATATGCCCTTAACAGTTATAAACATATGTTATTAGAATAGTTAGTCCTAAAAAGGACCAATTTGACAAAATCATATTAAAGGGGTGACTGAAGAATTAGCCGATTAATTAATTAATCATTGCCCTGGGTATGCCCGATTGTGGTGATATTGTTAGTACTAAAATTTTCGTAAAGGCTCGTTCTTTAAACCCCATAAGTAATGCCTAATCTTTTACTTTTTATTAAAAATTTAAATTTTACATGCCATGTATTACTTTTGGACGATATTTCGAATCAGATTTGTATACTAATAATTTAAGATATTAAAGAGCCTCTTTGTGGAAAATAAATAAGTTTGTGATATCGTTCGCAACTCATATATAGGTAATAAAAAAATAAACAGTTAAAATAAGTGTAAAAAATTTCAACTTCATACATCGACGCCATTGTTCAGGTGATGGGTTTATCACAGATATCAAAGGTTACATTTTAATTTAAAGTTCTATTTGCGTATTTTCAATATTAAAAGAGTAGGAAAAGACATGTTTATGCTTTTTTTTTTTTAAATCTGTTCTATTTTCTTTCTAGAGTTTCGTCTTTTTTGAACGACCTGTGTTCTTTTTTCAATTGGGCACTTGTCCAAGGCTATGACAAATACTCTGTCCTCTGCTATTCTACATTAATATGACTGATTCATTATTTTCTCTAAACACTCTGTCCTCTGCTATTCTACATTAATATGACTGATTCATTTTCTCTTTTTTGCAGCTATTTTAATGTTTATCCTGTGTATCTTTTTCTTCTTCCTCTTCTTCTTTTTATATAGACATGACTCTGTCTGTTTTTCAACAATATCCTTTTTGTCCTCTCTGTGTCAGGTCTTGTTTCTGCTGCGTATGTCATTATTGGTCTGATAACTGTTTTGTAAATTCTGCCTTTGGTTTCTTTCCCGATATTTTTATTTCTTCATATTGTCTCATTTAGGCAGCCTGCGGCTCTGTTTGCTCTATTCAGTGGATCTTCCACTTTAGTTTCGAGCTTTCCGTAGCTAGATACTGTGATACCTAGATATTTAAACTCCATCACTTTTTCTATTATCTGACCTTCCAGCTCCAATTAACATCTTAGTAAACTTGCTGTTGTAACCATGCATTTTGTCTCTTTTGGGGAAATTAACATGTTAAATTTTCTGGCGGTTATATGAAATTGGTGTAGCATACGTTGTAAATCATCTTCACTTTGAAAGAATAGTATTGCGTCGTCTGCATAGCAGATTATTTTAATTTGTTTTTCTCCCATTTGGTATCCTCTTTTATTTCTTACTTTTTTATTAGTTAATCCATAATCCGGTTGAACAATAGAGGACTCAGAGAATCTCCCTGTCATATCCCATTGCCAGCTTCAATAGGGTCGGTTAGTTCTTCTTCTACTTTTACTTTTATTGTGTTGTTTTGGTATATATTTTCGATTGTTTTGATTATTCAATGGAATTGACATTAATTTGATAGTTTCCATTTTATTAGTACTGATGGTATATAACTAGCATCTGTTAGTGTTGGTACTATATATCAATTTGAACATGTGGAAGTAAGAGCACTCTCTTGTTAGTAATTTCAGTGTAAATTATGACGAAACCAGAAATAACCCATAATATTCTCCCCGTGTGATCTTAGTATTTCCGTTGATTGAATAGTCTAGGGTATCCAATATTTTAATCAACGGTATGTCAGAGTTTTATTAATATTTATATATATTTGCAAAATGAAGAAGAAAGTTCAGTACAGGCAGTTAAACAACTGATCTGTCAATTTAGAAGTAAGAGCAAGTACCAACTTGCTGAAAAGCATACCATACACAAAAGGGATAATAAAATGTACTGCACAAACTATAGCGATATAAGCTATATATCTATTAATTATTAGGATACACAGTATTTTTTCTAATACACCTGGAACGATTGAGTGAATAGGTGAACTATCAAATAGGAGACTATTAGTGTGGAATTAGGAAAACTAATAAATCGTTGATCAATTATTCACTATTAGGCGGTTAATGAGAAATGTTGGGAATACAAAAAAAAAACATTAAACTAGTTATTTATAGATTTTAAACAAACACTGATATAATCATAAGAATAAAACTATGAAATACCATGGCAGAACTAGGCTTACCTAATAAACTAATTAATTTAACAAGGAGTAATCTACAAGTAAAGTAAGACTTCAAGGAAAACTGTCAACTTATTTTCAAATGTACTGCAAAGTGCTTTAAAAAATGTGAACGAATTAGCGTAACAGCTGTTTTGAAAACTAAATATTATGAGACGAATTGGGGATATTATATTACACAAACTAAACCGCTTGCCTACAAAAAATATCAGGAAAATATGATACGGCGGAAAAGATTAATGACTTTACAGCTAATTGCCACATAAGTATCAATGTAACTATACCTCACAAAATGGGTTCAATTACAATGCAATTTTTAAATTTTTCGTGATAAAATGAAGTGATTGATTGTTGTTTTGAAAAGGTAAGTTGTTTTTTTATTTTTTTATTTCTATCATCTGATATTGTAATATCAACAACATTTTTCATAATATATTCTGAAATGAGCTTTCTCTTACTGATAACGAACAAAAGTTTTATTAACTTCTCGTTAATATAATTATGTAGAAATTTAGATTTTTATCTTGTTCTTACTATAGTGCTAAAGCACAAATGTAGTCATAGTCTACCGTATTTTTTTCATAGTGGTCATAGTTTTTAATTGAAGTATAGCTTATATATTTAGGTCAGGTCATGGAGCTGGGGTATCTACATTGTATAAATGATGTGTACCCTATCCTCCATGCTACGTCATGCTGGATGAGCCATACAGTATGTAGTCAACACCCCGAGGTGTGAGCGGGAACACAAATTGTATCAATACTCATACGCTTATGAATCGCACCTGGCGGATCATAAGGGCCTTCACATTTTACTCTGTTTCAACTTGTCTTGAGTAAAATGTCTTTAATCTTTCCTATCAGCCTCTCTTGGCTAACTCTCGTTTTTTCCGACCCCGAATGGAGCCTGGGGGTTTGAACGATGGGCCAGCACCCCTTCTTCTAGAAAAAAGTTATTTGCTAAAAATTTCGATCAAGAGTCTCGGAATAAGGACGGAAACAAAAGACGACGACTGCTACGAAAAAGGACTATGAGATTGACCACATGGAATGTACAAGGTCTAAGAACCAAGGAAACTGAAGTTTTTCAAGAATTAGAACGACAACAAATAGACATATGCGTTCTTACAGAAACAAAAAAGAAAGGAAAGGGAAATGAAATCAAGAACGACTATATTCATTTATACAGTGGAGTTGAAAAATCATTAAGAGCAAAAAGAGGTGTGTCTATAGCCGTGCATACAAAACTCAAAAACAATATCAAGAGTTGGGAAGAGATAGACGAGCAGATCACTATGATGGATCTCCTAGTGACGATTCTGATACAAAAGTTAAGGATGAATTCTATGAAAAATTGCTTGACGTGTTGACCCATGTAAACCGATCCAAAGAAATATGCCTATTAGGAGATTTCAATGCTCGGGTAGGCAAAAAATTACAAGACAATGTGGTAGGAAGATATGGTGAAGACAAAATAAACAACAACGGAGAGCAGCTCATTGATCTTTGTGAAACATTACAGCTTAAAATAATGAATGGATTTTATCAGCACAAAGATATACATAAATTTACCTGGGAACAACCAAAGAACAAGATAAAATCTATAATCGACTATCTCATTCATCCAGAAAACAAAAGGCTCCAAACAAATGACGTAAGGGTGTATCGTGGTGCCGAATGCGGATCTGACCACTATATGGTGGTCGCAAAAATAACCATACACTACAGGAAAGTAAACAAGAACAAAATTGAACAGGAGAAGGTAGCAACTTCCACAAAGATAAGATATAATATTGATAGCCTCAAACAAGAATCAGTACAATTCCTCTACAAACTTAGACTAGCCTCAAAACTAACTCACTTAACTCGAAGAGAAACAGACTTTTATATCAAGATATAAAAAATTGCATTCATCAGGCGGCCAAAGAGGCATTGGGGTATGAAGAAGCTGACAAAAGAAAAAATCCTGAGTTGTGGAACGAAGAAGTAGGAAAATTAATTAAAGACAAAAAAAAAGCTTATCAAACATGGCTATCCACGAAAGACTCAGAAGACCGTAGAATTTACAGCAGACTCAACAGGGAAGCAAAGAAGGAAGTCACTAAAAGAAAAAACGAAATGTGGGAAGAGAAATGCGAAGAGATGGACCGTTGCTTAGGAGGAACCAAAGTGACACAAGCTTGGAAATTCATAAAAAGTATTAGAAAAGAAAGAAAAGATGAGGGAAATATAAACCTGATTCAAAATAAAAAGTGGGAAAAATATTACGAAACGCTATTAACAGAAAGTAGGCACGAATTTATGGAAAGACCTGTATAGTGAGCACGCAAAATAGAATTCTATTTTAGTGACGTCACGTAAAAGTTTCGTTGTGGAAACCATTTTTGAAGCACGCCAAATAGAATACGATAGTAGAAACCGTCATTCGGTAAACATCGTGAACATACTATTCATCTTGAAAATATTGTACGAAATGTTGGTGTTCTATCTAAGATTATTAAAATAAATTGACGTGACAGGAAAAAGAAAAAACTGAAAATATTTTTATTTTGTAAACTGTAAAATTGTGTTAAAGTTTTGAACATGGCAAAAAGGGATAATCATGAAATTTCATATGAGCAAAAATTATTTTTAGAAATACATACAATGTCCAATCACTTTATTTCATAATTATTAAACAGGACAAATAATCACAAAAAATAATATGTATACATTTATTTACAATACAAAACAGAAACCAACACAAGAAATCCTTAAGTAACTACAAATAAAAATAAAAAATGTTAATTCCGACTTTCCAACCAGAAATCAGTAAGAACGAGATAACTGTAGAAATGCTAAAAAATGGTGGGAAAAAATTAATGGACTGAAGATGAATTACAGTAAAACAAGAACCATGACCAATCAACAAGAAGAACTAATAATTACAGTGGCGCAAACAAGAATAGAACAAGCAAAAGAGTATATATATGTAGGACAAATTATTAAATTAAATAAAGAAAAGACAGAAAGATCCATGGAAAGACAAATGCTGAACATTAAACTATCAGACAGAAAAAGAAACCCAAGTAGCAAAGCTTAAATGAAAGTTTGCCGGACACACCCTAAGGCAGAAAGATGGACTAAGACAATTATAGATACATTGGAGACTGTGGAATCACAAAACGAATCAAAAACGAAAACAAATATGATCATTACGATAATACAAAAATGGATGCAATTTGCCCAAGACAGAGAGGCATGAAAGGAGGAGGAAGCCTATATCCAAGGATGGATGTTTAGGGCTGTTTAGACAGATAGATACATTTATTTACAATAATAAACATTACTTTTTCAACACCTCAATTATTTGACTACCACTTGAAGCTAAGGAACTTATGCTGGTGTTTATATCCTTAAGCAATTCTAAAAGTTCTTTGTGCATATTAATCATTGTGTTATTTGGTATCCTTTTATCCTTAAGCACTTCTAAAAGGAGTACAAAGTGCAAAAACCTATCCAAGCGCAGATGCAGATACGGATCATAATCTATTACTAGCAAACGTCAACATTAAACTCAGGAAACCGGAGAAAAAAGTTAAAACCACCAAAATTAACATCAAAAACCTAAAAGACGACAACTGCCAACAGCAACTAAACGCAGAGATAAATAAATTAACTGAAGGAAGCGTTGAATGGGCAGATATGAAAAAAGCCATACTAAAAGCGGGAAAGGAGGTCCTAGGCGAAGAAGAGAAAATAACTAAAAAAGACTGGATGACACCGGAAATAGTTGAGCTAATAACTGAAAAAAGAAAATACAAAAATAAAGATGAAAATAAATATAAAACCATCAAGAATAAAATCAAATATGAAATCAAAAAGGCTAAGGAGGAATGGATGAACAAAGAATGCCAGGAATTGGAAGAACTCAGCAACAAACATGACACTTCAAACTTACATAAAAAATGAAAGAACTTACAGGCAACACCAGACAAAGAAGAACACTCATAACAAGAGATAATAATGGAGAAATACTTACTGAAGAGAGCAAAATAAAGGAAGTATGGGAACAATATATAATCCATCTTTTCCATGACGAGAGAGAAAATGAACAAGATATAGGTGAAGAAAAACAATACCTACAAATTTTACCCTCAGAAGTAAAGAATGCCCTACAGAATGCAAAACAAGGAAAAGCACCGGGTCCTGATCAAATTCCAGTTGAACTGTTAAAAGCCTTAGATGACGGTAATATAAAGAGACTCACCCGAATTCTCAACCACATATATGTAGAGGGCAACATCCCGGAAGAATGGCTTAAATCGATATTTTTACCTCTACCAAAAAACAACAATCCCAAATCATGTAATGACTATAGATTGATAAGCCTAATGTGCCACCCTTTAAAGATTCTCTTGAAAATTGTTCAAAACCGAATTTATAAGAAATGTGAGGAGCAGATAGATGAAACTCAGTTTGGCTTCAGAGGAGGCATGGGTACAAGAGAGGCATTGTTTGCGTTGACGGTACTCTTGCAGAAATGTCGGGAATATAACAAGAGTGCATATGTATGCTTCATAGACTTTAGGAAGGCCTTTGACCGAGTGCAGCATATGAAGTTAATAAATGAATTAAAAAACATCAATTTAGACAAAAAAGACATTGAGTTTATTAAGGCTATATACTGGAACCAGAAAGCAGTAGTAAAGGTGAACGATATAGAAACAAATAATATACCGATTGCGAGAGGGGTTAGGCAAGGATGCGTCTTGTCTCCGACGCTTTTCAACGTGTACTCACAGGTCATATTCAGAAAAGCCTTATGGGAAAGAAAAGAGGGAATAAGAATTGGTGGAGAAATCATAAACACCATGAGATTTGCAGATGACACGGTAATTATGGCTGAGAGTATAGAAGATCTACAAACTTTACTAGATGCAATAAATAGTGAATGCATTCAAATGGGACTTGACATCAACACAGATAAGACCAAATTTATTATAGTATCAAGGAGTCCAATAAATAATGAACAACTAACTCTTGGTGGACAGCAAATAGATAGAGTGACAAAATATAAATATCTGGGAGCTTACATCAACACAGAATTAGATCCAGACCAAGAGATCCGGGTACGAATAGAAATGGCAAGGGCAGCGTTCTTAAAATTCAAACAATTGTTCTGTGACAAAAATCTGAATATTGCGCTGAGACTGAGGTTTGTTGAATGTTACGTCTGGTCGCAACTATTGTACGGGGTAGAAACATGGACACTAAAAGCGCAAATAGTTAAAAAGATTGAAGCCTTTGAACTTTGGATATACCGGAGAATGTTGAGAATCCCATGGACTGCCAGGGTCACCAATGAGGAAGTGCTGAGAAGAATGGGTCGAGACAAAAAATTGTTGAGAACGATAAAAGTACGCAAGACTGCATACCTTGGACACATACTAAGAAATAATAAATATAGTCTTCTGCAGGTCATCATGCAGGGTAGAGTCGATGGCAAAAAGGGAATAGGTAGAAAGAGGAAGTCATGGCTGCGAAATATTCGAGACTGGACAAACATGACTGTAGACGAATTATTCCACGTTGCAAAAGATAGAGAAGCTTTTAAAAATGTGGTCGCCAACCTCCGTTAATGGGGACGGCATAGGAAGAAGAAGACTTCTAAAAGTTCTTTGTGCATATTAATCATTGTATTATTTGGTATCCTTTTCTGTTTGGTTGTGGATGGCTGTGAAGTAGATTGTTCAGCTATTTGATTTTCTTTTGGTAGCTTAGCTTTAGTAGTAACATTGGTATTAGTCGGGTTTGGAAAACATTGCTGGGTTTTTAATTTAGATGTGAGAAAGGTATCTGGTGTAGAGTTAGCCGATATTAAACTGGGAAGTTCCGTAACTGAAAAATTAATACTTTTCAGTATTTGATTGCCCAGAGAAGGAGTGCTCACACTGGCTATTGAATGTAAATCCTTGGGTGATTGGGGTACAGTATCAAAAGATTCAGATTCGGGATTAATAGGGTGAACAATGGTAGCAGGGAGATGAATTGAAGAGTGAAAAATGGTAGCAGATAGATGAGTTGAAGAGTGAACAATGGTAGCAGGGAGATGAGTTGAAGGGTGAACAATGGTAGCAGGGAGATGAGTTGAAGGAATATATGGCTTGGTTTTATTAGGATCAAGAAGGATCAACTTAGGGTTAGCATTTGTATTGTGTCCAAGGCTTACTTCTTAATAAAACAAAATATCTACACTTATTACAGAAATAAAGCTTACTTACTTACATGTAGTGATGTTAATTATTTGAAAATTTGAAATACATGTACACTTCCCGTCATATAAAACTGGTACACTTTTTTTTCCCAATGTAAACCTGGGTTCAGACTGGATACAGTGGTTCGTGAATTAATTCGCTGTTGCCATGACAGATAACGGAATTGCACTAAATCTAATTAAAAAAATAGAGTTATTATTAGATAGGTATTATTTTTATCATTAACAATAAAAAACCGTATTTAATAAATTTAATAACCAGAGATAGGGTTCAGCTAATATCCAAAATATTTGAAGGATCTTTAAACCTAGATTATTGGCACAGGGAAGATTGAAACGCATCTACTGTATCTAATTTTTTACTTCAATTACCTAGCGAACACGAACTGTATTTTGTATCAATAAGTTTAGTCACAGGCCAACTACCAAAATTTATTTATTATTTATTATATGAACGATAACATTAACAAAAACTAACATTATACTTTATCCTACGTAGATTATAAAGTGACAGATCCAATACCTCACTGTAATGTTTTATTATAATAATTTAAAGTTATGTCTAGATTGATTTTATCTATCACTATATTTGAATTGAAATATTTTCATAAATTATAATAAAACACAAATCAAGGTATGAGTACTTAATTGAGATAATGAAAAATTACAAAATTAATATGAGAATTTTTTAGGATGCATGTTTAAACAAATTTAATGTGACTGACTGATCGAGAATGCTCGATGTTTTAGTTTTTAGTATACTCAAAACTGGCGGTCTGTCATACAGCCCTGCTTTTAGCTGATTTCATATAATATTTTCGTTGAACTGGCAACAGTGCCCTAGAAATTAGAATGACACATGTGACAAGATCAACTTACACAACTTGAAAAACATGATTTTCGGTAATAAGAGTTGTACCAGTTTTTTATGACGCGAACGGTACATGTGTGTTTGAAATACACACTATGGGAGGCAATGTACAAATTAGAAATACAGACGGAACTCATAGAAGCTACAAAAGCTCTGTATAAAGAAAATAAAGTGTCCATTAAAATGGGAACAAGAATCATAGGAGACTTCACCACAACAAAAGGGCTCCTGCAGGGTTGCTCCACATCTCCAACCCTATTCAAAATATACTTAGAGAAAGCCTTGACTACATGGAAAAGAAAATGCGAAGGCATGGGAGTACCGGTACGGAACGAATACCTATATACATTAAGTTTTGCAGACGATCAAGTAGTGATTGCACAAGACCAAGACGACCTCAGCTACATGATGAAAAAACTACAAGAAGAATATACCAAGGCTGGCCTAGATATTAACCTCGCGAAAACAGAGTACCTATCTACAAGTGAAGAAGACATAGAAGATCTACAGATTGATGACAACGTAACAATCAAAGGAAAGGATAAATTCAAATACCTGGGGTTTATAATCACGAAAAAGGCAACAACAGAGGAAGAAATTACACAAAGATTAGGACAAACAAGAACAGCAATCCGACAACTTAACTCAGTATGGTGGGATAGACACCTAAATATGAAGACAAAAACGCAGATTTATAAAACATTAGTGCGAAGTATTATGACATATGGGGCTGAAAATTGGATCATAAACAAGAAAACCAGCAGTAAGATAGTAGCAACAGAGATGGAATGCCTGCGAAGATGCTGCAGAGTAACAAGAATGGATAGGAGAAGTAATGACGAAATAAAGCAAAGAACATCAATAGAAACAGACATACTAACATATATAGAACAAAAAAGACTAAAGTGGTATGGACATGTAAGAAGAACTAGCGACAGCAGATGGATAAAGAAAATAACCGAATGGAGCCCCATAGGAAGGAGGAAAAGAGGACGACCCCGAAAATCCTGGAGGAACGAAGTAGACGACGCCATGAGTAAGAGAGGACTGAACGATGGAGAATGGAACAACAGAGAGAGATGGAAACGGTTGAGCGAGGGAAGGCAGTGAATACTGTAGAATCCCTAAATATATAATATATATGAAATACATGTATTTTAAATATAAATACAAAATACCTAATTTTATTTTACCTTTTAAATATTTTTTTCGAAATGTATTTAGTATTCTAGTTAAAATACTTTATATACATATTTATACTTCCATACGGTGTAGATTAGAAGAGTTGTACGAAAAAATACAAAAGTTAAAAGCCGATATACAGTGGTACGAAGATAGAACTGCAATTGAAAAACGATTTGCAGAGTTTAATTTGTCAGAAAGAAAGTTACCAAAAACAACACAATACCCGTTAAAAAGAATTCAACCGACAAGATGCCTCCACTAACAACCTCATTCATCATCCTTACAGCTATTGTTAACAATGTCCTTTATACAAACCTTCCAAACAACGTTAAGAACCAGGCGATATGTTTTAATGATGAAAAAACTGATTGTAATCGAACTAAATGGACTCTAATGGATCATGAAGTGGCGAATTATGGACAGCTTCCAGTATTTTTCAAAGCGATACCAAAATCAGGAGGACCATTCTATAAGATCAAGCTAATATCAACAAATAACACCGAAAGTGATTCAAAATGGTACAAAACTAATAATGATGACATCGATCAATATGGTTTATCGATTATACTCTTAAGTATTATATTCGTAATAAATGCCTTTATAGCGATTAATATCATTAAAAAATTTCTTGTAAATCGTAAATGCGAATCATCTTGCATTAAAATAAATATGTAAAACTGTTAAAATAAAACTAAAATAAAACTTTTAATCTTTTATTTTAAAAAATCCAATTTATATAGGTAATATTTTGTTACACAACCATTGACGGAGGTGATCCACATTTATCGAGGAGCAGGAAAATAGTCCAGTAGCGTGGCAGTTGTATTCATGTGGAGCAAAGCCTCCAGTGGAGTATGGAGAATCATCAAACTTGCAAACATCAATTATTATGGGACAGACGTCAAGCATATAACATTTGTATCTTAAAAATTCTGCTTGTTGTTCTCCGCGAACGTGGATGTAGTCAGCTGTATACAACAACTTAGATTCCAGTATTTTATTTATTTTTGAATATTTAACATCTCCATTAGAATACCGAACCATGCACGTTTTTCTCCAAGTACACAGCAGTCTTCTTATCTTGATTACTTAATGTAGCAAACGGTTGTGGAGGTTTAAATATATAATGGCAATGTTTAAAGCCAATTTCAATGCTGAGTTCTTTGGGAACAAACCACCCATCTACGGTAAATCCTTGAATGTCAACTAATGCGATCCTCATGATGGCTGATAGTATACTGAATTGGATATGATTGAATAAGTCAAGTTAAATGATATTTTTGATAACTTCAGTTAGAGGAAAGTATTCGAGTAGACTGTCGTGGACAATTAAACAATACGCTCGAGTGCCTGCAGGAAAACCTTCATCTGCTTCGATTTCCAACTTAATATCAACGGTTCCCGATCTAAATGACGTATCATCCTGTTTGAAGCAGTCGAAAGTAAACAAAGCATATTTTTTAAAAGCATTATAATCCAAGATTGGATGTTTTGTTGACGAATGAGTATAACTGGGAAAGAATTGGGTATAGTTGTAGTGAGCTATAGCATAATCATTTTTCGCAAAATCCAATTGCATTCTCTCGTTAGGCAAATATTCACCATTAATAACCACTCGTACGCTGGAAATCTTAATGTTATCGAATAACGTTGGATCGGCGTGAATGTCATCTCGTTTAGAAGTTTGAAAAGCTACAATGACATAGCGTGGACGTTCAACAGCTGAAGTTGTCTTTACACTCCATATCTCACGTCGTGATCCAGCCGTAAGTGAAGGTAGTTCATTAAGTTCCCATTTACGGAAAGGTATAGTTATCGGCGTATTATTCTTAATCGGAGTCATTAGGTCAATTTTCACATCGTCATTCGGAAAGACATGTTTGACCTTCAGTTCCATGCTGGTAACAGTTAAAGACACTGTTGTTGTTGTTGTGGCATTAGGTTCTTCCACTAAAATACAGTCTCTATCATTACGTGCTCGAACAAATCGAAACACTTGACGACCATAGGTTAATTTATTGTAATCGTTGAAAATGTTGAAAATATGTTTTATCGGAATCAGTAAACTAAAGCTGTCTCCCGATAAATGTGGATTATTGGGATAGTTCCATCCTGCAGTACTGAGATACTTGGAATCTTCAGGAGTGTAATACAACAAACTGCGAATAGTGCTAACTACACCAGGATCTCGAACTATTTCCATGTCGTGTGAAATTTGGATGTATGTACATGTATCAAACAAGGAGGCTCCAGCATTCGGTGCAAGAGAAACAGTTCCATTACCCACTTTCTTTATACTTCCTTTAATTTCCAAAAGTGTTTCGTGTACGGCAAAAAATGCATCTGATTGATTTATGATAAACTCGACAACGTCGCTATTATTAAATGACTTGATGTAAGGTGTATATGTACGAAATTCTTCTTTTCTAATAGTATCGTCGAACTGAGGTTTCTGGTACAGATCTAAAATAGGTGGTTGAGGTTCCTGAACCTGTCGTCGAATGTATTGACGTTTTGACATCTTTTAGCTGTAATCCAATGGAAACAAGAAAGGCTTTATTGACAGCAGACACGTCACGTCGCTTGTAAGATTTGCGTGAGACTAATGGATATTGATGTGTAGAGCTTTGTTTTATAATTAAACCCATCTATATCGTTTCCTTAAAATCCAAATGAAGTGTACTTTTCTCTCCTCTAAAGTTGACTGGTCTTAAATCTTGATCGAGTACGCTAACGGTAATGTTGTCAATTTCACGTATGCTATTGCTTACTGGTATGTATATAGGATTATGAGGACGTTCGTCAATAGAGAAACCAGAATCAACACTTATCGGAAAATGTAGAACGGTGTGCGCAGGTCTGTCCTCGTAAAAGGCTCCTTCGGTAATGTTGCATTCGAAAAGTAGGCTCGATACTTTTATAATGTTTACAGGTTGGTCCGAAGAATGCAATTTTTCTGGCACCAATATTCTGTTTGATGAGAAACCCAATATTTTGCCGAGACTGTCATCTTTCTCGAAAGTAACAGCATGATCTTGACTAAAGATTTCACACTTGAGCGTATTGTTGTTGGGTCTTAAGATGAATTATCTCGAATCGAATTATATTTATTGATTAATGCGTTATGAATATACGTTTCGATATCGGTAATTTCATAAGATCCAGACGGAATATCGATGCTACACAACTTTTTTCGATCATTTTTCTCGTAGTAGTAAAATTTTTCGCCATCGATGTTTGGAATCGAATTAAATGTATGAAATCCCAACACTGCTACATAATACTTTCGGTTAGGGTCAAGCACAAGAGGTACTTGAGGAGTAAACGAAAACTCGTTGGAAGTACTTGTCAAGGTCAACATTCGAGACATGACTGATACATTTGAATAGGTGTATAAAATTAAATAGCAAAATATGTTAAAAATTCCTTTATTTTTCTTATACTGTTACAAATTTTTCTCTTAATATGACACTTTACAAAATACACATCTACTTTCCATATACATGCCGCAAACATCACTCCATGCATGTCTATCATAGTCTTTCTTGCAGGGTAAATAATCTTCTAGTGCGAGACGAATATCTTGAGGTAGTTCATACCAAACAACGCTCGTTATATTTTTCATAAAAATGCAAATGGCACTTCTCAATATATCGTTAGATGGTTCCATTGTAGAGAAACTTTAAACAAAGATGTCCACAGTTAATTTGGTTATAACTTTGATATTGGTCGTTATTGTAGAAAATTATTCCACCGTTCAAGTAGGATACTAGTTCTCGCGGTGGTTTCAAGCAACCATATAAATCAAAGTACTCTATATCCTTGTTTATCTTTCTGTAAGCTACCCAATGTGTACCGGGGTTTGTGGAAATGTCGAGATTAATAATAGCACATTCATGTTTACGAGGGCTACGTGATAATTTATCTCGCATGAACACGCCGCGGAAATTTGAAATTTTAAGTAGTTTAACAAATCTATTTAAATCCACATTGGTTAAAGGTCTATTAGGTAGCTTCAGCGGAAGTTTTTTGCCTTTTTTAAATATAATCCAAAGCCACCTTTAGCGTTTTTTCGCAGGTATAATCCTTTGCCTAGATGTTCCATTGCATTGTTGTGACGT
Source organism: Diabrotica undecimpunctata (assembly GCF_040954645.1). Taxonomy (NCBI): domain Eukaryota; kingdom Metazoa; phylum Arthropoda; class Insecta; order Coleoptera; family Chrysomelidae; genus Diabrotica; species Diabrotica undecimpunctata. Next base: position 88,558,338 of record NC_092809.1, on the reverse strand, counting down.
TTATCTTCCTCTAGTTTCTTTTGAGCATTCTTTGAATCGATAACAGTTTTCGCTATCGCGCTTGCACCCCCAGCGAGGCTTCCGAGAGCTGATAGGCCTGCAAAGATTGGGATTAAAGGTAAAATGCCACCAGATTTTGGTTCAAATGGAATAATTCTTGGAACACGTACATTTTTCTTCCCACCTACATTCTTAACGGCTGTTCTAGCTGCTGCAAGTGCAAGTAGAGCGGATTTACGCAGATTTGGTGACGGAGGAGCACGTTTCAATGTTTTGATAATTGGCTGTAACACATGTCGCTTAAATGAACCAACACCTTTACCACGTTTCATACCCATACCCAGTTTTCGTTTAGCTTTCATTGCTGTGGTAGTTAACCAGGCAGCGGTTTTTTCACCCAAAGATGCGTCTTTTGCTTTAACTCGTTCCCACGCTTTATTTTCCGACACCCAATCTGCTTTATGTCGATCTTTCAATGAATTACTTTGGGAATATGCGAGATCGTGATCTCTCGCAGCTCGATCTAACGGATTTATCCTCGGATCTCCACGAGCTAGACGTTTCTGTAATTTAGTTCCAGGTCTTAGATATTGGTAACCAGGAGCATGCAATTCAAACGGTAGACTATTGATCAGAGAATTCAACACTCCTTCACCTTGAACGACCAACATTGAAATGAATCGCTTTTTGCAAAATGTCTTTATATAACCATGTGTACAAAATACATCTCAATCACAAGATGAAGGTCATTCAACAAGACAAGACACTAGCAGTGGAAAACTTGGATTTTGTCGACAACGTGACAAGAACCAGCAAACATGGAGCATTGCTACCACATTCATTTCGTGCTATCATATGTGGTCCAAGCAGATGTGGAAAAACTAATGTTATGTTGGCATTACTTTTTGACCTGAATGGCGCTAAATTCAAAAATGTTTACGTTTATTCAAAGTCGTTGTTTCAGCCCAAGTATCAATTTTTGAACGAAGTGTTGGAGTCTGTGAAAGAAGTAGGTTATTTTTCATTTAAAGATAATGATGATGTTATAAGCCCAAGTAAAGCTAAACCAAACTCAATATTCATATTTGATGACGTATCAACGGATCCACAACAAACAATACGTGAATATTACTGTATGGGTAGACATAAAGACATTGATTGTGCATACCTATGTCAATCATACAGTCGAGCAGGCAAACAACTTTTACGTGATAATGCGAATCTTATTGTATTGTTTAAGCAAGATGAGCTCAATTTGAAACACGTCTTTGATGACCACGTATCACCTGATATGACATTTGAGCAATTTAAACAATTTTGTTCCGAATGTTGGAAGGACAAATACGGCACATTCGTCATTGTTAAGGATTTCGATATTTCTAACGGACGATATCGTAAAGGTTTCGACAAGTTTATAAAACTGTAGGTATGATCGAAAAACACGCATTGTATAACAATATGTCAGACAAAGAGGTAGCTGCGCGCACGCGTAAAGTTGCCGAACTAGCTCGTGTCATTCGCAAAAAGTATTTCTCATTAAAGTTAGGTAAAACAGAACAAGACGAGTCGCTAAATAAACTCTTTAAGCCCATAGCTAAACCTCTAACAGATATTGCGCAATCATCAAAAACGTTGCATCATGCTATTAATAACAAGCTTAGACACGTTAAAAAAGAAGAGGTGAAAACGGAGGAAGAGATAAAAAAAGAAGCCGGCGATGACGATGTATTTTCCGATGCAGTATCAATCGGTCAAGTTAACGAACATGAAATGTTTGATCCTAATAATGTTTAGAAAGAGGCTATTGATGAATATATTGAGCAATATCCTCCAATGAGCCATAAGTATATAAAAGAATTTTGGATGAAAGATAATAAAATTGATAAAAACTATGGACCTATTTACAATGATGAAATTGGCTGGATGTTGGGTAAACGCCGAATAAACTTTAACAAAAACAAAGGTAGTATACAAGTCATCAGTGATGGTAGTGGGGAAGGAGGATGGGTGCCGGGAACGCCAGGTCTATACCAACTAATTTTCTATGATAACCCTGAAGATTATGATACAGATTTAAAGCACTATAAAAGTTTATTAAATAGTACAGAAGTTCATCTGGATTCCAAAGGTCGTCTTAAAGGTGCAACTGGGAAAAAATATCATCATATTATCAAACCGCTATTTAAACCTACCGATGAAACAACAAAGAAATCGCTACCGAAAACTCGATCTACTGCAATAAAGAGACAACCTTTCGAAGGTCTTGTTCGTTTAGCAAAAACGACTCGTTCATCATCGATAACAACGTCTCCTCGAACATCGTTATCTTCACCATCTAGCTACAAAGGGTCAGGACTCGTCGATGATTCTCATTTGATCTACAACGATAATCCTATTGAATATGTATATTGGGATGATCCAAACGAACTATACGACAGACTCAAATTGCTGATTGCTTCCCGAGAAGCAGGAAACACATCCCACAATAACGAAATTGTTGCCATTATCAACGAATTACGTGAAGCAGATATTATATATTAATGTTTGGATTATTGGAACATCATTTCCAACATGAGTGTTGACAAGTTTGGTCGTCATCATTATCGTTCTAATGAACAAGTTGTTAAAAAGCTACGTGAAGGCTTAAAACAATCCATTTTGGATTTACAAAACCAGATACATGAAATACATAAAGACATTACACGAGATCCTCCTGTAGCAGGTATTCATCTTTCCAATAAGAAATATGTAGATGACAACATTGTTCGTGCGAAAACTTTTCTAAGAAAAGAGATTAATTTGATACAAAAAATAGAATTCAAAAAGATACTCAACTTGAACAAAAAATCTCAAACTCCATTAGTAAAATAGAAGTTAATTTAAGTAAAAAAGTTAACGAGTTGTCTGATGAGAATAAAATGACTGCTTCGAAAATATCTGATTTATCAAAACAAATGCATGAATTTAAAAATGATCTTGATATATTTAAACAAGAAATGACGAAGAATATTACAGATGCCGCCAACCAAAATGCACAAATTATGATGAAAACGTTGGAAATAGAAAAAAAGATTAAAACAGCGGATCTTAATTCACATGATTTAGATGAGCGTCTTAATGTAATGGAAGATTACCTCTTACATAATAAAGCTAACGGAACAACGAATTAGCGTTAGTTCAAAGAATCGAATCGTTGGAAGCTAGACATGGCATTTACCGAGGAGAAGATACAACTAGTTAACGAGCTGCACAAGCCTGCACGAAAAAATTATCCTCGTCGACGAACAATCATTAAAGGATTAGATGATTTGTGGCAAATGGACCTTGCTGAGATGAGACCTTATGCCAGTCAAAATAAATCTTACAAGCTCATTCTTGTTGTAATTGATTGTTTTTCAAAGTTTGTGTGGACTCGACCATTAAAGACGAAAACAGGTGAGAAAATTACTCGAACATTTTCGGATATTCTCGCTCATACTCGACGATGTCCGAAAAATTTATAAACAGACCAAGGCAGAGAATTTTTCAATTCCAAGTTTCAAAATCTCATGAAAAAGCATGGTATTAATCACTATAATACCTTTAGTGTTAAAAAAGCAGCCATATGTGAACGAGTTATTCGAACATTGAAGGAAAAACTTTACAAGTATTTCAGTCTTAATGGAACTTACAAATGGATTGATATCTTGCCTCAAATTACAAAAGAGTACAACAACACGAAACACAGCAAAATTCGACTTAGACCTATTGATGTTAATAAATCTAACGAAAATGAAATTTTACGAAAATATTATACTCACTTGAAAATTGCTGGCCCAAGAAAATTGAAAGTTGGTGACGTGGTTCGCATTAGTAAAAATAAACACATTTTCGATAAGGGATATAAACCGAATTGGACAACAAAACTGTTTAAAATTACTGAAATTAAAATAACGAATCCCACAACATACTTGATTGAAGATATGACTGGAGCGCCTATCAAAGGAGCATTCTACGAAGAAGAATTACAGAAAACAAAAAATAAGGACATATATTTAGTAGAGAAAGTACTGCGCAGACGTGGAAATAAGATGTATGTTCAATGGTTGGGATTCCATAGTAACCATAATAGTTGGATTAACGTTAAAGATATCATATAGGATCTACTTTTACATACACCGCGTAGATATACACTAAATGAGTGGGGGGTGACAAAAAATATAAATTTCATAAATGCTGCAAGCTCACCCCCAGTTGTTCCTGCCAGTTCATCAATATGAGTTCTCAAGATAGTGGTTATAGTTCATCACACGATATGGTGGTAGCTGCTGATTCATCATCAGATGATATCGATTATGATGCTGAATTAGATAAAGTTTTGGCGAGATTCGAAGAATCAGCCAACAATGAACCATATTATTTACTAGAAGCATCCTTTCCGCTTGACAACTGTATAATCAAAGTTGGTCTTTCTCCAGCTCGTCATTTCTCACCAGCCATTATTTTGTGTCAGCACAACAAGAATGCAAGAATTAGTTTAAGCACATTAGAGTGGGATGATATAATCGGAGTTTTTAAGCAGAAGATTAGCGATTTCTTTAACAGCACCTCTCAAGATGATTACAATCCTATCGAGTTTCAGTGTGGAGACTATTGTAAAATTAAACAAATAGTGTATGATTCAACCAAGTTCCTTGTTATTGAAAAGCATGGTCTGGAATACTATATAGATGAAAGTGATGTCAACCAAATCCTAGAAGTAAACAGCAGTCTGGTGTGTCATCGTGTATCGTTATTGGATAATTTAAACTTTCATGCTTATTATAGAAATGTTATCGATTTGATAAAATCAAACTTTTGCAGCAGAAGCAGTTTATATGGACCACTTGAAGCTTTAACTGCGTTTTGCGAAATTTCCACAGACACTTTGTTAAGTCATGCTTTAAGAGAATATTTATATTATTATAAAATTAAAGTTGTAAATGATTTTATGTAATAATCAAAATAAATGCTATTTATGCAAACATGTCTTTTTATTTTCACGTTGAATGTCTCACAACGCTGTAAAAGATAAGCTGAGACTTAAGATTACAGGAAAACAATGTAAATTTTTTTAAGTTTTTATTTTCTACGGACTTAATGCAATTTTTTCTTGTGTTATTGTAAAAAGATCATGGGCGTAGGAACGAAACGTTGATTGGGAAACACTTTTAGTTGTAAATTCGTTTAAACACTTAACATAATCATCGAAAGTAATATCATTTTTTACCGTTGAATATTTTACACCCTTAGATTTTTTTGTGACGCCTAAATTATTTGCAAGTCTTTCAATATTTGCATCATCCATATTATTCTTGTATTTATCCCACAATACATTTCGATCCTCATCCGTCGTACTAATCTTAAACGAATACATTTTAGATCTAAGTCCGACAAAATGAGTCATAATGCGACCGTTTGCCTCATCTTTCATCATTCCGAGAACTTTTTTGTTGACTTGAGGTATTCCATAAATATTATTCTCAGAATAGTCTGATGTATCGAATTTAGATAAATTTGCTTTAATAACATCTCTGTAAACGTCATCACATTTTAATTCATAGATAAAACTGTCAGTGTCCCCATACATTAGCTTACAATTTTCAACTCCCATATATGGCAGCATAAAGTTATAATGAAAATCGTACATACACACTTTGGATATATCTAAAATTGACATGCCGATGTACAATGGTTTGTTGAAAATGAGCTCTGTTTTGTTAAGTTCGATTGCCATTAAATTTTCATTAAACACTGTTCTATTATGAAATCGTGGACTAGCAATCAAATTTTTCGCTCCATATCTTCCATCCCATTTTGATACAAGTTTTACAATGCGATGTTTCCTAATGTTTTCCATCGTTTTACCAAATATGGCGTTGCTGGCTAACTTGTACAAGTCTTTTTCAAATGCTGTAGTTGCTGCAGTTCGCAATTTTATATTAAGATCGATATATGGCTTAAGCTAAGCGCTCTGTTTGAATTTCAACACTTTATGGATTTTTGTTAGTTTGAGTCCTGCATTCAGAGCTTGTTTTAGATTGCGATAGTGCAAAGTGTACTCTTTTTTATGGTACAAGGTGGTCATAAGTTTTGGAAGCTTACTTCTTGGTGGCACACGATGTTCGCAACAAAACGGTGAATCTCGATGTAAGTCATGCAAGTGTTCTGGGTATTCCAAATCCACTTGTAGTATGTATCCTGTATCTCCATCATCAGGAATAGACAAGACATCAATATTGGTATCGACCCACTCGAAACCCCCATATGGTAAGAATTGAGACATTGTCCAACCATACAAATTGTTGACATCTAAATATAGCAAATATTTACTAGGCTTTGATGGGTCATAATTATGCATGTATTTGTTATTTGCCTCAGAATACCGATTACTTACTTGACTTATACCACCTCGGATAGCTTTCTCAATAAACATGATTTTATCGATATTATTCAGCAGTTCAAGTTTACATCCAGTATATTTAAGCATTGCATCCCAAGAAAATCCAGGCATGGTATAGTACCATGCAGGATCAAGACCGTATGTATTTCTACATTTTTGTCGAAAATTTTCAAAAATGCAAGTCAGTAACATAATATCAGTTTTCATGTACAACATACTATATTCCAAAATATTTTTAATACCGAATGACTGCCAAACATTCTGAGCATGATGATACATATTTTTGGAGATGTGTTTACCCGATAATGAGCTGTAAAATTTATCAATTGATGGTAGTTGCGTTTCATTCAATTTATTGAAAGACTCAATATATTCGTATGGAAATATGCCTTTTCTTTTCAATAATTCCATTTGTTCGGGAATGGTATTTGGAAATTCGCTAGCTAAATATCTTAAATCCTCAGGTTGCAATGTGGCAGCCAACTTGCCCAATGATGAATTTAAAAATCTCAGTGAATCAACGAACCTCAACCTAATACTGAATTCAGAATCGTTTATTGTAAATGAAATATACTTTTCCTTATTTATTGGTAGTAAACTGATACTACCATTTTTCGCTAGATCTCTAATCATCATATGCGAATCGTAACCGCTAAGATTATGAAAAAAATTGGGACAACGAAAAGTTTTTTGAAATTTAAGTTACACACTTGGTGTGCGAATCCTCGAAAATCTCCGGTAAAATGGTCATGATCACGAACAATTACATCCTTATCTGAAAACGTTTTTTCGCAAATGTGACAATTAGATGCACTGGGTGTGACATTCATAGGTACAATATCTTTAATTTTTCCTTGCACAAATGCCGCCAACAACGTCATTTCCTTGGCAAACCACTCCATGCAATCTTCACCTGCGTAACTTCGGTAAAACGACAGAGATTCATCGTAAGAGCATTTTACGTAATAACCTGCACTAAAGGCTTTATGCTGCTGATACTTAATTGTTTTGCATTTTAATGGGCTGTTTTTAACTTTGTGCAACATTGACTCAAAATCGGCATATACTACAAAAGGAGTTGTTTGTTTATAAATATGATTTTTAAATTCAACATTCTGATATGATGGAAAAGAAACTTTACATTCATTAATTTTCTCACAGTATTTTGCATGATCATTTAATCTGTCAAAACTACTAAAATAATTCAAACACCTATCACATAAAAAATTTTTATTACGGTTCTTACTTAACTGCCTGGACATAAGTCGAGACATATCTTTAATCATGCAATAATAATACTTAATTTCTACAGATTCATCGTGAGCCATAGGTGCTTCGTAGTCATTCAATTTTGGAAAATATTTATCTTGTACAATCAATAAATTTACATGTTTAGTTAATTTGGTTTTGCATAGCCTTACCGGCGTTGTTACGTAAAATGTTCTCTTTTTAGCAACATTCATTTCTAACCCGTACACGTTTACAGAAATATTATTTAACTTTTCAAATTTTGAAATACCCTTTATAGTCATAGGTGTCTCTAGCCCATCGATATTTAAGACAGTCGCATAATGTGGATATGAAGATGTACGATCTGAACTGCATTTAGGTGGATAAATCGCTGAAACTATGCTCCAAAAAAAGCATGCTTCATCATCGTTTTTAATATTAATACATGCACGCTTCTTTTGGATTGGTTCTGGTAGTCTAATGAACGACGAAGCTCCATTTCCCACTTCATATTTATTTATATTGACTTATAAAGAAACTATTTTTTTCAAAGCCCACCCTGATCCCGTTTCTTCAAATTCCGATAGCTTAGACATTAATTTATCGACTATGTTTGTGTGAAACCATAAAACCAAGTCCGTTCCTGCGTCTATGGCTTCATTGTTGGTATTAAAATACTTAAATTGGTTAATATCACCTTGATTTGATTTTCTAATAAATTCTCCACATAATGTCATATTACATTTTATCATATTTAATTTTTTTAAAATGTTTTTAATTCGAATTCTAAATAACTTAAAACAATCCCCGAAAAATTGCATTAAATCTTTGTGTCCTTGATTAATAATTATACCTGTTCTGATTCTACTCTTGAATGCGGAATTTACATCTTCCCATTTAACCCGACGATGTTTAGTAATTCCACCACCCACACGAAGACCGAAATTTTGAATTTCCGATTTAATTGTCTTTAAATGCCCCGCGTTTGTCTGTAGTTGCCGTAATTTAGCTAATTCCAAGTCCCCACACCGAATCGCTTTAGTAAACAAAGCCAAATGCCTTTTAATGTGATTTAACCAAATATTGGCTTCTCGCGGTATATAATTTCGAAACAAAACATCACGCGCTTTAATTAAATGTTGTACAATGTCACTACTAAGATCATCAATGTTACTCATGATTAAGTAAAAAGCAATAAATCAATAAATGAAAAACTCACCAATATTTTTTTTTAATCCTCTAATTTTCTATTATTTCAAACGAGGCGGCTGGCTGCACCTTTCCAGTGGCAACGTTTCCTCGGAACACCAAGCTGTACTTTCCCTCGCTGAAATGTTCCAAATGCGGCCTGTAGAATTCAACCACCCTTTGCGGCAAGAACGTCACCTCCTTTTCTAATTCAAGAAGGATGGATTCCCCAAATTTCGTATTGACTTCTCTTGCCGCAATTATCTTCTGGGGTACTCCTACGGGTAGGCTGTTCAGCTTTCTAATTGTCTTGATTTTCTTCTCTGTAAGCAGAGAGGATGCATTAATCTTTTTTAGCAACAATATGTATTTTCTTAATTTAACAGTGAAATATCTTTGACTAGCAATTTCTTAATTTAACAGTGAAATATCTTTGACTAGCAATATTATTTTACAAAAATTCTATCTATTATAATATGTATATTTTTTTAATTTAACAATGAAATAGTTTTAACTAGCAATACTATTTTGCAAAACTTTCATAGAAACAAAAAATTACAAACATTTTTTTTTTAGAACAGAGAATATAACCAAGTAATTTCAATAAAATGTTTAAATCAGATTATTTATGTTATATCAGTTTAAATCAATTATTAAGAATTGGAAATTAGTAAAGATAATGATGAATTCTAAATGATATAAAAAAGGTTAAGTATTATAAAACTTACTTTTGTATATATAATTGCCGGCACTTCACAAACACAGAACTTCTCCGAACGGTACTTTGTATAATTGGTGACGCTGCACAAAACACACAACTTGTCTGAAGGATGATCAGAATTGAACTGATGATATGTAGAGCATCTGCTCTTTATCTAACTGCCTCTCCTACGCTAAAACTATGTTGCGCAATATTTCGTAAGACTATTCATTTATGCATCACATGCCGGGCTTAATTATAAAATAGAACGGAATGTGCACACGTTTCCTGCCTCCATGCGAATATATTTTATCTCACATTAAATAATAGAATTGGAATGTGCACGTGCTTCCGGCTATATATCGTGATCGCGTGAGAAATTTTTAATAGCCGGCGTATCCGATGATGTCATTATTCTCAGTAGCAAGATCTATTTTATAAAGATTTCAACTGATCATGTAAAGTATAAATTGAAAAATAAACGAATTTTTGTTATTATGGTAATCGATAAAATATATACGAGGTAACTCGTAAAATATCAATTGAAAAAATTTAGAAGTTTTACGCTAATGGTTGTAGGTTTTAATTAAAAAAAATACGAGGAAAAATTGCTCTCTTTGTCTGTCATTCGTCTTCTTCTCTTTGTCAATTCATAGAACGCAGTCACCGACCAGCGATTGAACATCGTTCTCATTGGTTACGTTGACGTGTAGCTTCGTTATTATTGGGCAGGGGCGTCTTTTCGGGGGGAATGGGGGGACTGGGGGCGTCTTTTCGAGGGGAATGGGGGATTGGGGGCGTCTTTTCGTTAATCTTGTGGTACAACTCCCCCATTAGTTGATGCACGTCTTTCTCATTGGACGTTGATGCACACCATTGGCCTCCAACGTCACGAGGATGCCCACCATTGGTCGAGGACACGTTTCTGTGGCATCATTGGTCGAGGAAAACGTTCTAACGTCACAAGGAGGGCTTTACTATGTCACCATTGGTCCCTCATCGCTATACCGCCATTTCTATTATGTTTATTCAAATTCTAAGCTATCATTGGTCGCTGGGGGTGTTGCTATTCCCACCACTGACGCTGCTATGCTGCCATTGGTCGACGTCCTCGTTCCGACGTCACGAGGACGTCCACCATTGGTCAGCAAGACATAAGGGGACGTTCTTATGCCGCCATTGGCCTGCTATTCCCACCACTGACGCTGTTATGCTGCCATTGGTCGACGACACGTTCCGACGTCACGAGGACGTCCACCATTGGTCAGCCAGACATGGGGAGACGTTCCTATGCCACCATTGGCCTGCTATTCCCACCACTGACGCTGCTATGCTGCCATTGGTCGACGACACGTTCCGACGTCACGAGGACGTCCACCATTGGTCAGCCAGACATGGGGGGGACGTTCCTATGCCACCATTGGCCGAGGGGCGTGGTCTAGAGACACGAGGTACGTTTCTACGTCACCATTGGTCGAGGGGCGTGGCCTAGAGACACTAGGCACGTTCCTACGTCACGAGAGGGCGTGGCCTTGACACATGAGGATACGTACGCTTGACGATCGACGTGTGACGTCACTTCCGCTCTGAAAGGAACGTTATACATCTACTCATGCTACCAAATTATCGTTTCAAAACGAGGCGTACTGGTTGCTAGGCAACGTGACGTCACTAAAATAGAATTCTACTTTGCGTGCTCCCACAGCTGACCATATCTCAATGACAGAAAACTCAGAGGTGCATAAGATAAACAAAAAAGAACTGAAACAAATGAAAAATGGAAAAACACCCGGGCCTGGAGACATTCCCATAGAGTTGGTGAAACATGGACAGGATGCTCTGTTGGAAAGCTTAGTGAATATTTTTAATAAATGCTTAATTGAAGGCCAAACGATTCCAGGCGATTGGAATTTGGCCCACATTAGCCCCATTTATAAAAAGGGAGACAGAAAAGAATGCGATAATTATAGAGGCATTAGCGTAACTAGCTCGATGGGAAGGTTATATGGTCGTATATTGAAAAGAAGAATAAAAGAGGAGTATAAAGAAATTGAAGAACAAATCGGCTTCAGAGCAGAAGGATCGTGCGTGGACAACACATTTACCCTTCAAAAAGTAATTGAAAAACGAACAGCTCGAAAGCTGCTGGTATTTATAGATCTAGAGAAGGCTTATGATAAAGTTCCTTTAAAACTCTTATTTAGTGTCTTGACGAAAACAGACCATAGTAAAACATATCTAAAAGCAATACTGAACATCTATAAATGTCCTCAAAGCACTGTAAAAACAGGAAATACTTTCTCAAGGGTATTTACAGTAACGAAAGTCTTGAGACAAGGATGTTGTCTTTCCCCCACCCTATTCAAAATATATATCCAAGAAGCACTGCACCAGTGGAGACAAAAATGTGCGGGAATGGGGTTGAAGCTTAACAATCATTATCTGACAACGCTGTTCTTTGCAGATGATCAAGTACTAATTGCAAGCTGTCAAGAAGATGCAGATTATATGCTTAGAAAGCTCAAAGATAAATACGAAAAATGGGGGATGAGTATGAATATGTCTAAAACAGAATATATGCGAATAGGCAGTGAAGACGAAGACCCGGATTTGGAAATTAGACAAATGAAAAGGTGCTACGAATACAAATATTTGGGAAGTATTATCTGCAGTAAAGGAACAACGGAACGAGATATAGACTATAGAGTGCAACAAGGCAGGAAGAGTGTTCAAATTCTGAATTCGATACTTTGGTCCAACAAAGCTACTATGAGAACTAAAATGACCATCTACAAAGTAATTGTAGAGCCCATTCTTACATATGGGGCAGAATGTTGTCAAATGACAGTAAAAGGAAAGAAAAAAGTTGACACGGTTGAAATGGACTACCTGAGAAGAGCTTGCCGTATATCAAGAGTAGAACGTATACCTAATTCTGAAATTAGAAGAAAAACAGATAGAGTACATACAATTTCTGAAAGAATAGAAACTAGACAGTTAATATCGTATGGACACTACAGAGGATGGACGACAACAGATGGCCAAAAAGAGCTATGGAATACAATCCAAGTAATAGAAGGAAACGAGGAAGACCAGTCAAGTCTTGGATACAAGGTGTTATGGAAACCATGAAAGACAGAGCCATTGATGCAGACACCTGGAGAGATAGAAAAAATGGCGATTGAAATGCGGGAAGCGGCAGAAGCTGTAGGATCCCCGCTTATATAATATATATATATATATATATATATATATATATATATATATATATATATATATATATATATATATATATATATATATATATATATATATATATATATATATATATATATATATATATATATATATATATATATATATATATTATTTTTTTATAATTTATATATGAAACTTGAAAAATATCACATTTTTATTTGATTTTCCATATATCTGTTACATTTTTTCAGACATCTATCAATGGTGAATAAATCTTCTTCTTTTTTGTTACTAAACAAAAAAGAATTTTTAAACAAAATTTTATTTTTGACAATATAATTGTCAAAGGTAAACATTTTAAGTTGGCATTTATGACATTGAGGCTTATTTGTAATTGGTTGCTACCAGTGGCGGCTTTTGGAGGTAGGCAGGATAGGTCGAGGCCACCCAATAATTTTAAGAGCTTTAAAATTGAAAAACATATATTCAAAAATTATGTTAATGCATATAAATAACTTTTAAATTTACTAAATCACTTAATATATTAGCGTCCGTTAAAAAAACTATGTTATTATATTATCACATAAAGCATCGAATCGTATTCAGGCATTTTAAATATCATTAATAGGCCCGATCGGAACTGGCCTACCCAGCTCACATAAGATCCCCGTACAAAAAGCGTTTGAAGTTAAGCAGCTTGCCGGACAACGATTTATATTGTCGTGTTTATGCTTGCTGTTTAGGCACCAGACGATCGGGCCTAAGCCGACCATCGTTATCACTTGCAACGTAATTATCGAATTATAATATAAATTTTCTTTTAAATTATGATAAAAAATATGTACCATAATCTATAAATAAAAAAAATATGCATTAGACACACTGGCGGCTACAGAAATTTTTTTGGGGAGGTCATGGATCTTGAGGGTGATTACTTTTCTCTGATGCAAGGTCACCTTTAGTCTTACCACCAATAGGATAAGTGGGTTTTCAAATATTTTTAAGGAGGGGTCATGACCCACCCCGTGACTCATCCCTCTGGATCCGCCACTATAGCTATATGTAATTTGCTGGCTTGGCCTACCCAAAATTTTACCACACCAGCCGCCACTGGTTGCTACTTTAAACTATTTATAAATTCAATTATTTTTTTTGTTAAGAAAATGTTTTCAAAATTATTAAAATTTCAGGGAAGAATTTATTAGATAAGGGCATTTTAGTATTAATTCTTTTTGACGTGTATTTGCAGCAATTTTTATTAACGAAACTAATTTTATTTGGTGAGTTAACAAAAAATGTTTTTCTTTATAGTTCAACTTTATAAGATATTTTGTCTTTTTTAGCAGCTCTTGATAAGAATTGTAAACACAATTTGTAACAAATTTATCTTGCTCCACTTTGGGCGCTACTGTAACGAATATAGTAGGCAGATCCCTTGGGACTATGTCCCTGATGTTATAAGATCTGTAGAGTAGTGTGAAGATAAGTTTGAAATTAAATTAAAATAAGAGTTGAAACTGAATGCAGTTCGGCTAGCTGGGTATGCTTGAGACTGGCCCGTTGATACTCAAGGTAGGGTTAGGCCTATTTGCATGCCCTGAGAAAACAGTAAAGAAGAGGAAAGATGTATATTAACTAAGGAAATATAAGAATAACCAAAACGGACTAAGGGTAAGTACTGACAACAGGAATATATGAGAGAAGAATGATTTGGGCGCCAGGGAAGATGTTTACTGGACTCTTAGTCTAACAAACACTTCACCTAGTGACTTTATTGCTGCTGCTAACTATGTTTTCGGTAACTGGATATAACTTTATTAAAAAAAAAAGGTTGTTTAATAAAACAGATTATTACTTATAACCCAATTTAATAATAATAAAATAGAAAAACCTGTAAACCGTAATATACAATTTAAAATAAATACCCTATCATACAAAAAACCTATTGATCCCTATTTACAATATATTTACACCCTCTAATATGCTAGAAAAGTAGGAACTTTTATTATGAAGTTTTATTCATTAATAAAACAAAATTTACTACAACCAACCTATTTATATATTCAAACAATTATTACCCTTCCCTATATTTAACACAATGTATCAGTTCGACAATTTCTAAGTTGATTCCAATCAGATAACCTGTAGATATATTTCAATTGGTCTGTTCAGAAAGGAACAGATCCAAGATGAATCAGTGACGTTACCAGTAGGGCTGTAAAAATACAAAATGGACCTTTGTGCACAAATGACCTTACAAAGTGTATTAAAATTCACCCCTACCCTGTTATTACTAATACATATATATATTTAAAATATTTAATGACACAAAAAAAAATAAGCAAATGATGTTAAGAAAAATTGAATGTAATATATATAATGATACGCAAATATGAATTATGAAAATTGACTAGAATTATTTTTAAGTTTTGGTTCGTTCACTCACTAAAGTTTAAACAATATTTAAGAAACTTATTTTTAAGATATTACAAAAAACAGAAAAAAAAAAGAAAAAAGAACCTGTCTACTCTCAAGCCGAGAAGGTTCTTCTTCCGGACGCTTTACGCCGCCGGGACTCGTTCGGGTGAAAGCTGTAAGCCCACTGTTCTAGCACCAACTGAACCGCTATTCCAATATTCGGGAAAAACCAAAAAAAACTCCAAACTAAACTCAACGGAAAGCTATTACCGCAAATCCAAAATAATGTTTATTGTATTGACTTTATATTCTTTCTTCCTCCAACGACTAAAATAAAATCAAAGAAGCTCTCATTAGCTTTATTCAGAGTTGATAAACAACAAGGCGGTTAGGACAAGAAAAACTAGTCAGAAGATGATAATTAGCGAAGGTTTCGTACACTTTTTGTGACCTTGGAAAATTAATCGAAAACTATGTATTTAAAAAAAATGTTGGGAATTTACTATGAATATTTCACTGAAGAACTAAAATTTAACTTATCACGAATATATTATAGGCAAATAGTAATGAAGGATCCCCTTACATTACCGAATTGCTTGGATATTTATGAGAACGGGTACTTAGGAGAATTTCTAACAGAAAGAATTCTGAACGTGATTTGACTAATATAATTAAGGTAAAATTATTGAATAAATGATTTTAATATGAAACTAATAATGGTTAAAAAAAATGATGTACTTTAATTAAAATGAAACTCACCCAATGCAACAATATTTCAACAATTGAACCAAAATCTTCTTTTTCCAAAACTTCTAATATAAAAAAAAACGCCTTCTTTAACTTAATATCACCTCTGAATAACTTAAAATTTCTTTTCTGATAACTTGAGCCACGCGGCGTTGGTCGTTGAAGGATTACTCTTCTGACCCGTTCGAAGGTTGGATATAAAGTAAGCTCTTACACTTTTAAAATCGTCGGCTTCCGTCAGTTCCAAGTTAAACGGAAGCGGCAGGTAAGCAGTTTGACCAATTGATAAACAATTGATAATACGATTACATGTATAGTTGGTTGCATACCTTACAGGCAGAATTAAGTTATTTTAAATTTCTCAGTAACGATAAAGTAATCTTATCGTTACAAATTGAAAGCTCGAGATATTAAATAGTTAACCAATAGCCCCTTTTATTGACTCCAACCCATCAAAAACATTTATATATTTTTTCCAAACGAGTCACAAGTACTTCTTTTTTCTTATATATATATATATATATATATATATATATATATATATATATATATATATATATATATATATATATATATATATATATATATTCAATAAAAACAAGAAAATTAGAATATCTTGGATATATTACACGTGGAGAGAAATACACCTTGCTCCAACTGATTATGCAGGGAAAGATCCAAGGAAAGAGAAGCATAGGGAGGCGTAGAATGTCATGGCTGCGCAACCTGAGAGAGTGGTACGGATGTACATCAAATGAACTTTTCAGAGCAGCCGTCTCAAAAGTCCGAATAGCTATGATGATTGCCGACCTCTGCCGCGGAGATGGCACTTGAAGAAGAAGAAGATATATATATATATATATATATATATATATATATATATATATATATATATATATATATATATATACAAACAACACAGTTTATTAGGGCTGCAGTCAGTAGGTTTGGCCGGGATGTTATAGAAACACTCTTTTGACTTTTGGTCGAGTTTTCGGAATTCTTTTATTCCTTCTTCAAGACACTGTAATTAGAAGAAAGTGTAAACACTCATACATACACTCATACTTATACTACATCATAAAGGAGGTAAATTAGGTAGTAAAATTCAAAACTTTAATTCAAATTTAAAAACTAAAATCTTAAACTTGGAAATTTCAGTAACAATAAATGATATTACTTACATAGAAAAGAAAGTACATCAATTAAAAAATATATTAGAGCAGCATTTACCTGCCCCTTTACTACAAGAATTCTATAGAAGACAAAAAATCAAATACAATAAAGTTTTTTTCCAAATTAGAAATAACAATATCAAAAAATTTAGCAAAATAAAAGTAGATCAATTTTCAAAAATCAAATTCCAAGAAAAATGGTTCAAAAATCTAACTAACATCACTTTTCCTTATAATGTCAAAAAAATTTTGTCTTTGGGTCCAAAATTTTGCCTATTTCCTAGTGCTAGAGATTTTAAAATGTCTTCTCTTCTCTCAGATATTGAGTTTCTTATTTCTGGCCTAGAACCCCAAGAGAAGGACATCTTGAGATCTTAAAGCACTAATGTTATCACTAACTTTCTACACAAAACAAGTAAAGAAGGACACTTTTTGAATACAATATACAATGAGTGCAAACAATTTTTAAAATCACATCCAGAAATTTACATTGTTAGAAGTGACAAGGGAAATGTAACAGTGGCAATGTATAAGAATGATTACATTGAAAAAAGCAATAGTTTACTAAATGACACAAAAAGTTACATCAAACTTAAGAACAGTGCAGTGTGCACCCTCCAACAAAAGGCGAACAAGCTGGTTTCGGATTTAGCTTCTTCCAAATCCATAACAACAGAAGTTGCAAAATCTTTGAAAATTTACAATGCAGTTGCGCCCAGGTTTTATACACTTCCTAAAGTTCACAAACCCACTCTTTCAATGAGGCCTATTGTCTCTTCCATTGATGCTCCTAATAGTAAACTTGCTAAACACCTTACAGATATCCTCACAATTTCCTACAACGAATCCAATGAATTCTATATTAGAGATTCTTTCACATTTAGTAACTTCATTAATAATGTTAAAGTTCCGAATAACTATATACTAATTAGTTTAGATGTTGTGTTACTATTTACAAACCTACCACTAGATGCTATTCTCAACAGCATCAAAAATAACTGGAACAGCATCTCTCTGCATACCAAGATCAGTTTAGACTCTTAATTTCTTAAGAATTTTAACATTCATTTTTGACTCTAACATCTTTTTGTTTAATGGTAATTTTTTTAAACAAATTTTTGGCACTCCAATGGGCAGCAAAATATCCCCCATACTATGTAACTTTGTATTGGATGAACTCATAAGAACATGTAAGGAAAAGATACATTTTCACATACGTTTTATCAAACGATATGTAGATGATTTGATCTTATCGGTCCCTGAAAACAAAGTAACTGATGTTCTAAACACTTTTAACGCCCAGTGTGAACACTTAAAGTTTACGGTTAAGAGAGAAGCTGATAATATGATTCCGTTTTTAGACATGCTTATACATCGTGGCAGTGATGGCATGCTAAGGACGGAGTGGTATCGTAAACCTTGTTTTAGTAACCGTTTCATAAACTTTTATTCTCAACATCCATCTAAGATGAAAACAAATTTGGTTTTGGCCCTTAAAACTAGGGTTATCAACTTATCACACATCGAGTTCAGGGACAAGGGACTAAAAAAGTTGAGATCTATACTACAAGAGAACTCCTATCCTACAGGGCTTTTGAATAAACTCATTTTTGGTTCTCCTTTTCCATTGCAATTTTCTGACAACCAAAATTTTCATAATAATGAGGTGAATGAGGTCCGACAACTGACACAGAACACATCAGAGCTACCACAATCTAAAATAACGTATGGTTGCCTACCCTATATTCCAGTTCTCACACCTAAGCTATTGAACATTTTCAAAAATGTTAGTGGCTTAAAAATTGCAACTAAGAATGTGAAAACGGTATGGAAGTTGTACACAAAGACAAAGGATCCTTTCACAATACAGGAGTCATCGAATGTTGTTTATTCTATACCGTGTGCCAACTGTAAAAACGTGTATATCGGAGAATCATCTCGTAATTTTCACAATAGAGTAATATCACATCGCAGCGACATAAAAACCAAAAAGATAAACGCATGTGCGCTCACAGAACATGCATTAACTTTAAAACATGAATTTAATTTCGAGGATTTCTGTATTCTGATTAAAGAAAAGATCAAGAAAGGTCTTGATTCCATTCAAAACGTGTTTTCTTGGAAATGTGTTTCATAAAATCTAATACGTCTTGTATAAATAAAAAGTCAGACATAGATAAATTGAGCAACATTTATTGTTACTTACTGACAAAACATCAAAAATAAAATAAAGATTTACTTTTACATATACACACCGTAATACACCAGCATACAAAACATGTTGCATACTATCAAGACAGGTTTAAGATACTACTTCCATTAATATAATAGCAGGAACTCCTAATTACTTTTTAATCACACTATTTTTGTTTTTTTTTGCTGTTCTCTATGGATCAGTCAAAACACACCTTGAAAAGATGTCACTAACAAAATTTTAACTTTCCAACTAAATTTTAAAATGTATATTGTCCATTATTTTAAATGTTATATTTTATATGTGTGTTTTTAATGTTGAGTGTCGTAGCTTTAGAAAAATAATCTCAACGACTAGTAAGTTGTAATGACAATTTGAGATATGTTGTAAATATTTACACTTTCTTCTAATTACAGTGTCTTGAAGAAGGAATAAAAGAATTCCGAAAGCTCGACCAAAAGTCAAAAGAGTGTTTCTATAACATCCCGGCCAAACCTACTGACTGCAGCCCTAATAAACTGTGTTGTTTGTTTATATCGACAGTCAATAATATCCAGTATTTCTTATATATATATATATATATATATATATATATATATATATATATATATATATATATATATATATATATATATATAGTTTATGTGTTTATAATAACTAGCGCATAGGAAATAATAAAATTTTGTACCCTGTGCTTTATGTTTATTATCCTTTATTGTATTGGAAGTCTAGAAGTATAGCAATACATTTTAATTGTTGAACAAAAGAGAAAATAAAAACACTTTTTGTGGTGTGCCACTTAACCATACACAAAATCGTACACAAATAGTCAAATGGTAGTAAAAGTTTCCGATATAGGCTGCCAGACGGCAGAGGCATCGCCGCGCACGATGTCTATACTATAAAATGTTTTTCATCCAGTTTTCGGATCGGATTTTTTCAAAACATCAAATTACATCTTCTTTTTGCCTTTCTTTATTTAGGCTAACCGCTACTGTTTTTTTCTTCAGCGTTTCTTCTTAATCTACATTAATGTTATATTTACAATTCTTTCTGGAACGAGCTATAATTTTTCTCAAATAACCATTTTGTGTGGTTTAGTCGCCTTAAGGTTTAGCATGCTTTGTCAGATGCTCTTTAAAGTCCCTTTTAATATTAATATCGTTTGAGAAATTTTTCCCAGATACTTATATTTCGTTTTGATTTTCAATCTTCTTTTAATGTTAGTTTAAATGGTCCAGTAGTGTGTTCGTATAGTTCAGTTATAAGCAAAATTAGGTGTTGTTGTACAACTAATTCTTTTAGTATCAGTCATGAGTGTATCCATTTGACTCTGTCGAACGCTTTACGATAATCTATAAAACAAATCCATAGTGAGATATTGAATTCCCTAGACTTTTATACTTTTTTGGACTTTTATAATAATAGCTTTAAAATTAAATGTTTAGTGAAAATCTGTACGCGACTTTAATGCATTAAATATTTTAATTAAAAATCGACATATCTATTGAAATTAGACAGTAAAAAAGTATGTTATTAATGATTGATTTATAAATTATTGTAATTTAAATTCAACTACGCTATGAAACAAATATTGCATGTTATAAACTGCAGTAATCCAAAAATTACAAAGATCTCCCTGTTGTTTGAGTTTTCTTTAATTAATAGGGTAACAAACATTATAATCCTACCGAAGGGGCTTCTACTTTCATAAACTGTTACACGATTACTCTATCCGATGTACGTACATTTATGAACTAAATGTTTTAGTGACAATGCCTTTTAATAAAAAATACTAATTAATAAAAATGGAAACTTAACTTTTCCAAGTTTATAATAGACACTTTCTTATGTTTAAAAATATATAAAACAAGTAATATAAATTACCGCCTTGTTTATTAAAACTAAAAAGTAAAATAAAGTTATGTGTCGGTTAACAATTTATATTTAACTACATTATAATCGGTTCACAATTTGTCGATAGATCACTACAAGTTTAACCCTAATTAGAGAATTGAAATACAGAGAGGATAGGTAATAAGATTAAATAGTAAAAACCAACCTGAAACTGACGGTTTAAGATGTTTTCTACTAACCCACCTTGTATATGAAGCAATACAATACCTTATTACCCTATTACGAGGGTATTTTGAATGGTTACAGATGACCGACCAGTGTCGTAAAGTATATGATTGAAACATTTATTTGAACTAAATAAATATATATATATATATATATATATATATATATATTTTTTAAACTGTACTTATGTAAATTGTATTTTTTAATAAAACTTATTTATTTTATTCAAAAATAAAAAGTTTCTTGCCATTTGTAAAAGATACATTTATTTAATTAAGGGAAAAGGCGCCAAATGTCGCCTGGTAAAATTTCCAATGTGTTTTAAATGTATCCATTATTTTCGAATCCGGAGAAAACTAATAAATATTTTTGAAAAATTAGTATAATTTTTAATTGAAAATATTGCATGCAAAAGAAACTTTTTATTTATTCTAATAAATATTTCATTCTGCCTGTAAATTTTTCAAAAATGCTTTTTAGTTTTCTCAGGATTTGAAAAAAAAATGGATACATTTAAAACACATTGAACATTTTGACAGGCGACATTTTGCGCCTTTCCCCTTTAATACCCTACGATCACTAAAGCTCGGATTATAGGCAAAATGCCTTTTCTGCCTATTTTGCCTATTATAATTGTTTTTTGCACTTTTTGCCTTTTTTCGTAAATTCCGCCTATTTGTGCCTTTTTAAAATTTCATGGTACTACCCATGATATTATTCTATTACTAAACCATTCTATAATAAAATTTTGGGTCAATAATAAAATATCAATGGTTTGTTTATATAACAGATTTATAGGAAAATGTACCTGATTTAGACTTGAGGGTTAACTATTTGGAAATCCCTAAGCTTTATTAGTTTATTATCAGTTGTACAGTCGGTTACTGTATCAGAGTTTAGTCACAAATTGCTATATCCTAGTTTAGTTTTCTTGCGTATACCGAAAAGCAAAGAACACATTTTAAAACGTTTTAGACATTTGTGTGAAAAGATGACATCTAAATTAAGGCTATGGATCGCACCTTATTCGGAACTTTCTAGAAGGAGATGGAGCATTTTGTAAACCATGCGGCAAATCGGTAAGTTTTATTTTTTCTCTTTTTTTCTCGTCCCACAACATAACTAAATTCTAAAGCGGTTTTAGAATTCTAATTAATTTTTTTTTAATTCTCATATTTCAAGTAGAAAAAAGTACTTTATTGACCAGCATTGTGGAACCCCACTTCATAAACGAAATTTGGAAAAATTAAATTCCTCTAAGTTAGCCCAAATATCTCTGCGGGATAGTTTAAGCAGTTCAAAAAAAAAGGAGGAAGACGCATTTAAATTTGATTTATGCCAGATGATGATTGCATCCAACATTCCTCTATATAAAGTTAATAATCCTACATAATGACGGTATTAGATTTTAATTTTAATTTAATTTATCCAGCTGTTTGTTTCGCAAGTTTTAAGGAAACACAGTGGCAAAAATTTGAATTCGGTTTCGCTAGGTAGAAATCGTTTGATTTCTCTTTTTGTTAATAACCCTAGTTTTAAATGCTTTTTCGAAAAATATCTTAATAAATCCTTACCGGACAAGAGTACATTGAGAAAACATACCGTGGAAAAATGTTATGTGGAATGTATTTCAAAAATTAAGCGGGAGTTAGAGGGCAATTTTTTGTATATTATCGTGGATGAAGCGATAGATGCGGCAGGTATACAGGGTGAGTCATGAGGAACTTTACATACTTCTACCATATGTAGAGTCCCTCAGGGAGCATATCATGTGGCCACTAAAAAATGTCAACTCCTCTTCTTTATTAATTAACAGGGTGATTTGTGTAATTGACCATTTATTTCATTTTACTGTAGTGTTTATACGGCTCATTTGATTTTTTTAATTTTTGCATGATACAGTACACTACTATCAAGCATTCGACTGGTATTAGCTAAACTAAAAAATTCCAGGACTGGCTTTGGAAAAATTAATTTAGGGATTCGTATTAACTATTACACCCTGTATATATTTTTTTTAAAATGCAATAAGTGATTTTCAAACTACATAAATAGCCAATGAAAACGACATATGCGACAATGTTGTCGCACTTTTATTAAATTTTTAGTGAACGATCAAATCTTACCAAAAATAGAACAACCATAATGAAGTATCAAATTATAAGGTAATTAATTTAAACAAATGTTATAAATTTCAAACATTTTAATTGAAATGATAAACTGAGTCACTGCACAACAAAAAACAGTAACTACTAACAATAACGAAGAACAATTTAAAAAAAAACTAAAAATATCTACATAGTTATGATAAACCCATAAATTAGAACTGGAAAAGATACAATAATGGTAGCAAAATAAAAATAATTCAATATATATTTTCGAAATGGAACCCTGCAGCCTGTACACATTTTTGTTGCCGAATTGTTAATTGACGTATTGAATTACGGATACTCTGGGGATCGTTTCTAATAGTATTACAACAATGTATAATTCTATCAATTAATTGTTGTCGGTTATTAATATTCACTGCGTAAACTAGTTGCTTCAATCGTCACCAAATATGGTAATCAACGGGATTGAAATCAGGGGATCTTAAAGGCCACGAAATAGGACCTGCACGTCCTATCCACCTGTTGCCATAAACATTATTGAGATGTTGTCTCACTGCCAGTAAAAAGTGTGGGGGTGCCCTGCCGCATCATGCTGAAAATACATCCCTCGGATAGCAACGTTCGCGTTGGCAAGCAAATTCGGCGAAATATTTTGTAGAAAGTTCAAATAGACCTGCCCTGTTAAAGGACCATCAAAAAACTGAGGACCTACTAATTGGTTATTTATGACACCAATCCACACGTTAACCGAAAACCTAAACTGAGAACGACGTTCTCGAATAGCATGGGGATTTTCTTCTGCCCACACATGTGAATTTCGTGAATTATTTATCCCGTCTCTGGTAAATTGGGCTTCATCTGTAAATAGTGTCCTGCACAGCGTTGGTCGATTATTGTTAATCCATCTACAAAATTCCAACCTATCGATCTCATCTCCAGCATGTAGTCGCTGAACCATTTGAATGTGATATGGGTATAGATTATTTTTTTGTAAGACTCTACTTATTTTTGATTGAGTAACATTGAGTTCTCGACTTACTTGTCTAGTGCTTATTGTAGGGTTCATAGTAACGGCGTCCATAATGTCATCTTCCTGCGCTTCATCTACATGTCGCTCTGTTGTTCCACTAGGAAAAGTGCCATTTTCTCGCAAATAATTAAAAACTGACCCAAATGTTGGATGACTGGGAGTTCGACGATTAGGAAATCTCCTGCGATATTCTCTACTAGCAGCCCTACCATTCCCATTACAGAATCCATAAACAAATATTATGTCTGCATATTCTGTGGTCGAAAACTGATGTGGCATTTTGAACGAAAGTAACAAAAGCTCTACCAAAACTAACACAATGTACTTAACGTAGATATGACAGAAGAAATATGTATTCTTGTACACATAAATAACAATTGATAATGACAATGGGTATAAAATATCAAGAAACGTCAAACGGTCAACGCCAACCTTCATTTTAAACTTTTTTAGATTTATTTTTATTTAGTACAGTTGATGCAATGTATTATTATTTGACATAAAATTTTAATCATTTACAATCAACAAAAACTAACACATACAAGACGTTTGACTTTTTAATCAATTTAATTTATTATTTATCGAAAATAATGCCCCAATACGATCTATGAGTAAAAATTTAAAATTGAAAAACAATTGATTCTATCGTAGAGATAATACAAAGTGACAGTAAAGATGTTAATTTTCTACGTATTAGATTATGTTGTAGGAACTCATTTTAATTAAAATGTTTGAAATTTATAACATTTGTTTAAATTAATACCTTATAATTTGATACTTCATTATGGTTGTTCTATTTTTGGTAAGATTTGATCGTTCACTAAAAATTTAATAAAAGTGGCGACAACATTGTCGCATATGTCGTTTTCATTGGCTATTTATGTAGTTTGAAAATCACTTATTGCGTTTTAAAAACAAATTTATACAGGGTGTAATATTTAATACGAATCCCTAAATTAATTTTTCCAAAACCAGTCCTGGAATTTTTTAGTTTAGCTAATACCAGTCGAATGCTTGATAGTAGTGTACTGTATCATGCAAAAATTAAAAAAATCAAATGAGCCGTATAAACACTACAGTAAAATGAAATAAATGGTCAATTACACAAATCACCCTGTTAATTAATAAAGAAGAGGAGTTGACATTTTTTAGTGGCCACATGATATGCTCCCTGAGGGACTCTACATATGGTAGAAGTATGTAAAGTTCCTCATGACTCACCCTGTATAGCTAATTTAATGATTGGAATTTTAAACGAAAACTTTGCGAGAAAACCTTATTTAGTTGCCGTTAAAGAATTGGAAAAAACAAACAATTTAACAATAAGTTGATTTATACCAGATAGTTTAACAAACCTCTTTTTACCCAACGCTATACCAGTGAATAAAATAGTTTTAATGCTTTCAGATGCTGCGGCATATATGTTAAAAGCTGCTGTTAATTTAAAGATGTTTTAAGTACAAGTTACACAAGTGCTACACAAGTGCAAATTCATTGCACTTGTGTAGCCCACGGGGTAAATAGAATTGCTGAAGAAATAAGAAATCTGTTTCCGTTGGTAAATAATTTTATAAATTTTATGAAAAAAGTTTTTGTAAAGGCTCCGTTGAGGGTGCAAATATATAAAGAAAGACTTCCAGGTGTCCCTTTGCCACCTACACCAGTAATTACAAGCTGGGGAAAAGAGAAAAGAGAAGGAAAAAACAAGAGATAAATTTATGTGAGTCAGTAAAATTAATTGATAATTTAAAGACGAAAATTAAATCGGCACCTGGGAGTAACGGTCAATTAATTAAAAAAAAAATGAAATATGTTTTCGACAAGAATGAAGGTTTTTCGTTTTTATCTAATGTTGCTAAAGTTTTGAATGGGACATTTTCCGAGGAATTTAATTAATTAATTAATTTTCCGAGGAAAATTATGCCAGATTTATTATCCGCTCTGAAATATGCTCCAATTACATCTGTCGACGTCGAACGTTCGTTTTCAATGTACAAATTAATTTTAAGTGATGGAAGACATAGTTTTAAGACCGAAAATATTGAAAAACATTTAGTTGTTTCTATTAATGATAAAATTTTAAGTGGTTACAATGTTTAATTATTAATTTACAGTTATTTAGTTACTATAGTAGGATCGTTTTAGCCTGTCGCATAAGTAATAAAAGTGTCTGTTCAGATTTGCCTCAGTTAGTCAGCGGTTCTCAAATTAAAAATTTGCGGTTTTCTTAATTTGATAATAAGACATTAGGGATTTTTTTTAATAAAATAACTTTGTATTATGTTTTATAATAATTAAATATCATAATGTAAATTGATAAACATTGAGTATGAAATATACAGGGTCATTCACGCAACATGTTGGTTAAAAGTTTTCAAAGTTCTGGTCGTCACTGGTTTCTGCAAACTTGGAATAATGGGTTATGCAAAGCATTCTTCATTTTTTAAATATTTGCATTCTTCTATCACTTCCGGTTGTACCGGAAGTCGCCATTAAGTTTCTTATTTTAAATAAAAACTGTGCTTTTTGTTATTTTTTTTTAGAATCTACGTAAAATTCTGGAACGATTTTTATTGGGATACCATTCTCGAAAAAATAGCCGTTTTTGAGATATTTAAAGTTTTTGAAAAATTTTTCATATTACACATGCAACTTCAAAAATTAATATTGTGGTTAATATTTATGCTGAAAAAACAAAAATTCTTTTTCAGCGTGTACTAAACTCTATTTTTATTTAAGCATAAAAAAATTTGCCAATGTTAATACTGGGTGTTCAAAATTTTGTATTATATTTTTATTTTTATATATTTTATAAATATATCTATAAAAATATATATATCTATATAAAACAAAGACTTATTCCTACTTCCCACACATACCTTCCCAAACCCACCGAGGTAGGTTATCCTCCTGCGGTACAACCAGCCCCGGATTTTCTCCGCCCCCTGGTCTTTGGAGCCAGGTCTCGACTATTTCGCGGTATTCCCCGTCAGGCAATGGGAGATTTCCGTGTATTTACATTTAAGTGGTAGGTTAGCCCATTTGGCTTTATCACTACCGGTCAAAGCAATTGTTCGGCGATCTAATGATGGTTGTGTGTCGAGAAGTGCAGTCGAGAGCGAGCAAGCATCGAATCCTTTCATCCGTCGTCTAATACCCAGTCATTCGTCCAGTTATGTCCTTAATCTACCTTACTTGCTAATCTAATTTTTTTGGTGCTTGCACAAATTAACGCAAAAGGTACCCTTTTGTGTTAATTTTTCTATCTACGTCTTAATCTATGGACAGGTATCATCACTATCTGACTCGCTATCCGGTTCATCTGAATCTTCATCATTACGAATAATTAAAGGTCTTACTTCATCAATAACTTGTTCTATTTCATATGACTCTAAATTTTTTTTTTCAGTATGCTCAATACATTTCCGCCATTGTTCCTTATTGACTTGGTTTAGTGCATCTTGCCAGAGTTGTAAAACGCTGGCTTCGTCGGTGGTCTTACATGCATGTTTATTATAGTAGTTTTTAGTGATGCCCCATACCATTTCAATTGGATTGTACTGGCAGTGATATGGTGGTAGTCTTAGGACCTCATGACCATATTTTAGTGCCATTTGGTCAACGACAAATTTTTTCTCAGTAATGTGTTCTTTGCACTTATTTAATAATTAAGCTTTTAAAACTAGATGTTCGTGTTCTATATTTTTCTCCGACAGCCACTTTCTTAAGTCTTCTTTTTTCCAGCTGCTTGTAGGAAACTTTTCCTCCTCTCTGGTGTGATACGAAGCATTGTCTGAGACTATTAATGACGGATTTTCCAGATTTTTTAATAATTTTTCCTCAAACCAATGTTCAAAAATATCGACGTCCATATTTCCGTGGTAACCATCAGTTTTTTTTGTCGAAGAAAATATAAGACTAGCATTGGGTATAAAACCTTCCGTATTTCCTGCATGCAATTTAATATATATTTTGCCATTACTCGCACTAGTACTCGAATAGCATTGGTAGAATCATCTTGCCAGGATGATTTGGTATTATTTCCTTTCGCAAAATTCCATGTTTCGTCAAGAAACACAAATTGTCTGGCAAATTCGGAATTCTTGTTTTTTAAATAGTTTCTTATAAATTTCCACCTTTTTCCAACAACATTGGACAGCTCGCACAACACTTTACGATTATTGGTTTTTTCGTATCCAAAACCCATAGCTTTTAATATATTTGAAAAAAATACTTTTTAAAAATTGTTTTGGTAGCGCTGATTTATCCTCAAGTACTACAGCCGACCAGTAGGAGGTTCGGTACCACAAAGCAGGTAGAAAAGGGAAAGCATAACAGAGTGGCTGTAACTAGAGTCATAAATTATTTTTCGGGCGTTAATCCGAAATACGACAGGGTAAAACGACTTCACTATAGTTTATTTATACTAATGTTATGATTATGATGTGTAAATATACCTGCCTTAAGTTAATATTACGTTAATTCACTTTGTACAATAAATAATAAGTTATATTCCTTTATTGCCTATATTTTGCCTAAATGTTAATATTCCTGCCTTTTTTAATAAAAATCTTTGCCTATATAGGCGCCTTTTTCTTCAATTTTTGTTGCCTATAAATCCGAGCTTTAACGATTATAACTACTATTACTTACCTTATATAATTACGATTAGAAAACTATTCAAATTCAAAATAAATAGGATCAACTTCGGAATCCGAGTCGTCTTGAGGGTTAATAATTAGCGGTTGTGTCTCTACGGTCGCATCAATTATGTTATCAAGATCCCACATTTTTTGTTCTTCTTCTATTACATGTCTTACTGCATCTTTCCAGTTTTGTTCTGTAATATGTTGTATAGACTCGTATAACAATTCACGTACAGCTTGTATTTTATATGACGTATTTTTTCTAGCCACATAACTTTTCATTTGTGCTCAAATGAGTTCAATTGGATTTATTTCGCAGTGGTAGGATGGAAGTCTAAGGACTGTGATGTTTCGCTTCTCCGCCATTTTGTCAACTACGTATTTCTTGAACTTAGATTTGTGTTGCCGGCCAATTTTTAAAAGTTCTGCTTTTACCATTCCATCTTCGTAAGGCAGATACTTATTCCGCAGCCAGTCAAGAATATCCTGTTTCTTCCACGCAGTCGTTGGAAGTCTTTCTACTAGTCATGAATGATAAGGTGCATTATCTAATACTATAATTGAATTTGGTGGTATGTGTTCAATCATCTGCTCAAAATACTCTTCGAAAATATCAGCTGTCATCTCCTCGTGATAGTCTTTTGTGCTTTTGGACTGAAATTCCAACAAACCATGCTTAACAAATCCTTTTTCACTGCCAATGTGAGAAATTATTAATCTACTGCCTTTACCAGAAGGTGGGGAGATATCAGTAGACCAACCTTCCATAAAGGCTTGCCTGGAGCTTAATATATTTTTATCAGACCAAATTTTTTTTTAGAGTATGGCCTGAGTTTACCCACGTTTCATCCTGGTAGAAGATGGGCCTTCCTTCAGCCCGAAGTTTTCGTATGGATCTTAGATAATTTCTTCTCCAACATATTATATCCTCCCAGTCAATGAAAACTGATTTTCAGTCTGATTTCTCCCACCGGAAATTTAATTCTTTTAAAACTTGCCACAATTTAGTTCGTCCGATATGAGGCAAATATGGGTCATCTCTAACTTTTTGTAAACTTTTGTTTAGGTGCGGTATTTCTTTTTTTGAAAAAAAAATCCATGAATTTTCCTTCGAATATCATTTTTGCCAAATTCATTAATTTCAAAAGGCTTTTTCCCTCTCTTTAAGTGTTCGTTTGTGTTTGGGTTGACCATACCGTGTTTTTTTCTTTCTGATAGGAACCTATATATAGTTGACTCTCCTACGCCAGTCATGTTGGCACAACTTTCGACTATGTTGCGAACAGTGTTTGTGGGATTCTGAGAAATCAGAGCATCGTGAACATTCAGGACAATAGCCTTCTCTCTTGGTGAATAGAGAAACGAGCACGAGCGAAAGGTACGTATATATTCGTAGGTATATGGAATAAAAAATCACTCACGCACTGCATATAATTCGCAAAAGAAATATTCGAGACGCTAATTACTGCCGTAGAGGCGGAAATACCGACGAGCCGTAAATCACATGCGATCAAAAACGTACTAAACAAAAAAATTGTTTTCGTTCGTTGTGATGGGTAGCTCTTTCGGGGCGACAGACTCAGTAAAACACAGGTTTGAAATAAAAATACATCTATTTAGTATATATACAATAAATAAAAAATAAAAAAGGAATTCTACGTTGTATACTTATAAAACAAAAATAAAATGAATTCTACGTTCCCGTCTGGGTCCCGCGATGAATGAATTCCCCGGCGAACGTCTATAAAAGAAAAGAAACTAATTATTACTAATAAAGAAATGAAATAGCAGACCCACGGTAATGTTCAATACACAATACCGATGGGTTCCGCTTGGCTAAGGACAGAGTACGATCGTCAATACGGAAATCTCTCTGTCCGGCTTGGCTGTGTGCAGATCCACGGTAATGTTCAATACACAGTACCGATGGGTTCCGCTTGGTTAAGGACAGAGTATGATCCTCAATACGGAAATCTCTCTGTCCGGGATGGCTCGCAGGTTCACTACACCGGCGAGTCAGGGAGCCTAGAGCGCTAGCTACACGACTGTCTAATTCCGCTATTCACACGCCTTAAATAGCCGTTCTGAATCCCACTTCGCCGTCACGTTGTAGAAGTGGATGCGCAAATATTGACACTCCCACGGTTCGAACTGTTAAACGATCAGAGCATCGTTACATCGTAATAACTTCACCCTTTCAAGTTAAGTTTCGAATATAAACTGAACAGACGAGGCACGTGGCCAAAGCCGGCACCTTTATACCCATTAGTTTATTAAAAACCTGGGGAATTCCATCCTAATTATCTTGCAACGAATAGTACCTTCGGATACGAATTCCAGGTTTTCTAGTAAAGTGATTAAACGCGAAGATTAGTATTGAAATATCCAAAGATATAAGGTATTCTTATTTACAAAATTGTTATTGGTTAAATTCTTATTTTTATTAATATAATATAATAACCAACATTAGCCGTGAAAGTTTTAATTGTTTTTTTGCTAAATATATTAGTATTAAAACTTTACTGATTTACGACTGTCCAATATCAAATCTTTAGAATTCATATCCAAAATTGGACAGTATAATTTTATCACCCAGTAGACCGAATGAATCTATTTGTTATTAAATACACACACGTAGTTAATTAGGTTACATACACATTTGGTCAATTATCAATAATATAATTTGGACATCAGTCAAAAGTGCTGACAAAGTTAAACTATTTACATAAATTAAATACACATGTCACGCGAGGTCCGCGAAAATATTGACCCAATTAAAGTTTATATAAAACTAAGATCTCTTGCCTAGAGAGGCATTCAATCAATATTCACTCAACGAACTTGATAGTCTTCAACGATCAACTTCATCAGTCTCTACTCAAAGTAATCCCGGGTCTACACCCATAGTGTACGTCTCTACAATAAACTCTGCTACTATTATTTGGTGTTTCCATTACAACTGAACGAACATCTTCACTGAGCCAACGAAGGGGATTTGTTCATGGTCCTATCGAGAAACAGAATACTTCAAGGAAGTTTGAGAGAGCCTATACAGTCCACGCCAGCAACACCCTCAGTAGCAGAGAGAGACCACTAGACCCGGGAGAACGAGAGCCATATCAAAGCCGAGAGCCACACTAGAGCCGAGAGCAGTACCAAAGCCGAGAGCCACACTAGAGCCGAGAGCAGTACCAAAGCCGAGAGCCACACTAGAGCCGAGAGCAGTACCAAAGCCGAGAGCCATACTAGAGCCGAGGCAGTACCAAAGCCGAGAGCCATACTAGTGCCGAGAGCAGTACCAAAGCCAAGAGCCATACTAGAGCCGCAGAGCAGCCAAAGGACAGGACCGATTGCAGAACCCACCAGAAGCGAGGGATCCTCAACGTCTAAGAACACAAAAAACCGTAAGTTTTTGAATAATTACAAAATCTTCCATCTTTTACA
Source organism: Diabrotica undecimpunctata (assembly GCF_040954645.1). Lineage (NCBI taxonomy): Eukaryota > Metazoa > Arthropoda > Insecta > Coleoptera > Chrysomelidae > Diabrotica > Diabrotica undecimpunctata. The sequence goes on along the minus strand of NC_092809.1, from coordinate 88,525,754 downwards.
ATCTTACAATTTAACAAGTTTTTTTTTATTACAATTTAACAATTTAGAACAATCTCCACTCTATCAATCGTATAATAATGTACTTTAGAATGTATACCATTTAAATAATACAGAGAATTGATAAAACAAAAAATAAACGTCATTCACAACTATAACTTACTAAACAGTAATTTTGTATGACAATTTGAAAAAAGAAACGTTCATACATATAGCTTGCTTTTAATTTCACGTAAATAGTTTATTTCGAAAAATTAAAATAATTACGTAGCAAATAATTTCATTTATTTTGATAACAATATATATACATATATGTATATATATCATTATAAGAGTGTGTGGATTACATCTTGACCTACCTCAGTACAAAGAATAGCACAGCAGGCAAGGTCAAACTCATATTTCGCTAAATTGCACATTCCGATAGAAAAGAAAGTGTTATAGTACAGGTATACTTATTTAATAAATAACGTACATTTCGTATTGCCTAATATATTTACCGCTGAATGTAAAAATTTATAAGAATAATCATGGAAAGCATATACGTTAAGCAAGCGGAATTAGGAACAGAAATAACGAAACTCGTTTCAAATACAAAAAAGGATTCCCAATCTCGGAAAAATCAACAATACATCCGGGATAGACAGGAAAAATTAGAAGAATATTGGGCAAAATTTTTAAATAACCACGAAAAGCTGCTAGAAGGGGGTATAACGAAAGAAAAATATTTTGAAACAAAATACTATGATCAGGTATTTAAGATATACATTGAGGGGAAAACCCTGTTGGAAGAATATGGAAGGGTGCTGAAAAGAGGAAAAGCACCGAAAGTAAAGGAGATACAGATAAGAAAACAAAGAATCGAGGAATTATTACGGCCAGAAAATGAACAAGACTTGCAGGAGGATGAAGAATTGCAGTCAGAGTTAAGAGAATACATGGAAAAGGTGAATACACTAATGATTGAAGCAGCAGTAAATGAGGAACTAGACGCTACAGATAATGGAGAAGTAGAGAGAATAAATCATCTAAAGAGGAAAGTCAGGGAAGTTTTAAAGAAAATAAGGCCAGGAATGCAACGGCCAGAAAGCACACAGAGGAGGGACGGTGTGACATTGCCGCAGGTAAAAATCCCTGTGTATGAAGGCAGATATGAAACGTGGAGAACTTTCCACGATCTGTTTACTAAAGTAATACATGAAAACGACCAGTTATCAAACGCAGAAAAAATGCAGTAACTAAAAACTCAAGTAAGAGGGGAAGCCAACAGAATGATACAACACTTAAACATATCCGAGGCCAACTACGAAGTGGCCTGGAACATGCTAAAAGATAGGTATGAGAACCCAAGGATGATATTGTTTAAATTAATAGACAGGATGCTACTAGCGCAGGAAGTAAAGGAATCTTCTGCTAGAGCATTGAAATCACTACATGACACCTTCCACGAAAGTCTGGAAGCCATAGGAGGGTTAGGAACAGACACGGAAGCGTGGAGCCCATTGATAGCCCGAATTATCATAACGAAATGGGACAATGAAACTAGGAGGCTGTACGAAAACCACATTGGAGACAGTAGAGAGATACCGACGTACAAATCGACACAAACATTCTTACAGCGAAGATTTCAGACACTGGAACTGCTGGAGTCAGAAAAAAGACAAGAGAAGCAAGGAGGATCTCTTAGGAAACCAAGAACACATTGCGTGATATGCAACGGAGATCACGGAGTACCGAACTGCAGAGAATTTCAGGAACTCAATGTAAGAGACCGGAACAGGATGATAAAAGAAAAAGGATTGAGTACAAACTGCCTAGCACATAAAAAAGAAAAACAATGTTATTCACAATATAGGTGCAGACACTGTGGCGGAGACCACCACCATATGTTGCATTATGAAAAAGGAAACACAAGCAACAAAAGAAACTCCAATGGAACGAAAGGAGAACAAACACAAGAAAGAAATGGAAGAGATTCAAACAATAGAAGAAACGGGTACCAAGCTGATAGGTACAGAGGAGGAAATAATAATCCATACAACGCCAGAGAACAAAATAACGGAAGGCGAGAAAATACACAAGATACCAATGGGTCTAGGAATAGCAACGACCAACAAAGAGGGCAGAATTCAGTAAACTGTGCAAGCCATAAGGAAGGTAAAGCATTACTAGCGACAGTTGTGGTACGCATAAGAGATGCGAAAGGAGATTCACACATAATGAGAGCACTAATCGACCAAGGGTCACAATGCGCATTTATAACGGAACAAGCTGCGACGACGCTAGGAACAACAAGGAAGCCCATACAGGCGACCATATCCGGAATAGGCTCGTCAGGAGAAAAAACAGCCAAATGGAGTATGAAACTTATAATCGAAACTCATTACGAAAGTGACTTCGAGATGGAAATAGAAGCACTAGTACTACCGAAGATAACAAGGAATTTACCGGAACAGGATATAATTCTACCGGACTATAACGAGAAAAATGCAATACTGGCAGATCCAAGATATTACAAGGTAGGGAAGATAGACTTACTACTAGGAGTAAAAGAATACAGTTACATATTGACAGAAGGGATGCACAGAATAAGTAATGGACTCCTGAGTCAAAACACCAAACTAGGATGGATAGTTTCGGGAATAGCACGAGAAAGGGAGAATATAAAAGCAGAAGTATGCTGTATGATATCAAGACAAGAAATGGACGTACAAATAAAGAACTTCTGGGAATTAGAAGAAGTAAATCAGGACACAAGTTTCTCAGTGGAAGAACAAGAATGTGAAGAACTGTATCGACAGACTGTAAAAAGGAATGAAGAAGGGAGATACGAAGTAAAAATTCGTCGGGAAGTCGGGAAGACGTCGCAAAGTTAGGAGAATCTAAACAGCAAGCATTCGCCAGATTGATGCAACTAGAAAGGAAGTTTGCAAAAGACAAACAGTTAGAAGCGAATTACAGACAATTCATGGAAGATTATAAAAACCAAGGTCATATGGTAATAGCAGAAAACCAGGGAGATGGGTACTACTTACCTTATCATCCAGTGAGAAAAGAGGACAGTACTACAACGAAAATAAGAGCCGTGTTTGATGCATCAAGCAAAAGCTCATCGGCAGTAAGCCTGAATGATATTATGCACACAGGGCCGAAATTACAACAAGATTTGACAAATATACTATTACGATGGAGATCCAATAAGGTAGCATACTCAGCGGATCTGGAAAAAATGTTTAGACAAATCAGAATGGCAGAAGAAGACCAAAAATATCAAAAAATTTTGTGGAGAAAGGACACAAAGGACCACATACAAGAGTATAACTTAACGACGGTGACATACGGCACGGCCGCAGCACCCTTTTTAGCGTTAAGAACAATACAACAATTACAAGAAAACGACGGTGACATACGGCACGGCCGCAGCACCCTTTTTAGCGTTAAGAACAATACAACAATTACAAGAAGACGAAGGAGCGAGGTACCCGTTGGCATCGAAAATTGTAAAAGAAAACATGTATGTAGACGATATACTAGGAGGAGCTGAGACAGTGCAGGAAGCAGAAACAGCCCAAAAGGAATTAATACAACTGTTCAGAAAAGGAGGTTTCATTCTTAGAAAATGGTTGAGCAACGAAGAAAAAATAATGGAGAACGTAGCGGAGGATATGAGGAACGTAGACTCCAAGGCATTCAAACAAGAAGAAGTACGGAAAACGTTAGGAATACACTGGTCACCTAAAGAGGATATAATCACATTCAAAATAGGGATAACGACGGCAAAGAAAATAACGAAAAGACACGTACTGTCAGAAGTAGCAAAACTATACGACCCACTGGGATGGATAGCACCTGTAGTAATTCAGGCGAAAATGTTCATACAGGAATTATGGGAGCAAAAGACCAGTTGGGATAAAGAATTAACTAGCAACCAACAAAGCAGGTGGAATACATACCAGGCGCAATTAGTAAATCTGGAGAAAATAACATTGCCCAGGTGGAACAACTTAAGCAAGATAAACAGAGTAGAACTACATGGATTTGCAGATGCGTCTATGAAAGGATATGGAGCGGTAATCTACTCAAGGGTATTAGGCCCAGAAATTAAAACGAATCTAATGATAGCAAAATCGAAAGTCGCACCATTGAAAGGGAAAACGACGTTACCGAGGCTCGAGCTGTGTGCCGCGGTACTACTAGCAAATTTAATGAAGAAAACCCTACAAGCATTGAACAGGGAAAACATTGAGGTATATGCATGGTCGGACTCAACGATAACCCTGGCTTGGATAAGGGGATCATCAAAAAGGTGGAAAATGTTCGTCGCCAACAGAGTAGAGGAAATAAGAGGCGTTATAGAACCGAAAAATTGGCATAAGGTAGATACAAAGGAAAATCCAGCGGACATCCTCTCACGTGGAAGTACCGCATCAGAATTATTAGAAGCAGAGCTATGGTGGAAGGGACCAACTTGGCTGACTAGTAACAAAACTTTAACGCAGGAATCAGAAGAAATACCAGAGACAAATGAGGAGGAAGTCAAAACGAAAATAACGGTGCACACGACAACGATAAAGGAGGACATATGCGAGAGATTCTCAAATTTAGAAAGAATGAGAACAGTACTTTCATATTGTAGGAGATTTGCAGACAAATGCAGAAAAAAGAAAGACAATGGACAAAGTCAGCTTACAGTCCAAGAATTAGAGGAAACGCTATTAAAGGTGATAAAGCACACACAGCACGCCTACTTCAAACAAGAAATAAATAAGCTGGAGAAGAAACAGCAATTAGACAAGAAAAATAAATTAGCGTCATTGGTACCATTCCTGGATAGACAAGGAATTCTAAGAGTCACCGGAAGACTGAGACACACGAATCTAAAGTACGGAGAAAAACATCCGATAATTTTGCCAAAGGATAGTGCATTAACAAAGTTACTTATAACAGATAGTCACGCAAGAAATCTACATAGCGGATTACAACAAACACTACAGTACATAAAAAGGAAATACTGGATAATCAACGGCAGAAGAACCGTGAAAGATCATCTAGCAAAATGTTTAGGGTGCAGGAGGTATAAAAGCCAAGCAGCACAACAATTAATGGGAGATCTACCGAAAGACAGAGTGAACCCGAGTCATCCCTTTACTAACACAGGGATAGATTATGCCGGGCCAATAAAAATAAGTACCACGAGAGGCAGAGGACAGAGGAGCTATAAGGGCTACATCTCAGTATTTGTGTGTCTGTCAACGAAGGCAGTACACCTTGAGGTAGTAAGCGATATGTCTAGGGATGCATTCATCGCAGCGTTCAAGAGATTTACGGCACGCAGAGGACAGTGCAACAACGTATACAGCGATAACGGAACCACATTCGTAGGAACAGCAAATTTGTTGAAAAAAGAAAATCAAAAAATAGATGACGAGATAAAACAAGGATTACTGGCACTAGGTACCCAGTGGCATGTCATACCTGCATATGCACCACATTTCGGAGGATTATGGGAGAGCGCAGTGCGAATAATGAAATATCACTTGAAAAGAATCATCGGGGAAACAGTTCTAACATATGAAGAATTGAGTACGGTGCTGGCACAAATAGAAGCATGTATGAACTCGAGACCATTATGTGGGTCATCAGAAGACCCTGAAGGGAAAATAGCCCTGACACCAGCTCACTTCCTTATAGGGAGAGAAATTATATCACCAAATCGGGAAGAAGAGCTTACGACTTATTTGAAGATGCCGACGAGGTGGAGATTAGTGGAGAAAATAAAAAGAGACTTCTGGAAAATTTGGAAACAGGAATACCTGCACCAATTACAACAGAGAAATAGATGGCATAAGGCGCACCCTAACATAAAAGAAGAAGAAATAGTTATAATTAAAGAAGAGGATACACCTCCAGGCAGATGGCCATTAGCAAGGGTAACAGAAACACACCCTGGAGCGGAGGGATTAACCAGAGTAGTAACAGTGAGAAAGGCAAACGGGAAACTGACTAAAAGACCCATACATAAGCTAATACGACTGGAAGAAGAGAAACAGGAAAAGCCGAAGAAGGCAGCAGCACTAAGATGGAAGAAAATACTAGTAGCTATAATGTTTTTAACGATGTTAAAACCCATAAAGGCAGAACCGTATAAAATATATAATCCGGTACCAGGATTTTTCACAGAAGACCTTGGAGAGGTCGTCATAGACCGGGGAACATTTCGAATAAAGGTGTTACTCGAAAAAGGAAGAATTCGAACAGAGCACCAACTAATAGGAAATATGATACAAGGCGTACGAGAACTGTGTCATGAGATAAAAATCGTGAATTGTAAGGATATAATAGAGAAGTTAGAGGAAGGACAAAGAAAGGCGGAGTCAGTAAGCGAGGGGTTGACAGTAGAAATAAAAGGAAGGGAAAGAAGAGGAATATTAGGAACAATATTAACCTCAGTATTTGGAGTCAATGACGAAGCCTACAGTAACATTGAAGCATTAGATAATAACCAAAAGGAGCTAATAAAGGGATCACAGCACCAGGCGAAGATAATGTTAGAAACAATAACATCAATCAATCACACAGAGAACAGGATAAACAAGCAAATGCACAAGTTTAACAAAGCACTAATCACAGGTCTACAAGAAATATCTAAAGGACTTAACGAAGTAGAAGACAAAGCACAAAAACTAGAAACCGAATATAGCACGTTACGAATACAAACGATAGCATTACAAGTTATGGACTTCATAAACGAATATACTCAATTTTACGAGGGAATATTAAACCTTCACTATAACCACGGACACTTCATTGATATAGTGAAACCGGGTGAAATAACCAAATTAATAGGGAAAGCAGGGCAGATACTGCCTCAAGGGGTCGAAATACGACGACAACCCATTATAGAAACAGAAGTCAGTCATGACGACAGATATATAACAGTCATCGGCTACTTCATAGTGACAGGGAAAAATAAGTACAGCATGCTCAAAGCCACGGCCATACCACTTAACGTTAAGGGGTCGGTGTTGCGCACATTTGTCGCCCCAAGGAATCTACTGGTCGTAGATTATAACACACTGCACTACTTCGAATTGACCGCGGAAGATAGAGAAAGATGCTTACTGTTGACACAGGCACAGATAGCGTGCTCACCAACGGCTATAAGAAACATGGATACCCAACCAAACTGCATATTTGAAGAAATTTATGAGCGATCTAAGAATAGCACATGTCCAGTGGTAGCCAGGACAATACAGACAGCTCAATGGAGTAAGATAGGTACTCCCAACCTCTGGCTAGTTATCACGCCAGTCACGATACACATATCCATTATTTGCGATGGAAATCGGAACGAAAGAGTACTGGAACGAGTCACATTCCTGAAGCTTTCACCCAAATGTATCGCCCAAACGAAAAATATTACATTACTCCCCACTAGCAGTGGGGTGGACAGAGCAGTGACGAGTTACCTGAAGTCGCCAATCACTCCCGTGGCCCAACTGGTGGCGAGGACACCCCGCAAGTTTAACACGCCTCTAAACACCTACCTTGACATACCAGGAGGAGAGCTACGTCATGTGTTACTTGAGGAGGAGAGTCTGGAACAAGAAATGACGCATACGCAGTACCGTCCTGTTGCACGACTATGTCGTTCAGGGAATCCACAAACTCAGACTAACGAACAGGAAGTACCTGTATTAGTTAGTAATCGGCACAACAATGTACCGTCGACTTCCCAAGTTGACATCCCACTTTCCACATTTTCATCCAATTGCCCTAATTTTAATCTAGAGATAGAGTCGGACATTGATAGCTAGGGTACGGTTGGAAGATTGTTGATTATTCTTAAACTATTTATAATTTATCATGTTTGAATTTTACTATGTTATGTAATACTTATATGTAAACTTTGAGTATTGACACTTGGGCCAGATTGCCCGATTCCGCAGTATGTCCAATATCAAATCTTTAGAATTCATATCCGAAATTGGACAGTATAATTTTATCACCCAGTAGACCGAATGAATCTATTTGTTATTAAATACACACACGTAGTTAATTAGGTTACATACACATTTGGTCAATTATCAATATTATAATTTGGACATCAGTCAAAAGTGCTGACAAAGTTAAACTATTTACATAAATTAAATACACATGTCACGCGAGGTCCGCGAAAATATTGACCCAATTAAAGTTTATATAAAACTAAGATCTCTTGCCTAGAGAGGCATTCAATCAATATTCACTCAACGAACTTGATAGTCTTCAACGATCAACTTCATCAGTCTCTACTCAAAGTAATCCCGGGTCTACACCCATAGTGTACGTCTCTACAATAAACTCTGCTACTATTATTTGGTGTTTCCATTACAACTGAACGAACATCTTCACTGAGCCAACGAAGGGGATTTGTTCAACGACCGTTTTATGAGTTTGAGGCACATTTCGTGCTCTCAACAATTTGTGAACGGAGAATAGTCAAATAATCCTGAAAATCCTCCATGACTAAATTGATGAATATTTAAATAAATTTCAAGTTTCAAAAGGTACCTGCTGTAAAATTTGAAAATCTACTACTAATACAATTATTGGCAACATCTCAGGAGTTTAGAAGTGTACGCAAAATGGTAAATACGGATCCCAAAAATGGTTTATCCTGTTGTGGAGTCCACTTAATCCTACATGTTGGTCGGAATCTACATAAAGCACTACTTAGATAATAATATACACGGTGTATATTCTACTGGAGTTAGTATAATACCGTTTTAGAACGGAGCTTACATTAACCGCTAGATGTATATATATATATATATATATATATATATATATATATATATATATATATATATATATATATATATATATATTTAGGGATTCTACAGTATTCACTGCCTTCCCTCGCTCAACCGTTTCCATCTCTCTCTGTTGTTCCATTCTCCATCGTTTAGTCCTCTCTTACTCATGGCGTCGTCTACTTCGTTCCTCCAGGATTTTCGGGGTCGTCCTCTTTTCCTCTTTCCTATGGGGCTCCATTCGGTTATTCTTTTTATCCATCTGCTGTCGCTAGTTCTTCTTACATGTCCATACCACTTTAATCTTTTTTGTTCTATATATGTTAGTATGTCTGTTTCTATCGATGTTCTATATATATATATATATATATATATATATATATATATATATATATATATATATATATATATATATATATATATATATATATATATATTATACATACACGTACATAAAAACATCCACGTATCTATGCTAGACATACACACTATGATATAGATGCCGAAGCAGGTAGAAAGCTAGATTTAATGGCTTTGTTGCTATTTTTTAGAATTATATTGCACTCCATCATAGTGCTGTTTATGGGCGAGCAATCTGTCTCACAAATGTGAATGGGAATTTTTAACTGAAAATCCAAGTTGAAAATGTTAATTAAAATTTGTTAAAACGGTTAAGAATCCAGTCCAGTCTACAGTTAAGACTAACTTTATTTTGTTCTAAAAGTGAATACAAAATTGACAGTTTACATGGTACCAATCCTAACTTCCTGTAAATGATATATGGTGCTAATATTTAAATTTATTTAGTTGATTCAATATTTTAACACCCCCACTTATCAATAAAACAAAATTTATTGGTTACCTATACCAAACAGTCTCAATAATCTATGCAGCTTAACATCAGTAGGCATATATTTTACATTAATTATTATGTCAGATATTAGGTGTTTCAAAAAATGATATCTTACATCAATAAGCTTATTTCTTTTATGATAAATTTAATTTGTTGATAGGTCTAATGCACTTTCATTATCATTAAATAAAATATTACATTCAGTTTTCAGTTTTCAGTTTAATTAAATCACTTAGCAAACGACTAAGAAAAACAGCCTCCATAGCAGCCTCTGACAAGGCCGTATATTCTGCCTCGTAGCTAGATAAAGCTACCGATTTTTATTTTGCACTTTGCCAAGATATTGTAGAGCCACAAAGCTTAAATACATATCCCGTAAAGGATCTTATGATCTAATGTATTGCTTGCCCAATCGGCATATACAAAACCTTGTAATTCTAAATCATCTTTTGAGTCAATCAGAGAATAATTAATAGTATCTTTTAAATACCTTAATACTGTTTTTGCACATTTCCAATAAGACTCATTATAATTGGCTCACGAAACTGACTGTAAATGATATATCTGTTCTGGTTAAAACAAATAAATACATCAAACTACCAGTTACCGTCTGATAAGAAAACTTATCTCTAATACAATTGTTACTATCACCAATTGATAAAGATAACTTTGGTTCAATTGGGGTTTTAACTCCTTTGGCATCACTCATGTTAAATCTCTTTAACAACCGAATAATATAGTTTTTCTAATTCAGAGCAATATAACCTTTATTTGGATCAAAGTCTATTTGCATACCTAAACATTCCCTAACTCTACCAAAATCACACATTTTTTAGTCTACTTGTTTCACTTTTATAATTTGAAAACATAAAAAAAATCATTTACATATACTTCTACAACCGTAATTTTATTATTTCCTCTTTTTTTATAGATACAAGGTTCATGTATTGATTTCTTATAATTAATATTTTCCAAAACTTTACCTCAGAATTCCAGATCCTTAAAGACTTTTTAAGCCCATAAGTAGGCTTATTTATTTTTAAACATTTTTTATCTACTAAATCAAAACCCTCTGGTGATGACGTGTATATTTTCTCTTTCAAATGACCATTTAGAAATGCTGTTTTAACATCTAAATGAGTAATATTCAAACCTAATTTTATAGAAAGTGAAAAGAGCAACCTTAAAGAAGAATGTCTTATTACTGGCACAAACTTTCTGTATAGTCTATATATTCTCTTTTATTAAAACTAGCTACTAGTCTTGCACGATTTTATTTCGCTATTGCACTTTAACTTAAACACCCACTTATAGTACAAGATTTGATCAACTACGTTATGAATATAGTGATTGCAGGATCACTATATTCATAACGTAGTTGATCAAACACACATCTTTACATACATTTAAAATTAGGAGAATAAATTGATAATAGTCGCTACTGAAAAAGGAGCCGCAAAAATATTTAATTAAAAGTAATTAGCTTTAGACAATATTTGATTTGGTTAATTTGGTTTTTAAATCAAATACGCTGTTCATGATGTATAAGCATGTGTTTAATATTAAATGATAGCTATTTGTTTCCTAATATGATGATATAAGGTTGACTCAGAAAAAAAATGGTCACAAATTAGGATTACCAGCTGTTAAAGACGCGAATTATCATAGATAACGTAAAATAGAGTTTAGTCACAACGACACTGGTTTGACAAGTGCTAATGTGTATATTTTTATATATCTATCGTCACATGCTTTAAAACTTCACACAACTGACACTTCAAACCTGTAGCGTTGAACGCTTGCTGTTTTTTATTTTATCTTTGATACCCCGCGTTTCTAACAGCTGAAACCCTCATTTTCGAATTAAGTTTTTTTTATTTCCATTGAGAAAAGCGGCATAAACGCATGTTTTTCGGATGTTTTCAACTTCGGACATTTATTTTTATAGTAACCGATTTGTTTACAATGATCACATCTAATTTTTGACAGATCTCTGTTTACGCAGGTTAATAATAATAACACTATTATTATATTTAATTAGAAAAGAAATAAGTTTTATTGTTTTACAAGTACAAGTGTAAGGTGTACAGAGAACAGTGACAAATGTCAAATAAGTAATCAGACATCAATAAGAATAAAACGTGTTGCCAACATACATAATTAAAATAACTATATTACTTAATTGTGCAGCAACATAGCAACATGTCTCTCTTGTTATTTACGCCGTCATCACTTCTGTGATTTTTAAACCGTCTGTTGTGATTGGTTCTGTTACTAGTACCACGTGCAAACGTAATGCCAGTGTTACCAACATCACTTTCCATGCCCAACACTTTTGTTTTGCTTGAATCGGAATAACAATTTTAGAGTGTTCGATCGCCATTGTAATTATAATGGTGAAAAACGATCACGTAAAACCGCCAAAAGTAGCGAACCTATCCACTCATCGTCAGTTTTAAAACCAGTTTAACTCAATTTTTGTCCTTTTGGCTATCTTCCAATCGCGTTGAAATTAGACTTCTCAATAAAGTGATTTTTCTTACGTACCCAAGTCATCAAACAACTTTTTTAAAGCGTCCCACATTTTTTCGCGTTTTTTGCTTGTTGTATATGTACATATATATAACGATAGATCAAGCAAAATAATTAACTTGTCATTAGCTTTTTCTTGTTTGTCCACTTCGGTTTCAGTTCCATCTAAACACGTGGACAAACCTTCTAGAACAAGATAATGTTGCAGTGCGAAACCCAATCATTCTAATTTTCGCGGCCTAACAACTTTGGCACCGTAGATATGTAATTCACTGCCATTATGAACCTTAACACTCACTAGTATACAACGTTTATACATTTACCGAGGTTATAGTGGTCTGAGCCACTATAACCTGTTAAAACTTATAAATTAAACGAAACAGTTGAGTATACGGTTAACACTACTTTATTTTGTTCCAAAAATGAATACAATTGACAGTTTATATTATACCAATCTTAACTTCCATGGCAAATGACATATGGCGCTAATATTTAAATTTTGTTTACCTGATATAAATATTTTAACAGAAAACAGTCGCAGAATACTTGAGTCAGAACACAGTATGTCTCAGAACACTTGAGAATTTCCAGGATCTTTAATGACTCTATTCTACAAAAATAAACAAAGATATTAGACGAGAAAAACTAATTTTTAGACGTGGCAACGGTGTATATTTGAGAACATATGTGTTACGATGCATATTTGACAAACCTATCAGCCAAGTTAACCCCTTTGGAATATATTAGTATTATTAACATCCAAATCCAATATCCAATATAATATATATATATATATATATATATATATATATATATATATATATATATATATATATATATATATTGTCGCTGAGGTTGATCTACGGAAGGCTGTGGATCACCACCAGTCGCTCTGTCCGCTGAGGCAGACGATCGGAGAAGTCTCTGAGTGTCCATGTTAACTAGAACAAATAGTAAACAGAGGGAAAAGGAAGAACAAGAAAATCAGAAGATGGTTTTCTTTGTTTATTAAAAGTCGGCGCGTCGGGGTCAGTTCGCCACGGATTTCCCTATACTGAGGTATATCAATGGTCTTCTCTGGACGACGTGTGCGACCAAGCTATGTGGATGGATGCACGCCTCGTGCTTGCACGGAGTCAGCCACTTATAGTACGAGTTATTTATAGTTTGAATCCCGGAGATACGAGTATCTCGGAGACCGTCTTAATAACCGTATTAAATGGTATCTGACTCGCTATTCAAGCTTGTTGAGGACGTGCTTGTTGCTAAGCTGTTAAGGCAGAGCAGAAAGCGCGAACTAACCTCAAGCACGCCGCGTGAGAGGACCTGAGAGGTACCTAAAACAGAAGGGTCAAAAATATGGGAAGTAATAGATGTAACATAAAATAGTAAATATGTGAAATTGTAAGTAAATTTAAATGAGGGTTCTGGAAGAAAGAATAACGGTTAGTTATCATTAAATATACGCGCAAATATATATATAAACACAACTAAGCTGAAATACTAAGCTGGAAGAGAAATAAGGTTAGATAAAATGAAAGACTGTAAAAAGGAAATGGCAATGTATTAAATATCAATGGCAACGAAGTTGCAACAAATAATTATACATAAACAAGTAGCAAATATAATAATAATATCGTAAAGGCACAAACATATAAATATCAATGTATCCTGAAAGGTAACAGAAAAAATGGTAAAAGCGAGATATACAGTATAAACACAATAACATGGAATATATATATATAGCTGCAAAGAAAAGAAATAAATAACCAAATAATATTCAGAAGAATATTAACTATTACCAACAGGAACAGTGATGCAGAAGGGAAGTCTAATTCCCTTCCAGTGGTAAGAGTATAAGAGAAACTAGGTGATTTAACTTGGTAAGGTATTCCCCAACCAGAGGTCTTAACTAGTAGTCAGACTCAAACCGAAATAGGCCTTCTGAAATGGTGCACCGTCTTTTATCCCATTTTCGTGACCTTGGTGAGTGTTAAAAAGGGGCGTGGCCCGTAACTCACCAATTAGAAAATAGGATAAATTCGGGGACCAATCAGAAGGCCGAGAGGTGAGAAATGCGCAGATCTGATTGCGTAGTCGTCAGTTTCGTGCTGGAGACGTGGCAGATCTGTCGACATCCCCCCCCCTTTCGAGACCGGCTGGCTGGGGATACTTTTTATTTATTTTCTTAGGAAAAATACAAAAAAAATTTTTTATTCACAATTAGTAACTAGTGAGAAAAAAGTTCGAAAAAAGTTTAGAAAAACCTTCCTGACTTCGAAAGAGTGTGGAGTAAGTCTCCTTTATTGTCTTAGTCTCGGAAGGTGTACAAAATATATGACTTAGCGAAAAAAATGTATATAGGTAGAAAAAAAAAATTTTTAGTAAGTGTAGAAAATTGTCTTTAGGGGTGAAACACTGCACTAAGCTTGGACGTCTGCTTCGTCTGCTGCGTCGTTGGCTGGCTCGTTGGCAATGTCTCGAGGTGGCGGTGCTGGTCGGATGTCATCCACATGGATGAGGCGATCAACGTCTTGGTCCCTATGTACCTCGTACGTGTGGTCTCCGGCTGCTCGTAGAACGGTGTGTGGTCCGGTCCATGTTTGTCCAAAGTTGCCTTTTAGATGGTTTCGGACCAGCACTTGCTCTCCTGGGAGGTATGTACGAGGTTGGCGGACATCAGGGTTGTCTGGGAATAGATTTCTTGCGTAGATTGTCGCTCTCTGGACTGCACGGTTTACTCGCTGCTCTCTGGTCTCTTGCTGTCGGACTTCGTGCTCGGTTTCCTGGGACCTTCTCGGGCGGTATCCAAGGAGTAACTCTGCTGGTGTCTGGTCCGTGGAGTTATTTTTTCGTGTGCGGAGGCTGAACACTATGTCTGCTACGTATGTGTCCCAGCGTGGGTCTTCGTTCGAGGTCACTCTTGCCCTCAGACCTTTCTTCAATTCTTGAACCCGTCGCTCGACTGGATTTGCTCTCTGGTGGTAGATGGGGCTCTTCTCACCTTCGATGTTATGTTTTCTCAGGAACCGTTCCCAGGCATCGGTTCGGAATTGGACGGCGTTGTCCGTGATAATTGTCGAAGGTCTGCCCCATCTATTGCAAACTTCTTCTTGTAGGAAATTTATTATTTGTTTGCTTTTTGCGACGGGAGTACATCTATATTCTAGCCAGTTGCTTAGGCAGTCGGTGGCTAACAGGATATATCTATTCTTCGTGCCTCTGGCTACAGGGTAAGGTCCGAGGACGTCGAATGACACTCGTTCCCATGGGGCGGTTGGATTTCGAGGGATGATGGGGGCTTTCGGTTGTCTCTGGGCTGCTTTCGTGGTGGCACAGGTTAGACATGACTTGACGTATTTGACGACATCTTTTGACATTGTGGGCCAGTAGTACACCTCCCTGATGGCTCGAGTGGTTTCCTCTTGGCCGGGGTGGTTTGCCTCGTCGCTGTCGTGGTACGTCTGTAGGATTTCCGGGCGGAAACCGGGGGGGACTAGAAGTCGGAGGTTCTCTTGGTCTTTGTAGAAGGCGGCCTCGTTCTCGACGGTGAACTCTTCGATGAGGCTTCTTTCTACGTCGTCTCGAGGTCCTCGTCGGGAAATTCGATGCCATCGCTTGACGAACCTCTTCATTCCGGGGTGGACTTGATGGTCTCTCTGGATCCTGGTCTGCAGCGGCATATCTGACAGGTCGTCGAGGATGGGATGCGCTGCTCCTTCCTCGTCGTCATCCAGGAGGCACAGCAGGGGGAAGTCGTCTTCTTGACGTTCAGTAGTCTGGGGCCAGGCGAGTCGTTCCACTTCGGCATCGGCGTCGTGGTGTGGTTGCTCGTCTTGGACTGGGTTGCGGGATAGGTGGTCTGGTAGCTCGTTGTCTTTTCCTGGTATGTGGACGACATCAAAGTTAAACTCTTGCAATAGGAGGGCCCATCGGGACAGCTTGGCTTTGTCTGATTTGTAGCGGTCTAACCATAGGAGGGCTCTGCTATCGGTGAATAGAGTGAACTTCTGGTCCTGGAGGAAATGCTTGAACTTCTTTAACGCCCAAACCACTGCGAGGCACTCTTTTTCATTAATGTGGTACCTACGCTCTGCTGGTCTCAGTTTGGTTGAGCTGTAGGCCACAATTCTTCGGTTATCTGCTGGTCCTTGGAACAGTACCGCTCCCATTCCGATGTCAGACGCATCTGTCTGTATACTGAACGGTTGGCTGGCATCTGGCCGTTTTAGTTCCAAGTTTCCGGAGATGGCTGTTTTGATTCGTGTGAATGCCTCTTCGGCTTGTTCGTTCCATTTGAATTTTTTGTTACCGGCTGTCAGGTCGGTTAATGGGGTGACCATCGTGGCAAAATCTGGGATGAAGTCGCGTAACCAGCTTGCTGTACCTATGAAACTTCTGGCTTGTTTCAAGGTTCGTGGTGTTGTGAAGCCTCGGATCTTTTCACAGTGTTTGTGCAGTGGTTGGGTGTTGTCGGACGTAATCTTGTGGCCCAGGTATTCAAGCTCATCTGCTGCGAACTTGTATTTCTTCAGCGAAACCCACAGGCCATGGGTTCGCAACCTCTCCAGGACCAGCTGTAGGTGGCGTTGGTGTTCTTCCCAGTTGTTGGAGAAGATTATGATGTCGTCCATGTACACCTTTACGAAGACGTCGATGTAACCGGCTAGGACCGTCGTGACCAGTTTTTGGAAGGCTGCGGGACCGTTCTTCAATCCGAAGGGCATCACCGTGAACTCGAAGGCTGACCCATCAGGAAGGCTGAATGCTGTCTTCGGTTTGGAGTCTTCATCGAGTGGTATTTGCCAAAATCCACTCTTCAAGTCGAGGGTGGAAAAGATTGTGGCCGTGCCCAGTTCCTTGATGCTGTCATGGATTGGAGGCATGTTTGACACTTCGTCCACGGTGATGCCGTTGATTTTTCGGTAATCGACGCAGAACCTTGGCGTGCCATCCTTCTTGGTCACGATGACGACGGGGCTGTTGTAGGGGCTTTTACTAGGTCGGATCACCCCAGCGGATAACATTTCCTGGACCTCTTGGAACATTATCCGCTTCTTCTCTTGCGAGTACTTGTAGGGTCTGACGTTTATGGGTCGGTCGTCAGTCAGGTCGATCCGCATGGTCACGGCTTTCGTTGTCGGCTGGCGGATTCTATCATCGAAGACGTCGCTGTAGTCTTGGATCGTCTGCTCGATGGTGCGGAAGGCGAATTCTGGAGCTTGGTCCGGTTGGAGCTTCTGAGTCAGGGTGCTGTGTTTCGTTGTCTTCGGAGACTCCCAGTATAGCGTTCGGCGGCTCTGGATCCCAGCGTGCAGACACTTTCGGGGTATGTCTACCAGGACTTCCTCTTGTTTGAGCCACGGCATGCCCAACACTAGGTCGTGGTGGAGTTGCTCGACTACGATGCATTTGACTCTGGACTTGAAGCTGTTAGTGAACCGGATGTCCACCTCTGTTGTCCCTAGACTACGGGACGTGTGGCCTTCGCACGCCAGCCGGACTGTTGATGGACTGCCTCGTATCTCTTCCCTCTGGACCAGGTTGACGCTGACAAAACTTGCCGATGCACCAGTGTCGACTAGTGCGCTGATCCGTCTGCTGTTGATTTCTGCGGAAATCTTCGGGAGGTGAGCTGAGGTAGGTTTGTGTTCCATCGGGTTCAGCTGGGGCACTACTTCGGTTGAGGTCCTTAGTTGAGTGTGCCCCTGTTGTCGTTTCCCTGGTTCTGGTCTTGGGTAGTACGGGGTCTGGGCACTGGACGGTTCTGTTGGCGGTTGCTGGGGCCTCGGTTCCGCCAGTCGTCGATCGTTTCTGATGATCTCGGGGTTTGGTGGCCTCGTGGTGGATTGTCGGATCGGTTCGACGTCTGGGTGGTGGGTGTGCTGGCAGCTAGACGGTGGTCGAGTTCTAGCTCGTCTGCGGCACGTCTGAGGTCTTCTTCCGTCCTAGGGGTTGCTATCCGCATGTGTTTACGGATTTCGGGCTTCAGCTGGTCGACAATTATGCGGCATCGCTTTTCTTCGGAGACTTCCGGGGCTACTCTTCGGAACAGGGCCATCTTCTTTGAGATGAATTCGGCTGCTGTCTCTTTCTTCTGCCATTGACCATACAGCTTGGCTAATAACTTGGTTATCTGTGAAGAATGACTGAAATGGTCAATCAGACGGGTAAAAAACGTACCGTGATCGAGTCTAGGGTTCGCATGGTCTACGGCCCACGTGGCTGCATCTCCGGTCAGTCCCTCTTCGAGGATGTATGCTGTCCAATGCTTCTCATCTAATCCCATGTTTTGTAGATGGTCTGTGGCCGCTTCTCTGAATTCTTCTGGGCTCTCTGTCTCTCCGCCTGAGAATTTTTGCAAAGTCGGTCTCCATCTGGGCTGTGGTGCTGTCGGAGTTGGTGGAGTGGTATCGGGTTCGCTTTTTGTCGTTTGCGCTACCGTGAGCGCGGTTACTGCTTGCATCAGGGCTGCTAATAGCGTCGGCAGCTCTGTCGGCGTGGGTGGTTGGGAATCAGTTGTCCCCGTTAGTTGGGCGCCATGTCGCTGAGGTTGATCTACGGAAGGCTGTGGATCACCACCAGTCGCTCTGTCCGCTGAGGCAGACGATCGGAGAAGTCTCTGAGTGTCCATGTTAACTAGAACAAATAGTAAACAGAGGGAAAAGGAAGAACAAGAAAATCAGAAGATGGTTTTCTTTGTTTATTAAAAGTCGGCGCGTCGGGGTCAGTTCGCCACGGATTTCCCTATACTGAGGTATATCAATGGTCTTCTCTGGACGACGTGTGCGACCAAGCTATGTGGATGGATGCACGCCTCGTGCTTGCACGGAGTCAGCCACTTATAGTACGAGTTATTTATAGTTTGAATCCCGGAGATACGAGTATCTCGGAGACCGTCTTAATAACCGTATTAAATGGTATCTGACTCGCTATTCAAGCTTGTTGAGGACGTGCTTGTTGCTAAGCTGTTAAGGCAGAGCAGAAAGCGCGAACTAACCTCAAGCACGCCGCGTGAGAGGACCTGAGAGGTACCTAAAACAGAAGGGTCAAAAATATGGGAAGTAATAGATGTAACATAAAATAGTAAATATGTGAAATTGTAAGTAAATTTAAATGAGGGTTCTGGAAGAAAGAATAACGGTTAGTTATCATTAAATATACGCGCAAATATATATATAAACACAACTAAGCTGAAATACTAAGCTGGAAGAGAAATAAGGTTAGATAAAATGAAAGACTGTAAAAAGGAAATGGCAATGTATTAAATATCAATGGCAACGAAGTTGCAACAAATAATTATACATAAACAAGTAGCAAATATAATAATAATATCGTAAAGGCACAAACATATAAATATCAATGTATCCTGAAAGGTAACAGAAAAAATGGTAAAAGCGAGATATACAGTATAAACACAATAACATGGAATATATATATATAGCTGCAAAGAAAAGAAATAAATAACCAAATAATATTCAGAAGAATATTAACTATTACCAACAGGAACAGTGATGCAGAAGGGAAGTCTAATTCCCTTCCAGTGGTAAGAGTATAAGAGAAACTAGGTGATTTAACTTGGTAAGGTATTCCCCAACCAGAGGTCTTAACTAGTAGTCAGACTCAAACCGAAATAGGCCTTCTGAAATGGTGCACCGTCTTTTATCCCATTTTCGTGACCTTGGTGAGTGTTAAAAAGGGGCGTGGCCCGTAACTCACCAATTAGAAAATAGGATAAATTCGGGGACCAATCAGAAGGCCGAGAGGTGAGAAATGCGCAGATCTGATTGCGTAGTCGTCAGTTTCGTGCTGGAGACGTGGCAGATCTGTCGACAATATATATATATATATATATATATATATATATATATATATATATATATATATATATATATATATATATATATATATATATATATATATATTATTGTGATATTTAAAGTCTTGGTGCGCCAAGCAATAATTAGCTAATTAATTTTTTTGATTAATTAAAATTATTTAAATGATATGATTATGACTCTATCACAATTTTTAATTCTTTTATCTCAGGGTTAAATTCGTGCTTCAATATCTATGCTATTACATGTGAAAGGTAAGGTCCAAAGAATACCGGAATAATAAAAAACACATATGATCTAACACTATATATTGAAATAAAAATAATGAAATAATTCACACTCAAGTTTTCAATAAACAAATCTCATATAATGATTCTCAAAATTTGTTCTACGTACGTGAACAATCAAAATTAATGGTACAAACAATATTAATTGAAATCTCAAAATCCCAAACTATTCTAACTCTCCTAATCAAAATATTTATATCCTTTCTAAATTAAGTGTAAAAATTGTGTTATCAATAAAAGAAAAAACTGCAGAAAACAAACTATCTCTCTCTGATGATGAGTGGTCCAAATCCTTGTTCCTTGTAGACTATATTATCTCCTCTCAACCGCTCCCTATGTAATCAGCAATCGTACAACAGATTGTTGCAAGTATATCGTCCTTAATGATCTCCTTCAAAAGCACAAATCATTCAAATTATGATAGCCTTTTTCCTCTCGATAAACTGAATCTCTCGTTGGCCCGAGTGAAAAATGACTCTTGGAATATCTTCTCTTTACGATAAACTGAATCTCTCGTTGGCCTGAACAGTGACTCTTGGAATATAAGTAGAAAAATATGACTTACAATATTTTGCTGCTTCAGCTTCTGTCAGATACACTAACTCCACAAAAACTCACTAACATTCAACACTACTGCTTGCTACATCTCGGGAACCGTCAGAGAACAATCACTGTTCGTCTTACAGACTTGGAAAACCGACTGATTATCTTTTTTCTCTCCTAAATCTAGCCAAACTCTCACTCCTACATACCTTTCTCACCTTTTTCAATCTCCGCCAATCAAAACTCGTCACAATTCCCCCATTTTTTCATTTCGATAACAAACAAATTTTTACCTATAATTATAAATTTCCTAAAACTTATTTACAAATAATATTTTTCTATAATTCTTAAAAACTAACAAAAACCTCTTTCTAAAATCCCTTCTATTGTCTTTAATCACTGCATTTAATGTATTTGGAAAACCCGGTTCAATTGTCTTTGGATTTCACTTAAAATTATGCGGGTCACTCAAGTATAACAAAGAAATAATTTATGTATAGCTTACATTTTGTTTAGTACAAGTAATCCAAGAATTTAATAACTTTCCTTCTTCGAAATGTTTGTTGTTTATTATCCTACTTATCTGAATTATTTTAATGTTTTTGAACTTTGAAATATTTTAATCAACCCAATATTTTTCTCGATTTTACATATCATAACAAATCCCTGCCATTTGATCTGCCGAAAACTCTTTGTTAAATTTTAAAAATGACAAAAGTTTTCTAGGATCAAATTATTTCACCATGTTATTAAAATCTACTTATGATACTGATAAATGTCGTGAATGTTAAAATACCCCGTATATTGCCTGTCTTTATACGGGATTGGATATATTTTCGTTTTAAATTTTTCCAAGTATTTTCCCTTAAAAGAAAGTTCATAATTTTTAGCCACTCGGTTTACTTCATTAACAAAATCTCCATGGTTTCCTAAAATCTTCTCTATTTTCTTTCCCATGTTTTCTCCACAATTTATTTTTCTTTCATCCTCCTTTTGTTCACATGTGTTCACTGTCCATAATACTTCTTCACAAAATTCTGGATTATCGTCCATCAGTGCCATTTTTTCTTCTGTTTTCTTTTTATCCTCTAATTCCCTTTGGTATTCCGAGCACCATGTTTCTATTCCTTTCATTTCTCTGATGATACCTTTTTTTTCTCCTGCTTCCATTCTGTTTTATCGTCGGTTGCCAACAATTCTTCTGTACCTTCTATTTCCTGTTTTTTCTCTGGTCTCCATCTTATTTTCCTGCTTTCTTTTCGAACTCTTCTTCTTTTTCTTCCTTCTCTTTTTCTCTTCTGTTAGATCTTGTTCTTGTACTTTCGGTTTATCCTCTACAGTCATATCGATTTCTTTGCGTTTTTCCTGTGCATTGATCCTTCCAAAATTTGTTTTCCTATCTGTTTACTTTTCTTCTCCTGTGTTGTCTGGTTCTGCTCTGATTTCCAGTTTATTTTCCGAAAAATTTATGGTGATATCTTTTTTTTTCAATTCATCAATTCCCGCTATCATATCATGATTTAAATCTTTAATCACCACACATTTCATAATATGGAATTTGTTTCCCACTCTTATCTGTACTCCCAAACCTTCGTTTACTGTCGTCAAATTTTTGATTGTTTGCACCCACTAAATCAACCCTAGGAATCTTATACACAAATCTGTCCAAATTTAATTCTTTTACTAGTTTTTTATTGATTAGCGATATCTCCGAGCCAGAATCAATCACAATTTTAATCGCTTTATGTTTTATAAATGCATCTAAAAATATTAGATTAGAATTAGAAATTTGTCTTTCGTTTCCTATTGCTACATGATTCATCTCCCTTCTATTTTGTTGTTGGAAGCTCTGGTTATTTCTATCGTCCATTTGTTCGTTAGTATTCCTATTCGGAGGATTTTGTGCATCTCTATTCCTGTTGTGATTTTCATATGTTCTATGTTGTGTGTCATTCCTGTTATCGTAATTTTGTTATCTATTGTAATTATTGTAATTTCTCGGCCTATATTCGTTTGTTGATCTGGGATGTCGGTTTCTCTGGTCATAATTTGATGAATACCTTCTTTCCGGTCCATTATATTGGTCATGTTGTCTTCTATTTCTCATTTCTTTTCTTTTCGCTTCTTTTAATTGAAGGAATTGGCACAAACTATCAATATCTTGATAGTTTCTCAAAATCACGTGATCTTCCAACGTTTCCTCAAAATGTCTGCTGATCATTTCTACCAGCTGTTCGGTAGAATATTTGTATTCTAGATATTTTGAATTGTTATATATCTGCAAAGCATATCTTTCTTCAGATATTCCCATTTTTTCGTGATATTTTCCATTCTGTAGCTCTTGGTTGATTTCTCTCTGTTTATTTTTCCCCCAGAAATAGTTGAGAAATTTATTTTCAAAATCTGTCCAATTTTCAAACTCATCTTCCTTGCTTTCATACCATAACGCTGCTCCTTCTTTCAAATGGTTTCTAATTGTTTCTTTGCAATCGTCAAAATATCTAATATGTTGTAATTTGGTTTTCAAATTTTTAACAAACGGTACTGGGTGTGTTTTCCGAATATCCCCGCCAAATTGTATTTTCGCCTCGCTTGTTCCATGGATGATAACTTCTTTTCTCTCTACCCCTCTTAGTTCAATTTCTGCCATTTGTTTTTCATTTTGTTTTAATCTTCTTTCTACTTCCTTCCTGTCTTCTTGTAGCGCCATTTCAAATTTTTCTTCTAACTGTTCTAATTCCTTTTTCTGGACAATCTTTATTTCCTTCATCGTATTTTGGATATCTTTTATCTCTGTCTCTTGTTTTGCATTCTTTATGGTTATTTCTTCTATCTGTTGTATCAGTTCTTTCTTTATCCCCTCAACGCATCCTTTAATTTCTTGTTCATAGTTTTCCAAACGCTGCTCTATATTCCTGTTATTTAGTTCTATTGCTTGTCTTGTTTCCCGTTGGTTTTCTTCCATTGTTTGTTTTGTTTCTTGTTGATTTCTATCCATTTTTTGTGACTGGAGTTGCATTATTTGTAATTTTTTATCTATTCCTGATAATTCTTTTTTCTCCTCAACTATTGTAACATTTCCTTCATTATCCGATCCTTCTTCAACAATTGTTTCCTCTTCTCTGTTATCCTCCTTCCTTTCTTGCATTTTGCTTTGACTCCTTGTGGTCGACATGTTGTTTCTTTTCGTTACTGTTTTTGTCCCCGCCAAATGTGAAATTTTACAACACTCTATATGTTTCAGAACACGACAATATTTCTCCCAAATGTATTAAATTTTCACGACAAATATCAAATATGCAATCAGTAAAATTCAAATAATTCAAAATAAATATCAAATGTACGATTGGTAAAGAAAATAAAATCAAATAATTCAATAGCAGTAAATATCCACTAACTACGATCAATCAATAAATCAAATTTATATTCCCTGGAAAAATTGTCAAAATACTTTCAAATTCAAATTCCCTCAATGTTATATGTTTTTATCTCTGGATCACCTGTACTTATTCCAGATCTCTTTCCCTTCCTTCAAATGTAAAGCTGCGATATTTTCAAGCCCCACGTTTTGGAAGCCAGTTATTGTGATATTTAAAGTCTTGGTGCGCAAACCAATAATTAGCTAATTAATTTTTTTGATTAATTAAAATTATTTAAATGATATGATTATGACTCTATCACAATTTTTAATTCTTTTATCTCAGGGTTAAATTCGTGCTTCAATATCTATGCTATTACATGTGAAAGGTAAGGTCCAAAGAATAACGGAATAATAAAAAACACATATGATCTAACACTATATATTGAAATAAAAATAATGAAATAATTCACACTCAAAAGTTTTCAATAAACAAATCTCATATAATGATTCTCAAAATTTGTTCTACGTACGTGAACAATCAAAATTAATGGTACAAACAATATTAATTGAAATCTCAAAATCCCAAACTATTCTAACTCTCCTAATCAAAATATTTATATCCTTTCTAAATTAAGTGTAAAAATTGTGTTATCAATAAAAGAAAAAACTGCAAAAAACAAAATATCTCTCTCTGATGATGAGTGGTCCAAATCCTTGTTCCTTGTAGACTATATTATCTCCTCTCAACCGCTCCCTATGTAATCAGCAATCGTACAACAGATTGTTGCAAGTATATCGTCCTTAATGATCTCCTTCAAAAGCACAAATCATTCAAATTATGATAGCCTTTTTCCTCTCGATAAACTGAATCTCTCGTTGGCCCGAGTGAAAAATGACTCTTGGAATATCTTCTCTTTACGATAAACTGAATCTCTCGTTGGCCTGAACAGTGACTTTTGAAATATAAGTAGAAAAATATGACTTACAATATTTTGCTGCTTCAGCTTCTGTCAGATACACTAACTCCACAAAAACTCACTAACATTCAACACTACTGCTTGCTACATCTCGGGAACCGTCAGAGAACAATCACTGTTCGTCTTACAGACTTGGAAAACCGACTGATTATCTTTTTTCTCTCCTAAATCTAGCCAAACTCTCACTCCTACATACCTATCCCACCTTTTTCAATCTCCGCCAATCAAAACTCGTCACAATTCCCCCATTTTTTCATTTCGATAACAAACAAATTTTTACCTATAATTATAAATTTCCTAAAACTTATTTACAAATAATATTTTTCTATAATTCTTAAAAACTAACAAAAACCTCTTTCTAAAATCCCTTCTATTGTCTTTAATCACTGCATTTAATGTATTTGGAAAACCCGGTTCAATTGTCTTTGGATTTCACTTAAAATTATGCGGGTCACTCAAGTATAACAAAGAAATAATTTATGTATAGCTTACATTTTGTTTAGTACAAGTAATCCAAGAATTTAATAACTTTCCTTCTTCGAAATGTTTGTTGTTTATTATCCTACTTATCTGAATTATTTTAATGTTTTTGAACTTTGAAATATTTTAATCAACCCAATATTTTTCTCGATTTTACATATCATAACAATATATATATATATATATATATATATATATATATATATATATATATATATATATATATATATATATATATATATAAATATATATATATATATATATATATATTATATATATATATATATATATATATATTATATATATATATATATATATATATATATATATACATCTAGCGGTTAATGTAAGCTCCGTTCTAAAACGGTATTATACTAACTCCAGTAGAATATACACCGTGTATTTTATTATCTAAGTAGCGCTTTATGTAGACTCCGACCAACACGTAGGATTAAGTGGACTCCACAAAAGGATAAACCATTTTTGGGATCCGTATTTACGATATTGCATATACTTCTAAACTCCTGCGATGTTGCCAATAATTGTTTTAGTAGTAGATTTTCAAATTTTACAGCAGATACATTCTGGAACTTGAAATTTATTTAAATATCCATCAATTTAATCATGGAGGAATTTAAGGACTATTTGGCTAATTTATGTAGTTAAATATAAATTGTTAACCGCCATATACCTTTATTTTACTTTTTAGTTTTAATAAGCAAGGCGGTAATTTATATTACTTTTATATATTTTCAAACATAAGAAAGTGTGTATTATAAACTTGGAAAAGCGAAAATTTCCGGTTTTATTAATTAGTATTTTTTATTAAAATGCATTGGCACTAAAACATTTAGTACATAAATGTACGTATATCAAATAGAGTAATCGTGTAACAGTTTCTGAAATTAGAAGCCCCTTCGGTAAGATTATAAAGTTTGTTACCACAAAAAATCTACTAGCATGCACAGAGATGAGAGAGACCTACACAGAAGATTTATTTTTAGCGAATGACAGGGCCATTTATGTAGCCAACCATTGGAAATACAAAATTTAAAGCTGTTGGTGTTCCGGACACGGAAAGTAAAGTAAGTACAAAAAGAGGTAAAAGTAAAATGAAAAAAAAAAACTAAAATACTTATATAATATGTAGACCTGAAAGTGCGCCGGAGGGTTTGAAATAAGAATTTACCTAAGGAATGAAATAAGAATTTACCTAATATAAAACAGATCTGAAAGAGAATAAAAAACAGATCAAAGAATTAATAGAGATTAAGTACATCCTTAAGTAACAGTAAAGTAAGTACAAAAAGAGGTAAAAGTAAAATGAAAAAAAAAACTAAAATACTTATATAATATGTAGACCTGAAAGTGCGCCGGAGGGTTTGAAATAAGAATTTACCTAAGGAATGAAATAAGAATTTACCTAATATAAAACAGATCTGAAAGAGAATAAAAAACAGATCAAAGAATTAATAGAGATTAAGTACATCCTTAAGTAACATATCTCAAATCCGCCTGCAGTTTTTTTGGGTAGATCGAGTAGCTCGACAGAACTGTTGCCGGTTCCAAGCCCAAATAAAGGAGGAGGGGGTCTACAGCCAGTTTAGCACCCTACTGATAGACTTTAAAACCATACAGCTCATAGAAACAGAATTATGCCTCGGGACAGGAATGATTTCATTACGACGACTAACGGGAGAAAGAGGACAACGAATTTGTGGTAAACGAGAAATACACTTCGCATCGGTGCTTTGAACGTAAAGTCTCTACAAGAGAGCAGAAAATTACAAAAGAGCTTGTAGAAAAAAAAATATAGACATGTGTGCGTTAAAAGATACAAAGAAAAAGGAAAAGGGTCAAATTATTATAGATGACCATCTCATGATTTACAGTGGTGTTGCCAAAGAAACCAGAGCCAAAGAAGGAGTCGCTCTGTTAGTACACAAAAATTTTTTACACCAAGTATAAAAATAGTAAGTGTAAAAATTATACTGAATGTTAAACCTCTGAATGTAATAGCAATTCACTTCCAGAGAACAACAAAGATACCACCACAAGGGAAAACTTCTAGGAACACCTTCAGACTGTAATAAACGAGACCCCAAATGATAAATATATAATCATTATGGGTGATTTTAACGCCCGTGTTGGCAGTGATTTAGTTCCAGCGATAAAACAGCGATATAACGAAAATATCAGAAATGAAAACGGAAACTTTCTAACGGACCTCTGCAGCAAAAACCAGATACGTAATAATAATACATTTTTCCCTCACAAAGAACAATACAAATACATTTTTGAAAACAGTAGAGGACAAAGATCTATTATAGACCATATTCTGTCGAATAGAGAGCACTAACATCAGCAGAAATAGGAAGCGATCACAAATTGGTATTGTGCCGAATGAAAACACATATATGTGATAACAAAACACCGTAATACACCACAAAGATAAAAGTCGAAAGCTTACAGGATGACTCGACAAGATACCTATTCCAGAAAAGAAGAACCGAGAAAAACAGAAATACATATATCACAGAAAGTGATGGAGTCGAAGAAAGCTGAACGATGAGCCGAGTCTAATATCTTAGCCTCGGCCAAGAAAGTTCTCGGTAAAAGAAATATAAGTAAAGTGAAGGAAACATGTAAAGAAAACAAAAAAGCTTACCTGAAATACATGTCAACCAAAACACAAGAGGCATAACATAATTACAAGACAATTAGAAACGAAACACATGCACTTATAAGAAAAATAAAAAATGGTCACTGGGAACGTTTTTCGAAAGAAATAGAACATAATTTTTCTCGTCTGCAAAAGGAAATATAGCGCTTCATCAGACGTCAAAGAACGGAGGTAAAGTAACTAATAGAACTAAAATACATAGAAAATGATACGTGGATTGACTACCTAAAAAAGCTATATACAGGAGAAGAACAAACGACGCTAGAACCGGAAACATCAGAAATTCCAACATATAAAGAACTTAATATAAATGTACAGGAAGTTCGGAAAATACTTGAAAACCTGAGGAACAGAAAAGCAGCAGGTCAAGACGAGATACCAAACGAATACTGAAATATTGTGGAGCAGCAATGACAGAACAATTAACAATATTAATTAATAAAATTATAAAACACAATAAAATGCCGGAAGAATGGAGAAGGAGCGAACTAACTCTACTATATAAAAAAGGAGATAAAAACAGACAAAAAACTACAGAAGTATAAACTTGTTAAATACTACGCTCAAACTTACATCTAAAATTTTACAAGTGCTAATTAATCACAATATAAGTTTAGCAGATGTACAACCGGGTTTTTTAAGTGGTAGATCGTGTACAGATGCAAAATTCGTTATAAAGCAAATTACTGAGAAATCACTGAAGTATAATAGACTAGCATTTCTGTGTCTGATTGACCTAAAGAAAGCGTTTGACAGAGTAAGACTGAAAGATGTAATCCATCTTCTGTATAATAGAGAAGCTCTCCTAAATATTATAAAAACTATCGAAAACATCGACCAAAAAAAACAAAATTGAAGTCAGAATAGAGGGACAACTTACAGAACCTATAGAAATAGGCAGCAGAATAAGACAAGGGGATTCGTTGAGATTGAGCCCCATGCTCTTCAATTTGATCATGGATCAAATCATCAAAAGCGTTAACAAACGAAGAGGATACAGAATGGGAAACAAAGAAATTAAAATACTCCGTTACGCAGAGGACGCAATATTAATAGCCCAAGATGAAGATAGTCTGCAAAGATTGGTCCACAAATTTAACATAAGAGCAAAAGAATTTAATATGACAATCTCATCTCAGAAAACTAAAACAATAGTAGTCAGCAAAGGACCACAGATGTAAAATAGAAATTGATGGCATTAGCAGAAACAAGACCCGACACAGCCACAACGCAAAGAATAATGGACGCGGCAGAGATGAGAGTACTGAGAAGAATTACAGGAAATACTCTGAGAAATCGAAAAGAAAATGTAACATATAGTGTATAAATGAATGGATACAAAATAGAAAATAAGAATGGAATAACCACATAGGTAATGGAAATAAAATACCTGGCATTATGAATTTATTATGACAATTTCATCTCAGAAAACTAAAACAATAGTAGTCAGCAAAGAACCAACTAGATGTAAAATAAAAATTGATGGCATCAGTATTGAACAAATAATAAAAATAATATACTTGAACTTTATTTTACTGTCGTTTTGAAATTTTAAACTTTCTAGTGGGTATCTTTATGTCTTTATTACCAATTGTTATTAACATGCGTTTACACAACGTTATAACGTTGTGTCTTATAAAAGTATTCTATTTCTTTTTATCGTAGTAAGTCATTACTCAGACAAAATATTTTGGTGTCTTATGGTATTGGTAACTTGATTCTGTAATAAAATTCATGGCAGACGACAAGCGGTTTCATAACCACTAAACATATCTATTTCTTTATTGTTTCCGTATATACTGTGTTTTACAGTTATGATATTATGTTCGGTCTAATTGTTTTAAAAACTTTGTCGCTTGTATAAGCTTTAACTTTAATAATAATTTTATAGACCTTAATCATTTAGAAGTAAATGTATATATAATTTTTTTTCTGTCACTTGGTTTAAATATAGTTCTTATTATATATATGAGCAGAAAATAACACTTATTTCAGTTCGTACGATTTGCGGTAATTTATTTAATGTTAATTCTGGAATTTCACGTTTATACTCAGTTTCTGTTGTTCCGCTTATTTATCTGAGAGATGTTACTTTTTTTTCTTGTTATTATTTCTCTTTATAAGCAATTTTACTTGTTCATTGGTGGAATATTACCTCTATGGAAGGTTATCACTTCATTTTTTGCGCGATCGTCCGATACTTCTTCTGCCGATTCGTGACTTATCTCTTCCAATTTTGACGTCACGGGTCTCCTCCATTCTGCTTATGTGATTATTCCATTCTTTTTTTCTATTTTGTGTAAATTCATTTATATACTTTACGTTACATTTTCTTTTAATGCCTTCACTTCTCTTTTGATTTCTCAGCGTATTTCCTATAATATTGTTCTCAGTACTCTCATCTCTGCCGTTTCCATTATTCTTTGCGTTGTGGCTGTGCCGGGTCTTGTTTCTGAAGCATATGTCATTATTTGTCTTACACTGGCTTTATAAATTGATATCATCTCAGTGTTAATGTGTCTGTTTAGCCATATAGTGTTATTAAGGCATCCTGCCAGTCTATTTGCTTTTAGTACTTGATCTCTCATTTCTTTGTCCAGGTCTCCGTAGCTAGACAGTGTAATTCCCAGGTATCCCAGGTAGATATCTCTACTCCCCGATTTCAACAAGCAGTCACCAAACTATTAAAACTGCTACATTCATGCTTCCTATTATCCAACGATTAGCCAGTCCATGACTATATGCATTATTATGGTACTGATATTGCTGCTGCCCCTCATAAGTAAATAGAATATGCAAGGGCGATTTTGGCAATTTAATAGGATTTTTGTGAGTTAGAATATAATTTCTCCGAGAAAGTAAAGAATATCTATCCGCTATCCGGATTTAATCCATAGATTAAATATTAGAATACTATATAATAATGCTATTAGCCGCAAAAAAAAACGATATAGTAGTCAGTAACGAGAAAACCAAATAAATGTTCATTAACAGACAAAAGAGACGATGTAGTAGGGCATATAACTTAACAATAGATCCCTATAATTTTGAAAGATAGGAGCGTTTTAGATATAGCAGATAATGTTTTCACATAAGAGATCAAAGGGAAAATTCAGGTAGCAAACTAATATATGTATAACCCTCATAACAATTTTAAATCCAAAAGTCTAACACGAACTACTAAAATGAGGATATATAAAACAATGTAAGTAAAACTCAGGTATTAATTAGATCAGGATTGCTAGGAAAACCTCCAGAAGTGTTTTACGACCGGGAACTAATGCTAAGGTCAAACAGGTATAAAGATTGCAACGTCGTACAGGAAACTAAATCTCAACGCCAAAGTTATTGTTTTGAACTCTGTATTGATTGGTGATTCATAAGATTCATATATTTCTCTAAGAATTCTTCTTTCTGCGACGCTCAATCGGCTCTTATTTTGTTTTTTCATTGTCCGTGTTTCACTTACATACGTAGATTCTTATTTTTGGTACTGCGGGATGTATTTTTGAATTTAATTTTTTTGCTTAAAACGTAGCAATTACCAGCTTGTATTCTGTTATTATTCTCTTTTGTAGTGTTTTCATTAAAAGTGCTCTTAAATCCCAAATATTTAGACCGATGAACCATTTCAAAGTTGTACTAGTCTATTGAAATATTATGTCCTATCCTGTTTCGTAGTGCTCTTCTTATGATAGCCATATATTTTTTTGTCATCGTTGATTTGGAGGACCCTTCTTTGCGCTTGTTCCTATTAAATGTCTTAATGTTTTTTTCTTACTAATAATTATACTTGCTACTATATTTAACTCATCGTCGAAAGTCTGTATAATGTAAGGACCTTGCTTATTAAACTGAGATTTTCTGTATTTACTTTGCGGGTGATGCTCTCCAACACGATGGTAAACACGATTGGAGATACGGCATCTTCCTGTTTGAGGTCACTGTACATTTGAAAGTAAGTTGACAGTTAATTTCCTTAGGTATGCCTAGTTCTGCCATACAATTACATAACTAGTGTAATGTTTTTTTTATTCCTAACATTTTTTATTATGTATATAATTCTGAATATTTGATCAATGGTTCATTCAGTTTTTCTAATTTCATACTAATCTTTCCTAATTTCACATTTGTGGTTGCTGTCTGTCAAAGAAAACACCATTTTCCAGAGCTGATGCTATGATTTATATTTGTTGTTAAAATTACTTTGCTGCTGTATTGAGTACCGTTTACTGGTATATGAATTTGGTTACGAATTTATCTTGTGTGCTGAACTCTATTAAATCTTTTACCGCGAATTGAAAAGAATGTTTTAACCTTTATTTGTAACATTTTTATCGTTAACGTTCAGTGAAATATTTTACGTTTATCTAAATAAGTATTTACTATATTGTATAATGATTGTACATGTTTCCTGTTTGAGATCAATGTACATTTGAAAATAAGTCGATAATTTTCCTTGAAATATTACATTACTTGTACGTTACTCCTTGTTAAATTAATTAATTTCTTAGGTAAGCCTAGTTATGCCATAGTATTCCATAGTTTTATTCTTATTATTATATCATGTGTTTGTTCAAAATCTATAAATAACTAGTTTAATGTTTTTTTTTGTATTCTCAACATTTCTCATTAACTGCCTAATTGTCAATAATTGATCAATTCCACACTAATAGTCTCCTATTTGATAGTTCACCTATTCACTCAATCGTTATAGGTTTATTAGAAAAAAATCTGTATATCCTAATAATTAATATATAGCTTATACCGCTATAGTTTGTGCAGTACATTTTATCATCCCTTTTGTGTATGGGTATGCTTTTCAGCAAGTTGGTACTTGCTCATACTTTTAAATTGACAGGTTAGCTGTTTAACTGCCTATACTGAACTTTCTTCTTCATGTTGCAAATATAAATAAAAATTAATAAAAACAACTCTGACATACCGTTGACTGAAATATTGGAGACCCTATATTATTCAATCAATGGAAATACTAAGATCACACGGGGGGAATATTATGGGTTATTTCTGGTTTCGTCATAATTTACACTAGTAAGTAAGTAAGTTCGTGTAACCTTCTGGCCTAGTGTTAGGGTTTTCAGGTCGCGCAAGCGCCCCTAACATGACTTAACGACTACTTTCGTAGCCGGTACCGACGGCTTTACGTACCCTCCGAAGCACGGTGGCAGCGCAGTTAAATTAGAAATTGAAAATTTTGTCGGTGCCAGGATTCGAACCCGGGCCCTCCAGCTTGTTAAGCCAGTAACGCAGCCACTGAGCTACGGCTGCCACATAATTTACACTGAAAATACTAACAAGAGAGTGCTCTCACTTCCACATGTTAAAATTGATATATAGTACCAACAGATGCTAGTTATATACCATCAGTACTAATAAAATGGAAACTATTAAATTAATGTCAATTTCATTTAACCAAACGTACTAACCTTAAACATGGTCATTTAAGGAAACACCTCAAAAATATTGACAAAAAAATAAAAATAGCTTAAGCGTTATACAAGTAACAGAGCAGCAAAGCTCACAGCATGAGAATATTGCCTCGTACTATTATATAGCAATTTGTTCTCACAATTTTATAGTTTTTCGAAAAATTAACTCCGATTAGAAGATTAAAACGTCAAACAAAATGTAAAAACCTATTCATATTTTGTGATACAAAATCTTCAATTTCGATATTGAATATTCTTAATAAATGTATAATCTAATATTTAAGCCTGTTTATGTTTTACAGACTTGGAAAACACTAAACAGACAAATATTTATTCCTTTATGTACTATGTTCTAAAAAAAGTGTACTCAAAACAAATAAATATTATCTACCAAGTGTTTTATTCCAGTTTCATATGAAAGCACCAGATATTAGATATGTATTATAAATTTCGTCATAGGTGCAAATTTGAGATAAAAACCAAATGATAGAGCATATAGTGAAATATAGATATCTTAGAATAGCTGTATCGAGCGAGGATAAGATAAGGTTATTGATGAGGAAAAAAAGACCTATCGCTGAGGAAGTGAAAAAGTAATTGGCAAACGCAAATGAAATATGCATTACAATCTATCATGATACACATATATTCGTACTGCAGAAACAAGACAATTAATAAACACGTTAAGGGAATCTTAATAATAAGCAAAATTTAACTTTTAATACACAGAAGAAATAATGATATGCAGAAGAAACACAAATTAAAAAACGTTATTCACTTATTGTACGCAAAAGAGATAACTCTAGGAAAAATCAAAACGACCGAAAATATATACCAAAATAACACAATAAAAGTAAAAGTAGAAGAAGAACCAACCGACCCTAATAAAGCTGACAATGGGATAAGGCAGGGATATTTCCTGAGTCCTCTATTGTTCAACCTGATTATGGATGAAATAATAAAAAAGTAAGAACTAAAAAAAGATACCAAATGGAAGAAAAACAAATTAAAATTGCTCTGCAAACGACGCAATACTACTCTTTCAAAATGAAGATGATTTACAACGTGTGCTGCACCAATTTCATATAACTGCCAGAAAATTTAACATGTTAATTTCCCCAAAAGAGACAAAATTCATGGTTACAACAGCAAATTTACTAAGATGTTAATTGGAGCTGAAAGGTCAGATAATAGAACAAGTGATGGAGTTTAAATATCTAGCCATCACATTATCTAGCTACGGAAAGCTCGAACCTGAAGTGGAAGATCCAGTGAATAGCGCAAACAGAGCCGCAGGCTGACTAAATGAAACAATATGAAGCAATAAAACTATCGGGAAAGAAACGAAAGGCAGAATTTACAAAACAGTCATCAGACCAATGACATACGCGGCAGAAACAAGACCTGACACAGAGAGGACAAAAAGGATATTAGAAACAGCAGAGATGAAAACACTTAGAAAAATTGATGGTAAGACACTATGGGACAGAGCTAGAAGTACAGATATACGACGTAGATGCAAGATGGAGAAGATCAAGAACTGGTTAAGAAATAGAAGAGTAGAATGGAACGATCATATAAGCCGAATGACAACAAATAGAGTAGTAAAGACGGCAAGAGACGGTCAACCCGTAGGAAGACGATCAGTAGGAAGATCACGAAAACGATGGAACGGCAACTTACTGGAGGCACATTGAAAAATGACAGTCATGTCTATATAAATAGAAGAAGAAGAAGAAGAAGATACACAGGATAAACATTAAAATTGCTGCAAGAAAGATAAAATAAATCAGTCATATTAATGTAGAATAGCAGAGGACAGAGTGTTTAGACAAAATAATGAATCAGTCATATTAATGTAGAATAGTAGAGGACAGAGTATTTGTCATAGCTTTGGACAAGTGCCCAATTAAAAAAAGAACACAGGTCGTTCAAAAAAGACGGAACTCTAAAAAGAAAATAGAATAGATTTAAAAAAATAAAAGCATAAACATGTCTTTTCCTACTTTTTTAATATTGAAAATACGTAAATAGAACATTGAATTAAAATGTAATCTTTGATAATCTGTGATAAACCCATCACCTGAACAGTGACACCGATATATGTAGTTGAAATTGTTTACACTTATTTTAACTGTTTATTTTGTTATTATCTAGATATGAGTTGCGACCGATATCACAAACTTATTTATTTTTCACAAAGAGGATCTTTAGTACCTTAAATTATTACTATACAAATCTGATTCGAAATATCGTCAAAAAGTAATACACGGCATGTAAAATTTAAATTTTTAATAAAAAGTAAAAGATTAGGCATTACTTATGGGATTCAAAGAACGCGCGTTAAGGAAGATTGAAGTACTAATAAGATCACCGCAATCGGGCATACCCCGGGTAATGATTAATTGGTCCTTTTTAGAACCAGCTATTCTAATAACATATGTCTATAACTGTTAAGGGTATATCTAGAGATCAAGAAACTTTACTTTACTTAAACTTATCAGACATATGAGCTAAACACGAATGTAACTTATCTCTAGTGCAGGAAACACATATAGGGTCTAACCTAGGGTATTTGGTATATAGCTGATCGCTGAAAACCACATCATAGATATAGACATGCTATTTCTGTCGCAAAAGAAGCAAAGAATAACTTAAAGTAAGAAAGGACAAAACCGGTCAGCCGAGAGAACCTTTTAACGATGTTGAGCTTGGATACACCATCTACATATTTAATGAAAAATAATACAACTACCGACATTGAGGATCTGAGCACAAAGCTTATTACGAAACCTGGACCAAAAACACTCTACAATGGCTTATCCGCATGATGAACAACTGTATTCAAATTATGGAGATAGCCAAAATTTAGAGACAAGACAAAGTTGTTACCTTGCTTAAACCTGGCAAAAAAAAAGACGGCTACGAAAAATATCCGGTATCAGGGGTGGTATTTTTCAATCTAAATGCCGCTTACGACACCTTAAATTACAGAATATTTCTCCAAAAACTATATGATATACCCTTAGATAACAAGCTCACTTACATTGTCTGCGTATGTCAACATAAGAGAATATTTTTTGTATCACTCACTGGTAAGAGTAGCAGATGAAGAACGGTCTCGCTTGGGGTAGCATAAAGGCACCTACACTGTATAACATTTACACAAACAAACGATCCATACCGGTAGATACTAGGACTTTTATTATATAGACGAGACACCTATTATTGCACAATAAAAATAAACTATGAATAAATTTTCAGCCAAAACCCCTGAAAAACTCGTGGGTGCTCCTTCAATTTCCTCAACATAGACGTTTTCACAAAACTGAACATCCAATCTTGTCATAAAATCATTGAACTGTAGACTTCCTATAAATTCCTTGAAAATAGTTTGTATCACACCGGGTCAGTCATAAATTATTGTTTAAAACTAAAAGGTAAATTGAGGACCAGAAATAATATTCTTCGCAAGCTTGTCAGCTAAAAACGAGGCGCACATCCTTCCGCCCTTAAAACATAGACGCTTGTACTATATGCTTCTGCTGCCGAATATACCTTTTAGACAAATTAACCATTCTTTCTTTTTGTGCACACTACTACCCATTTTAACACAAAAATATCTATTGTAGCACTTAACCATATTTATTTTGAGATAACCTTCTATCGAGATATCACATGTAGTACACAAATAAGACCAGAACTAAAATATTAAAAAAGCTTTATACAATATACCGCAGAAGATTAAATAAAATAAAAGTAGTTTTTATTAATCAGATGCTTGCATAAAATGTACAAAGACACTCACGTAAACAAAATATATTACGAAATTTCTGTAATTAAAAAAAAACATCAAGTTCGGCATTGAACTAATAAAATTATATTAAATGAAAAAACAACATCTTTAAAAATACAGAAAAAATAAAATTTTCTATGCAAGCGAACATTCCATTCAATAATAAGCCCAAATCCTTTTGTATCTTCATACCTGTTTTTTAAAGAACCAGTTACATTTTAGTACGTAGTTATACCAGGTAATATGATATCCTCTGTTACACAGTGTTATGCGTATGACATTCCACTGTCTACAAACAGTAGATAAAAATAAGGAGCCCATATAAACCGTTCAGGGTATATGTTGAAAATATACGGTATAATCGCACAGTTGCCAAACTCTCAGAGCTTAGTTAAACCGATAAACGTATGGTTCAAATATACAATGAAGAAGATCTGAACGACCCCTATAATATATACACGTGAACTAAGCGATATACATTTATGATACAGGGGTATTTACGGGCTCCAAAAAATTTTTATAAATTATTAAACTCTACATGCTGATGAATCGACTGAACCAATATTACGGAATTGTCAAGTGAGCTCCGTATATCGGTATCCACTTGACCACGGAGCTCAATTGAACCTGAATTTTAACATGGGCGGAGTTCACTTAATGCCGTAGATATATATATATATATATATATATATATATATATATATATATATATATATATATATATATATTTATATATATATATATATATATATATATATATATATATATATATATATATATATATACTGTTACTTTGAATCCACACTGGACCATATTATTTTAAATTATTTTTTTAGGATGGATACAAAAACGTTCTACGGGAAAAGCAGTCAATATCCGAGGAATCCAAAGACTCTGACTTTGACAGTGATAATAAGAGAGTGATAATGAATTTTCCATAGGTACTCAGATATCAATCGATCCAGGATCAAATAAAATGGAAAATGAAGATGATTTGTACGAAGCAAATTTAGACCAGCTCAAATAGTTGACACTATATCTAAGAATCGCTGGGAAGAAATAAAAACTAAAATTCATTTCAATAATAACGAAAATATGCTCAACAATAATGATAAGTTATACAAAATTAGACCATTCATCAACGGTCCATGTCAAAATTTTCAGAGTATTCCATTGAGTGAAAAATTGTGTATTGATGAACAAATGATACCATTCAAAGGGGCACATTCTTTAAAACAATATATGAAGAATAAACCCAAAAAATGGGGATACAAGGCATTTGTTTTGCGTGATAGCAATGGTATTGTTTATAACTGGGAATTATATACAGGAACTGTTGAACATTCTCTTCATTTACCTAATGTAGACACCAGCGGTAATGTAGTAATAAGATTGTGTGAGATAGTCGAACCAAACAAATACTATAAAGTATATTTTGACAACTGGTTTAATAGCATTCAGTTGCAGAATGAAATGGAAAAACGTGGACTGCAATGTTTGGGAACTGTTCGTCCAAACAGACTGCCTAATTGCCATTTTTCTGATGACAAGAATATGAAGAAACAGGGTAGAGGTACTGTAGAAGAAAAGCACGCTACAGCAGATGGCATAAGACTAACAGCATTAAAGTGGTACGATAATAAACCGGTTCATTTGCTTAGTACATTTGTTGGTTCTGAGCCTACTTCGTTAGTCAAGAGGTGGGATAAGAAACAAAAATCAAGAATTATTCTATGCTGTCCAAATTCAGTGCAATTTTATAATAAATTTATGAGAGGTGTCGATCTTATGGATTCACTAATTGCTCTTTACCGAACAGACATAAAATCTAAAAAGTGGTATCTAAAAATATTTTTTTACCTTCTGGATTTAGCTGTTGTTAACAGCTGGTTGTTGTATCGTCGTGATTGCGATTACTTTGAAAGAAAAATCAGTTGCCTTTGTTACAGTTTAAGTCCCACTTATGTAGCGTACTGTTAGCAAGAACTGACCAGATCAAAAACAAAAGACGTCCCAGGCTCAGTGAAATTGAAAACGAAATTGTAAAAAAACGGAAGAGAGGACCTACTGCTATTGTACCACCGAAGGAAGTTAGGCTTGACCAAACCTTCGACTGGCCCGTATTTTCAAAAAAAGGGAAGATGCAAAAAACCAGGATGCTGTAATACTTCTAAAGTAATGTGCGATAAATGTAAAGTTGCTTTATCTTTTACAACTACAAATATTTGTTTTTTTGATTGGCATAATAAATAAGTATATAACTTAATTCGTTAGTTTTTGCTGCCCACAGTTGCCTGAGGGCAATATTCCAAAACTCACCCCAAACAAAATTTAAAAAATCTAAAAAAAATACTAGTTGTAAATGGATGGATATTTGAGCACATATACAAATTAAAACATTTTCCCTTAAGTTTACAAAAAAAGTCGGGCAATAGAGGGCTGAGATATTTATATTTCACTATATGCTCTATCATTTGGTTTTCATTTCAAATTAGCACCTATGACGAAATTTATAATATCTAAGATCTAGTGCTTTCATATGAAACTGGAATAAAACACTTGGTAGATAATATTTATTCGTTTTGAGTACACTTTTTTTAGAACCTAGTATATAAAAGAATAAATATTTGTCTGTTCAGTGTTTTCCAAGTCTGTAAAACATAAACAGGCTTAAATATTAGATTATACATTTATTAAGAATGTTCAATTTCTAAATTGAACATTTTATATTTAAAAATATGAATAGGTTTTTACATTTTATTTGACGTTTTAATCTTTTAATCGGAGTTCATTTTTCGAAAAACTATTCTCACTTATGAGAAATGTTGGGAATACAAAAAAAAAACATTAAACTAGTAATTTATAGATTTTAAACAAGCACTGATATAACCATAAGAATAAAACTATGAAATACCATGGCAGAACTAGGCTTACCTAATAAACTGATTAATTTAACAAGGAGTAATATATTATACAAGTAAAGACTTCAAGGAAAACTGTCGACTTATTTTCAAATGTACTGCAAAGTTATTTAAAAAATGTGACCGAATTAGCGTAACACCTGTTTTGAAAACTAAATATTATGAGACGAATTGGGGATATTATATTACACAAACTAAACCGCTTGCCTACAAAAAATATCATGAAAATACGATATGGTGAGAAAGACTAATGACTTTACAGCTAATTGCCACATAAGTATCAATGTAACTATAGCTCACAAAATGGGTTCAATTACATTGCAATTTTTAAATTGTTCGTGATAAAATGAAGTGATTGATTGTTGTTTTGAAAAGGTAAGTTGTTTTTTATTTTTGTATTCCTATCATCTGATATTGTAATATCATAACATTTTTCATAATATATTCTAAAATAACGAAATTACTAATACCAAACAAAAGTTTTATTAATTTCTTGTTAATATAAATATGTAGAAATTTAGATTTTTATCTTGTTCTTACTATAGTGCTAAAGCACAAATGTAGTCATAGTCTACCGTATTTTTTTCATAGTGGTCATAGTTTTTAATTGTAATATAGCTTATGTGTTTATAATAACTAGGGCATAGAAAATATTAAAATTTTGTACCCTGTGCTTTATGTTTATTATCCTTTATTGTATTGGAACATCTAGAAGTATAGCAATACATTTTAATTGTTGAACAAAAGAGAAAATAAAAATACTTTTTGTGGTGTGCCACTTAACCATACACAAAATCGTACACAAATAGTCAAATGGTAGTAAAAGTCGATATAGGCCGCCAGACGGCAGAGGCATCGCCGCGCTCGATGTCTATACTATGAAATGTTTTTCATACAGTTTTCGGATCAGATTTTTCAAAACATCCAATTACATCTTCTTTTTGCCTTTCTTTATTTAGGCTAACCGCTACTGTTTTTTTCTTCAGCGTTTCTTCTTAATCTACATTAATGTTATATTACAATTCTTTCTGGAACGAGCTATAATTTTTCTCAAATAACCATTTTGTGTGGTTTAGTCGCCTTAAGGTTTAGCATGCTTTGTCAGATGCTCTTTAAACTTTCTTTTAATATTAATATCGTTTGAGAAATTTTTCCCAGATACTTATATTTCGTTTTGATTTTCAATCTTCTTTTAATGTTAGTTTAAATGGTCTAGTAGTGTGTTCGTACAGTTCAGTTATAAGCAAAATTAGGTGTTGTTGTACACCTAATTCTTTTAGTATCAGTCATAAGTGTATCCATTTGACTCTGTGGAACGCTTTACGATAGTCTATAAAACAAATCCATAGTGGGATATTGAATTCCCTAGACTTTATACTTTTCTTGGACTTTTATTATAATAGTTTTAAAATTAAATGTTTAGTGAAAATCTCTACGCGACTTTAATGCATTAAATATTTTAATTAAAAATCGACATATCTATTGAAATTAGACAGTAAAAAAGTATGTTATTAAAGATTGATTTATAAATTATTGTAGTTTAAATTCAACTACGCTATGAAACAAATATTGCATGTCATAAACTGCAGTAATCCAAAAATTATAAAGATCTCCCTGTTGTTTGAGTTTTCTTTAATTAGTAGGGTAACA
Organism: Diabrotica undecimpunctata; assembly: GCF_040954645.1. NCBI lineage: Eukaryota > Metazoa > Arthropoda > Insecta > Coleoptera > Chrysomelidae > Diabrotica > Diabrotica undecimpunctata. Next base: position 88,483,591 of record NC_092809.1, on the reverse strand, counting down.
AACATTATAATCCTACCGAAAGGGCCTCTAATTTCATAAACTGTTACACGATTACTCTATCCGATCTACGTACATTTATGAACTAAATGTTTTAGTGACAATGCCTTTTAATAAAAAATACTAATTAATAAAAATGAAAACTTAACTTTTCCAAGTTTATAATAGACACTTTCTTATGTTTAAAAATATATAAAATAAGTAATATAAATTACCGCCTTGTTTATTAAAACTAAAAAGTAAAATAAAGTTATGTGTCGGTTAACAATTTATATTTAACTACATTAGCGAAATAATCCTGAAATTCCTTCATGACTAAATTGATCGATATTTAAATAAATTTCAAGTGTTAAAATGTACCTGCTGTAAAATTTGAAAATCTACTACTAATACAATTATTGGCAACATCTCAGGAGTTTAGAAATGTACGCATCATGGTAAATACGGATCCCAAAAATGGTTTATCCTATGCTACTTAGATAATAATATACACGGTGTATATTCTACTGGAGTTAGTATAATACCGTTTTAGAACGGAGCTTACATTAACCGCTAGATGTATATATATATATATATATATATATATATATATATATATATACATATATACATATATATATATATATATATATATATATATATATATTGCAATTCGTATTATCACTAACAACTGTTACACTGTCTAGATATCAACAAATTTTACTATAACCGCTTCCTGTGATTACAATCTAAAGAATGTGTTTGGGTGAAAACTTACAATTCATCACATATTCAAAATCGCACAACACTGTAAAAACTCTTAAAATTCTAAAAGAATTTTAAGTCAAACTTCGGAAAAACTTAGTTGTGCTGCTTAAATTTCCGTAATACAGACGCTTTTACAAAAATCAACATTCAATAGTGTTATGTAATCCTTGAACTCTGGACTTCCTATAAATACCTTGGAGATAGTTTCTATCGCACGCTGTCATTCACAGAGTATTGTTTAAAACTAAAAGGCAAACTGAGGACCAGAAATAATATTCTCCGCAAGCTTGTCAGCTAAAAATGGGACGCACATCCTTCCACCCTTAAAACGTAGACACTTGCACAATATGGTTCTGCTGCCGAATATACCTTGCCAGTATGGGTGATACCAACACACACTTGACACGAAGATTTAGTTATAAGTGAATCAACAAAATCACCAGCGGATGTTTGTTACAATAAGATTCAGATCCATACATAAGCTCTACCATATCGTAGCTATCACCCTACCTAATATTCGAAGATAACTAGCTAGAGAACGAAACAAAGTCTAGATTCGTAAAATCCATTCCACAAATACCAGCCCATTGTATGCCGACTCAAATCGAGGAAAAACTGTAAGATATATAAGAAAAACTCGTCATGCCAAAAAAAAGACGTTGATCCTCGCCAATTGAATTCTCATGAGGAACTTCCTTCTGGTAGTTATTATCCTCATTCTGCCTGGAGTATTCTTGTCCGCAAATACCGATAACCTGTATAAATGTGGGGTGGTTCAAGATTCATCACACCTTCTTAGTTGTCATAGGCTAGAAAAAGCTTGCACAGAACACGATCTCCTGCACGTGATTTACTTTACAATTTAAAGTGCTCTTTTCTGAAGAGACAAGGTTTAATTATTGTTACTCAACATGTAGAGTATAGTCAGTAAGCTATTAAAGATAATTGCAAATTTGACACTAACTACTTATATTGATTACGTATTACCCCTAAATAGGAAATAAAACATTCAGAAGTATACAATATTGGTCAAAGTGGTATATTTTTGTTAGATAAATTAACCATTCTTTCTTTTTTGCATGAGCACTACTACCCATTTGAACTCAAATACCTATTTTACGACTTAACCATATTTGTTTTGGGATAACCTTCTATCCAGATATCATATTATGTAGTACACAAATGAGACCAAAACATAAATAATACACAAGCGATATACAAGATAATATAAAATAATGGATGAAATAAAAGCAGCTCTTATTAATGGGATTCTTGCATAAAAATACATAATACAAATAAAATACATTACGAAATTTCCGCAAATAAAAAAAACATCTAATTCGGCAATGAAATAATAAAATTAGGTTAAATAAAAAAAAATAAAATTTTTAAAAATACAGAGAATATTAAATTTTCTATGCAAGTGAAAATTCCGTTAAAAAATAAGCCCAAGTCCTTTTGTATCTATATACCTTTTTATAAAGAAGTACGTACCTACCAACAGCAAGTATAGTTAGTAGGACACATATCTGTTACACACTGTTAATACACATATTCTTTTACATTTTCAATCTTCCCATCGTCAAGAGTGATATCTTTCTTTTCAGCTAACATGTAGCTGTAACATGTAGAACAATTATCTTAATAATTATATTAATATATATTAATATGATAGTTTTCGTTTATTAGTACTAATTAATAACTTTCTTTTATAATAAATAATTTTTATTGAAAAAATATAAATGAGTTGTTATTGCACTGATTTATTTCGCGAACCTAACCTGCTAATTTTTTTGTTCTATCTTAGTATAATTGTTCATCTTAGTCACTTATTTTGTCAGCAATCAAAACGAGTAGTATCTATATTTTAAATTCCTAGCGCTAACCGCATTTATATTATTATACTTTTTGGAGCACATTACATTAATCGCCTGTGGAGTCGCGTGTAGAATGCTGGACTAGTAAATATTACATACAGGTTCAAATCCTACCTCTGGGAGACTTTTTCCTTTAATTTAAAAAATTAATTAATTAAAAATAATATTGTGAGAATAAATGGTTAATAGAAAATAAAATATTAAAAGTTGAAATAGACTTAAAAAAAAAAGATGACAAATTGACGCAATAACGTCATTGAATATGGTTTCCGTCACGACTAAAGGTTCGGAAACATGCTAAGTTACGCGTTGGCCGGTAATGCAGATCCAATGCTTACCGACATGTCTGCCGCTATGTCTGGTCTATGTCGACGCATGCGCAGTGTGTCTGTCTGGTTTGGGTGGCCCTCCTTCTTCTCACTCTTGATCTTATGTTAACACTTCTTTCAAGTTTGTCTTTTTTCTTTAACTCATATCTTAATGAGGCATCTTCGAGGTGTTTATTTTTTTTTAATTTCAGTTCATTGAGTAGTTCATCATTTTTTTCATTTCACAATCTAGTCTATCACAAACATCACATGTATCGTTGTCTGGTGAATGAAAAGACAAGTTGAAATCTTCATTAAACATTTTAGAATAAATCCACTTTTTTCTGGTTTAACTTGTACTTTTTTACACTTTTCCTCATACATTGTAGAAATGTTCAAGTGATTCCCCAAATATGTGTTCATTACTAAACCTGTCTTCAAAATACTCAGGTATGATATTATTTACAAAATCAGGGTCCAATGCCTGAAAAACACAAATCTGTAAAAATGTTACTATGGTTACACTACAAAAAAATTTTAGTTGAAAGGCATGTTTATGTCCTTTAAAAACAGCGGAGTAAGAGTATGTAGCCTATTTTCTTACAGTTTGTTTGATAGGCCTAATACATAATATGTATTATTATATCCTATTCAACAAAAGTGACATACTAAAAACCAAGGTGACATACTAATAGTGATGGGCGATATGAACGCTAAAGTTGAAGAAGACAATATTAACTTAGAAACCGTAATGGGCAAACATGGCCTAGGAATGATGAATGAAAACGGAGAGCGCTTTACAAATTTTTGTTCCAGTCATAGTTTAGTTATTGGTGGAACGATCTTTCCACATAAAAATATTCACAAGGTAACATGGACTGCACCTGGCCATACAAGAGAAAATCAAATAGACCACATCGCTATATCAAAAAGATGGAGATCATCTCTTCTTGATGTACGTAATAAAAGAGGAGCAGACATCGCAAGTGACCATCATCTCGTAATTGGTACCATTAAAATCAAGATGGCAAAAAACAAAACCACGCGAAACACCAAGAGACCAACATACAATCTAGATAAACTAAAAACGGTCCCAGGAAGACATATGTTTAGAGAGGAACTTCAACTCAAAACAAGAGAACGTGAAATAAATAGCTGGGAAGATTTCGCAGATGTTTTGACAGAAATAGCTGAAGACAAACTGGGTAAAAAAGAGAAAGATAGAAAGGAATGGATATCAGATGAAACATGGAATCTTATCGAGGAAAGAAAACAACGAAAAAAGATATCCTGCAAGCAAGAACTGTAGAAAGAAGAGCACACCGACAACAGGAATATCAAACAATAAATAAATCAGTTAAAAGAAAAGCAAGAAGAGACAAAAAAAAGGTGGGCTGAAGAACTTGCAAAACAAGCAGAAACAGCTGCACAACACAACAGAACTAGGGAGCTTTACCAAATTACTAGACGACTAACACAAAAAGGGTCCAACTGTTCGAACATTGTAAGATCCAAAACAGGCGAATTGCTTACTACAACAGATGACCAAGTAGAGAGATGGAAAGAGCATTTTCAGGAGATGCTAGGTTTTCCCAGAGATAACGCAGACGAAATAGTCGAAAACCCGCAGAATATAGACTTGCATATTTCTTGGGAGGCCCCTTCCAAAACGGAGATAATAGCAGCTATCAAATCTCTGAGAAACAACAAGTCACCGGGAATCGATAACATTGCTGCTGAAATGCTTAAAGCTGATCCGCATCTAACTGCTGAACTTTTGCTCCCCATAATCCGAGAGGTGTGGGAAACAAACCACATTCCAGCGGGCTGGAAAAAAGGTAACATTATCAAGCTTCCAAAAAAAGGCAACCTCACACTGTGCAAAAATTGGAGAGGAATAACCTTGCTTACTGTCATAAATAAAATTTTTGCGATCATCATACTGAAAAGAATAACAAACAAGGTTGAGTTTCGAGCTAATCAAGCAGGCTTTAGGCCAGAATCCTCCTGCATAGACCACATTAATACTGTGAGGGTAATAATGGAACAATCGGTTGAATGGAACACACCCCTATACATGGTTTTTGTTGATTTTGAACGTGCCTTTGATAGCTTGTCTCACGCTGCTCTATGGAAAATTTTAGAGCTAAGAAACATCCCGCAAAAAATAATTTCTATTATAAAGTCACTATATACAGATGCGAAATGCAGCGTGACACACAATGGGATCAACAGTGACGAATTCAACGTACTTACTGGAGTTAGACAGGGATGCGTGCTTTCTCCGTTTCTTTTTAACATAGCTATAGACTATGTTCTCTCCAAACTAGACTCCGACACAAGAGGGATACAATGGACGTTAACCACACGCCTAAGCGATCTAGAATACGCGGACGATATCTGTCTATTAGGTCAAAGGTTCCCAGATCTGGCTTACCAATTGGAAACACTTTCCACTGAAGCCAATAAAATAGGTTTGAAAATCAATATTAGTAAAACCAAGTCCATGAGAATAAATGCAAGGAACAACACGCTATTTACTATCGACAATATGCAGATTGAAAATGTGGAAAACTTTACGTATCTTGGAAGTGTCATAACAGAAAACGGAGGTACAGAAGACGATATTCGTATGATGATACGAAAAGCTCAACAAGCTTTCAGCACGCTCAACCCTGTTTGGAGATCTGGCGAGTATACTACAAGGACAAAGATCCGTATATTCTGATCAAATGCCATGTCTGTTCTACTCTACGGATGTGAAACCTGGAAAGTGACAAACACCCTCACAGACAAACTGCAGGTCTTTGTTAACAAATGTCTACGAAGAATTGTTCGTATATTCTGGCCTAACACCATCAGAAACGATGATCTGCTACACCTGACCGAACAAAAGAGGGTACAAAATGAAATTAAGTCCAGAAAGTGGGGTTGGATCGGTCACACACTCCGAAAAAATAGTTGCAGTATCGCAAAGACTGCCCTAGAGTGGAATCCCCAAGGGAAAAGAAAAAGAGGTCGCCCAGTACAAACTTGGAGAAGATCCATCATGGACGAGATAAGAGGCCAAGGAAAGTCTTGGAATGAGGTGAAGGCCTTAGCGCAAAATAGAACCCGATGGCGCGTTTTCACTGAAGCTCTATGCTCCACTTAGGAGTTCAAGAACCTTATATATATATATATATATATATATATATATATATATATATATATATATATATTCAACAAAAGTAGTTAATAAAATATTTAAAGTACAATTTATATTTTAATGAAATAGTTCTTAACAAAATTAACAGAAGAAAAAACAAGTTAATGTACTGGGATAAACATGGTCTATTCTGGAATATAGGCCAGGAAAATGTATTTTTTGGACACAGTAGGCTAATGAAACTAATAAGAAACAAACTTACCTTGAATTCTGTTAAGGATGGAGGTGAACTAGACTGTTTACGAACTGAAGCTTCCCCATTACTATTACAAAATGAATTGTCTTCTTCATTGTTCCTTGATTTATTTTCCAATAGATATACTCGTAATATAAATCTGCCTCTACTAAAGCTCATAATATTATTTATTGGGATTACAAAACTCAAGCTAATAAAAATGCTGTAACTTGTACACTCTTAACATAACCTCAAAAATGCCAAAGAATTTATAACTGATTGAACTGCACAGCGCCAGCGGCAAAATGGTGGACTTGGGTCTGATACACTATTATTAACTGTATTCATTGTTCCATAATTATTAACGGTAGAGCCACAGTGGCGTAGGTCTAGCTTGGACTTACGTTTTACAGGTTTCAAGCAAAACCTCAGAGCCATAATGTAGTAAGTGGAGTTACGTTTGTCTGGCTCGGATATGGGTAAGGACTTACGCTCTTATAACCTTGGCTAGTTTGGAAAGTATAATTTTTAAAGGAGTTACGTTATTATGGCTCGATGTAGAATTAAATTTTACACACAAAACATCAAAAACCCGAAAATCACCATTTTTGGACTTACATTCGTCTGACTCTGAGGTACAGATATGTAGTTGAAAACTTTGTACACTTATTTTAACTGTATTTCTGTATTATTCATAATATATGAGTAGTGACCGATATTACAAACTTATTTACCCTGCACAAAGAGGTTATACCTACAGTTATTACTATACAAATCTGATTCGAAATATCAGCGAAAAGTAATAGTCAGTCTGTAAAAAGTTAGTAAGTTCAGCGCCAGCCGCTGAACAGTACAGACGTGCGAGAGCCGAGCGAAGACACCGCCTAGGAGCTGCAGCGACCGAGTCAAAGCCAGACTTTTCAGTCTGACCGTGAATGTAAGCACGGTTAAGCGGAGACACGGCGCCTACAGCGGCCGAGGCCAGATAAGAGTCAAAAGCCTACGCCGAAACCAGGTTAAACCGGGAAGATTTGTTTTTTAATCAAGTTTTCACGGAGGCCAAAATTGAGGCGTAGGAAAGTGAAGAAGCATACGGGCTTTTAGCCTGTCGGGATACTCCGTATGGCACCTTTTAGGATGACACTGTGGGATATAGTTTTTTAGAATTCTATATCTGGCAGACACGGCCCCAAAGTCAGAGAGGTGAGAATAGCAAAAAAATGCCGCTTTAGTTTTGTCTAGAGCGTGAACAACCGCGAACGAGGTCACTGGGTGGCACCTAGAAACCGTGCTGACAACGGGCCAGACGGACAACAAAAAAGCTTTCTTCCAAATTAAGACACCCGTCCCAAAAACATGGATCACTCACGATCCCCGCCTAATAGAAAGGCATCCCCTAGCCCCTATAGTTGTAGTGAGAGGAAACTCCACTGCAACATCTATGATGCACTGCCCCCCATAGACGACGAAAACGGCAACTACGAGATATTTAAGGAGCTGCCAATGGACGATGACATCACCAATGAAGGGGACTTCAAACGCCCCAAAAATAAGAAGAAAAGAACGAAAGACCGAGCGGAGGGAAACCGCGAAATAGAACCGACAACAACGGACGGCGGCACCCCAAAACGACATACAAGTAAAAGGCTAAGACAAAGGAGTAGCGAGGACGAAAAGTCTGAACAACAAGCCCTAAGAACGTTGCTCAAGGAAAAGGACGCCGAAATAGCAACTCTACGCAAAAAGATAGAAGAACTGCAAGACACAATGGTTGCCTCACAGAGTTCTATCATTGAACATATGGATAAAAAGTTCAATCAATTGAACCCAAAAGAAATCTGAAGATAACCTGGAAAACCAGGCACAAAAAAAGGAAAAAGAAGATAACCTGGATAAACAGGCCGAGAAAAAGAAAACAGAGGATAACCTGAAAACTCAGGCAAACAAGAAAACAAAAGCCACTGGAGCAATCCCCAAGAAGTCTCAACCAGAAGAGAAAATAAAAGCCACGGGAACAATCCCAAAAAAATGTACCCCGCAGGGTACAAAACCACCTGTAATAAAATTACAGAGTGTAAGATACACTGGCGCAATACTAAACATTGCCCAAAAACAACACATAATCACGGCAAACAAATTGTCAAGAAGCGGCAGAGAGACGCTTATACAGGCGAAAAGCCCAGAAGACTATCGTAAGATGGTCAAAATCATCGAAAACTTCAACGAGGACACCCCAATTCAGTGGATAGCGTTTCCACTCGAAGAGGACATAAAGCCAATGAAAGTGCTGAGAGGGCTACCTCATCATCAACCTGATGCACATGAAAGTTGTAATAGAGGACCTCAGAAAGGCAACAGGGCCCACACAGTGTTTCAACTGCCAGGGCTACCATCATGCACTAAGAGCGTGCTTCAAAGTACCTCGTTGCGTAAGATGCGGAGAAGAGCATCCAAGCAGAAGCTGCCAAATGCCTAAAGAACAAAAGGCAAAATGCGCGAACTGTCAAGGACAACACCCCGCAAATTTCAGAGGATGTCCAAGATGTCCAACCTGGGGTCGCCAACAACAGCCCCAACAAAGACAGAAGATAACGACGCAAATAAGGCCGCAAATCACTCCCGGCAGACCTTCCTACGCTCAAGCAGCAAAAGCTCAAGAAAATGAGAATACCTCATTTCCAGGCAACACCAAGATGGCCTAGTAAACTCTGTAAAAGAACTACTTACTAGGGTCGTCAACGAGGCGATAGCAGATATAAAGCTAGCACTGAACTAGTGCAAGCAAATAGGGGATACTTGAGGATAGGCTCCTGGAACCCAGGAGGCATAAGGACCAACCAGAATATACTGGACGAACTGGTCAACAGATACGAAATGGATGTCGTAGCCATACAAGAAACAAAACTTACAAACAACATAAACATCAAGTTCCCAGGATACGGCGCTATAGGAACGACAACACAGCAAGATCAGGTGGCACAGCAATTCTTGTGAAAAAAGGCAGGCATAGGTCACATCTGAATAATAACACCGCAACTAAATACTATGCAAGCAACAATAATAAGAGTACAAATGAGGCAAGGAGAAGTCAGAATTACCTCCGCCTACGTGAGACGACAAGATCTACTGATCGAAAAAGACCTAAATATGTTCTTAAACGACGAACCCTCAATAATAATAGGAGACCTAAACGCAAGATCCGCTAATTGGAACGACAGAGCTACAAACAGAAATGGAAGATTACTAAACGCATACATCGAAAATAACGAAGACGTTGTGGCAATGGGCCCTACAGACCCAACACATTATCCAGGAAACGGACTTCCGACACACATAGACATTGTAGTAGCAAAAAATCTAGGATTACAAACAGAACTATAAACGTTAAATGAAGGCACAACTGACCACAATCCCATCCTATTGGAACTAGGAACGTGGGAAGAAGAAAGCACAATTAAAAGAATCAAAAAGAAAACAAAGTGGACAAACTTTAAGAGACTCGTGAGCACCGGAATAAACATAGTTCCAGTGATAGACAACCCACGAGAAATAGAAGATAGAGTCCTAGAGTTGGAAAACATCATCCAACAAGCTCTCAGAAATAGCACTACAGAAGAGGAAGTAGAAATGCACACAGGAAGATTCAAGGATATACCACAAGCAATAAAAGACTTAATAAGAGAAAATAACAGAGCAAAGCAGACTAAACAGAGAGGTCAAAACAGCACTACAACAACACCGTAGTGAAAGCTGGAAAAACCACGTAAGAGATATGGAAGAACAAGGACCAAACATGCAAAATATCTGGAGACTCCAAAGGATTTTGAGAAATGATAGAAAGCCAATCCCCCCATTACATGAAATGGAATTGTATACACCACAGAGGAAAAAGCAGAGGTAATGAGGAGTACTCTCTCTCTCTCTCTCTCTCTCGAGAGAGAGAGAGAGATTAATTACATTAAATTACCACCCAGACGAGGACATCGAAGAAGTCCAAAGACAAAGAGAAAGACCTGAATATCCAAACGAAATCATCCCTCCTACATCACCGGAGGAGATAAATGAATTAATCAAAAACAGCTCGCCGAAAAAAGCACCTGGTCCCGATCAAATCACGAACAGGGCTCTAAAATACTTACCAGCGAGAGCCATAGTATACTTAACAAACATTATAAATGCAATGCTAAGATTCAAGAAATTCCCAAACAGATGGAAAGAGGCCCATGTCATAATGTTACCAAAGCCCTACTACCTGCAATCAGCAAGATTGTAGAGAGAATAATACTTAGCAGACTTCAAGCCGAAACAGACAGACTAGATATAATACCCGAAGCTCAAATCGGCTTTAGATCAGAACATTCCAGTGAGCTACAAATACTCAGATTAACAGAGTACATAGCAGCTGGATTCAACGACAAACAATTCACAGGAGCCGCCTTCCTAGATGTAAGCAAAGCATTAATCGTAACCGTAACCGTAAGTTTTAAGACGTTAATTTAGTAAATTTGAAATAATTTAATGTATTCTTTAGCTAAAAGTACAACATAAAATATTGCATATTTTGTCTATGGTTGCCGTAAATAAAAACCGGGTTAATTTTTCTATTCCTGGATTAACATATTATACTTGGAATGCACTGAAGTAAAATATAAGATAGAAAAAAGAACATTTTCTGAATATACAATACTAGAAATAGATACATACACATTAGGATTATGATTACTTCCGTAGTAAACATGGTCCAAATATTTTTGATAGTGTGAAGTGAACATCGCCTAAGATGCAAACTTGCACGGCATAGGACGATGCTCTTCGTTTAAATAATATAAATGCACTGACATGGTTTTAAATTGGAAATACAAATATAAGTAATTCTTTGCTGTAAAATCAATAAACAACTGATAATGGAATTTATTAATTAAGTAGAAAATTACTAGAAATAAAAAACAAGTGTCACTCATAAATGGTTTATTTTTAATTTTCACATAACTAATAAACAAATACAAAGTAAAGATAAAGATACTCAAAGTAAAGTGAGTATTTTGTCTATATTGCACGGATTTTTTGACTATTTTAGAAGTAAAATGAATACAAGTGGAAAAAAGTGGTGAATACATATGTACCGTTAAAAATTGTAAAAATATATGTTCGAAAGTTTTTTTACTTTTCAGAGGGATCCAAAAAGGTGATAAAAAATAACAATTAGTATTTTATGTATTCAGATCTTAGAAGTTAAAATATACACTTAAAACAATTTCAAGTTTAAGAATTACAGGGAATACTCATTTTTAGTAAAATAAAGTTATTACAAGTTAAAATACAGTATTGAATAAAGGTTAAGGCAAAAAAGTAATATGACTGACTTTTAAAGAATAATTTGTTAGCTTTGGATGTTGGATGTCTAGTATACTTCTATTGTTTAGGTCACAGTTTTCCGCAGCTGCCGTCTTCATCACCCCAACATATCTTAATTTCTGATATGGTGTCATCACGTCTTCAACACAGATTACGCAAACTTCAAGAAAACGGCCTCATCGTTCTCCAAGAAAACAGCGTTTTCGAAATAGTTACAAACATCTGAGAAAGAGAACTACCGCTTAAAGCTTCCAGTTTGTGAACTATAAGATCAACTGGTAACAATGAGGAAAGAAGTTGTTTTTTCAAAGATTTTACTTGAAGAATATAAGAAAGCTACTTTCAGATTCTGTCCATCTACAAAAGTAGAAAAATTTATAAATGTATAAGTGTCACAAGCTCTAAAGAAATCAAAAGGGCGGAGATATTCATCTGAATTTAAAACTTAGTGTCTTGGCTTGTATTCACTGCTCCCAAATTACAATATAAAAATGAATTGGCAAAAACATTTAGCGTGTCCAGTTACAAACTTCAGTGAGTCATATTGAACATATAAAAATAAAACCTGGGTTAAATGATGCCAGACTAAATATAATTCAGTTGTAAGTAAAGAATTTATCTGAACCAAATAAGCTTTGTTGTTTATTTAACGAAGTTACAATAAAATCTAATTTATTTTATAATTTGGGTGCATATGAAATTTTAGGCTAAAAAGGCTTTGTAGATGACAGAAAAAGCTTAAAACCTGTTAAAAAAGCAACCACTTTTATGCTAAGAGGACTTTACAGTAACTGGAAACAACCTTTATCTAAAAGTGTGTGTTGTGACAAGTGATTTAGGTTCCAACAATTGGAAGTTATCTCACTTCGTTAAATTGGACAGGAATAATTTATTAGCAAGTTATTTTTTATTCGATGGTAAAAAAACTTCATGAAACCATATTAAAGCATTGTATAACATAATAAATAATGTCCATTACGACCAGTTGTAAAATTAACAGATTCTAATATTTCTTCCAACGGATTTGAAACAATGAAAGTGAAATGTATGCTACTCAGGTATTAAGTGCAACAGTAGCAGCAATATACTTATATATTCCAAATAACTTATACATTCGTTCGTTTTGGTTTTTTTTGCTGCAGAAACAAGTGCCACTGCAGATGTAGTATTTGATCTATTGAATTCTTCCAAATGCCAAAAATTATAATAGGGCATTTAAGTTGAAGTATCAAATCTCATTTTTAAAAGACTGACAATTTTCTTAAAATCCATTGTTCAGAAATACATTAATGTTACAGACTTCTAAAAGTTTATTAAGGGTTTGAGAATAACAATTCATGGCGTGATGGAATTGTGAGATGTACTAAAAGGTTCTGGATTTGAGTATCTTCTGTCTGTAAAGATTTAATTAAGATGCTTTGTAAAATTTTTTTTTGACAAATAAGACAACAGCACATTAATTCATCATCAATGGCGCTACAACTCTTCGTGAGTCTTTGCCGCATTTACTATTGCCTTCCATGTTTGTCGGTCCTGTGCCAGTAATTCCCATTGTCGCACTCCCATTTTCTCTAGATCTTCTTTGACTGCATCTTTCTACCTTTTTCTAGGCCGCCCTGCAGACCTTCTTCCCTCTGGCCTTTCCCAGAACACATTGTTAATAAGGCGATTGTCGTTACTGCGTATCACATGCCCTATCCATCTGAGTCTATTGGCCTTTATATATCTGACTAGATTTTCTTTTCCGAATAGAGACTCAAGCTCGTTATTGTATCTGCCCCTCCATTCGTTTGTCACGCTGTCTCTGCAAGGGCCATATATCATTCGAAGAATTTTACGTTCCCACACCAGCAATTTATTTATTTCTCTTTTTGTTAGCGTCCATGTTTCGCTTCCATACGCGACTGCTGGTCGTATTATGGTCTTATATATGATCTGTAATTACATCAACCCAACTCTCATTCAATTTCAAAGGGCCTTTAAGAAATTGTTATGTTTAAATTTGTTAAATTCTGATACCGAAAACTGTGAAGGTGATGCAGATGCCATATTAATACAAATTTCAGATTTTTCTAAACGCAGTGAAGTATTTGAGTCCACACCAGCACATACTTGCACAACATCGAATGAACTTACTGGAATGGATACTGATTATAGGTCAAATGATATATTGCAACAAAATATGAAATATATTTGCGGTTGTTTAATTAATAAACCTCGTTAAAGTTCATACTTGTGGTATCTGTGAAAATTATTCAAAAACCAATAAAGATTTAGATGATGAATCTCTCTTTGTTATCTTAAAGCCTATGAAATGCGTAATATCTTTTTTAGACGGGCCTAAGTTTTCAAGCAAATTTTGAATACATTATATTCCAAAATAATGTCATTATTAATTTTGTAAAGATGTTTAAAAAATTTGTTTTTATACACCCTTGTCAAAATTTTCCACTTTTATATTTGTTAAAGTTGTATACTCGAGTACGACTATGTTGTACTTTAAAATATATAAATCGTAATTTTACAAATCAATTTAAAATTAACAAAAAAAAACTTATAATTTGGAAATATAGTTAAGTTTTTGTATGTTTTCTGTTACATTTCGAAAATGTTTTTTAAATAAACAAAAAAAAAATAGAATTTCACATAATTCAAAGTAACATAATTCTTGAATAAATATGTAGTGTGAAATTCTTGAACTTTATTTTATTAACTATCAGTGGCGGCCGGTCAGGGTCGGTAGGGTCGGCAGTGCCGACCCACACCTTTATAGATATTATAGTTTTTTTAATATTTAATTTAATCAGTATTTCAATAATTAATTGTGGCAGGTAATCAGTTGATGTCATTTGTTTTTGAGAAATAAAAAAATATCTGTGAGATAATAAAGACTAACTTTTATTCATGATTTTTAAAAGAATTCGACCAATTCGACCAGACTAAATTTTATTCATGGTTTTTAAAAGAATTCGTCCAATCTGAGCGTTAAGTGACCCCTGCGTAGACACTTTTCAAATTGATTATCCGATACCGGAGACATCCATCCGCCAGTAAATTCTTAAAAAGGCACGTTTTGAGTGTTCGGCAAGCCGATCCCAACCTTGACGATTTACTTGTAAAAATCAACGGAATATTAGTTGATTAGCAACCAAATATACATTTCTTTCCATATGAACTTAATTACCAAGTACGGCAAATTTAAATTTGCCGATGCTTCATTGGGATTGGTGATTGGTCGCAAACTGTACATTGCCAGCGCGGGATGAAATGTTATTTCATATAAGAACGTAAGCAGTAAAGTGAAGTGATATTCAGTGCACGAACTAACCTTTCTTTCTGTGATTAATTTTTATTTTCTAAAGTAATACTGTGATACGTTACGTCTGCCGTAAATAGTTAAAGGTTAAAGGGTTTTTTGACATATTAGAAGTTTTTTTTAATTAAAGTGTAAACAAATTCAGGTAAATTAACCTAAAAAATGCAAGCCATGGGAGAAACTGTAAGTATTGATAAGTCTGATATTGTAAATTATATTTTGCATAATGGGTTTTCATCTATTCCATACGAAGAACAAATTGTTATTAAAAATAAGGTGTCCTTTGCCTAAAATGTCCCGGCTTATAAATATTAGTGCGAGTAAGGGAAGTAATAGATCATTTTCAGATAATTGGTACAGCAAGTACTCATGGCTTACCGGGAGTGAAATAAAAAACAAAGTTTTCTGTTGGCCTTGCATTTTATTTTCGACAAATAGGGGCAAATATCAACATCCGTGGTGTGAATCTGGTTACGATAATTTAAAGGAATTATTTAGGGCTTCACATAAACATGATATTTCGAAAGATCATACTTACAGCCAGATTAAATTAGATTTATTTGAACAACAAACAAAAAATGCTATTAAACATAATGAAATTGTTAAAAATAATCACGCAGTTTTACGTCGTTTAATTGATATTGTAATTTTTTTAAGTTGTCAGGAATTATCTTTTAGGGGACACGATGAATCGGAGCATTCGTTAAATCAAGGTAATTATAGAGAACTAATAAAAATGTTTAAGAAATACGATTTGGAATTTTCTAATTTACTTTCTGACTCGAAGACATTTAGCGGTGTATCTAAAACAATCCAAAATGAATTAATAGAATCAATTAGTTACATTTTGAGTAACTTTATTGAATCTGAGATTCAGGGAACCATTTGCTTTTCACTAGAAGTAGATAAAACTACCGACATATCATGTCATTCACAATTATCAATTGTTGTTCGATACGCATTACGTGGTAATATCTATGAGAGGTTTTTAGGTTTTACAGACGTGAGTAAAAGCCATAAGGCAGAATATATTTTTGGTGTTTTAAAGGACAGATTAAAATTTTTTGATATCAAAAATAAATTGGTAGGGCAAACTTATGACGGCGCTGCCGTGATGTCTGGTGAATTAAATGGTCTCCAGGCAAAAGTTAAAACTATTGCACCGCAAGCTTTATTTACTCACTGTCATGCGCATAGAATGAATTTAGTTTTGCAGGATACATGTAAAAAAATTAAAGAATGTCGTCTTTTTTTTGCCAGTTTAAGCGGATTTGCTTCATTTTTCTCAAGCTCGCCTAAACGGACTAATGTTTTAGAACGGTTTGTTTCGAAAAAAAATGCCAAAAGTTTGTCAGACGCGATGGAATTTTAAATCTCGGTTAGTTTTCACTGTAGCAGATTTTCGTGAACAGCTTTTGGAAGTTTTTGATTTTATTATTGAATGCGACGATTTTGAAAGTGATGATATCTCGATATGTGAAGCAATCGGTTTGAAAACTTTATTAAATGATTACTCTTTTAACATACTTTTAAATATTTTTAAGAAAGTGTTTACCCAAACCGATTTGATATTCAATGTTGTTCAAAATCAGTTAACTGACATTATTCATTCCAAAAATAGAATAACAAGACTGGTGCAAAATCTCAGAGATTTTCGTAATGATAGTAATTTCCAGTATATACGCAGTGACGTTTTGGACTCGCTTGATATTTCCGAACCCCCAAAAAAAAAAAGACAAAGGCATGACACAGAAACAGATCTCGAAAAACGAGTATATTTTGAAATTTTGGATACTATTATTATGCAAATAGATACTCGTTTTTCGAATTTTGAAGATTTGCAAATTTTTGACCTCTTTGACGATTCAAAATTTAAAAGTTACGCCAAAGAATTTCCAAGATATTTATTAGACAGGTTAATTAAAAATTATCCATCATTCTTTAATAAAATAAAATTAAAAAATGAATTAAAAGTTTTATACGCTGATCCAAATATTTTCGGAAGATGGGATAAGTTACAAGATATGTATAATTTTATATACTGTAATTCATTACAACAAACTGTTACCGAAATTAATAAATTATTGTCATTAATTCTCTCATTACCACCAACGTCTGCCTCAAATGAACGAGATTTCTCTTGCCTCAAAAGAATCAAAACGTATTGTCGAAATACCATGAAACAAGAGAGAATGTCAAGCTTGTCTCAAATGTCAATAGAAAAAAAACTTTAAAATCTCTCCAAAACTCTAATAAATTTTACGATGACGTTATAACCCATTTTGCTACTTCCAAACAACGTAGACTAGAGTTAATTTATAAACATGTTTAGGTTCTAAATTTATAGGAAAAAACAAAAAAATAAAAAACAAAAAAGAAGACAACAAAAAATCTCCTATGATGATTGAAGTCTTTATTAGACGGTATACCTATCTGAGGAGACAAAAAATACCTTGCCGACCTTGTCTCTCAAGCCACGAGCCGCCACTGTTAACTATTGTTTTATTATTCATGTTTCCAAATAATCAATTTCTTATTACTACTTTTTTTGCAATTCCGATTTACGGATTAAAAAGTGGAGAAGAACCTTAATCTGAACTACAATTTAACAAGATAAATGTGAAATATAAATAACATTTTCATTCATCATTAATTTTCCACGCATATTGCATACTCATTCATAGGCTTTAAGTAAAAAAAAAGAGTTGTTAAATCTAACTTTTCTACATAACGGGCATATTTTTCACAAATCGAACACAAATGAACTTAAAAACATTTTCTAACAAGATAACCACACACGTAACGTTGAAATTTTTGTTTTTTTTTTGAGTATCCTATTCAGATCCAAATAATTGGGGAATTGACAATTGATACTCAAGAATACTCTTTTCGTTTAAATGGAATCATGGAATGTCATGTAAACGAAATAGTATTTTATCTGTATCACTTTCACAATTACCAGTCCCTAAATTTAACCAAAGTACACAAATAAGTTTTTTAAAAGTTCTTTGAAATTTTATTGCAGTTGGATTCATACAATTACCATTTTTTGGCGAATTTTACCAAAAAAATTTTCTAAACAGTCTTGGTTAAGCCTTCGAGCAAAAATGAATTTAAAGGTATCTTTTAAAATGTCCCATAATAAGATTAACCTATTTATTGTGACTCCGAAGCACTTCAAAAATTTTATCCTGTTAGTGACATCATTTCTACCTTTGACAATTACTTTCAAACTATTAAAAAAAGTTCACAGTCCCTTAAAAAATCTACCTGATATTCTTCTTCTTCTTCCTCTTTATAAGCAATTCTGCTTGTTCATTGGCGGATTAATACCTCTATGGAAGGTTGTCACTCCATCTCTTGCGCGGTCGTCCGATACGTCTGCCGATTGGTAACTTATCTCTTGCTATTTTGACGACACGGGTCTCCTCCATTCTGCTTGTGTGGTTATTCCATTCTTTTTTTTTTCTATTTTGTATCCATTCATTTATACACTGTACGTTACATTTTCTTATAATGTCTTCACTTCTCTTTAGATCTCTCAGCGTATTTCCTGTAATTCCTTTCAGTACTCTCATCTCTGCCGTTTCCAGATACCTAATAACCTGATATTGTTCTCCCTTCAAAGCTCTTCCAAATTGTTTGGTTTTAATAGTATGTGAGGAATTTAAAAGATCAAATAATTTGTCCATCATATCTACAAACTTCGCTATGCTACAGACACTAGCAGGAATTGCTCCAAACCGTGTATATACATTCAAACCAGTCACTACTGTTTGGCTGAAGACTTGACTAGCAAATTTAACTTTCATTTTCTCAAAATTATTTGGATAAATATGAGAATCTGTTAATTTTGGAGCAACTCTTACGGCCGGTTTCCGAAACGTTAATCAAATCTCCAATCATGTAATCAAGTATCAAATTTGATCAATTGTTAACAAGCGACAGGTTTCCGAAACGAAAATTATGGTAAAATTACGTGATCACCGATTATAGATTATTTGACATACGATTTTACATGGAAACAGTAGAATCAGTAACAGTAATCAGTAAAAAATAACAGTAAACAGTAATCGTTTATTATTTCTATACGAATTGTTCTTTATCTTGCTCTAAATTAAGAAAGTAATGTTGCTGTTTCACTTTACCATCATTCCTGTTTATGTGTAATCTGCATTCTGAAAATCAACAAACAAACATAACCTAACTAACTAATAATTTTGTGTCGTTCGTTAATGTTTACCAATTTGTCATTTATCATCTTTAATTCTTAAAATGAACCTTTGTAACAATATTTTTGGGTTCTTTCTAAACAACAGCTTTTTATAAAACACCTTAGGTTTATGTATCTTACAACGTAACCAAAGATTTTATTTTATTTACTTACAACCTTATAACCATTGGTACATAACCAAAGATTATAAGATTAATCGTCCAAAAATCTCAGATTACCTGACAAGCTAGTATGACAGAAGTTTAACATAGATAAAACGATAATTAGCGTTTCGGAAACCCAAAATACTTCTGACAGGCTGTTAATCATCGATTATTTGCTTGTTAGATTAGTTAATGTGTTATGTGATTGAAGTTTGATCGATGTTTCTGCAACTCAAAATGCATTTAATCGACTGTTAACAGTAGATTACCTAATTTTGATAATGATCAGCCTCTCGGAAACCGGCTGTTAGAGGGTAACATTTATCTAAATTATAGAAGTTTCAATATATTGTTACGAGCATGCTTTTGGCATGGCTCATATAACAGTTACAACTCTAAAAAGTCATCAAGAACTTTCGCGATCCATCGAGTGAGAGACAGAACAACAGGTCACGTAGGCGAATTAGAGGTGGGACAACTCCCGAATGTTCTGGAACTTAATACTTTTGGTATATATATGACGCGATGTTAGAAGTTAGTTTAGTTGATAAGAGACTACCGAACTGTAAACTTATAAATAAACATGTTTATATAAATTCGAACCGCTCGTTTTATTTAATCTCGCTACAGTTGATGTCCGGTGTGAGATTTGCAAATAAATTCAGCAGTGACTTTTGAAAAAGACTTTTGAACTTTTGAAAAGTATTGTTCGTCTGGAACATCCGCGTAGTTTGGTAGTGTCCTTTGTACGAAAGAACATTTAAAAAAGTGCGTGTGTGTCTGACTAAAGATGCTGCTAGTACAACTTTCAGTAAAACAGTTGCGTGAGCAACTGGAAGAACGCGATGAAGATTGCAGCGGGTCCAAGAAGATACTCCAAGAACGACTGAAGACTGTTCTCAACAAGAATGGAGAAGACCCAGAGACATTCCAGTTCCAGTCAGCAGAACAAGCAGTTTTAATGAAGATCGAAGAGAGTTCCAGAAAAAATGATAAGAAATTTGAAAACGTCTCTCAAATGATAGAAGAATCTTCTCGAAAGAATGATGAAAGATTCAATGAAACGTCTCAAATGATAGAAGAATCTTCTAAAAAAAATGATGATAAATTCGAGAACGTTTCCAAAAGATTCGATGAAACGTCTCAAATTATTAAAGAAGCAGCTAGACAAAATGAAGAGAAATTCGAAAATGTTGCTAGAAGATTCGACGAGACTCAAATAATTAAAGAAGTATGTAATCAAAACAATGAGAAATTTGAAGAAGTCTCAAGAACATTTGATAAAGTAGAAGAGAAGATCAAACAGTTAGAGAGCGTGATAACCAATACAAAAGTGCTACCACCAGTTAATACAGTAGCCTTAGATCCGGTAGTGAAAGAAGAATCACCTAGAGACGAAACGACACATAATATGAGACTCAAATTGCCACCATTTGATGGAAAGTCTTCTTGGTCCATATACCTTAGACAATTTGAAGCTATTGCGACAGCCAATCATTGGACAGAACAAGAAAAAGCTGTTTCCTTGACTGCTGCTTTACGAGGTGATGCTGCGGATATCCTAAGATCAATTCCTAAGGGTCAAGAAAAATGTTACCAGACCTTGTTCACTCGACTAGACAAACGTTACGGAGATGCCCATCTACAACAAGTATACAAAGTACAAATAAGAAGTAGAATCCAACGAGCAAGTGAGAGTTTGCAAGAATTTGAAGCAGATATTGCTCGTATAGCACTGTTGGCCTATCCAAAGGCACCAGACAACATTTTGGAAGAAATTGCTGTAGATGCCTTTGTCAATAGGTTAAGAGACAGTGAACTACAGAAAGCTTTACGACTAGCAAGACCGAAAGTTTTAGATGAAGCGCTCGCTATTGCCTTGGAACATGAAACAGCTAGTCAAGCTTCACGGAGCTATCGAGTACGAACCTCTGAAGAGAGCGACGAACAAAACGAAAAACGTCTGGAGGAAATCGTACGGAAAGTAGTTCGTAACATGATGCCGAAGAGACGTGAACCCAGATGTTGGAATGGTAACGACGTAGGTCACATTCGTCGTAAATTGCATGAAAATAATACAACAGTCAGAAAGCTAGAACAGATCGAACACTGGGCTGGAAAAAGGCATTCAAATGCTGAGGCTCAGTCAAGACGGCCATAAAGTGCAAATCGTAATCATTGTCTTGAATTAGAAGAACGACTTTGCCCCGTGAGACGAACCACCGTCATTAATTGATCAATCGCAGCCTCAACAGATACAAGACGCTCAAGCAGATGATCCATGTATAAAAAGAGTATTAGATTGGATGCGTCGAAGTGAAAGACCTTCTTGGCAAGATATTAGTGCATGTAGTCCAGAAGTCAAGTGTTACTGGAGCCAATGGAATTACCTAGTGCTGAAAGATGATCTTCTGTATAGAACCTTTGAGAACGATGATGGTACAGAAACTAAGCTTCAGTCGATTGTACCTAAAAGTAAAGTGTCAGAAGTATTGCGTCAGTTGCATGACGGTGCATCAGGTGGACACTTTGGTATCACGAAGACTCTGCAAAAGGTTCGAGAACGGTTCTATTGGGTGAACTGTAAAGATGATGTAAGAAGATGGTGCCGGAAATGTGAACTGTGTGCAACCAGTAATGGTCCAGCTGGTAAAAAGAGGGCACCCATGAGACAGTACAATGTTGGTAGTCCTATGGAAAGAGTAGCAATCGACATTGCAGGTCCACTTCCAGAGACAAACGATGGAAATAAATATATCTTGGTAGCCATGGATTATTTTACGAAATGGACTGAGGCCTATGCGATACCAAATCAAGAAGCAGCTACCGTTGCAGAGGTACTTGTTAAAGAATTCTTTAGCCGATTTGGTGTTCCCTTGGAGATCCATTCCGACCAAGGGCGAAACTTCGAGTCAGCCTTTTTCCAAAACGTTTGTAAATTGATTGGTGTCAATAAGACCAGAATGACACCCCTGCATCCTCAATCAGATGGAATGGTCGAGAGAATGAACCGAACAATGGGTAAACACCTGTCCAAGGTTGTATCAGAACATCAAAGAGATTGGGACCAGCACATTCATTTATTCCTAATGGCCTACCGCTCGGCCGTGAATGAAACTACAGGCCAGACTCCAACCTGCCTGATGTTAGGTCGTGAGGTTCGTTTGCCCTGCGACCTAGAGTTTGGCTGCAGACCTTCCGAAGAACATGTTGCAAGCGAAGATTATGTCGACCGCCTGAAGTTAAAAATGAACAACATTCATGAACTTGCCCGACAACACATCCAGTTAGCCAGTGACATAATGAAAGATCAATACGATTCTCGAGGCAAGAGTGAAAGCTATGAAGTAGGTGATCTTGTTTGGCTTTATAATCCACAACGTCGTCGAGGCTTGTCTCCCAAACTGCAAAGACAATGGGAAGGTCCGTATGAAATTAAAAAGAGAAGAAATGACGTCATATACCGAATTAATTAGTTGCCGAAAGGTAAACCAAAAGTAGTTCACATAAATCGTCTTGCACCATATGCTGGCTCAAATGAAACAGAAGAAGCACGAACCCTTCAACATGAGATCAAAGATGACCAGCGACCAAGCTTTAATGAATTTATGTCAAATTACGCAGAGAGAAAGAGTGCTAGATTCGGCGTGACCACAGAAGTTCAGCAGGATCTTTTTAGTGTTCCGCATAATGTCTCTCTAGCCCACTGTGTTGCCCAAGATCTTGAGTTGACTAAAGGAATCTCATCCGTATTTTATAAGAAATTCGGTCGTTTGGACGAGTTAAAAAACCAGCAGCCTAAAGTTGGAAGAGTACTGAGATTAGAAGATGGTTCTCGATCTTTGCTGTATATGGTGACCAGAAAGTCGTATACAGACAGGGCAAGCTACGAGGATATATGGCGTGCTCTAACTAATTTGAAGAAAATCGTGTGCAATTATGACATCAAGAACTTGGTCTTACCCAAGATAGGCCATGCACTAGAAAATCTGGATTGGAAGATTGTCAGAAGCATGCTTGTAGTGATCTTCCGAGAAACCGGCGTACGAATTACTGTGTGTTGTATTAACCCGAAGAGATCGTGTCTTTCAAAGTCTGTAGACTGTTATTTCTTCTTGAGGGGTTCATACAGAGCTGGAGAGTCCTGTAGATTCTGCCATCCTGGGCCTACATATAGAGTTACTGATCGGGACGCTCAAATTTAAGAGGGGAGCAGTGTTACGAACATGCTTTTGGCAAGGCTCATATAACAGTTACAACTCTAAAAAGGCATCAAGAACTTTCGCGATCCATCGAGTGAGAGACAGAACAACAGGTCACGTAGGCGAATTAGAGGTGGGACAACTCCCGAATGTTCTGGAACTTAATACGCGGTATATATATGACGCGATGTTAGAAGTTAGTTTAGTTGATAAGAGACTACCGAACTGTAAACTTATAATTAAATATGTTTATATAAATTCGAACCGCTCGTTTTATTTAATCTCGCTACAATATTTCCTGGAAATTTGATGGCCACCTTCTTTGATAAAATTATGTTTTTTTTTTAATTATTTCAGTATTATTCATTAACAGTTTTAAGAAGATGTGGTGCATCAAAAATAAATGCAATTTTTTGATTATTTACAAAAAAATACGGATTTGTTGGAGCAACATATAAGAGGTTAACCAATTGAACATTACTGAACACCATCTCACTAATTAATACACATACTTGTAAACCCATTTCTTTTAATTTTGTTACAATATCACTGTTCAATTAATCATGTCATAGTTGACTTAGTACTTAGTACATGACTTAGTTGACTATAGTAAAATTTTAGCCGGAAAAGAATTAAAAAATTTAAAACAAATAGGTTGGTTCCACTTACTTTCTATACTTTTAATCAAAAACACAGTGGCAGTTACCGCTGGCTTGAAATGTTTTTGACCTGTACCGTCGTCTTTAAGTCCAATAATATTATCTGAGTTATTGGCATAAAATAAGTTACTTTTGATGCTCATTTCATCAACACATAGCATACTTACATAATTTGTCTTCCACAAAAATTATTAACTTTCATTTTGAGAATTTCAAAAAATGTAGAATAGTAGAACCCAGCTACTATTTCTAATTCACTAATTTCTTTTAATAAAGTTTTTGTACTTGGCAAAAAAACTGTTTTCTCAATTTTGTTTTATAACATTCTCGACCTGTAAAGTACATAGCAGGACACTCACTTTTAAACTCTAAAGAATACTTACGACCTCTAGGAAGTTTGTACTGTTGTGAAATATGCATATTTATGAAATCTGCTGTCTCCTGCTGAGGACAAAACTTGTGAGTTAACAACATGTATACTGCAACAAACTTAAGTTTGGGAATATGACTCATACCTCACTTGCTAGTGTGGTAGTTTGAGAAGTATGTATCGCAGAGAGTGTTTGACTTGTTGATTGGATCGTGTTGGATATTTTTTAAATTTTTTTCTTAGGCTAGTGATTAGTATATTGGTAGCAGTAATTAGTCTATTAAGTCATTAAGTGTATCTATAGTGTGTTTAGTTCAGTTATTAATAATAGTTATTTAACAATATGGCTCCTAAAAAGATAGAACAAAATTAAACCATCATACTTTTGAAAAGATGCTTTTCAAATCATCTCGACCAAATTGCAGTTGTCGAAAAACCGAAGACATAGGAGCGTCCTATGAAAAGATATGATATTCGTTTAAAATGAATAGAATATTTAAAGCAGCTAATTCAATTTAGATCTGAGGGTAGAACCAAAATTTATACCGAACATATCACTAACAGATCAAAGTGGAAAAACTTTAAAGAAACCGATTTCTAAGGCTGATTATTGTTCATGCTGGAGAAGAGACAGGATTTGTAACTAACGCTGTATTAATTTTTAAATCATGTGCATTTTTATAATTAAAAAGTCAATTTTAATAACAATAACAGTAATGTAAGCCGTAATTACTATTAAAGTTTCATAATAAATCAAATTCTGTTGTTAAGAAAAATTTCGTAAAAAGCATTGTGAATGAAAGTAATAACGAGCCAAAGGTCATTCGGCAAAAAGTTTTTGATAAAGCAGGATTTAGTAAAAATAATATACAATGATTATTTTAATTCGACGAAAAATCCCTCTAAAATAATGTGTACGATAATTGTATGAAATTTATGCTTTCAGGATCAAAGAGTGGCGACTATCATAACGATATGAACCACCTTAAGTTTATGAAGTGGGCCAGAAGTCAGCTCTTACCTAACTTATCCAAAAATTCGATCCTGGTAGTTGATGATGCATCCTATCATAATGTGCTAATGGAAAAAAATGTGAAGTCTGCTAGCCGTCATGATATTATGGTAAAGTGCTTACAGGAAAAAGTATTCCTTTTAACAAACACTAACCAAACCGGAGTTATATAAAATTATACAAGTTCATAAACTACGTTTTCCATCTGGTTATGTATTAAATTATAAGTTTCAACAACATGGACTTAAAGTACTTCGCTTCTCTCCCTATCTTTCAGAGTTAAAGCCTATCGAAAAAATATGAGCTTTGGTAAAAGATAGAGTGGACAACTTACAATTTGTTGATAATGCTGGTTCATCCAAAGACAGCATTTCTGGGGATGAAGATAGTTATTCAAATTCAGGAATAGAGATCTTAGAATCATGCGAGAAATTATAACTAAGGCATTCTTGTTTAGACAAATATATTATTTAATTAATTAAATTAAACTACTTATTTTTTTGTATTGTTGATACCCTTCCTTTTTAATGATTAAAAATTATGAAAATAAAACTGAACAAATGCATTCTTCACTTTAATTGAATATACTTATGACAAATTATTTTAAATCTACCTGTTTCCGCCCGCCATTATTAGAAACAGTCCGCCTGCGCTAAATACTACGTCACATTCGCAAACTTAAATTTGTTGCACAAACAATATATTCAATTACCAATTCGAACGCACAACCTTGAAACGTCGTAATAAAACTAAAAAAGTTTTTATTATTAGTTCCATACATCTAAACTAAAATGCAACGTTGCTAATTTAGGCTATATGTTATAAAGCTATACTCAACTTGAACTATTTTTTCTTGTTTAATACATTCTCCAGTTACAGTGTGTACAAAATGGATTGTTAAGAATATTTTTTACTTTTTACCAATCATTTCAGTGAAAAACAAAAATGTGTAATTCAATGTTATCAAAGGTTACAGTTCTATAATTATTTCAATAATCTGGACTAAAAAGCCTTTTTGAAGCGAAGCTTCTATACTGGCGGTGTACAGTAAAACCTCCGTTAACCGAAATAATTGGGGGGGAGGCCGTTTCGGATAACAAGAATTTCGGTTAAAAATAACATTGTTTTTTATAATATTCTTGATCAAAGTATTGGTATTAAAAAATACTATGAGTTGATTTCGTAATGTTTTCTAATAAGTAAATCCAAAATAAAGTAATAAAATTAAGGAAAATGAACAAGTATAACATGCTTTTTTAAAGAAATCTGCTATTTTTTTGCGTTTTCGTTTGACAACGATGTTTCTCTCTCCCTCTATCGTTAATTTGCAGAACGTCATGAGTTTGCCTCATTCGATTGTTCGACGAAACGTAAAGCAATCTGAAAAGGACAAAACTTTATGTAATGACAACAAAAATTAAGAATCTAGTCGTGTTCCTAACTAATTAGGCCTACTGTATAAACTTCTTTCCTCTAAAGCATTAAAAATCTCGTCGACGGTCTTGTGCTGCCTGTTGCCTCTTGGGTCGTCATCTTCGTCATCTGATATGCTCAGGTTATCTTGATAAAGAACCATATCAATGATGTCCTGGTCGATTAAATCACGTTCTGAGTCGTCAGACTGCTAACCAGTCACGTATCTCTTCTTAGTTAATTTCGTCATGTCCCGGCAAATTTTTAATGAAAGGTTTAATTTCTTCTGTCGTTTTCTTACCATTTTCTTCTTCAGGATCGTCAATCAAAATCTTTGTTCCAGCATTTTTCCAAAGTTAAAGATTTGATCTTGGCCCACGACTCAGCTCACCAATAAAAATGTTTTATTGTTAAAGATTTGAGAATTTCGGGAACACTTTTGGATAAATTTGTCTCCTGTAATAACAGATGTCTTAAGAATGCTTCTCTATAATGTCTCTTGAATGTCTCTATGACTCCCTGGTCTAACGGCTGGATTAAGCTTGTGACATTCGGTGGCAAAAATCTGACAATTGTCACCATTTTTTAGATTTTGAGGGTGAGGGAGCATTGTCAACAAGCAACAATGCTTTGATGAGAAGGTTTTTTGATTTTAAAAAGGATTTTACACTTGAGACTAATTCATTTTCAAACCATTCTAAAAAAAAAGTGGTCGACATCCATTAACTTTTTTGGCTTCTATACCTTAAAATGCCTTTTTGGAAATATTTTTTAGAGCTCTTGGTTTTTGTGATTTCCCAACACACATAGACATCAGTTGGTGAGTGAAATTAACGGAATTGTTTACGTTTTGCGAAAACATTTACTTTTTATTGACGAAATTATTGAAACTGTCAGCCGTTTCGGTTAACCGATGTTTCGGTTAAAAAGGTTTCGGTTAAGGGAGGTTTTACTGTATTTCTGTATAGTAAAATGCTGAGGCGAGCGTCATTCTATATAGTAAAATGCTGAGGCGAGGTCACGGAAGAAGCCTCACGGGACGGCGTCACGAAAGAACGGTCTTCACATCGATTCACTAATCTCCATCAATTCGTTGCTACTCATCATATATTTATTCTAAGCAAGTTTAAATTATAAACTGCGTAACGAATAATTAACACAATAAAAGACCTTAAAAGAAAAGTAAAAAATTAAAAGAATATTGTCAATAAAAGACGTAATAAAACAAACACAAAAATAAAAGTTTGATACCAGAATTAGATTCGTAACGATTGTCGAATGGTTAAAATTTAAAAGTCATGAATGACATCCAATTAATAACAATATTGAATTATCTTTTTAAATGTTTATGACACTTCTCATTTTAAAATAATTTCATATAAATACAATTATCATTTTTAAATATTTTATTTAGTTTATATAATAATTAAATGAAATCGTAGGCTTCCACGGCCAGAGTCAGAATTATAGTTTATTCGTCTTCCGGGTTTGGACCGTGTCATTTGTGAGTGACCCAAAAGTGGGTTCATCTCGACGTTTCGCTACAATTGTATGTAGCTTCTTCAGGAGAACAAAAAGAAAAAGAAACAAAAGATAGGAAGATGGGTAGTTAGCAACGGTAACTCAGTTACTCAACGCAACCAGAGGCGAATACTAACTACCAAGATGGGCATTATGTCACAGTAACTCAACTACTCAACGTAGCCAGAGGTGAAAACCAAATGCCAGGACAGGGATTCACGTCCAACAGCTCAGAACACTAACGCGTCGAGAGGCAGGGAGTGAATCCGACGATTACTCCGCTACCGCTCTATTTATAGTCGCGGTGACCTGTCGTGTCGGGACGTATCGGCACACTTCGTGGCGCGGGACCTTGTCGCCAACGGTTACTCCAAGTCCACAATTCAAAATATTACACACCGACATCTACATCCCCCTTTACACCCTAGGACGACAAATTCAGAATCTTCGGGTAATACTCCTGTGGCTTTTCTTCCGTATATTCGAAGTGTCACTGATAGGATTGGCAAAATTCTTCGCAAGGAAGGTATCAGGACTACTTTTCGACCACCCAAGAAAATCTCACAATATCTACCCTCTCCTAAGGACCCATTACCGCCCCTATCTTCCTGTGGTGTCTATTCTATTCCTTGTTCATGTGGACAAGTGTATATTGGCGAAACTGGTCGTTCCGTCAAAACTCGGATTCAAGAGCATCAAAGATGCATTCGATCAGGTCTTTTCTCCCATTCTGCAGTTGCAGAACACTGCCAAGAAACCGGTCATTCCATATTGTTCGAAAAAACTCATATTATTTCTAAGAGCCCCTTCTTTTATTCCAGGAAAATCCGCGAATCTCTAGAGATCCGAAAAAATCCACATAATATCAATCGAGAGGAAGGATACTACTTGTCTCCCATCTGGAATCCCAGTCTAGAGCCGCCGTCCGGTCCCGCTACCACGATGCAGCCACATGATTGGCCAGCGCGCGCTTCTTGACGTTCGCGCCACGAAGTGTGCCGATACGTCCCGACACGACAGGTCACCGCGACTATAAATAGAGCGGTAGCGGAGTAATCGTCGAATTCACTCCCTGCCTCTCGACGCGTTAGTGTTCTGAGCTGTTGGACGTGAATCCCTGTCCTGGCATTTGGTTTTCACCTCTGGCTACGTTGAGTAGTTGAGTTACTGTGACCAAATGCCCATCTTGGTAGTTAGTATTCGCCTCTGGTTGCGTTGAGTAACTGAGTTACCGTTGCTAACTACCCATCTTCCTGTCTTTTGTTTCTTTTTCTTTTTGTTCTCCTGAAGAAGCTACATACAATTGTAGCGAAACGTCGAGATGAACCCACTTTTGGGTCACTCACAAATGACACGGTCCAAACCCGGAAGACGAATAAACTATAATTAATAATTAAATTTACTACCAAATAATGATATTTATTTATATTTTATTACTAATTTAATATTTCGTCTAAATTTAACGTCTGTCAGAAGTAAACAACGTATGCTTTGTTAATAGCAGGTGGCGTTAGGAGCTAACATAATAATTTATTGAATTATTTTAATATATGTAATATAATAAAATTTGTATAAAATATAAATATAATAAATAAATAATAAAATTATTTTATCCAATTTTAAAATTACAGAAAACAGTATGAAACTTCGCGCTAACATACTGTACTGGCTACTGTACCATGTATTAAAGTGCGACAAAAAACTTATTAGTACAACATTTTAAGTTGAATTTTCATAAGTATACATTCGAAGAGATTTGTAAAGCAGCACATATTAAATACGGCATTTTACGAAATAGCCGTTACAGTAAACATTTGGAAGAGTCCATTTACGTCACGAGAAGAGCTGTTATATAATATTGTGTAAACTTTTATTTTACACACTACATAAATTTTATTGAAATCATATAAAATTAATATATAAATAATAAAATTACTTTATTCAATTTTAAAAATATTATTTCAATTGTAAAAATACAGAAAACATAGTATGAAGCTTCGCGCTAGTCTAAAGTACAGCCTACTGTATTTATGTATATTAACAAAACGAAAATTTTAAAACAATTATTCATGAAGACAATTAAAATTTTAAAAAAGTGGTCAAACAGATCACATTGACATTTTATTAAGCTTAAAATGAGATGATTTGTCCCCACTGATCTTATTTTCTTATATATAAAATTGCATTCTGCATTAAAAGTTAAAATACGTTTTCCCATCTTTGATTGAATTCAATTGTTATTTGATAATTCTTACAAAAGTATTCTAAAGTTAAATACAGTTTTATATTGTTTTGACATAAAATAACAGAAATATAATTCGAGATTAAATCAAAATAATTTCAAATTGCTAATTTAAATTTATTTGCACTCTATAATATACTTTTAATGCGCTTTAGATGTAAAAATAATAGCAGTAAGTACAGCTATATTGTAGAAAAAAAACGCTATAAGATACTTACAGCCTTATGATCTTTTAAATCGATAGCATATTAAAAGTATAGAATGGAGAATAAAAACAGTTATATAATACATACATATACATATGTATATATATATATATATATATATATATATATATATATATATATATATATATACAGGGTGGTCCTTAAGTAATTGTACAAAAAGAAACACTAGATTCTACACAAATATTTCGGTATTGCTTTAATAAAATGTTGATATTAAGAAAGATACAGGGTGTTAAAGTGCAAATTTAAAATTTTATTTTTCTCTATAACTTTCATGTTTGTAAACATTTATGCATACAAATTTACAACTGTATGGTACTTTTAAATATGAGAAATTATAATTTGATGCACACTTTAATGTAGCTGATAGAGAGCGCCACATATGCCACGTATGTGGCATAAATTTGCACTTAACTTTTTTGCTCTTTGTGTTACCTGTATTTGTGACAAAAAATATTAAAGATACATTATTTTAACAAAAAAAGGTATATCTGTTAATAACTTCAAAACTCAACAGTTTTCTAGATAATCGCATTTTCCAAATCAGCTGCATAATTCTGATTTAAGGCAATTACTCCAGGCAACGAAGGAAAAATAGACAAAAATATTAATAAATCTAAATTTTGGTATAAAATACCTTTAACTAAAGTTAATAGTTAACGAAATATTAAATAATATAAATATATTAAAAAAAAACAGAATAATAGGATTTTACATCAAACATTTTACGTTTTATGTTAAATTAAAGTCATAATCAAAACATTTTGTTTACAAACCAAATTAAGAAATAGTTAAACTAATTAACATAACTGTTAATAAATTAGTGCAAGTTTTGAGCATTTCAGGTTTATTATAAAATTTTAAACAATAGCGATACACATGTATATATTTTAATAATTGTCTTTGCTGCTAGATACTCGATAGCTCGTAGTGGACTGTATCTTTTTTCGGTGCGTGGCGAGCGAACCGCACTCTTTGTCCCGCCGTCTAGAATTCGGAACAGGTCCGGTTTTAGCATTAACATAGAGTCCCGGCCTTGATGCACTGTAGGGGTTCGAAAGAAAATAAACTAATTCGGCAAGACACAAATTTTGGTCACGGAACGTTTCAATTCACTGGTAGAAGTCCTCACAGTGACGGCACGAATAACTTGATCATCACCAGTATGTAGTTGGGAAATTCGTCCTAATTTCCATTTTAGTGGTGGGATTTCCTCTTCTTTAATGAGGACCATAGCGCCAAGTTAATTAATTGTGGAAAATTGGTCTTGCACTTGATACGGGCTTGTAAAGAGGATACATATTCCTTGGACCACCTAGTCCAAAAATGCTGCACCATTGACTGTAGTCGTTGAAATCTTGAGAGTCGGTTTTCGGCCATATCAAGTAACTGGCTATCAGGTGACGCCATCAGGTTGTCTCCAATCAGTAAGTGTGCGGGTGTAAGAGGAGTTAGGTCATTGTGATCATGTGAAAGAGGACAAAGAGCAAGAGGATTAAGGCAGGCCTCTATCTGACACAATACTGTAATTCCAGACTCCCAAAGACCCCCAAGATGGGGAGATTTGGGAGGTATAATCTTCCACTGAATACCATCTTGTGACAAACCATTTGCGACGCTATTTGCACGAGAAGAAAGAAATGTGATTAATTCGTTATTAGCTCCTACAAATGTAGTCGCATTGTCAGAATGTATTTCATTGCATTTACCACGTCTCGAAGTGAAACGAGGTAGACATGCTAGGAAGCACTGTGAGATCGCTGACTACCTCTAAGTGGATAGCCTTAGTGGCGAAACACACGAAAAGTGAAACGTAAGCCTTAGTTGTTTTGAAATTTCTACCCTTTCGATCACGTAGTAGGAATGGGCCAGCATAGTCTAATCCAGTTATCGAAAAAGGTCGAGAGGGAGTGACACAGAGGCCAAAATCTCTCTCTCAGAGCTGATAAGAGAGCTTGTGGTCCGGTATGTAACAGTCTAATGTGTTCAGAACGTGCTATGATAGTTGTAAGGTGACATTTTGAAGGGAGAATAATTGGGTGTCTTTTACCAAAATCAAAATTGGAATGTTGTAGTCGACCTCCAACACGTATTACCTTGTGTGTGGTGTCGAAGAAGGGATGCAGAGATAATAGTTTGCTTCTTCTGTTAAGAGGTTTAGAAGAAGATAACTGGTGATAATCTTCAGATAAATGGTACTGCTGCATAGTACAAATCAAAAAGAAAAGCGCTTGATTCTGTTCAACGGCAGTTAGAGAACCCATCTGTCTAGAGGAGCTCTCAGGAATTCTAAGATTGCTCATATACCTTAAAACATAAGCGAAGATACGCTGTAATTTCAAAAATGAAGAATGTTTATTGATTAACTCAATAATATGGTGGTCGAATGTGTTGACAGTGTTAATAAAGGAACAACTTGTGTTTCGAAATTCTGGAAGGTTTTCTGTAAGAATCATAGTAGATTGTTGCGTATTGTTTGTTGGCCACTGACATTCAGTTTAAACTAACCAAGAAGGTCCATGAAACCAGAAATTAGAGGAAGCTAAATTAGAAGGTGTCATCGCGCGTGTTAGTAAATCTGCAGGATTATCCTTAGTATTTACATAATACCATGAAGTGACATTCGACAGTTACTGAATGTTTGCTACTCTGTTGGCGACAAAGGTCTTTAGTATGTGTGGGGATGAATTGATCCATGATAGGCATATTGTGGAATCAATCCAGTAGTAAATGTTTTCGAAGTCAAAATCACAAGAAGTTACTTCGTCAACAAGTTGTGCTAGTAAAACAGCGCCAGAAAGCTCCAAACATGGAATAGTTTAAGTTTTGAGGGGAGCGACGCGTGTTTTGGCACAGTACAAGTTTAAAGTAAAATTTCCCAATGTATCACAGCAACTTATGTATATTGATGCACCTTAAGCGTGCTGCAAAGCATCGCAGAACCCGTGCAATTGTACTGAGGTTTAAGAATTTGCCTTTTTGTAATTCTGAGAGGATGAGTTGAACCATTAATCGAGTATTGTAGGCAATCAACATTGGGGTTCCAAAGTAAACCAAGTGTTTTGGTTTGGTCACCTTCACCAATGTGCAAAGGGATTTGGCTGACATTGAATAATGAGGTTGGATCATTTAAGATCCATTTTCTCAATGGAAATCCGTAACTTAAAAGGGGACTAGTGATTTGTTCCTTAATTTGTATAATTTACAGTTTCTGCACCTGTTAGGAGATCGTCAACATAAAAATCGTGTAGAATGATATTAGAGATTTTAGGAAACCTATTCATGTTTCTATGAGCGACCTCTTGAAGTGATCTAATGGCAAAAAAATAGAAGCTAATCCGTATGTCACAGTGTTTAGTGGGTACATTAGAATGTTATAATTAGCGTTGAAACGCCATATTAATCTTTTGCAGGTTGCGTTGTGATTCTTGTACCAGTACCTGACGATACATTTTTGCTTCGTCCGCGCTCAACACGTAGTTGTGTTGTCTAAAGCGCAGTAATATGTAGAATAAGTTGTCTTGAACGTTTGGACCGACCAAAATAAGGTCGTTAAGTGAAACACCGGTCGAGCTTTTAACTGAACCATCAAAAACGACACGAAGTTTTGAAGTAGTGGATTCAGCCTTAAACACAAAATGAGGTGGAAGAAAGAAATCATTTCTGTCATTTTGATCTTCAGCCAAATACATGTGCCCAAGATCAATGTATTCCTTGATAAACTGATGATATTGAAATCGCACATCATCGTTTTTAAGTAATTTATACTCCAATGCCAAAAATCTGTTAGTTGATGCAGTTTTGGAGTCTCCAAGCTCAGAAATTGATTTTTTGAGTGGAATTGTGACGATAAAACGTCAATCTGCGTCTTGAGTTACATTTTCTTTGAAATGTTCCTCACAGTAATTTTCTTCATCAGAAAAAAATTCAGTTTTTGGATACTCTTCTATTTCCCAAAATTTGGATAGTTGGGTGTCCAAGTTGTTTGTTGCAGAACAGTGCAAACTTGTATATGTATTGTTTTTGGTGTGTATAGGTCCAGTATCAACCAACCTAACTTGGTTTTTTGTAATATGGGTCGATTATGTCCCACTTTGATTTGCCCTATGCTTATTAGATCCCAAAATATATCTGCACCTATCAGTAAGTCAATAGGAGCAGGTTTGTTAAACTCAGAATCAGCCAAAGTAATATTTTCTGGAATGTTTAGTTTGTCATTACTAATGGGCAAGGATGGCAAGTTATCAGTAATTCGAGTTAAGGCAACGCAAGTTATACGTCTTTGAAAATTGTTGATGTTGGATTTGAACAGTAAAGAAATGGAGTATGTAACCTTAGTTTGTAGTTGATTTATTCCGGATATGGAACTATCAATTTGAATTTTAGGCAATTGTAGAATATTGGCAAGTTTGTCAGAAATGAAATTTATTTGGCTTCCACCATCAAGAAGCACTCTACACTGATATGTATTGTTGAAGTTGTCAAACACTGTAATACAAGCAGTTGAAATGAGTGTCTGATGTGGTGTGGAAATACTAGATGTCCAGCTGAAAATTTCATTCGAAGTGCTGAGGATAGATCCAGTATCGTTTTTTGAACTGCTCTGAGTAGCTTGGATCTGCTCCCTTTCATTCTCTTGAAAGTGAAGCAAAGTGTGATGTAAATTACGGTGCAGTAACCCCGGAGGTCAGCAATCCCAATTAACAGTTTTGTCAGCATTTAATTTTTATATAAAAGAAATACGATTGTAATTAAATTCAGCTATTTTCGATCAATTAAGCAGTGCAGTATAGTTGTAAAAGTTATTAAAGGGTCTTTTTAAAAAGTACCTTCGTGAGTTAAAACCTTTAAGTGGCACAGTGCAGTACGATAGTAGAAGAGTCCACAGAAGATCCTCGTCGTTCTTAAACGTTTACCCGCTACGAACCGGCCAACTTTTAGGGAAAACTACAGCCGTTCAACCCCAGAAGTCTACAAAAACCCAGTGTTGAAGTATAGAAATCAATTTATATGACGAAAGACGATAACAAGAAAGCGAAAAAAGAAAAGAAACCAGTTCTCTCGAAAAGAAATGCACCCAAGCATCATCATTTATCTGTAAGCAAATTTAATCTTTTTTTTTAATTTTAATTTAATTGCTTCACAAGCTTCATCTCTTAGAATTAGTAATTATCTTTCAACTATTAGTGAATAGATTATCGAACCTGGTGCTGCTTCTATTTCGCAAAATAACTCAGCTGCTCAATTTAGTTTAAAAACAAACATTAGTTCTATAAGTAATACTTTAAATACTTAGATATACCATCTATAATTATTACCCCCGCTAGTCAATTAAATACTATGGCCGTGGCACCCGCTCCCGCTCTTGTTTTCGATGTCAATAAAGATCTTTCCATAGTACCTGATTACGATGGTAACCCTAATGAACTTCACAACTTCATTGAAGTTACTACAATGCTTCTTAATCATTTCTGGGATCATAATAATCTCGACAACTTTCAAAATCACATGATAACTCAAGGTGTAATAAACAAAATTAAAGGAAAAGCTCGAGAAGTCATTTCCGTATATGGATGTAACGATTGGTCCACAATAAGGACCACACCAATTCAAAATTTTGCCGATCAACGTAATGAAAATTCACTTACACGAGATATGGTAAATTTAAAGCAAGGACCCAATGAAACTTCTCAACAATTTCACGAGAAATATATATCACTTTTGAACACAATTTCTAATCACATCTAACTACATACCGATAACGCAGATGTAAGGAAGAGCAAAAAGGAATTCTTTCAACAACAGGCCCTAACTACATTCTTAGCAGGATTACGAGAACCAATGGGATAAGCCATACGATCAATGATGCCTACAAATCTTGCTTTCGCTCTTCAATTCATCCATGAAGAAAACAATATTAGATATTTGCAGAAAACAACCAATTTGCCAAATAAGATTTCTACACACACACAATCCCAAAGACAGCCGCAGTTCACAACACCACCACAATGGCAACAACCCAGGCCACAGTTACATCAACCATTTTTCGGAAGTAATCCAGCACCGATTCCAACCACCAAGACAACAATTCATGGCAAACACACAACCTCCAAAATCTAACCCATGAGCAAGCAGACCACCACAACAGTACAAACCAACACCGATGTTTATAAGTACACGCCAAACGGGACATAACAGAGGTTCAATCTTCAGAAACTTTAGGCCACAGCCACAACAACCACACACGCCAAAGTTCACCGTAGAAGAGCTGTTCAATATTGAGAACAGGCATATTACTATCCAAATCAGGAAGCATATTCAGATGACTACCACGTAGAAGATTACCAAAATGTCCAATACGAAGAAGAAGAAGATGTAAATTTTCCAAAACTCCAGGAGGAAAACGAAGAAACGTAATCGAACTCAATTCCTATTCAGACAAAAAAGAACTTCCAGATATCGAAATTAAAAATCCCCCCTTAAATTTCTGCTTGATACAGGGGCAACCAAATCATTTCTTAACTCCGAAATTGCATCCAAATTTTATAAAAAATTTATCAAACATGAACCGTTTGTAGTCAGTTCAATATTTCAAAACCATTCACAGGAATATTGTGCTGAAATTCCAATCTTTCCAGAATTTAACTCTAATATTAATTTAAAATTCTACCTTTTTAAATTCCATAAAACATTTGATGGTCTTATCGGCCTCGATAACTTAAAACTTCTACAAGCACATCTTAATTTACCAGCATCCACACTAACTACAGCACACTCAGTTCTCCCTATCTTTTATTATGAAACCAATAAAACACAATTTTATACAATTCAATTAGAACCCAGAACAATCACACAAGTACGACTTTCAGTAAAACAAACAAAAGGCACCATACTTATACCAAAACAAGAAATACAAGGGGCAATTCTAAGAGAAACTCTCAGTGAAGACTGCAATCAACTAGCCTGGACCGAAATGATCAACAACACTGATGAAGCTATTCAAGTAGCACTCACCGATCCTGTTAGAAGCAATCCAATAGATCTTCATGAATATCACCTGTACACTTCGGACATCATTCCTATGGAAATAGAAACAATAATATTACATATATTACAATATATTACAATAATAATACAAATCAAATTAAACACCACATACGAACAACGGATGAAGTCCCAGTTTTCACAAAATCATACCGATATCCACACGTACATCGAGAAGAGGTTCAAAAACAGATAACACCAAGGCATCTTCAGACCAAGTCAGTCACCCTGGTCATCTCCAATTTGGGTCGTACCAAAAAACCAGACGCCTCTGGAAAAATTAAATGGAGAATCGTAGTCGATTACAGAAAGATAAATTAGAAGACTATAGACGATGGGTATCCAATCCCAAATATCACGGACATCCTTGATAAACTCGGACGCTGTCAATACTTTTCCACCCTCGATCTAGCCAGTAGATTTCACCAAATAGAAATGGCAGAGAAAGATATACAGAAAACAGCATTTAACGTGGAAAATGGCCATTATGAATACCTTAGAATGCCTTTTGGTTTGAAGAATGCACCTTCTACATTTCAGAGAATAATGGACAATGTGCTTAAAGGACTCATAGGAGAAATTTGCTTAGTATACATGGACGACGTATACTCAAGATATCATCGTATACTCAACCTCACTTCAGGAACACATGGTAAACCTTAAGAAAATCTTCGAAAGACTACGAGAAACTAGGTTCAAGATACAGATAGATAAATGCAAATTTTTAAACAAAGAAGTTGAATTTTTGGGTCACGTCGTAACTCCCGAAGGAATAAAACCAAATCCAAGCAAAATTAAAGCCATCATAAACTATCCCATACCAAAGACTACCAAGGAGATTAGAGGATTTCTCGGACTACTTGGATATTACAGAAAGTTCATTAAGGATTTCACAAAAATAACAAAACCGCTGACCTCATGTTTGAAGAAAGATGCCAAGATAGAACAAACCGAACAATTCCTCAATTCCTGTATTAAAATCTGCAAGAACCTGTTAACCAATGAACCACTTCTACAATATCCGGATTTTACGAAGCCTTTCAATCTCACCACAGATGCAAGCAACTTTGCTATAGGTGCTATCCTGTCACAGGGTCCTGTAGGACAAGACAAACCCATTGCATATGCATCACAAGAACACTGAACAAGACAGAGTTTAAATATTCCACGATCGAAAAGGAAATGCTTGCAATCGTATGGGCTACTAAATATTTTCGACCTTATTTATTTGGAAGGAAGTTTAAAATTCTCTCCGATCACCGACCACTTCAATGGCTATTCTCTTTAAAAGATCCGAACTCGAAACTCGTTAGATGGAGACTAAAACTTGAAGAATTCGATTATGAAGTCATATACAAAAAAGGAAAATCCAATACAAACGCTGATGCATTATCTCGTGTCGAAATCCACACTAAAGAAGTAAGTACCATTGACGAACACGTAGAAGAAATAATCAGTCTATTATCCAGAAAAGAAGATGACAACATCAACCATCCAAACTCAGTATGGGATCCAGATGAAGAAGATCCTATGGTTAACTTGGACAAAATTATCAAAGAAAAACAAACATCCGGCTTAACTGCAGAAGTAATGAAAGTAATAGACGAACTTCTACAAGAAGAAAACGAAAACATTGAAAGTCAGCCAACAAAATCGCTATACCAACAAGACAACAACACAGATGGTACCCAGCATTCTACAGAGGAAAACCCAATACTCGGAATTCCAATCAGCGAAAGACATTGAACTGTTACAACAACCAAATCATATTCAAATTGGTAAATTACAATCCTGCAAAACCTATAACAGAACAGTGCTTCCTAACAAAGAAAAGAATGCACATCCAACTAGATAAAAACGACCTAAAAAACGATATTTTTAACTTCTTTAAGAACTACGTCGACACAAAAAAGAAATACGCCATCCTATTCGAAACAGAGGAACTCTACCAGTCTGTCTGTAACATACTTCGAGAAACATTCAAGAATTCTGCATTTGATCTTGTAAAATGCAACAATCTCCTAGAAGATATAAGCAGTCCATAAAGACAGAAAACCATTGTACAAGACTATTACCAAGGAAAAACAAATCATAGAGAAATTAATGAAACAGAAATTCAAATCAGACGGCACTATTATTGGCCAACGTTGAAAAAGGATATAAAAGAACATATTAATCTCTGCGATACTTGTCAAACGAACAAATACGACAGAAATCCCGAAAGCCCGAAGTTTATGTTAACCCCAACACCAACGAAATCACTGGAAATTGTTCACATAGACACATTTCAAACAGCAGGACAAAAATTCCTTACCATCATCGACGCATTTTCAAAATACGGTCAAGCGTACCCAATAGAAGGATCAAACGCGATCAACATCTTAAACGCATTCCTGCTATTCATCACCCACCATGGACTACCACATATATAAATTCAGTTCCATAGTGGAACTGAATTTAAAAATGGACTTGTTCAAGAATTTGTGGACACTCACAAGATCTTAATCTACTACACAACACCTGATAACCCGCAATCCAATGGAATGGATCACTCCACAATCATCGAGCATCTTCGAATATTAAAAGACAAAAAGAAAACACTTAACATAAAAGACCAGATGCTATACGCCATTATGGCATACAACAACTCTATCCACGCAGCTACTAAACAGAAGCCCATCAACGTCCTTAATGGTCACATAGATGCTCAAGATCCATTCGACATTGACATTAATAGAGCACTCATAAATAATTACACACAGGAGCACAGATTGAAAATAAAAGAGATGTATAAAGAAATAAATAAGAAATTGCAAGAGAGCAAACAGAAAAACATTGAAAAGATAAACGAAAAACGATACTCACCGATAACATATAAACCAAGCACGAAAATCTACACTCGAAAAACAGTAAAACGAAACAAACTGCTCCCCAGATTTTCATCCAAAATAGTCAAAAACAACAATCCTGTTACTGTTGATACCCAAGATACTACGGTTCATAAGAAAAATATTAAACATCAACCACCAATAAAAACTAACCGCAAAAATACTTTACCGATGTATCTCAGTAACAGCCCAAGAAGTGAAAATCCAGGACTTTCGAGACAATCCAGGGATCCTCCCAGTTAAGCTTGGAGAAGCCAGAATCCAAACTAGCACCCATGACTTCATCCACTATTTCCAACTGAACCAATAGCACAACAAATCAAAACATTGGCAAATCAATATCAAACTACAACCACAGCTATAGAAAATGGACTAAGTCAGCCGTACTTCGACAGTCTACAGAACTTCGACAAAACATTGCAGTATCTTCTCAAAATAGCCCAAGAGAAACTTGATTCAGTTTATCCAGCAACCAGAAATAAAAGAGGCCTTATCAACGGATTAGGAAATATTATAAAATCCATCTCAGGAAACTTAGATCAAGAAGACGCAGAAAGATACGATGCTGCAATTCAGTCACTTGAACTCAATCAACAAAATATTATTAACAACGTCAATAACCAATTAAGCTTTAATAAGAAAATAATGAACAACTATAACGAGACAGTGACGCTACTAACCCACAATGAAGAGATAATAGCCGCAGAAACCAACAAAATCTGAACAGACTTAAATCAATTCGTCTTTGATTTCAACCATTACATGTAAGTTCGAAACGTTTTAGACCAGATGAATTTAGCCTTACAAACCATTATACAAATATTAGATGACCTACAGACAACAA
Source organism: Diabrotica undecimpunctata (assembly GCF_040954645.1). Classification (NCBI taxonomy): domain Eukaryota; kingdom Metazoa; phylum Arthropoda; class Insecta; order Coleoptera; family Chrysomelidae; genus Diabrotica; species Diabrotica undecimpunctata. Next base: position 88,441,809 of record NC_092809.1, on the reverse strand, counting down.
TCACATTCGCAAAAATCAAAATTCTTCATAATGGACTTATAAAACTAGACGAAATAAGATGGATTATCCAGAAAATGATAGAACATCATCCAGCTTCTCAGCTACCATACCTCCAAGAAGAAGACCTGATGAGATATTACGAGATAGTAGAAGTAGATGGTTACTACTCCAACCACTCTCTAGTCTTTATCTTACATTTCCCCATTCTTTATTCCAAAGTATTCACATACTTTCATCTATATTCACTTCCAACCATAAATAACACAATAATTATTCCACCTGGACCATATTTAGCTTCTAATTCAGAACTTTTCCAATACATGGACCTACCATGCAGAAAAAGTGAACCAAAGAAATTTATCTGTCCAAAAAAGTTCCCACAAGAAAATACAGAAACCGACGACTGCATCAATCAAATCCTAAAATTATCCAATGATGCCGCCCAATGTCAAAACGTGCCGATCACAATTAGCACGACCAGTATCGGAAGCTCACTATATTGCTGTTTTCCCAAAAGCTACTAAAATCTCCACTCGCTCTTCTACTTCCAAAATTGAAGTACTCAGAGGAACATTCCTAATAGACCTACCCCAAGGATGTGAGATTAGAACCAACAACGAAGTCTACATCAATTCCAAAGCAACAATAAAGGAAGAACCGTTAACCCTGCCAAAAATAAAAATTAAACTTCAAAGGGAAGATCCAACAGTAAAGCCTCTAAAATGAGATAGAATCCAATTAGATGAACTACACAAACTCTCAACAGAAGAAGAAAGACTCCAACCCGTGTCTTTAAAAACAATGGATCAATACCATCTATGGACACCACCAATATATATCCTGGCAACAGCCCTTATCATTATTCTGGTTTACAAATTACGAGAGATATGGAAAAAGAAGACAACTGAAGAAACAGAAGAAGATACAGCCGATCTAGAATCCATACCTTCAGTTTTGTTCATCCCTGACAAAACTTCCCAGGGGGGTGGAGAAATTACGGTGCAGTAACCCTGGAAGTCAGCAATCCCAATCAACAGTTTTGTCAGCATTGAATTTTTATATAAAAGAAATACGATGGTAATTAAATTCAGTTATTTTCGATCAATAAAGCAGTGCAGTATAGTTGTAAAAGTTATTAAAGGGTTTTTTAAAAAGTACCTTCGTGAGTTAAAACCTTTAAGTTGAATTTTTCCACATTTTCTGCAACCAGAAGATTTACAGTTTCGTGTTACATGATTAGTGCCATACATAACCTCAAACGTTTCGCAGTATTTAATTTTTCTACAGCTGTTAGTTTCAAAAATGTGTCACATGTGATTAGCATTGCACGAAGTGCAATTAGTTGCAGTGGTAGAAACAAATGATCTTGTGTGTTTATGTGATTGTTTCAATGCAGTGTGTTTCGTGTGATCTTCGTCCTTATGCTGAGTTAATGATGATAAGATATGACAACGTTCTTCCAAAAAAGTGAGTAAATTTTGCAAGGTTGGAATGTTCTTTGCTTCAGTACGCGATTCCCAAGCTCGTTTTGTTGTGTTATCAAATTTATTAGTAACAAGGTATATGATTAAATCATCGCAATGTTCAGTAGGCCGTTGTAGCACTTCTAATGCGTTCAAATTCTTCTCGATTCCGTCGCGAATTGATGTTAAGCCGTGATAAGATTCTTTTGTTAGAGTAGGTAGATCAAAAAGAGCCTTAATGTGATTTTTAATAAGAATCTGTTTGTCTTCAAAACGATCTTTAAGTAGCTTCCAAGCAATGTCATAATTTGCGTCACACGATTGTAATGATTTGACTTTGTCTGTGCTGCTATTCCTTGTAGGGAAAGCCGCAGGTAGTGAAATTTTTGTACTTTAGACATACATCAATTTTCGTGTATAATGGAGGTAAAACTATCTCTAAAGAAAAGCCATTGGTCAGAAGAACCATCAAATGTTGGTAAGTTTAGCTGTGGTAAATGAATGTTTGAAAAGTTACTTTCTGTAGAGCTAATGCTATCATTGTTATCAAGTTTATTTGTATTAGTGAAAGAAGTAGTTAGTTTTTTTGGTAGCTGCAATGATTTTGTAAAAATCGTTTTCAAATTTCTCGCTCTCGCGAGAATGACATTCACAATTAGCATCAAAGTCATTATCTTGTGCTTCAACAGTTGATTGAGCTGTGTTGAAATTGTCTAGCAGTGTTTCAGCTTTATTTAATCGCTGTTGTAGTTCGTATAAATCAATTTCATCACATCTGAAATCTTTAATCGTGTTAAAATAATTACTAAAACGAGTAAGGGTTGCTTTGATTGAAGTACGATTAACTTTAGCAGAAGTCATTTTAAATTTGTATAATTATCACACCCTGCACCTATATATGTATTTTAGCACAGAAAAATTGAAATATATCGCTATATGTTTAATAGAAAGAAATATTAAAATTATTAATTAATCTATGTGATTGTAATAATTATTGCGTCGTTATTAGTTCTAAAATGAATGTAAAAATTCAGTAAGTAAAATTTCAAATTAGAATATAAATAAAATACAGCAAATATTGTCAGATAGAAACGAGGGGAAACCCGAATAAAATAACACTAACCTGATTTATCGCTTGTCCAGCCAAGGTCAATCCGCTGTCCTCGGTAAAAGGGTCCAATGCAGGTCTTTGTTGTTGAATTTATCCAATATGAATAAAATGTAATTTATCCAATATAATAAGCGATTTGCCGATATCAAATCGGGTTGAAAAACTAGCTTGTATCAAATCTGTTCGAAGAACCAACTTTTATGTTAATAAATTAGTGCAAGTTTTGAGCATTTCACGTTTATTATAAAATTTTAAACAATAGCGATACACATGTATATATTTTAATTATTGTTTTTGCTGCTCGATAGCTCGTAGTGGACTGTATCTTTTTTCGGTGCATGGCGAGCGAACCGCATTTCGCAATTCGGAACAGGTCCGGTTTTGGCATTAACAATAACTTTTTGTCAAAGTACGTTTTCGATATGTCCACCATTTCCTTTAATTCATTTGTCAATATATTCCATAAAGGATAGTCTCATATTAAATAGCATCATTGGCTCTAAAGAAACTGCTGCAGTATTTATTTCTTCCCATAGTTGGTTGCGAATGTTTATGGGGATTAAATTCTGGGCTACGTGGTGGATATAATGTATAATGGATGAATATATTCTTTTGGATACATATCCAAATCTTATGGTATATTATGGAACTACATCTAATTTATCGCAGAGGTTAAATAATGTACTAAACTGTGATGTATCTCATTCATTCGTTACTTATATATATATATACACGGAATAACCTATCGATGACATTACTTATTTATATGATTACATTACAGCTTTCGAGTAACTATATCGAACAAATGGATTATTATGATTAACCAACGAACTAATATTATGCTGAACTAAATGGCATGTGTGTTTACTATATTTATAACAATATCGGTTATTAGGCCAACGATGATGTTTTTGTAAAAATGCTGAGTCTTTATGGTTAGATTTGTAGCAAAAGTATTATGAAACAAGACACATATATGTTATTCAATACCTGTGCTTTAGTTTCTAATTGTCCTAATAAAAATGGGTAAACAATTTACATAATGAATAATAATTATTCTTTTGGGATTTTTTATACATTAAATAATTATATCAATATCTCACCAAATTGCCAAGGAATATGACTGCCACGACCAATCGAACGTTCAGTAAAGTTATATTTATGTTCTCACTGCCTTCTCTCTAGAATGTGGTGGTGTACCATCTTACATAAACCACATATTTTGAGTTATAGCATTTTACAATAGGGAAAAAGTAATACAACGCCAGTAGGTATAGAAACTTAAGAAGCGATAGAAAAGGGAAATTTTAAACATCATGAGGGCCAACGTCTGAATACGGACACGGCACCTAAATATGAAGAATAAGATGAAGAATATTTTCCCCAATAAGACATTTAGCAGCCATAACAAAAATTTTGTAATGTTCCATTATCATCTTTGAGTTGTTTTAATAGGAATAAACTAGGAATTATGCTTATCTACAGGTATTCAGTGCTTTACCGCACATATATCAACTAAGAAAGCAGCTGACTTATAAAATGCGATTATCTCGAAAACGGTTAAATTTTGAGGTTACTAACAAGTATACCTTTTCTTTGTAAAACTAATGTGTCTTTAATATTTATTAACACAAATAGAGCCTACTTAAAGAGCAAAAAAGTTAAGCGCAAATCTATGCCACACATGTTGCATATGTGGCGCCCTCTATCAGTTACATTAAAATACGTATCGAATTATAATTTATCCTACTTAAGAGCATCCAATTATATTTTAGTCCAAAAATATTTACAAATGTAAAAGTTATAGCAAAAAATAATATTTCAAATATCCACTTTAAGACCCTGTATCTTTCTTAATATCAATATTTTGTTAAAACAAGTTGGCTTAAATCGTAATATTTTAAAGCGCAGAATCTACGGTTTCTGTTACAATTACTTCAGGACCACCCTGTATTTATATATATATATATATATATATATATATATATATATATATATATATATATATATATATATATATATATATACGAGAGATACAGAGAGGGGTGTGCGTGTGCCAAAAGAAGCGGGACGGTTGAATACTTCGAGAAATTTACATCGAATCAAAAAGATGGGAATGACTCGTTCAATATTTTTTAAAAATATATCAAATAACACTAAAAACGACTCCCCAACAGTTCCCTGGGCGTGTGGGGAGGAGGGACTTTAAGATCTTAAATAGGAACCTTCATTTTTGTTGCAGATTTGGTTTTCTTATGCAAAATAAGTAACTTTTATTTGAGACAATTTTTCGAATTGTTGATAGATGGCCCTATAATCGAAAAAAAAAAACGATTTATCCTTATACCCTACGAAAATTATGGAGAAGGTACAATATCTCGAGAAATACACTTCAAAATAAAAAACTGAAAAACACGTTTCAACATTTTGCAAAAATCTATCGAATGACACCAAACACGACCCCACCCCACCCTTATTATATTAAATAGGAACCTCCATTACTACAAATTCTAATTTTACAAAACATTCCCAAAAAAACTGTATTCAGTACCATAAAAATTAGATTGGAGAATTCTGGTATATATTTTTCTGTGATGACAATCCCATCTACCGCAAATCGAAAATAATTAAGATAAAACTTGTTTACTTTTTCACGTAGAACCCTAATATGCAATAAAAAATGTGGTTTTTCATTTATGATTTTAAAGTTGCTCCGCCTCAGCAAAGGGGTGGGGGACGTGTTTGGTGCCATTCGATAGATTTTTAAAAAATGTTTTTGCAAAACGTGTTTTTTGGTTTTTCATCTAGAAGTGTATCTCTCGAGATATTAGGCCGTTTCCATAATTTTCCTAGGGTATTACGATAAACCGTTTTTTCGATTATAGCGCCATCTATCGACAATAAGAAAAAAATGTTCCATATTTTTTTATGAGGAATCCAAATAGGCAATAAAAAAAACTGGGGATTCCCATTGAAACTTCAAAGGTGCTTCACTCGGCTCTAGGGGGTGTGGGTGAGGAGTCACGTTTGGTATCATTTAATAGATTTTTGAAAAATATTTAACACGTGGTTATATATACAGTGTAGGTAAAAGTTTATGGTCGGTATGGTAAAATTCAACAGGATATCTAACACAGATATAAAATCATACTTTCAGCGAATAGATAAAGATAACAATCATATTTTCCCTTGGTCTCCCCTCCATATTTCTTATTGACACCCATTGCCCATTAGTGAGACGATTAGTTCCGATCAGAGATATTTTACATATCTCTGCTTCCGATCCTAATATACCCATGAAACTAGAGGTGGGTCGTTGACATTTTTATCGGAACCGTTTTTCGTAAACTGTAACTAGTTGATTGTTTACCAGTAGTTTCAAATAAGTGAGTACACAAACAAACATATTGGCTATTATATTGAAAGAAACTAACGAAGGATATATTTATTATAACTTGAAAAATAAATTAAACAATACAAATAGTACTTACATTTATATTACACATTATTAAATCGCGAATCGTCTAAATTGACATTTAAAAACATAAGTTTTTCTTGTTAACCGTGTTCTTCTTTTATTTAAAATTAAACCAGGTTTTGAACATGTGTTCACAAGGAACAGATTTTGTTACAATACTACAATATTTTATGAATATAGTGGTTAAGTTAGGATATACATGGCGATGGTTTTTCCACCACTGTAATGGACAGTTCCAATCTCCGTTCGAAATTGTTTGTGGGTAATATCATCACACAAATACATGTCGACTTCTTTTATATCTCTCGATACAGGTGTATATTTAGATGAGTCACGTCCAATTAATTCATCAAAAATACACCATGGACTTAAGTCATCTTTATCAGTTTCTTTTTCTTGTACTGGTTGATTTTCACTAGTACAATCTTCTTTTTCTTTTTTTATAGAAATAACCAGCTTCTTAACTCTTTCTTTTGTTTTTTATAACTAGGTATTCTTATTAATGAATGAGTTTTGATTTACAATTAATTTGCATTTTCGATTTCAAATCTTTATTGATAGTTCGTTAAAGGATTTATTTATTGTAAATATTCAATTAAGAATTATTTTTCTTAGTCAAAATTATTGACCTAGTATAAGAATAATAATTTTATTTTCAAAAAATGCACATTTGTAGAAGATGCAGCTTTTATGGTCCACTTTATGAATATTGCAATGATTGAAACTTCTCCTGACGTATTTCTGTCCGTTTCGACTACTTCTACTACAAGTACTGACATACTGCCACCGCCACCCAAGAGTCAAAAGGTGATGGATACTTCCATTAATAAAAATATTAGTTTAGAACAAAAGAAACAAATAGATATGGATTTACTAAACCTATGCAAAGACTCGTTTCATCCGTTTTCCACAGTTGAAGAACGAGCTTTTAAAAAGTTTGCAGGGTGGATTCCTGGATATAAACCGCCAACAAGAGAACCTTGTTGATTACTTCAGCAATGTTATATCAAAACTGAGCAAATTATTAGATCACAAGTTGTTAAAGAAGTAGAAAATATCTGTATTACTACTGACCTCTGAACATATGGAGTAACTGAGAGTTACATAGCATTAACAGGACAATATTTAACCGAAAATTTAGAATTTAAAACGGTTTTATTAGGCTGCTGCCATTTTTCTGGAAACCATAATTCAGAAAACATCGCTTTTGAAATTAGTGAAATTATTATCAGTGGGGTCTAAAACGAAAAGTAAATTTTGCAGTAACTGATAATGCCTCAAATATGGTCAAAGCTATTAAAGATGTTCTGGAATGAAAAGATTTAAATTGTTTTGCTCATACGTTAAATTTATTGGTGGAGGACGCACTTAAATGCTGTCGTGTACAAATAGATAAAATAAAGTCTTTTTTCGACCATTCGGCAAAAACACATTTCAAAAAAAGTACCTTATCTTCAGAAAGGCTTTTAAAATATCAATTACAACATAACAAAGTTCCTAAACGGCCAATCCAAGACATGGAAACTAGGTAGAACTTCACCTATTACATGTTAAAAAGAATGACCGAATTAGAAGAGGCAATCCGTTCCACATTGGTATTAGTTAATAAAGACTTAGACCAAATCTAAATAATGAAGACTGGATTATTTGTTCTCAACTTTCCCAAATTTTACGGACTTTTAGAAATAACAAGTACAATGAGTGGCCAAAAATACTTGAAGGGTAGTTCAGTGATTGTTATGGTACGCTGCCTGCAAGAATCTTGCAATAAAATTTTAGCAAACGGTAACCTTACATCCATAGTATCCGACGTAGTACAATTACTAATATGGGGTTTAGCAAAAAGATTTAGAGGGATAGAACAGAGTGGCACATTGTCATTATGTACATTTATGGATTCACGATTTAAAGTGCAGGGATTTTCTGATAAAAATGCAGATAAAAAAACAAAAGAAAGAGTTAAGAAGCTGGTTATTTCTATAAAAAAAGAAAAAGAACATTGTACTATTGAAAATCAACCAGTACAAGAAAAAAAAACCTATAACGAAGACTTAAGTCCATGGTGTAATTAATTGGACATGACTCATCTAAACGTACACCTGTATCGAGAGTCCATTACAATGGTGGAAAAACCATCGCCATGTATATCCTTACTTAACCACTATATTCATACAGTATTGTACATATGTGAACACATGTTCAAAATCTGGTTTAATTTTAAATAAAAGAAGAACACAGTTAACAAGCAGTAAAGTAGAAAAACTTATGTTTTTAAATGTCAATTTAGACGATTCGCGATTTAATAATAACGTGTAATGTAAATGTAAGTACGATTTACTATTTGTATTGTTTAGTTTATTTTTGGGTTGCCGAGATGAAAACCCTAAGAACAATAATGGGCAAAACAAGAAGAGACAGAGTGAGAAATGCAAACGTTAGAGAGCAGTGCAAAATTCAAGATATTGTAAGATGGGGAAGGCAGCGTAAAAGGATGTGGCACGTGATGTAAGACGAATGGATGAGAATAGACTCCCAAAAATTGCCCAAGAAAATAACCCGCCCGGTTCAAGACTTCGAGGAAGACCACCTAAAAGATGGAGGGATAGTTGGCAATCTACCTCCCAGGAAATTAACCAGAGGCAGCTTCAGAATTAAACAGATCGAAAGTTAAATTAATATTTTTTTGTACAAGTCGGCTTTGAACTGTCAACAGAACTATAACCTATGTTTTTCATAGTCAAACTCTTGTCAGTTCGTGAAGTTTCTCTTTTAGTTTTTACTTTGTGGTATTCAAACACAATAATTTCAACTAAACAAAAATGGTTTTTACTAATGAAGAATACGCTGATATACATTTAGTTTATTGCGAAATGAGGTGTAACGCTCGAGCAGTAGAGTAGATAAGCTGCTAAATTTCCAGGTTAAGAGAATCATGTCAGAGTGACAATGATGTAACAGCACATCAAGATGTCACTTTAATGGAAGATAGGAAAATTTAGAAATTAGCGTTCGAAGACTATCTGTCATGTATCCCACAATTTCAAAATCTTCTGCAAGAATTATCTTACACAACGAAAATTTATATTCTTTCATTTTACAAAGGTACAAGCACTGCTACAGAGAGATTTTTCTGCTTAAAAAATTTTCCAATCGATTTTTCTAGAAAACGGTGTATCCTACAGACTTAGAAAGAAGAGTACCTTTTAGTAATAAAATATCTGAAAATTTAATAATCTAGTATCACAAATTAAGGGTTACAGACAAAAAAGTTATGCGTTAAAATACCCGTTGACCTACCCAAAACGGACGCCTATGAACGGTACTAGAAATTCGAAATTAATGGAATCGATTCAACTCTGGAGGATAAATAATCGTACCAGTTTTCATTTTTCTAAATAGAAGCGTTCTGCAGTTATTAAAAAAAACTACTTACAAGGCGCCATCTTCAAAGAGCTCTAGCTCCCTTAAGAAGTATTTTCAGACTAGGTGAATTAGGTTAAATCGTCTTAAAATTATCTGAGGAACCTGCTGTTTTCGTTTGTCAGGAGAGTTTCTGGACACCTGTATATATAAAACTAGTGAGAGGGATATCAGGTTTTGCGGTAAAAAATAACGATTATATTATCTATTATTATCTACTATTATATAGTATCTACTATTTTAAAAATAGTATTAGTAATTATTTTAGAGTAATTGTTAAAGTTCTGTAATGTGCTGGATTGCATTTTAATGATTCCACTCTTTGAGTTTTTTATTTGTTTGTAAGTACGTTGTTGTATCAATCGCAATTGATTCGTTCGTTTTGATTCAATCACTTCAAAGTATTGAACGACCGAATCTCGCTAGTTCATAACAATCCAATCGTATGGTGACAAAAATCTATTGATCTACCGCCGGCGGCGCCGATCAAGATCGAACCAAAACAAAATCGCACAGCCATTGAAGACCGATATATTCCAAGCGGCTGAATGATTGCGTTCGTTTGAATTATTGAAAAATTAAAATACTATATATTGAATTAATAATTGCGTGCAAGGCGGCGACTTAGCTATAGACCGGGAGTATTGGAGTTGGAAAATATTCTATCGGGCCTAAGTGTTTGCTTTTGCTTAGATAGCTAAAATCATAAAATATCGCCAAAATAAAAATTTGCACAATGACAATAAATATTTACATTTACATGCAGCACACATTTCCATATAAATTTATAATTATTTCTGAATTACACTAGGAACCTAAAAACAAAAACGTAATAAATTCTAGCCTCTCGAATATTTCTTAAGAATCTAAGCCCTACTCGCAGTAACATAAACGTATGAAGAACAATGAAAGTGAATACACATATATGAAATACGGTAAGCAATACTACCAAGTTTCAGTCGATTCAGCTCAATCAATCGGTTACTTGTTATTTGTTCTAAACGGCAACAAAAAGTATTGAAATGAACGAACAATTGAAATGATTCGATTAATCAGAGTCGATCACTGATTAATTCGGTCCTTCTAAAATGAACGATTGACACAACATTGGTATTATCTATGTATTAATTGTTTTTAGCGAAAGCTAATAAACATTAGCGAATTATTGAGTTTGACAAGATAATAGAATCGTTTTATTATTTGACCAAAAAACCTGATATCTCTCCCACTATATATATATATATATATATATATATATATATATATATATATATATATATATATATATATATATACATCCCGCTATCCTTTTGAACTCTTTTCACGTTGCAGTAATTTAGCATCACCAAGAATTGCTATCATTTTCTATTTATAAATTGTGTATGTTCGTTTAGGGCACCTTTGTAGGCTTGGCACTGTTGTCGGTTTTTCAATATTCCGATTTTTTTTATATATTTAATTTTTTACATCAAACCTACGTTTTAACATCGAGCGGTAGAATCACTGTATTTGTCATCATTTTAGAGCCAATAGATGTTGCCGGTATTAATCCTTAAAATAATATTTTAGATACCTAAATATCGATCGGTTTGGGTCAAGTTCGAATAACGACATTGAAACTACCTGCTCATAAGTTGCATTCTCAACAGGTTTCTTTCTTCGTTTAGATGTTATATTTATTCAACCTAGATATTTTTGCCCAGAGAATCGTGTAGGGGAATATTTTATATAAATTTCAATGTACAACCTGTTAAGTCGAAGCTATCGATGAATAGTCTGAGATAAATATTATGGTTTTATAGGATTAAGGCCTTAATTATTGGTTGTGATTGTGTTAATGTTTGAAATTTTGATTTCCATTCCGGAAATCGTTCTCAAAAAACGTTTTTCTGTAAAAAATGTGTATACGCATTTTACATAATTAGTACAATAAACAAAGTTATTGTAAAATAATAGTGGAAATCAAAACGTTAAATATTAGTTAATTAAAAATGTAATTTTCATCTCAATAACGACCAATAATTGTGGTTTAATCACATAAAAAAATAATATTTGACTTTGACCATGCCATAAGAAAGTAGTTCACGGAACCTCGCTAAATAGTTTAAAAAAATCTTATGCAGAAATTTAAATTCTAAATAGTATGAGGGGTAGCTGACGAAAAATTCGTAAAGACGTACAGTTGATTTTGCTTTGTTTTTTTAAACAATCTTAAAAGGCAAAAAAAAATAATTTTTTGCTTATAAAACGTTTTGTATACATTCTAAAGAAAAATAATTCAAATAAAAGTTGTAGACCATAAAAAGTTTTTTATGTAGAGAAATACCAAATTTAAATACATAAATAATTGATATAATTCCAAAAAACCGTAAACTCTAAGATATTATGTTTGTAGTAATTTATAAATGTTAATAACTTTGTTTTTTGCCTAACGACAGGTAATATAGCTACTTGAAATTATGGCAATTGATGAGTTATTAATGTGTGCTAAATATCAAGCAGATCAAAAAATATTTTACAATTTATTCAATTTGTTTATGACAGAAAGCCATTATTTAAACAACTGTACTTGTCCAAACAGTATGACTCTACAAGTAATTTGTAACTTGCAATCGATTCTTTGCGCTTTCAGTTTTAGGGTATATTAAAAAAACTTTAACATATTAACTTTTTTATTAAGAACCAGTTTGAATAGGGGACTTTTTAGTTTTTAGATCACTTCACGTTTTTTCAGTTTCTTTGACAAGTGAGGATTGTCTATTCGCTTATTTCTTAATATGGGCTATTGGCAATTATCTAGTTAAGTCAACACTATTATAGAAGTTACCCATACTTTTCCAGTAGTCACTCAGACGGTTCATCTTAATTGTCCCCATATGGAACATAAGTCCGAGAAAAGTCTTAAATTATGTTTGTGTTGTCTCTCTCCAAAACGCAATCCTCGATTTTTCTGAACGACTTTGTGAAAATATTTCATCAGAGTCACTTCCACCATTCATTTAATCTACATCGTCCTCGCCAGATGCTTCTAACAATGATTGTTATTCAGCAGTGGTCAATCTACGTTTATGTTCACATCTAGCTTTTTTAGATGTCGAAGGCATATTATTTACATCCATCTTTTTATAAATACTATAACTCACTTTTACGGAGGTAATTAACAATAAAAACGTTCTACTAGAAACTATCAACTTACGACTTCAAATACTAGAAGGCCACTTAAGGTACAATACGTTTTTACTCAATAATAGTTCCTGTATAAGTAAAATTGTTTTTTAATGTGCTTCATTGAAGCACACTAGACATATTCCAGTTTTGCCATCACATTCTTCAGAGTATGTTTTAACTTTTTTAACTTTTCTATCGTCCTTTCTACTAGTCATGCTTCTTCGTAAAATTTTGTTACATCTTGTACACTTTCTTCTCTTTGTATTATCTACATCGCTTTGCCTGAGATGGTATTTTTGGGTGTAACTGGTCGTGAAAGTTACAACATTTCTTTATTTGCAAATGCCTTCGCGAACTCCAGTCTGAACTCATGGATAGGTTGTCGCTTTTTTTACTTTTTCTATTATTTAGCAACTAAGCATTGACTACTGCGGTATTAAATATTAATTCCACTGCCACTTTCCGGTACCACTTCAGAATTTTGCGTATTGGGCTTTGGTAAGAAGCCACTTGATCACTAAAATCAACACTCTTTTTCACCAAGTTATAATCGAGAATAGTTTGTGGTTTTAGTACTTGTGTATAATTTTTCTTTTAATTTGATTAAACCAAGATACAAATATTATGTTTAAATGTTGTAAGGATTAAAACTGGTCTTTTGTCGACCCATTTTATTATTTGTAAAATCAATAATGGGGTTAAGTTTCATCGTGAGTAACTGGTTGCAACTTTTTTAATCGAGATTTTGGTTTTACATGTTTTTATAGTAAAACATCTACACATGAATAATTCGTTTCTTGAACAATGATTTCAATTCATCGACCAATATTCTAAAATAAGGCTTTATTACGTCGTCCGGAATATTATAAACTGGTTCTCTTTCACAAAGCATTGGAAATATGGTTTACATTTTATATTTAGAAAAATCTTTTACTGCAACTCTTGTTCGACCTAAACTAAATTAATACACAAAACAAATTAATCTATTTTTTTTATAGAAATGCAGATTCCTGTCGGATTTTTATCAGTGCGGCATGAGTCACTGGTGTCTCGTATATCCGGACCTCTTATCGCATTACAAACATAATTCTTAATTAGCAGTGCGGTACAAGATACATTTAGGTCGTATAATCTTAAAGCCGTAATAAGACCATAAGACCGTATGTTATAAATAAATATATTTCTATAAGAATTATCTTGAAAGATGAAAAAAATACAATAAAAAAGTGCAATATTAAATGTTACTTAAAAAATAATAAGTCATTCACGGGCGTACAGTTAAAAACAAAAGTTTTCAGTGTTCTATTGCTTGATTATTATTATCTGGTATTCTGAAAATGTTGACATTTTTTCTGGTCTGATCTTCCTTAACTAACGTCATCTTTCTTAATTGGTGGGTTGTATTGTTCAGGTCTCTTTAAGTGTTTTTGTTGCTATCCATAGTGAATGATCTTCTTTAGACAATGTACTAATGTAGTGTTCAAATGTGGCATTGCGTGCATCATGTAGCGCTGATCTTCATTGTCTGATTATCTACCTCTTGCTCTTCATTTTTCGACTATTAGTTGTATGATATAATTCGGAGTGTTATTTGTGTTTTCTTGATTTGGAATTGTTAATCGTGTAGCTCCATATGAAATAGTAGAAGATGAAAACGGCAGCATATTCATCCATAAAAAAAGGAAACGCGATAAAGATATCTGAAACAACTGTTTTATGTTATAAGAGATGAAATAGTCCGAAATTACCAAAACAGGTGAACAGGGCACTATAAAGAGGAAGTAGAATTAGCTATGAAACAGCTTGAATGGGGAAAAGAAGTAAGCTTAGACCAAATACCAGCAGGAATTATTCAACTGAGGAAAAAAATTAATGGGATAACAATATTCACTCCATTTACAGAAAAGGCGGTGACCCGCAAAAATTTTAAGAACTTCTTTAATAGCCTCCAGTCAACAATTTCCTAATCATGTTTTTAAAAACGTACGGAATGCACTGTATATACTAATCCAAGTCGTCAACATACTTGTTGTTGCAGTTATATATTACGATCAACTTAAAGGTTATGCACGACTCCCCTTGTATAGGTACACAGGCATGCACATTTGCACATGCCGGAGAAAAAAGATTTGTCATACCGTTACATTATGTCACATTTTAACGTTGAATATTTTATGGTCCCCTTTGGGTTATAAAACGAATGATCAACTTTTTCTCGCACAGATCCCTGCTATGTAACTTTACAAAGCGAGTCGTTTGCTGGGTATTAAAAAACCGTCTATGGCCATCATATAATTTTACGCTAATATTTCACGTTCTGCGACGCATTCCACGTTTGACACACTGTCTTGTTTAGTTTTCTGTCATTCTATTTGTTAAATCCTACCTCATTCTCGTCACAGCGTCAAGGAGCAGTTAATGTGTGCACTGAACGGGAGGCATATGTCTAACAGTGAACGTTGGAGATTTTTCGAGTTTATCATATCTTCTTCTTTGAGTGTCTCTCCTATCGGAGATTGGATATCATTAGGGCGATTCTAATTTTATTTACTGCTGTTTTGAATAATTCGTTAGTGGTACAGCCAAACCACTCTCTTAAATTTCTCATCCAGGACATTCTTCTACGGCCTGGATTTCTGCGTCCTTGGAATTTTCCTTGCATTAAATTTTGTAGGAATGTGTACTTTTGTCCTCTCATCAGGTGGCCAAACTATTCAAGTTTTCTCTTTTTTATATTCAGTATAACTTCTGGATCGTTATTTATTCTGCGTAGTACCTCTTCATTTGTAATTTTATCCACCCAACTTATTTTTAGTATACGCCGGTAGCACCACATCTCAAAGCTTTCAAGATTTTTAACATTCTTCTGTTTAAGAGTCCATGCCTCAACAACCGTAAAGCAAAGAACTGAATACATACTAAGTATTTAACTAAAAGTGGAGGTATGCAAACATATGTATGACGTAATCGTATGGTTACCGTTACTCCCTGCTGCAGTCTATATTGCAAGGTAAAGTCAAAGGTAAGCGAGGACCCGGTAGAAAGAGAATATCATGGCTGCGGAATTTAAGAACATGGTTTAAGAAAACCTCAACGGAGCTGTTTCGAGCCGCAGCGAGCAAGGTCATGATTGCCAATATGATTTCCAACATCCGAAACGGATAGGAACCAGAAGACGAAGAAGAAGAAGAATCGTATGGTATTCGCTAATAATCCTGTCACGTAATATGCCACACACTTCTGTGCATTAATTCGTTTTATTGCTGCCAGTTTAAGGTATTATTAGATGCCGCCATGTTTAATTTCTCTCCACTATCGTATTATCTCCATTAAATCCTATCATTTTAGGCTCCATATGTCATGATTAGACCTATAGGACCGGAGATACGCAACTAAGGCTCTTTTGGCATAACATATATAGGAGCAAAGATATATACCTAAGGTCCTTTTGGTGTTGATGTATTTGATTTCTACATCGTAGTATTCTATTGGTTAAATGGTACCATTTGAGGTACTGTACGTAACGATTGGACTAATAGGATCGAAGATACATAACTAAGGCCCTTTTGCCAGGCTACTCTATTTAATTTTTATATCTCATTGTATTCTATTAGTTAAATTCTATCATTTGAAGTACTGTACGTCACGATTGGGCCACTAAAAACGAAGATACGTAACTAAGGCCCTTTTGACATTATTCTGCATTTGATTTTTCTATCCCATTGTATTATTTATGTTAAATCCTATCATTGTATTCTATTGGTTAAGTGCTATCATTTGAGGTATCGTACGTCACGATTGGACTAATAGGACCGAAGATACATAACTAAGGCCATTTTGACATGCTACTCCATTTAATTTTTATACCTCATTGTATTTTATTTGTCAAATCCTTTCATTTGAGGTACTGCACGTCATGATTGGACTAATAGAACTAAAGATACACAACTAAGGACCTTTTGACATTATTCTGCAGTTGATTTTTCTATCCCATTGTATTATTTATGTTAAATCCTATCATTAGAGGTACTATACGTTACGATTGGACTAATAGGACCGAAGATACGTGACTACGGCCCTTTGGACATGTTGCTGTATTTAATTTTTTTAATTTAATTGTTTTCAATTGGTTAAATCCTGTCATTTGAGATACTGTACGTCACGATTGGACTTATAGAAACGAAGATATATAATTAAGGCCTTTTTCACATGCTGCTATATTTGATTTTTCTGTCTTATTGTATTTTATTGGTTAAATCCTATCATTTGAGGGGCTGTACGTCGCGACTGGACGAATTGGAGCGAAGATACAATAGGTAGTTGCAATATATCATAACCCGTTACTTTTAACCAAACATGATGCCAGAATGATTTGTGGATGAAAAAAATATATACATTCTTAAATTTACTATTTCGTTGTGGGTAATATTATATTCAACAGCGATGCCAAATTTCTGATGCTAAAATGATTGATAATGAAAGTGGGATATACATTTTCATGTATATAATGGCAGCGAGTAAACGGTAAAACCCTGAACTAAATATATATAATATTTTCACTGTACCATCATTTTAGACTCAAATATTTTCTGGAATAAACTTATATAACTCAGTAAGGGATAAAAAGAGAAAGCGGATATTTTAAAATACCAACACGGTATCAAAACTCTAATCAATGAGATGGTTAAAATTCTTGTAAAAAGTACGGGAAAACAGTTATTAAGGTCTTCTAAAGTAGCGTCGATATACAGATGCTACTTTGCAACACGATGCTAAATTGATGGTAAAAGGATAATGTATCGATGCGAAAATGATAGTAGGATGTATATATACAGGGTGAGTCATGAGGAACTTTACATACTTCTACCATATGTAGAGTCCCTCAGGGAGCATATCATGTGGCCACTAAAAAATGTCAACTCCTCTTCTTTATTAATTAACAGGGTGATTTGTGTAATTGACCATTTATTTCATTTTACTTTTATTTATTATTATATACTGACCTTTTATTAAATTTTTAGTGAACGATCAAATCTTACCAAAAATAGAACAACCATAATGAAGTATCAAATTATAAGGTAATTAATTTAAACAAATGTTATAAATTTCAAACATTTTAATTGAAATGATAAACTGAGTCACTGCACAACCAAAAACAGTAACTACTAACAATAACGAAGAACAATTTAAAAAAAAAACTAAAAATATCTACATAGTTATGATAAACCCATAAATTAGAACTGGAAAAGATACAATAATGGTAACAAAATAAAAATAATTCAAAATATATTTTCGAAATGGAACCCTGCAGCCTGTACACATTTTTGTTGCCGAATTGTTAATTGACGAATTGAATTACGGATACTCTGGGGATCGTTTCTAATAGTATTACAACAATGTATAATTCTATCAATTAATTGTTGTCGGTTATTAATATTCACTGCGTAAACTAGTTGCTTCAATCGTCCCCAAATATGGTAATCAACGGGATTGAAATCAGGGGATCTTAAAGGCCACGAAATAGGACCTGCACGTCCTATCCACCTGTTGCCATAAACATTATTGAGATGTTGTCTCACTGCCAGTAAAAAGTGTGGGGGTGCCCTGCCCCATCATGCTGAAAATACATCCCTCGGATAGCAACGTTCGCGTTGGCAAGCAAATTCGGCGAAATATTTTGTAGAAAGTTCAAATAGACCTGCCCTGTTAAAGGACCATCAAAAAACTGAGGACCTACTAATTGGTTATTTATGACACCAATCCACACGTTAACCGAAAACCTTAACTGAGAACGACGTTCTCGAATAGCATGGGGATTTTCTTCTGCCCACACATGTGAATTTCGTGAATTATTTATCCCGTCTCTGGTAAATTGGGCTTCATCTGTAAATAGTGTCCTGTATAGTGTTGGTCGATTATTGTTAATCCATCTACAAAATTCCAACCTATCGATCTCATCTCCAGCATGTAGTCGCTGAACCATTTGAATGTGATATGGGTATAGATTATTTTTTTGTAAGACTCTACTTATTTTTGATTGAGTAACATTGAGTTCTCGACTTACTTGTCTAGTGCTTATTGTAGGGTTCATAGTAACGGCGTCCATAATGTCATCTTCCTGCGCTTCATCTACATGTCGCTCTGTTGTTCCACTAGGAAAAGTGCCATTTTCTCGCAAATAATTAAAAACTGACCCAAATGTTGGATGACTGGGAGTTCGACGATTAGGAAATCTCCTGCGATATTCTCTACTAGCAGCCCTACCATTCCCATTACAGAATCCATAAACAAATATTATGTCTGCATATTCTGTGGTCGAAAACTGATGTGGCATTTTGAACGAAAGTAACAAAAGCTCTACCAAAACTAACACAATGTACTTAACGTAGATATGACAGAAGAAATATGTATTCTTGTACACATAAATAACAATTGATAATGACAATGGGTATAAAATATCAAGAAACGTCAAACGGTCAACGCCAACCTTCATTTTAAACTTTTTTAGATTTATTTTTATTTAGTACAGTTGATGCAATGTATTATTATTTGACATAAAATTTTAATCATTTACAATCAACAAAAACTAACACATACAAGACGTTTGACTTTTTAATCAATTTAATTTATTATTTATCGAAAATAATGCCCCAATACGATCTATGAGTAAAAATTTAAAATTGAAAAACAATTGATTCTATCGTAGAGATAATACAAAGTGACAGTAAAGATGTTAATTTTCTACGTATTAGATTATGTTGTAGGAACTCATTTTAATTAAAATGTTTGAAATTTATAACATTTGTTTAAATTAATACCTTATAATTTGATACTTCATTATGGTTGTTCTATTTTTGGTAAGATTTGATCGTTCACTAAAAATTTAATAAAAGTGTGACAACATTGTCGCATATGTCGTTTTCATTGGCTATTTATGTAGTTTGAAAATCACTTATTGCATTTTAAAAAAAATTTATACAGGGTGTAATATTTAATACGAATGCCTAAATTAATTTTTCCAAAGCCAGTCCTGGAATTTTTTAGTTTAGCTAATACCAGTCGAATGCTTGATAGTAGTGTACTGTATCATGCAAAAAAATGAAATGAGCCGTATAAACACTACAGTAAAATGAAATAAATGGTCAATTACACAAATCACCCTGTTAATTAATAAAGAAGAGGAGTTGACATTTTTTAGTGGCCACATGATATGTTCCCTGAGGGACTCTACATATGGTAGAAGTATGTAAAGTTCCTCATGACTCACCCTGTATATATATATATATATATATATATATATATATATATATATATATATACAAACAACACAGTTTATTAGGAGGAGGAAAGAAGGGAAGAACAACCGTTGTTAAGCATAAAATTGATACTGGTAATGCGAAGCCAATTCGTCAAACAGCTCGACGATTACCACAGGCGAAAAGAGAGGAAGCTGAAACGATTGTTCAGGAAATGAAGAAAGACGGGGTGATAGAACCTTCTAAGAGCCCATGGGTCCCTCCGGTGGTCCTGGTTAAGAAGAAAGACGGAACGACGACACATTGGACACATTGGCTGGAAGTAAATTGTTTTCTACTTTGGATTTGAAGTCTGGATACTGGCAGGTAGAAATGGACCCAGTAGATAAAGAGAAGACAGCCATCACCACAGGATCTGGATTGTGGCAATTCAACGTTATTCCATTTGGACTCTGTAATGCTCCTGCGACATTTGAGAGGCTTATGGAAAATGTGTTGAGAGGGTTATCTTGGAAAACATGCCTGGTTATCTAGATGACATAATCGTCTTGGGAGAGACATTTGAAGATCATCTGAAGAATTTAGAAAATGTTTTTAATCGACTTGAAAGCTGCCCAATTGATGTTAAACCCCAAGAAGTGCCAGCTATTTCAAGGTAAAGTCAATTATCTGGGTCATATATTCAGTAAAGAAGGAGTGTCCGTGGATAAGGGAAAAATCGATTCCATATAGGAATGGCCAGTACCAACAGACAAACATCAAGTGAGAAGTTTTTTTGGACTATGTACTTACTACCGAAGGTTTATTAAGAAGTTTGCAGATATCGCTAAGCCATTAACGCGACTTACAGAGGAAGCAAGAGACTACCTCTGGGGTACAGAGTGCCACAATGCTTTTGAGACCTTAAAAAAGCATTTAATCACAGCACCAATTTTAGGGTATCTACTGCCAGAAGGAGAGTTCATCTTAGATACAAATGCAAGTAATGTGGGAATTGGAGGAATGCTGTCTCAGATTCAAGAAGGACAGAAACGAGTCCTTGGATATTTTAGTAAAGTTCTTTCAAAACCTGAGCGGAATTATTGCGTCACGAGAAGAGAACTTTTAGCAGTAGTGAAAGCAGTAGAGCACTTTTATCAATACCTCTACGGAAGGAAGTTTTTAATCCGAACCGACCATGCCGCCCTCAAGTGGATGATGCAGTTTAAGAATCCAGAGGGTCAGATAGACAGATGGATCGAACGACTCCAAGAATACGATTTCAAGATTGAGCACCGGGCCGGAGTTAGCCACAGAAACGCTGATTTTCTTTCCAAAAGGCCATGCCCAGCAGAGTATTCCCACTGCAACAAAACGGAGTCCAAGGAAGCAGCAGTACTAATAACAACGATGGTCAACGACGATTGGACGCCTACTAAGATAAGGGAAGAACAAGAGAGAGATCCAGTTATACAAAAAATCCGAAAATGGAAAGAGGAAAACCGTCGACCATCTTGGCAAGAAATATCAAACCTATGATCAGTAGTTAAGACGTAATGGGCCCAATGGGACTCATTTATCATGGAAGATAGCTTGCTCAAACGAGTACTGGAAAATGATGACGATTCAGAGAAGAGAAGACAGTTGGTGATCCCAAAGAGCAGAATAGCCGAAGTACTTCGTCAGTCACACGACAGTCCATCAGGAGGGCATTTCGGTGTAAAGAAAACCATTCAGCGAATTGGGGAACGGTTTTATTGGATGAACAGTTCCGACGAATGAACAGTTCCAAGATGCATCACGTTACCTTTTCTACCTGGTAACAAAAGACACTGCCCGTGACCAACCTACCTACCAAGATGTATGGCAAGCCTTACTTCAATTGAGAGAGTACGTACTTGAGTCCGACGTGCAACAGTTAGCCATGCCAAAGTTAGAGTGCCGCCAATTAGATTGGAGGGATATCCGAAGTATGGTGGAATAGATCTTTAAAGACACCGAAGTCCAGGTGTTAGTCTGTTGCAATCCGCATAGTTACTGGTGCGGAGAGAAAACCGTCCCTTGTCATTTTTATACAACTGGAAGTTGTAAAAGAGGGTCCAGTTGCCGATACCAGCATACCGTTCCAGTTCCAGTCCCGACAAGGTTCCAGGAGGAACCATCTTTTAAGAGGGGGGCAATGTTACGATAACTAATGACTCGTAATATCTAAACTGTACTTAAATATCCTTTCTCATTCAAGTATTTTCCAGATCATATACCTGCCGGCAGAAATTACAAAACACCAGTTTGTGTAAGAATGGAACTTAAGGACACATGTGGATTAATCGATATATATATATATATATATATATATATATATATATATATATATATATATAATATATATATATATATATATATATATATATATATATATATATTCTCTATGTTTACCGTTCGGAAATAAACCTTGCCATTCTTTTTTCGGGAATGCGTTCCGTGTATAAGGCTTGAGCATTTCGAGCATTTTTCCTACACTCACCATAAATGAACAACATATCTACATATTCATTAGGTGTGAATAGGAATGGCATTTTTACTACTATAATGAACTCGCGATATTTCAAAATTCGGTTTTGAAAATACAATAAACGTGTTTTAGTGAGTGATCATAAAAAATGACATTAGCTGTTACTCTTTGTAGTTGTCAAAAAAAAGATTTAAATAAAATCTCAAAAAAAATTTGCTATAAAGTAATAGTATTGTAGGTGCAATTGCCATTTCCTAATTTTTAAATAAAAACAGTCATTAATACCTGAATTACAGACTGTTAAATAATGGATGACCCTGTATTATGTTTATATGGCATTTATTCCATATGAACATAATATTTATACTTAATAATACATATCCATACGTATTTCTCAGACGAGCAGTAGCAAAATAGTAAAAAAAGATATTATAACGTAAAGCATGTGATTAGATTCTTATAATAATAATGGTAACGGTATCTGGGGATGATCCCGTAATGAATAGATGCCATGCCACCTCGACATCCCGATGCCACTTGATTAGTTTTTATGAGACTACTTAAAGCGTATAATAATCGACCGGAAACTATTGACGAGGTAAAACAAAGAATCACCGAAGAAATTGGAAAATTGGCTCGGATACTATACAACATGTTATCCAGGAATTTAATATTCGCATTGCGTATTGCCAAGAGGTGAACGAATGTTCACTTTCCACATTTCACGAAGAGGTGAAATCCTGAACATTTAATTTAATAAGCAAATAATTTTAATATTTCCACTGTAATGTTTATATTTTACAATAAAACCAAACTATCAGTTTTTAGTTTTTATATTAGTATTTTAGACTTAGATGTCACATATTGTGAAAAACAAATTATGTTTCTAGATTATATCAACGAGATAACAAAGATTTTTATTTTTTCACTGCCATAAAAAGTTAAAACATATCTATGGTTAAATTTTGAATACAGTGAACACTGGAGTATTATTAAGTGTAATTGAAGGAAATAATTTGATTAAATACTGTAAGTGTAATTAGCGAAATAAAATATGAAAGAAAAGACAAAAAGAACTTAACTAAACATACGTCTTAAATACCTTTATAATAACAACAGAAGAAAATTTCTCGAAGCAGTCGTAAATTGTAAGTATTCAAATAAAATATAAAAAAAAACGTATACATTAAAAGTCTTATATTAAGTCAGTGTATGGTACTTATACATTACGTATTACAATAAAATAACCTCAGATTTCCGAAGTTTCAACAATTAATTACGTAACCAATTTTTAAATAAAACGACTAAAGTGCTGAAATAAAACTGACATTAAAGTCTGTGATTAACTAACAGCGTCAGAAAATATCGATTTTAATATTACTAAATAATTTTCAAAATTACGTGCTTGCTAAAGAAATTACCCCGATAAAATAAATGGGAGAAGGTGTAGTTATTTCTGCGTACGGCTGTAAACACTAACCGAAAATAAAGGGAATTTAAGTGTCCAATTTTAAATGATTGAAACTATTCTTATTAACCATAGATTTAGTCGAGCTTCCACTGAAACTAAGCGAAAATATTCAGTAATTTCACAAAAAAGTTAAACTCCTGTTAAACACAAACCTCATCAAATTTTATACTAAATATGGAAAAAAGAAGGGAAGTAAAAATAATTTTTTAAGTCTAAGGTCTAAAAGGTAAGCCAAAAGGAATTCACGGATAGAGCCTGCTCTAGAATCCATAAAGTCCTGGCAAAGGATGATTCTACCATTAAAGAAGTAGGTTTCCTAAAGTCAGCTAATGGCAAATTTACGGAGATCAAAGAGGTAAGTCTTAGAGAACTCATAAACGCGCACCTTCCGGCCTCAAGAATTCGTAAAGATAATCATCTAAGCAATCGTCAATATGTATTCCAATCTGGTAAATCTACCGTTGGATGATCTAAACAGCCTTATCTCAAAGTCAATAGAAGACAAAGAGATAGCATAGGCCGCTTTTTTAGATATTGAAAGGGAATAACGTTTCCACCAACTCTTTGGTTAAAGCAATGAGTAGACGAGGCACACCTGCAGTAATATGAAGATGGATAAGAGCATCCCTGAAGAATAGGATAGTAATGTCTACTTTGGGTAAAGCAACCATCAAATCAAGTCACTTCTACTTTGGGTATCCTTGGCAGATGATCTTACATCATACATCTGTCCACAAAAGTTTCCTGCCTAGGATACGCTGACGACATTGGTCTTCGTCAGTGGTCGTCAGGGGCAAATTCGTCCACATTGTATCTGAGAGAATGCAAGTAGCCCTAAATATATTTGATAACTGATGTAAACAAGAGAGACTGACAGTTAATGCTAAAAAAAAACACAAATCATCAACTTCATAAAAAAGACAGCACTGCAAGGCCTAAAGCCACCAGTAGTGTGAGGAACAGAGATTCCATTTGCCAAAAAAACAAAGTACCTAGGGGTATATTTTGATCATAGGCATACATAGAATATTCCACACAGAAAACCACACAGAAAGCTACTATGTCCTTGGGCAGATAGGCAGAAGGATGTGTGGTAAAAATTCAGGGCTTAAAAATTCAAAGTTAATATACCCAGCGGGAAGACCCATACAAATAGTAGCTACCTGGTACAATGATGGCTGAAAAACGTCTGAGGGTGTAGGAGCCGGTATAGCAGGGACAAATCAAGAGATATATTTCCCGGTAAGTCTATCTAAGGATTTGTTCAATTGCCATCTTCAGAGATAGCCAGGCAGCGCTTAAGACAATTCTGTATAGGTCAATTCTAAGCTAGTATGGGATTGTATTGTGTGGGTGCCCTAAATAAACTATGAGACCGTCACAAGGTTACAGTCGCCTAGGTACCAGTTCTGCGGCGTTGCAAAGGTAGTAACAAGAACGGCTACAAGAAAGTGGGTAACACATAAATCTCTCTGGAATGGTGGAGAAATTCACCAAGCAAAGACAGTCTTTAGTTATTTTCGAGCATTGTAATGTATGGCTGGTACTCGTTTTAAGCTGGCGCAATGAGTCAATTAATTCATAAAAGAGACAAAGACGAATTGATAATTGAATTGGTCACAAGTAACAGGTCAATTATAAACTAGTAGGTCAGTTATAAACTATTTACAAAAATAATTACGAAACGACTAGAAAATAAATTGGAATTTTATCAGCCCATAGAACAGGCGGGTTTTAGAAAAGGCTATGGAACAAACGATCACCTACTGCTAATAAAAAATCTTATAGAAAAATGCACTGAATATAATAAACCACTAGCTTTAATATTTGTCGACTATGAAAAGGCATTGGACACCGTAAATCAACAAAAAATGTTGGAAGCCTTGACAGAATGCCGAATTGACTATCGGTATATAAATATAATTAAACACATATACCAAAACGCAACAGCCAGTGTTAGAGTGGGTGATCGTCAAACCCAGAAATTCCCGATACAACGTAGAGTACGCCAGGGGGACACCATATCGCCGAAACTGTTCACTACGCTTTTGGAATATATATGTAAACGGGCAAAACTGACCGACAAGGGCATAAACATAAACGGAGAAAAGCTTAGCCATCTAAGGTTTGCAGATGATATTGTACTAATAGCTGATAGGATAGATGAGGCCAAAGAACTTTTAAATCAGCTCTACCTTTCCTCGCTAGAAGGGCGATTGAAAATAAATATATCTAAAACCCAGATGATGACAAATCTTGTAGTCAGCGAAGATATATGCGTTGGAACAAGATCCATAGACCAGGTAATGGCCTATAAATACCTAGGTCATGAGATTCGCATAGGAAAAGATAACCAAACCGTTGGCTTCTCCGTCGTATAAGACTGACTTGGGCAGCCTTCGGCAAGCTGAACCATATTTTCAAATCGTCTGATATACCAATATGCCTTAAAAGAAAAACGTTTAATCAGTGTGTTTTGCCAGTGTTAACTTACGGTGCGGAAACGTTGGCCATGACAAGGAGAACACTTCAAAAGATCCGTGTGTGTCAAAGGGCGATGGAGCGTGCTATGTTGGGCGTTTCACTACGAGACAAGATCCCAAATCGCCAGCTACGACAAAGAACAGGAGTGGCTGATGCAGTAGAGAGAGTAGCAACACTGAAATGGAACTGGGCAGGTCACGTGGCTCGAATGACAGATAATAGATGGACAAAGCGGATACTGGAATGAAGACCAAGAGATGATGCCTACTGAAGCAGATCGTCCACCAACACGTTGGACTGACGATCTAAAACGTTGTCATAGGAATTGGATGCAAGAGGCACAAGATCGAAATAGATGGAAAATTATGAGGGAGATCTATGTCCAGCAGTGGATAAGCGAAGATTGAATGATGATGAACAGGTCAATATATGATGCCAGCGATAAAAATTATAAAAACAAAATTGAAAAACACAAATGTTAGAAAAAAATAAAGTGAAATAATTGATATGCCAGATAAGATTGTAAAAACACTATATTTTTATCAACTAACTAAATAATAATAATGAATACAGAAATGTATTTCCGCTATGTTGAACACAGCTATTGTTTAATTTATTTCTAATAAATACTGCTGAAATTACTCCAGTTCCACCCGTACGTCGCATATTTTCGGTAGGCATTTTCTATTGTCTTGCAAATTACGAATTTTTACTCTTCGAGTAAAAGAAGAGTTAATACTTGATTATCAGAAATATAACGACTTGAATTTTGAAAACTTCTTCTGACTTGAAGACCAAAACATCAAAGCAGTTCAAAGTTTACAATTGTTGTTAGTTTACATTGTACAGTAGGATGTTTCAGTCTTCAATTTGGAAACCACAAAAATTTGTATTTTAAGGAAGACTGTCGACCTAGAGGCTGACACTTCTAATAAAGATTTCCAATTATACAATTGTGGTTAATTACCATTATAGTAATTACAAAACGATAATGTCACAAGAAAATACCTTTGGAACAATAAAAATAAAAAATATTATGGATTGAATATAATTTCGTCTGCTGCTAATTTGGTCGAAAATCTGAAATTTTTCTTGTTCATACATCGGCGTACTGCCAAAACAAGTTAACTCCACTTTTTAAACTTTTGAGAAATCTACGTTTTAAACTTTAATTTGAAATGAAAAATTGTCTGAATTTAAAAATGATTTAATGAATAAAGAATACTTAAGTAAATAACAGGGCAGACCAAAAATTTTGTAAAAAAAATTGTTAAAATGAAGTAAAAATTAAAAAAAAAAAACATTTTTTGCGGCACTTGTCTGGTTTTTTCTGCACAAAGTTAGTTACCTTTAAAGTATGCTTTGTTAATACGTTAGCAGGTGGCATTAGGAACAAACAACAATTTATTGAATTATTTTAATATAATATAATTTGTTTAAAATATAAATAAGAAAAAATACGCAGTATTTTTACTTACATACTCTACATACATACATTATTTACATACTCTGTTACGCAGACGACGCAATATTGATAGCCCAAGATGAAGAAAGTCTGCAAAGACTAGTTCACAGCTTTAACACAAGAGCAAAAGAATTTAATATGACAATCTCATCTCAGAAAACAAAAACAATAGTAATCAGCAAATAACCAACCAGATGTAAAATAGAAATTGATGGCATCAGTATTGAACAAGTAATGGAAATAAAATACCTTGGAATTACACTGTCCAGCTATGGAGACCTGGTAAAGTGAGAGATCAAGTACAAAAAGCAAATAAACTGACAGGATGCCTTAATAACCCTATATGGCGAAACAGACACATTAACACTGAGATGAAGTCAAGAATTTATAAAGCCAGTGTAAGACCAATAATGACATATGCCCCAGAAACAAGACCCGACAAAGGCTACTGGAAACGGCATATATGAAAGTACTGAGAAGAATTACAGGAAATACGCTGAGACATCGAAAGAGAAGTAAAGATATTAGAAGAAAATGTAACGTATTGTGTATAAACCAATGAAACTAAATAGAAAAACAAAGAATAGAATAACTACATAAGCAGAACGAGGGATACCCGTGTCGTTAAAATAGCAAGAGATAAGTCACCAATCGGCTGAAGAAGTATCCAACAACCGCGCAAAAGATGGAGTGACAACCTTCCACAGAGGTATTAATCCGCCAATGAACAAAAGAAGATATATATATATATATATATATATATATATATATATATATATATATATATATATATATATATATATATATATATATTGTTATGATGTATTGTTTGTTTGAATGATGAGCAATGAGTATTTTTAATAATATAATATATAGGTTTTTTATCGCGGTTCTCAAGAATTAGTTTGTAAGTACTTTTTTAAATTATCTTTATTATATCTATTATGAAACACACATATATGTCTAACCTAGCCAATGTAAATTTAAAATAAACTATCTTTAAATTGAAATTCTTATGAAACTAATTAAATTCTATAGACAATGTAAAATTTAAACAAACTATCTACAAAATTGAAATTGGTATGACACTAACTAAATTATATTAACAAAATTTTGTACCTTTCTGTCACTGAATGCCTAAATGAACTGTTTTCCACTATATAGATTATAATCACCACTCAAATGTCTTCTTCTCAGCTTCGGTTATCTTTGTTTTTATGAAATTACTTTTTCCAATTATCAGCTTCCACCAATTCAAGATATTTTTCTTCACAGCATTTATAAACCACCAAGCAAACCAGCAACAGCATTTATTTTTATTCTTCTTTTCTATATACCAATATCCAATCACCAAATATATTATTTAATTTTAATATTCAATTAATACTTCTTCCATTATCCAATTATCATTTATACATAACATAATTTTTAATCTTCAATATTATTTTCTTTATACTGTTTCTTAATATTGATTTAACTCACTATATTGAACAATTGTAACTGATTGACTGCCTCTAATTAATTTTCATACTTAAAAACTCATAACTGAATGGACTTTCTTACTAAACTTTCTGACTGACTTTTGAATCCAAACATAACCTGATTTCACCTGATCTTTTACGTACTACTACTATTGGGTTTATGAAACGTGTATCTGCCTTCTCAATGAATCCATCTTCTAACATATTATTAATCGTTCTGTTTACTTCTTCTCTGTATTTATATGGTATTGGGTATGATTTTGTTTTAAAATCTTTTTCTTCTTTAACTTTTATACTATGGATATAATTTTGTGCAATTCTATTTTCTTTATTGACAAGTCCCTTGTGTTGCTGCAATATGGAAACGACTATTGATTTATATTCTTCAGGGCAATTTAAAACTTTTATCATATCTTCTTCTTTACAAATAAAATTATTCTTCATTATGTACTCATTATTCCTTGCTTCCAATTTTACGCACTCCACCTCGTAGGCATCCATCTGCTTAAAATTTCCATTCCTTAAATATTCACTACAATAATTATTCTTTACATTCTTTTGGGACATATCCCTATCATCAAAATACATTTCTTCTTCATAAACATCATTATTTTCTTTTAATAATATCCTATCAACTCTTATTCCTTCTTCCACCTCATCTTTCTGCATAAATTTAATTATTTGCCCTTCCAAAGTTACCATTTTTTCTTCAAAATCTATCTTTACTTTCTTCTTTTCCAATTCATCATTTCCCATTAATATATCAACAAATAAATCCTTGACAATAAATCCTTGCATATTAATTTCTTTATTAAGAATATTAATTTTAAAATTGGCTAGTTTATCAATTTCACCCAACTTCTTATTATTTGCACCAACAATTTTAATTTTTGGAATCTTTATTATATCTGATAGTTTTAATGTATTAAAAATAAAATTCTCCGAGACTAAAGTACTTTCTGAACCAGTATCTATCATAATTTTAATCATTTTATTTTTGGCCAAAGCATTTATATAAATTAAATTAATAGATTCAATAATTTTATCTTCATCTAAAGAAATAAATTCAGAAGGTTTTTCATAATAGCAATGGCCTAACTTGTAATTCAGAAAGTTTACTGAACAAAATTTTGATTATTAGAATTGTCAGATTGTATCTGACCACTTGGATCTGATGTCCTATGTCTTTCCCTACTATGACTTCTACTCACATTTTCCTGCCTTGTACTACTTCGTTCCCTGTCTTCGCAGCTTCTATTCCTTCGAACACAATTTACCTGTCTGTTATAGTTAGGTCGCTCTATATTTCTTCTATTGTTAAAATCTTGTCTATTATTATTAGTATTGTTATTAAAATGTTGTCTATTATAATTAGTATTATTATTAAAATTTTGTCTATTATAACTAGTATTGTTATTAAAGTTCTGTCTATTTTGATTACTGTTATTATTATTAAAATTTTGTAAACTATCACCATACCTAGTATTATTGTTATATGATTGTCTATATTGTTGATTATCATTCTTATTATATTGAAAGTTATTATTGCCTTTTCTATTGTTGTTATTATTACTTGTCATATTACCTCTTTGTATTCTTTGAATAAAATTAATAAAACTATCTATTGTTTGAATATTTTGTACAGTTACTGTTTGCACAACATCAGCATCAAAATGTCTAGATACATTTAAGACCGTTTCATCCTCTCTAAGTGGTGGTTCTAAATATTTTGCAACTGTTATCAGTTTCAATGCATAATCTACCATATTTGATTTTAAATTTTGATTATACTTTCCAAAATATAGAATTTCTCTAAACTTAGCTTGCTCTAGTTCACCCCAATAATAATTTAAAAATTTATTTTCAAATGTTTGAAAATTATCTAAATCATTTTCAATACTAGCAAACCAAGTTGCTGCATTGTCATTTAATGTCATTCTAATATAATCTTTAATATCATTAATATTATTCACAAATCTTAATTTATGTTTTAAACTATTTATGTATACTCTAGGATGCAAATTTTTTATATTACCAGAGAATTTAATCCCAGTCTCATTTGTTAAATTTAAGTAAGGTCTCCCTATGTCTCCCATTTGTGAAATATCATCTATTCTCTGTTCCACATTTCTTATTTGATTACTATTTATTTGGATATTTTGTTGTATATCGTCTAATTTTTCTTCTGTGTTTCTCCTGTCTTCGTTAATCTTTACTTCTAAGTTACATTTCTGCAACTCTATTTTCTGTTCTATATCTATCTTATTATCTTGAATAATCCTCTTTACTTCTGTCCTCTCATTTTCTATCCTTTTCTTGTAGTCATTCCGAATATTTTTTATTTCATTTGCTACTTTTTTCTCTGCAGCTTCAAGTTTTTTATCCATTTGTTTTTCTATTTGTTTTACAATTTTATTATTATTATCTTCTATTTTCTTTTCTAATTTTCTATAATTCTCTTCTAATTTCTGTTCCATTTTTTTCATGTCTTCTTTGACTTCTTTTGAATTCTCTTCCAATTTTTTTATGTCTTCTTTGATTTCTTTTGAATTCTCTTCCATTTTTTTCGTATTCTCTTCCATTTTTTTCGTATTCTCTTCCATTGTCTTGTTCATCTGCATCATTAATGACATCAAAGCTGCCATATTGACATTTTCCTCTCTTTCTGGATTCATTTCTGCAGTATCTTGTGGAACTTGAACTAAACTCTCCTCTTGTATAGGTTGTGTTTCTACTTCCACATCTTCTTCATTCTTTTTGCTTCTTGTACCTTTCTTTCCTTGAGACATTTTGAGACTTTACTTTTTCAAATATAATTAAAAATAAAATCTATAATTTTTTCTTTCTACTGATAATTAATTTAATTATATGAGAGCACTTATCTTCCCAAACTAATTCTTTTAAATAGAGAGCCCAGCGGTGGGCGCCAATTGTTATGATGTATTGTTTGTTTGAATGATGAGCAATGAGTATTTTTAATAATATAATATATAGGTTTTTTATCGCGGTTCTCAAGAATTAGTTTGTAAGTACTTTTTTAAATTATCTTTATTATATCTATTATGAAACACACATATATGTCTAACCTAGCCAATGTAAATTTAAAATAAACTATCTTTAAATTGAAATTCTTATGAAACTAATTAAATTCTATAGACAATGTAAAATTTAAACAAACTATCTACAAGATTGAAATTGTTATGACACTAACTAAATTATATTAACAAAATTTTGTACCTTTCTGTCACTGAATGCCTAAATGAACTGTTTTCCACTATATAGATTATAATCACCACTCAAATGTCTTCTTCTCAGCTTTAGTTGATGTTTTAATTTATTCAAGTTATAATTTATTTTGAAAATATAGACGTTTTGCCCCTTAATCTAAAATGTCTTATCTGCAAGAAATATTTAAAGAAGAAAATAAAAACGCGACTACATAACTTTGTAAAATATGCTAAAACGGGAGATACTTCCTATTTAAAAAAAGAAATGGAAAGATTAAAAGGAGAAGGTAAAGAGCCAATCAAAGAGTCTAAAGAAAATGTGGAGCCAAATACTCCATCCATATCTGCTTTGCCCAAGAGAACAACAAGACAAAAAACTGCTACACCAGCTGATGCAACATTTACAAGCTTACCACAAATTAGGATAAAACAAGAAAAGGTTTCAATGATTCCTGTAGATCCGAAACTTCCTAGTTCAGTAACAAATGATACTACCGAACAACCTGAACAGCCTGGAGAAATGTTAGCACCTACAGCGCTGCCACCTAAGAAAAAGAAAATTAAGGAAGAACCAGTGGAACCTGTCAAAAGATCTACTCGTACCAAGACCAATAAAGTTCTTGAATATTCAGAGATCTGCAATGGTAAACCTTCGGACGTAATGATTCAAAATACAACAGTAACAATGATTGACATAACAGAAGATAAGGAACCTGACAATGAAAGGAAACAGACTAAAAAAGAAACTGCTGCTTTAGCTGCAGAAGCTGCCACCGAAACAAGAAGTACAAGGACGAAAACGAGACAAAAGAAACAAGTACAAGAGGAAAAGAAAATCGAGGAAGTTGAAGCTCCTCGTCCCAAGACAAGAAAGAACAAGAGGAACAATGAGGAAACAGAGAAGAAGGTCGGAGGAAAAAGATCAAAATCTTCATCGTTGTCAGACAAAGATGAAAATAAGAGTGCTTTGACCGATTATGAAGATGCCGTTTCTAATTTCGATCCGTCTGAAGTTCCTGAAGGAGCCGTTAAAGAAGAAGCTCCTGTCATGAATGCAACTATGGTAGTTAAAAAGCCTAAAGTTGTTAAGCAGACCGCAGATAAACATGAATTAGAAAATTATAAAACTCCGCCACCATCTAAGAAAGGACAAATAAAGGAAATTTTTAGCCCATACGATAAAACTTCTATTAAAAAGAAAGTGGAAGCGTTTGAAAAGCTTGGAAGCTCATCAAACATTTTGGAAAGTGTGTCGAAAATTCCAAAAATGCAAGATTCGAACAGCGATCCAGTAAAAAGTAAACAGTATACACCATTCACGAATAAATTTATGCCAAAAACTACTAGTACGTCAGTGAAGATAAATAGACTCGTTTCTTCTAATTCTGTGACTAAGGACACCAGTGTATCGATGAAATCTTTGAGCGCGCTAAAAGCTTCACAGGCGGAGTACCGTGAGTTAGAGAAAAGAAGACAAGAAAAAGAGAAAGAGGCACAGTTAAAGAAGGAAGCTCTGCTTCTGGCTCAAGCTGAAGAGAAAAGACGAAAAAGGGAGGAAAAACAGTTAAAGGCACAGCAACAACGCGAGATAATTCAAAAGGAACGGAAAAAGCAATTGGAGATTCAAAAAGCAAAAGAAGAGAAATATAAACAGGCAGTGGCGGAAAAGGAAGAAAAGTTGCAGAAAATTAAAGAAGAAGCTGAGAAAAAACGCCTGTTGGCTAAGCATAAAGCTAAAGTAGCCAAGGAATCACAGTCAGCGGAGGAAAAAGCTATGGAAAACGAAAGAAATCTTGATAAAGGAAAAACGAAAAGGGACCAAAACGATGACAAACCTATTTACATGACGACGAGAGCCCCACTTCTTCCCACAGATGACTGTTATGATTCAGATGACGAAGAATATCAGAATAAAAAAGTACTTACAAACTAATTCTTGAGAACCGCGATAAAAAACCTATATATTATATTATTAAAAATACTCATTGCTCATCATTCAAACAAACAATACATCATAACAATATATATATATATATATATATATATATATATATATATATATATACATATATATATATATATATATATATATATATATACATATATATATATATATATATATATATATATATATATATATATACAGTAGACTCCCTCTATAAAGAGAACTGAAATGGTAGACTAATTACCTCGTTATAAGCCGATCTCATTATATCAAACAACAATAATACTGTGCATACAATGCAATATAATAGAAAAAAAAACAGAATCAAGTCACTTTTGTAAAAGATATAAAATGTTACAAGAACAATATTATAAAAAACTTTGTTGTAAGTAACAGACCAAAAAACTATCCAAACTGGAGGGCGAACAGGGTTCCAAAATAGCACTGATATTATCTAATAAAAGGCATGGTGCACACAATCATATCCATAAGCATTTGGGAAAATCTGTAGTGATAAGATTTTATAATAAATTTTGTGGAAGTTTTGAAACCAAAGTTTTCAGTGTCTTATTGTTATATAAAATGAATTTCCATCAAGTAATGGTCGAATCCATTACTTTTAAAAAAAGTTAATATAATATTCGACTAATTTCATAACAATTATCTAGCAAGAACAGTGTATTTGCTACTCTTGGTGGATTAGCGAAGTCAGTGGAGTCATCCTTCTCTGTATTACTCAACGCCTCGTCATTATTCGCTGTAAAATTGGGTTCTAGCTCACTATCATTAAACTCACTTTCACTTCCTATAGAAGGCGTAGGAATCTCTCTGTATAACCGTAACACACGTTCAGTGGCTCGGTCATCCAGCTTGCTGAACCGTCAATCAACTAACAAGAGCTGATATTCCTATAAATAGTTCAACACTTGCAAGATCCGACCGCATCAACTTCGTGCCGAATCGGGATGGAAAATGTCAAATTAAAGTAGTCAGATCTGTGAAGCCATGGGTAGCACATTAGCCATGAGTAGTACAAACTTAAATGTGGCGACTGTCCAAAAACTTATATCGGTCAAACTGGTAGAACTCTTAACACACATATAGCAGAATATAAAAGGACTTTCAATAATAGAAAAACAGATTCTACATTTCTTCACATTTAAAATAAAGGCCGCTATCTTTATTAGAATCTTTCGAAATTACCAAATTAACGAACGTTAAAAGATGTTCTCGAGTGCAACAATGGATTCTCACTAACAATGAAGAAATCCGCACATTTCTTGGATTGGTATTATGGATGGGACTTTACCAAATGCCTTCAATTTCACATTACTGGAAAAAAGATTTGGAACTATGAGACTGGAACTATTTGTTGACCAGTAAAGTAAGCGACTGCATATCAAGAAACCGATTTGAACTTAGTATGCTACATTTCTCTGACAATTCAAAAGCACCTGAAGGCGATAAAATACATAAAGTCCAAAACTTAAATAATATATCAAAAACCTTTAATATGGCTCTCTGCCCAGCCCAGTCTGAATGTAATGATGAATGTATAATTTCTTTTTTGGACTTTGTTCCGTCAATACATTCAGAATAAAATGCATCGTTAAGGAATAAAAATATTTAAAGCTTTGTTCTGAATCATATTATAGGTTGCAATTTAAAATATACTGCGGAAAAGAAGCAGTGGATGATATGACAGTATCAGAAAATTATGGATTTAATGGCTCCTTATTTAAATTTTGGACGTACATTATTTACTGACGTTGGTACACAGGTGTAATACTCATGAAAAAAAGTGGAATTAGCATGTTTTGTATAATAGTAATATTTTCTTATTATATATTACTGTTAGCATAAACATATTTTATTATTTTTAACAATAATGCGTTTTATTCGCTTTTGCCCTATTTATTTGCATTAGTTTAAAAATTTTGCATATAAATATAAAATAAATAAAAAAAAACATACCACAAGGTACTGTTCTGGTGCGTTTTTGGTACGTCTATTTTAATCTCTCTGATTTCTGAAAATGCTTCTTATTTGACGCCGAATTTTCTCCCGGTTAGATAATATGATTTAAGAATGTCAACAACCTGTTTCGAAAGTACTTTAGCTAGTTTAATATTAATCTAATACGCTAGACTTTGTGAAATGCTTTCGAAATATTAGTGAAAATGTCTGAACAACTTAATTTCTCTTCATAAACTTTATCGATAAAATCAATGATACTTTTAGATTAGGAACTAGGAATTAAGAATTTTTCTGCGAATAAAAAGTTATAATCTCTACAATAATAATATCAAACAGTTTTGATCTTATTAGTAATATGATATTGGCCTGTAAGAGGAGATATGATAAGTTTCACCACTGTTTTTTGGTTAAACTTTTAAACATTTCTTCTGTTTATGATAATATCATAAACTGGCGCTTTTTTTGGTTGACGTTTGTCTTGATTTAATTAGCCACTTTGCTGAGGGTTACTGGACTGGTGTTTAATTGTTCCAAAATTGGATCAATTTCTCCAAAACTTTTCTGATTTTGATCTTATCGAAAAGTCTCCATTAGGTGGGCAGCGAACGTAGCAGCTTTCCGTTGGTTAGATATTTTCTGTTCTTCTAATAGTGGAACAATGAAGGCATGTTATTTTCAACTTTTTAGTCGCGTTCCAAAGCGACTCCAAAGTTTCTTTTTTATTTTTTACTTTCACTAGGTATATTTTAATCGATTCTTCTTTATGTAACAAACATTTCCTTTCTTAGTATTTGTGGCTTTGGTCTATTCTAGTGTATTCTTATCATCAGATCTTGTCAGCTATTTTTTCGCAATTTTTTCTTTTCAGCCATCAGTTCTCTTATACAGGATAGTTGTTTTGAACTGTTAATATTTTTATTGTGGGATTATGTATGTGCTTTGTGTTGCTTGCCGGATTTCCACTATAAATTTTCCTAGGTCTTCCTCTAGTTGATCTCAATATGTTAGCAGAATATAAAGTTGTATGGTTTTCTCCATATCATCTTTAAAGCTTTCCCAGTCGGTTTTTCTATTGTTTAACGTTGAGTTTGGCCCTTTTTTAATGACATGTTAACTAAATGTGAGGATAACCGCTGAGTATTCTGAATCCATGTCAAAGTTCTCTTCTGTTATCGCATAGTTTGTGGAGATTGTTGTTAGCAGGAAAAGTCCAACAAAGAAGGTATTTTATTTTGATATGTTGGGTAATAGTTAGGTTTTCCAGTCGATACACATATACATCCAATTTCTGTAGTAGCTTGATGCAGTTCTTTTCCTTTGACTGTGGTTAATTTTAAACCCCATGATTTTTGTTAGCTTGCTCATAGTTCTGAAAAAGTTTTAGCTGAAGAATCGGGTTTAGGTTTTTCTGCTTTTTTTTTTCTATTAATTGTTGTTTTCCATTTCACTTCATTGTAAATTTCTTCACAGTTTTATAGCCAGTTCTTTCTTCATGTGTTTTATACTGAATTATATTAAATAATAAATCATTATTTGAATCAAATAAAAATTATAAGTCTTATTACCTTTTCCTTGTTTGCTATAAATCATAACAAATACGTAAATTTTGCGTTGTCATTTTTACAAAACATTTTGGATATTTTCTAGTATTTTCTAATCATCGCTTAAACTGTAGTGTTTACCCGTATTAATAAACTGGTAATTCACTTAATATTAATTTCCTTATATAATCTTACCATTTTGTTTCTAACATGTAGTGTATCTGCTCTGTAGATGATATAGAGGATCGGGCCAAGTACACTCCCCTGGACAGACCTTATTGGGTGTAGAGTTGTAGTTTTGTCTTGACACCTTACTTGAAAGTGTCTGTTTTGAAGGTAGGATTTGAGAATAAGGAAAACGTTGTTAGGTAGGCAACAGATTTTTCTAATTTTGTATAATAGTCCATCGTGCTAAACTTTGTCGAAAATTTGAACGACGTCTAAAAAGACAGCAAAGCAGTATTACCGATCTTCAAAGGATTTATATAATTTTTTTATAACTCGGTGGACTTGTTCGATGGGCGCATGTTTCGCTCTAAATCTTCTTCTTCTTCTTTTTATGTAGACATGACTCTATCTGTTTTTCAATGTGCCTCCACTAAGTTGTCGTCCCATCGTTTTCGTGGTCTTCCTACTGATCGTCTTCCTATTGGGGAACCGTCTCTTGTCGTCTTTACAACTCTATTTGTTGTCATTCGGCTTATATGATCGTTCCATTCTACTCTTCTATTTCTTACACAGTTCTTGATGTTCTCCAAATTGCATCTATGTCAGATATCTTTCTACTTCTAGCTCTGTCCCATCGTATCTTGCCATTAATTTTTCTAAGTGTTTTCATCTCTGCAGTTTCTAACATCCATTTTATCCTCTCTGTGTCAGGTCGTGTTTCTGCCGCGTATGTCATTATTGGTGTGATGACTATTTTGTAAATTCTGCCTTTCATTTCTTTCCCGATATTTTTATTTCTCCATATTGTTTCATTCAGGCAGTCTGTGACTCTGTTTTCTCTATTCACTTGATCTTCCACTTCCTGTTATAACCATGCATTTTGTCTCTTTTGGTGAAATTAACATGTTAAATTTTCTGGCGA
Organism: Diabrotica undecimpunctata; assembly: GCF_040954645.1. NCBI lineage: Eukaryota > Metazoa > Arthropoda > Insecta > Coleoptera > Chrysomelidae > Diabrotica > Diabrotica undecimpunctata. The sequence continues at coordinate 88,402,741 of NC_092809.1, read as the reverse complement.
TTATATTAAATTGGTAAAGCATACGTTGTAAATTGTCTTCACTTTAAGAGAATAGTATTGCGTCGACTGCATAGCAGATTATTTTAAGTTGTTTTTCTCCCACTTGGTATCCTTTTTTAGTTCTTACTTTTTTTATTATTTCATCCATAATCAGGTTGTACAAGAGAGGACTCAGGGAATCTCCCTGTCCTATCCCATTGCCAGTTTCACTAGGGTTGGTTCGTTCTTCTCCCACTTTTACTTTTATTGTGTTGTTTTGGTAGATATTTTGTTAGATCGTTTTGATCATTCCTAGAGGTATCTCTCTTGCGTACAATAAGTGGATAACGTCCTTTAATTTGACCTGGTCAAATGCCTTCTTAAGGTCCACGAAACATAGATATATGCTCTAAATCCAAATTAATAATTAGAAATTAATTGATTTGCTTTCAGAATTGGTTCTATTTTATCTACAAGTAATTTTTTTAGTAACTTGGCCACAACAAAGAGGCCACAGATAGGATGTTGTTTGCTCAGCAGGTTTTCCTGGCTTAGGGATTAGTGTAATTTGGGCTTCTTCTTCACGTGCCACATTAGGGATATCCGACATTGGCGATCACCATTGCAAAGGCTTCTCGATCTTGTGTCACATGGAATAATTGTACTGCACTTGATATCTGAGTCCATTCACGAATGTATATTAACCAAGAAACGTGTTTTCTTCCTCCACCTTTACGGCCTTATATTTTGCCTTTAAGGATCTTTTAATATTCTAATCTAATTTGGACTACCTTCCACAAAAGCGGAAAGTATTCCATCCTTAAAACAGCATTGTATATTTGTGTTAAATAGACAAAGTTCCTTGTGGACCAAAGTTCCTTGTAAGAAAGTTCATTCATAATTTTAGCACTAATTAATGCAAACGTATCCTGCAGATTTTTTTTTTGATTCAACATGTGTATGGATCTTGTGCCTTGGTTAAAGGTGCCATTTTAAAAAAATAGTTCCAGTTGATATAGTATATAGCCCTGTATATTTAAAAATATTTTTATACTATGACCATCAATTTTTATACTAAAACCACCAATGATTCTTTAAGTTAAAGATGTAGTTAAAAAACGAGCCAGAAACAAATCACCCGGAATATATAATCTCCTAGCTTACTATATAATGTAATCACGATATCATAATGGCATTACAACAGCTCATAAAAGAAATATGGACACAGAAATCCCTCCCCAGTGATTTGAGTATTGAAATACTTTCCACACAGAGCAAATAACGCTTCTAATGCAGCGTATAAAATATTTTTCACAGTGTGCCCTGTATGGCACCATATGCAGAACGAATAGTAGGAAAATACCAGGCTTGTTTCAGACGTGGTAAATCGACAATTCATCAGATTGCAACCCTGAGACAAATTTTAGCACAAAACAGTGAAATACGGCATAGCTACTCATAAAATATTTATAAACTATAAAGCATCCTACGACTCTGTAAATAGAAGAGAAATGTCCAAAGCAATGATAGAGCTAGGAATACCAAATCAGTTGGTAAATTTAACAAAACTAACTATTAAATAAGTTGAATATGGAGTACGAATCCAGGGTGAACTGTTTGAACCTTTTAAAATAAATATCAGGCTGCGCCAGGGAGACCCTCTCTCCTGTATACTGTTCAATATGCCTTTGGAAAAAGTAATACGTATCTTATAAATCACAACCACCGGTTCAATATATAATAAGTCAGTGCAAATCCTTGCCTATGCTGATGATATTAATATTGTTGGAAGAACGGAAAACGCTGTACTTGAAGCGTATGTAGCACTAAAATAATCAGCTACAAAAATGGGTTTAATAATAAACTCCAACAAAACGAAGTATATGAAAATAAGCACGCAATCACAAATCCTACGACGACTGGACAGAAATTCATGAGGAGGCTAGGGCCGACGCAGTGTTGTAAAGACAGAATGATAATAATAATAATAATAATAATAATAATAATAATAATAATAATAATAATATAATAATAATATCGGAGGGACAGATAACAGAGTTGCACCTTGGGAAAAACGGCTGCTAACGAAAATTGAATCATTACGTAGGGACATTGGTCAAATCACGGAATATGTTCGAGGAACGACAAGTAGAAAAGTAATCAGAAGAGCTGAAGAAATAATGCTAACCACCGCAAGACACTCACAATATAATCCAGAAAACAACACAGCACAACAGTGCCTGGATACATTAAAACAAAAGCTTTCCGTTTACTCAGGCCGACTAAGGAGATACAAAATTAGTAACAAACGAAAATCTGACAATACGCTTTTTGAAAATGCCGAGAAGGTGTTCTATCGGAAACTCAATTCTACTGCAGAAAGTGCCAATAAATCTTACCCAAGCCGAGAAGAAATCCATGAGTTTTGGGGAAATCAACTTTCCACACCAGCCGCTCTTAACACCAATGCTGGATGGATCGAAGATACGGCGCACAACTGCCAACACTACGTCACTGCTCCCTACGAACCCTTCACCACTGAAGAAGTTTCAAATATTATCAAAGAGCTTCATAACTGGAAATCTCCTGGACCAGATGGCGTTCAGAACTTCTGGCTTAAAAAGTTCTGGAGTATTCATGAGTGCCTATCAGCAGTAATTAATAACACTATTTCTAATCCGCAGGAAATACCATCTTTCCTAACCCAGGGAACAACTTATTTAATTCCCAAAGATCAAAATAACACCCAAGATCCAACCAAGTACCGCCCAATTACTTGTCTTCCAACTCTGTATAAATTGGTCACATCCTGTGTAGCCCGGCGTATCAACCAACACTGTGCTCTAAACAATATCATAGAGCCACAACAGAAAGGATGCGCTAAGGGTTCCATGGGCTGCAAAGAACAACTTATCATCGACTCTGTCATTTCTAACCAAGCATATAGCAAAAAACGGAATCTCTTTACTGCTTTCATCGACTACAAGAAAGCGTTTGATTCAGTGCCACATGAATGGCTTATAGATATATTAAAAATATATAAAGTCGATGATAACATAGTGACCTTTTTAAAACATATAATGTCAGATTGGAAGACAAAAATTCACCTCAAAATACCTGGTGAAAACAATATCGAAACTGAAAATATTGCAATCAACCGGGGCCTATTTCAAGGAGATTCGTTGAGCCCACTGTGGTTTTGTCTAGCGATGAACCCCCTATCCCAGATACTGAACTCAACTGACACAGGTTTTAGCATCAAAAATAACACCACTGTTGTTGCAAAGCTTAATCATCTATTGTATATGGATGATTTAAAACTACTAGCTTCCACTCGAAACCACCTGGATCAGATGCTAAAAACAGTAGAAAATTTCTCTAATGATATTAGTATGCACTTCGGTCTTGACAAGTGCCGTGTCTTAAATATAATCAAAGGAAAGGTTCAGCCCGGCGGATTCGATATGCAAAACGGCCAGAACATCGAGGCCATGGGTGAAAATGATATGTATAAATACCTCGGAATAAAGCAAGCTCGGAAGATTGACCATAAGCAAATGAAAACTGAGATAACTACTGAGTTTATACGAAGGGTAAAACAGCTGCTTCGTTCACACCTTAACAGTAAAAATTTGTTTAAGGCACTAAACACCTACGCATGTTCCGCGCTTAGCTACTCATTTGGTATTGTTAAGTGGACAAAAACCGATATAGAAAATCTTCAGCGAAAAGTACGAACACACCTCACAAAGGCACAAAAACACCATCCTCGATGTGCAGTAGAAAGAACGACATTACCGCGGTATTTAGGAGGACGAGGACTTATGGATATAAGTGAGCAACTAGAAAAACACATTACTAATTTAAGAACTTATTTTCAGGTGCAGGCTGAGACATCTACTCTACATCGCGCGATTTGTGCAGTAGATGATACAACACCGATCAAACTGAGGGAACCAGAAATGCGCATAAACCATCTTACTAAGGACGAAAAAATGCGCACCTGGATGGGTAAACCTCTTCACGGGCGACATCCTAATGAGGTCAGTCAAGACCACGTCGACAATAAAGCGTCGAACTATTGGCTGACATCAGGAAAGTTGTTCCCTGAAACAGAAGGTTCATTACTCGCCATTCAGGATCAGGTTATACCAACAAAAAATTACCTGAAATATATCGTCAAAGACCCTCAGGTCCAAAATGACAAATGCCGATATGGATGTCAAGCTCAAGAAACCATCCAACACATTACCGGGGGTTGCCAGGCATTTGCTGCAACTGAATATAAGGAACGGCACGACTCAGTAGGAAAGATCCTTCATCAAGAGATAGCCATCAAACTGGGACTTCTCCAAACAAACCATCTCCCATATTATCAATACGTTCCTGAAAGTATACTTGAGAATGATAACTACAAGCTATACTGGGACCGCACTGTGCTCACAGACCAAACAGTGGCACATAATAGACCAGATCTCATACTAGTTAATAAACTAAAGAGACAAACAACACTAATTGATGTGGCGATACCCAACAACAATAATCTTCGTATTAAACAAAACGAAAAGATCGCCAAATACAGGGATCTGGAAATTCAAATACGAAGACAGTGGAGAATGGAAAGTACCCAGACAATACCTATTATTCTCTCTACTACTGGAGTTATTCCGAAAAACCTCCTAGAAAACATAAGAAAGCTAGGTCTGAATGAACACCTCTACAAGACCATGCAGAAAGCTGTACTTCTCTCAACATCCAGATGTGTACGAAAATTTTTGGGAGATACTCCAGCATACCAAGTCACCTAGGGCTCGATAACACGGAAAGAGTCCCACCAGAGCTCAATCCTTTTGATACAGTAGGTATCTGGGATGAGTGAATTTTCCCCTTAGAGGGAGTGAGAGCCGTATGGCTAAATCTGGATAATAATAATAAACTCTGTATAAATTGGTCACATCCTGTGTAGCCCGGCGTATCAACCAACACTGTGCTCTAAACAATATCATAGAGCCACAACAGAAAGGATGCGCTAAGGGTTCCATGGGCTGCAAAGAACAACTTATCATCGACTCTGTCATTTCTAACCAAGCATATAGCAAAAAACGGAATCTCTTTACTGCTTTCATCGACTACAAGAAAGCGTTTGATTCAGTGCCACATGAATGGCTTATAGATATATTAAAAATATATAAAGTCGATGATAACATAGTGACCTTTTTAAAACATATAATGTCAGATTGGAAGACAAAAATTCACCTCAAAATACCTGGTGAAAACAATATCGAAACTGAAAATATTGCAATCAACCGGGGCCTATTTCAAGGAGATTCGTTGAGCCCACTGTGGTTTTGTCTAGCGATGAACCCCCTATCCCAGATACTGAACTCAACTAACACAGGTTTTAGCATCAAAAATAACACCACTGTTGTTGCAAAGCTTAATCATCTATTGTATATGGATGATTTAAAACTACTAGCTTCCACTCGAAGCCACCTGGATCAGATGCTAAAAACAGTAGAAAATTTCTCTAATGATATTAGTATGCACTTCGGTCTTGACAAGTGCCGTGTCTTAAATATAATCAAAGGAAAGGTTCAGCCCGGCGGATTCGATATGCAAAACGGCCAGAACATCGAGGCCATGGGTGAAAATGATATGTATAAATACCTCGGAATAAAGCAAGCTCGGAAGATTGACCATAAGCAAATGAAAACTGAGATAACTACTGAGTTTATACGAAGGGTAAAACAGCTGCTTCGTTCACATCTTAACAGTAAAAATTTGTTTAAGGCACTAAACACCTACGCATGTTCCGCGCTTAGCTACTCATTTGGTATTGTTAAGTGGACAAAAACCGATATAGAAAATCTTCAGCGGAAAGTACGAACACACCTCACAAAGGCACAAAAACACCATCCTCGAAGTGCAGTAGAAAGAACGACATTACCGCGGTATTTAGGAGGACGAGGACTTATGGATATAAGTGAGCAACTAGAAAAACAAATTACTAATTTAAGAACTTATTTTCAGGTGCAGGCTGAGACATCTACTCTACATCGCGCGATTTGCGCAGTAGATGATACAACACCGATCAAACTGAGGGAACCAGAAATGCGCATAAACCATCTTACTAAGGACGAAAAAATGCGCACCTGGATGGGTAAACCTCTGCACGGGCGACATCCCCATGAGGTCAGTCAAGACCATGTCGACAATATAGCGTCGAACTATTGGCTGACATCAGGAAAGATGTTCCCTGAAACAGAAGGTTCACTACTGGCCATTCAGGATCAGGTTATACCAACAAAAAATTACCTGAAATATATCGTCAAAGACCCTCAGGTCCAAAACGACAAATGCCGATATGGATGTCAAGCCCAAGAAACCATCCAACATCTTACCGGGGGCTGCCAGGCATTTGCTGCAACTGACTATAAGGAACGGCATGACTCAGTAGGAAAGATCCTCCATCAAGAGATAGCTTTTAAACTGGGACTTCTACAAACAAACCATCTCCCATATTATCAATACGTTCCTGAGAGTATGCTTGAGAATGACAACTACAAGCTATACTGGGACCGCACTGTGCTCACAGACCAAACTGTAGCACATAACAGACCAGATCTCGTGCTAGTTAATAAACTTACAAGACAAACAACACTAATCGATGTGGCGATACCTAACAACAATAATCTGCGTGTTAAGTACAACGAAAAGATCGCCAAGTACAGAGATCTGGAAATACAAATAAGGAGACAATGGAGAATGGAAAGTACCCAGACGATACCTATTATTCTTTCTACCACTGGAGTCATCCCGAAGAACCTTCTAGAAAACATAAGAAAGCTGGGTCTAAATGAACATCTATATAAGATCATGCAGAAAGCTGTGCTACTTTCGACGTCCAGATGCGTTCGAAAATTTTTGGGAGATACACCGATGTACCAAGTCACCTAGGACTCGATAACATGGAAAGAGTCCCACCAGAGCTCAATCCTTTTGATACCGTAGGTATCTGGGATGAGTGAATTTTCCCCTTAGAGGGAGTGTGAGCCGTATGGCTAAATCTGGATAATAATAATAATAATCAAATGATATCAGTATGAATTTTGGACTAGACAAGTGCCGTATACTAAATATAGTCAGAGGAAAGATTCAGCCCGGAGGTTTCGATATGCAAGATGGCCAAAACATCGAGGCAATATGTGAAAATGATATGTACAAATATCTCGGAGTAAAACAAGCGCGGAAAATTGACCATAAACAAATGAAAACTGAACTAACTTCGGAGTTCATACGAAGAGTAAGACAACTAAATCGGTCATATCTTAATAGTAAAAATTTGTTTAAGGCATTAAATACGTACGCCTGTTCAGCGCTGAGCTACTCATTTGGTATTATAAAGTGGTCAAAAACAGATATAGAGGGTCTTCAGCGGAAAGTCAGAACACTTCTCACAAAGGCGCAAAAACATCACCCACGCAGTGCAGTAGAGAGAACAACATTACCGCGGTATCAAGGGGGAAGAGGACTTATGGATATAGGTGAGCAATTGGATAAACAAATTGCTAATTTAAGAACTTATTTTCAGGTACAGGCTGAGACATCTACTTTACATCGAGCAATTTGCGCAGTAGATGATACGACGCCGCTTAAACTGAGGGAACAAGAAACGCGCATAAACCACCTGACTAAACAAGACAAAATGCGCACCTGGATGAGTAAACCTCTGCATGGGCGACATCTCAATGAGATCAGCCAAGAATATGTCGACAATACAGCGTCGAACTATTGGTTGACATCAGGAAAGATGTTTCCCGAGACTGAGGGTTTCCTACTTGCCATTCAGGATCAGGTTATTCCAACTAAAAATTACCTGAAATATATTGTTAAAGATCCTCAAGTCCAAAATGACAAATGCCGATATGGATGCCAAGCCCAAGAAACCATCCAACATCTTACCGGTGGCTGCCAGGCATTTGTCGGTACTGATTATAAAGAACGCCATGACTCAGTAGGAAAGATTATCCACCAAGAACTAGCTGACAAACTGGGACTTCTCCAAACCGACCATCTTCCTTATTATCAATACGTCCCTGATAGAATGCTTGAAAATGACAACTACAAGCTATACTGGGACCGCACTGTGCTTACAGACCAACCAGTGGCCCATAATAGACCCGATCTCATACTAGTTAATAAAATTACTAGGCAAACAACACTTATTGATGTGGCGATACCCAACACCAATAATTTACGTGTTAAATACAACGAAAAGATCGCCAAGTACAGAGATCTAGAAATACAAATCAGGAGACAATGGAGAATGGAAAGTACCCAGACGATACCAATTATTCTTTCTACCACTGGAGTCATCCCGAAGAGCCTCCTAGAAAACATAAAAAAGCTGGGTCTAAACGAACATCTATATAAGATTATGCAGAAAGCTGTGTTACTTTCGACGTCCAGATGCGTACGAAAATTTTTGGGAGATACACCGACATACCAAGTCACCTAGGACTCGATAACATGGAAAGAGTCCCACCAGAGCTCAATCCTTTTGATACCGTAGGTATCTGGGATGAGTGAATTTTCCCCTTAGAGGGAGTGTGAGCCGTATGGCTAAATCTGGATAATAATAATAATAATGCAATAATGTCGGTGGCAGGGTGTTGAGGAGGCGGGCCCCTGTCATACAATCAGCTACAGCCCAACAAGAACAACAACCACAAGCGAGCCAAACAACAACAAGAGCTCTGCTCGCTGAAGGTGCTGCGCTGGAACATCAGCCGGCGCTCACTCAAGCGGGACGACCGAGGCAGCGCATGAAATGGACTGTGTCCATGAATGAAAATATTTTGCGCTTTTATTATAAGGTGACAAACCTCGGTCAAGAAACGATCGGCTATCGACAAAATCTGTATGCCGAATTTTGCAGAGAGTACCCAGAAATCCAAGTATCTGAACAACGAGTAGCAGATCAATACCGGGTAATTATCAGAAATAATCTCATCCCAGAGACTAGACGCAATACCATCAGAAGCGAAGTCGAACGGGAGATTCATAATCAAGAGGTAGTTGGAAATCAAGCCCTTAACGAAATACAAGAGCCAATTCCTGAGGTTGTCATACAAGAACAAGAAACTCAACCTGATAATACACAGCAGGAGAACGAGTTGCGCGATAGCCTAGTTAACGAAATGGCACGCGCCGTACAAGAGTTTAATGGAACAAACCCACTTAGCAGACCACCGCTACCAAGAGTAAACTCTTGTAAGAAACTAGGAGTGCTGTTACAAATTGTGAACACTGAAGTTCTGCCCATTTATGTCGTAGAAGCCCATACATTGGAATATATGCACACGCTGATTTACTGTGCAGCAACAGCAATTGCTAATGTTATGGGCATTAAGACCAGAACATGACGGGGTACTAATATCGGAGGGACAGATAACAGAGTTGCACCTTGGGAAAAACGGCTGCTAACGAAAATTGAATCATTACGTAGGGACATTGGTCAAATCACGGAATATGTTCGAGGAACAACAAGTAGAAAAGTAATCAGAAGAGCTGAAGAAATAATGCTAACCACCGCAAGACACTCACAATATAACCCAGAAAACAACACAGCACAACAGTGCCTGGATACATTAAAACAAAAGCTTTCCGTTTACTCAGGCCGACTAAGGAGATACAAAATTAGTAACAAACGAAAATCTGACAATACGCTTTTTGAAAATGCCGAGAAGGCGTTCTATCGGAAACTTAATTCTACTGCAGAAAGTGCCAATAAACCTTACCCAAGCCGAGAAGAAATCCATGAGTTTTGGGGAAATCAACTTTCCACACCAGCCGCTCTTAACACCAATGCTGAATGGATCGAAGATACGGCGCACAACTGCCAACACTACGTTACTGCTCCCTACGAACCCTTCACCACTGAAGAAGTTTCAAATATTATCAAAGAGCTTCATAACTGGAAATCTCCTGGACCAGATGGCGTTCAGAACTTCTGGCTTAAAAAGTTCTGGAGTATTCATGAGTGCCTATCAGCAGTAATTAATAACACTATTTCTAATCCGCAGGAAATACCATCTTTCCTAACCCAGGGAACAACTTATTTAATTCCCAAAGATCAAAATAACACCCAAGATCCAACCAAGTACCGCCCAATTACTTGTCTTCCAACTCTGTATAAATTGGTCACATCCTGTGTAGCCCGGCGTATCAACCAACACTGTGCTCTAAACAATATCATAGAGCCACAACAGAAAGGATGTGCTAAGGGTTCCATGGGCTGCAAAGAACAACTTATCATCGACTCTGTCATTTCTAACCAAGCATATAGCAAAAAACGGAATCTCTTTACTGCTTTCATCGACTACAAGAAAGCGTTTGATTCAATGCCACATGAATGGCTTATAGATATATTAAAAATATATAAAGTCGATGATAACATAGTGACCTTTTTAAAACATATAATGTCAGATTGGAAAACAAAAATTCACCTCAAAATACCTGGTGAAAACAATATCGAAACTGAAAATATTGCAATCAACCGGGGCCTATTTCAAGGAGATTCGTTGAGCCCACTGTGGTTTTGTCTAGCGATGAACCCCCTATCCCAGATACTGAACTCAACTGACACAGGTTTTAGCATCAAAAATAACACCACTGTTGTTGCAAAGCTTAATCATCTATTGTATATGGATGATTTAAAACTACTAGCTTCCACTCGAAGCCACCTGGATCAGATGCTAAAAACAGTAGAAAATTTCTCTAATGATATTAGTATGCACTTCGGTCTTGACAAGTGCCGTGTCTTAAATATAATCAAAGGAAAGGTTCAGCCCGGCGGATTCGATATGCAAAACGGCCAGAACATCGAGGCCATGGGTGAAAATGATATGTATAAATACCTCGGAATAAAGCAAGCGCGGAAGATTGACCATAAGCAAATGAAAACTGAGATAACTACTGAGTTTATACGAAGGGTAAAACAGCTGCTTCGTTCACACCTTAACAGTAAAAATTTGTTTAAGGCACTAAACACCTACGCATGTTCCGCGCTTAGCTACTCATTTGGTATTGTTAAGTGGACAAAAACCGATATAGAAAATCTTCAGCGAAAAGTACGAACACACCTCACAAAGGCACAAAAACACCATCCTCGAAGTGCAGTAGAAAGAACGACATTACCGCGGTATTTAGGAGGACGAGGACTTATGGATATAAGTGAGCAACTAGAAAAACAAATTACTAATTTAAGAACTTATTTTCAGGTGCAGGCTGAGACATCTACTCTACATCGCGCGATTTGCGCAGTAGATGATACAACACCGATCAAACTGAGGGAACCAGAAATGCGCATAAACCATCTTAATAAGGACGAAAAAATGCGCACCTGGATGGGTAAACCTCTGCACGGGCGACATCCCAATGAGGTCAGTCAAGACCATGTCGACAATATAGCGTCGAACTATTGGCTGACATCAGGAAAGATGTTCCCTGAAACAGAAGGTTCACTACTGGCCATTCAGGATCAGGTTATACCAACCAAAAATTACCTAAAATATATCGTCAAAGACCCTCAGGTCAAAAATGACAAATGCCGATATGGGTGTCAAGCTCAGGAAACCATCCAACATCTTACCGGGGGCTGTCAGGCATTTGCTGCAACTGAATATAAGGAACGGCACGACTCAGTAGGAAAGATCATTCATCAAGAGATAGCTATCAAACTGGGACTTCTTCAAACAAACCATCTTCCATATTATCAATACGTTCCTGAGAGTATACTTGAGAATGACAACTACAAGCTATACTGGGACCGCACTGTGCTCACAGATCAAACAGTGGCACATAATAGACCGGATCTCATACTTGTTAATAAACTAAAGAGACAAACAACATTAATTGATGTGGCGATACCCAACAACAATAATCTTCGTGTTAAACAGAACGAAAAAATCGCCAAATACAGGGATCTGGAAATTCAAATACGAAGACAGTGGAGAATGGAAAGTACCCAGACAATACCTATTATTCTCTCTACTACTGGAGTCATTCCAAAGAACCTCCTAGAAAACATAAAAAAGCTAGGTCTGAATGAACATCTCTACAACACCATCCAGAAAGCTGTACTACTCTCAACGTCCAGATGTGTACGAAAATTTCTGGGAGATACTCCAGCATACCAAGTCACCTAGGGCTCGATAACACGGAAAGAGTCCCACCAGAGCTCAATCCTTTTGATACCGTAGGTATCTGGGATGAGTGAATTTTCCCCTTAGAGGGAGTGTGAGCCGTATGGCTAAATCTGGATAATAATAATAAAGATGTTTCCCGAGACTGAGGGTTTCCTACTTGCCATTCAGGATCAGGTTATTCCAACTAAAAATTACCTGAAATATATTGTTAAAGATCCTCAAGTCCAAAATGACAAATGCCGATATGGATGCCAAGCCCAAGAAACCATCCAACATCTTACCGGTGGCTGCCAGGCATTTGTCGGTACTGATTATAAAGAACGTCATGACTCAGTAGGAAAGATTATCCACCAAGAACTAGCTGACAAACTGGGACTTCTCCAAACCGACCATCTTCCTTATTATCAATACGTCCCTGATAGAATGCTTGAAAATGACAACTACAAGCTATACTGGGACCGCACTGTGCTTACAGACCAACCAGTGGCCCATAATAGACCCGATCTCATACTAGTTAATAAAATTACTAGGCAAACAACACTTATTGATGTGGCGATACCCAACACCAATAATTTACGTGTTAAATACAACGAAAAGATCGCCAAGTACAGAGATCTAGAAATACAAATCAGGAGACAATGGAGAATGGAAAGTACCCAGACGATACCCATTATTCTTTCTACCACTGGAGTCATCCCGAAGAGCCTCCTAGAAAACATAAAAAAGCTGGGTCTAAACGAACATCTATATAAGATTATGCAGAAAGCTGTGTTACTTTCGACGTCCAGATGCGTACGAAAATTTTTGGGAGATACACCGACATACCAAGTCACCTAGGACTCGATAACATGGAAAGAGTCCCACCAGAGCTCAATCCTTTTGATACCGTAGGTATCTGGGATGAGTGAATTTTCCCCTTAGAGGGAGTGTGAGCCGTATGGCTAAATCTGGATAATAATAAAAATGCGCACCTGGATGAGTAAACCTCTGCATGGGCGACATCTCAATGAGATCAGCCAAGAATATGTCGACAATACAGCGTCGAACTATTGGTTGACTTCAGGAAAGATGTTTCCCGAGACTGAGGGTTTCCTACTTGCCATTCAGGATCAGGTTATTCCAACTAAAAATTACCTGAAATATATTGTTAAAGATCCTCAAGTCCAAAATGACAAATGCCGATATGGATGCCAAGCCCAAGAAACCATCCAACATCTTACCGGTGGCTGCCAGGCATTTGTCGGTACTGATTATAAAGAACGCCATGACTCAGTAGGAAAGATTATCCACCAAGAACTAGCTGACAAACTGGGACTTCTCCAAACCGACCATCTTCCTTATTATCAATACGTCCCTGATAGAATGCTTGAAAATGACAACTACAAGCTATACTGGGACCGCACTGTGCTTACAGACCAACCAGTGGCCCATAATAGACCCGATCTCATACTAGTTAATAAAATTACTAGGCAAACAACACTTATTGATGTGGCGATACCCAACACCAATAATTTACGTGTTAAATACAACGAAAAGATCGCCAAGTACAGAGATCTAGAAATACAAATCAGGAGACAATGGAGAATGGAAAGTACCCAGACGATACCCATTATTCTTTCTACCACTGGAGTCATCCCGAAGAGCCTCCTAGAAAACATAAAAAAGCTGGGTCTAAACGAACATCTATATAAGATTATGCAGAAAGCTGTGTTACTTTCGACGTCCAGATGCGTACGAAAATTTTTGGGAGATACACCGACATACCAAGTCACCTAGGACTCGATAACATGGAAAGAGTCCCACCAGAGCTCAATCCTTTTGATACCGTAGGTATCTGGGATGAGTGAATCTTCCCCTTAGAGGGAGTGTGGGCCGTATGGCTAAATCTGGATAATAATAATAATAATAATAATAATAAAAGAACCACAAATGAGCCAAACAACAACACGAGCTCCACCCGCTGAAGGTGCTGCGCTGGAACATCAGCCGGCGCTCACTCAAGCTGGACGACCGAGGCAGCGCATGAAATGGACTGTGTCTATTAATGAAAACATTTTGCGTTTCTATTACAAGGTGACGAACCTCGGTCGAGAAACGATCGGCTACCGACAACAACTGTATGCCGAATTTTGCAGGGAGTACCCAGAGATTCAAGTATCTGAACAGCGAATAGCAGATCAATACCGGGTAATTATAAGAAATAATCTTATCCCAGAAGCTAGACGCGATACTATCAGAAGCGAAGTCGAACGGGAGATTCATAACCAAGAGCTAGTTGTGGATCAAGTCCATAATCAAATCCCTAATGAGCAGATTCCTGAGCCCATCATACAAGAAACTCAACCTGTTAATACGCAGCAGGACAACAACGAGTTGCACGATAGCCTGGTAAGAGAAATGGCACGTGCCGTACAAGAGTTTAATGGTACAAACCCACTTAGCAGACCACCGCTACCAAAAATAAACTCTTGTAAGAAACTAGGTGCGCTGTTACAAATTATGAACACTGAAGTCCTACCCAATTATATCGTGGAAGCCCATACATTAGAATATTTGCATATGCAGATTTATTGTGCAGCAACAGCAATTGCTAATGTTATGGGCATTAAGATCAGAACACGACGGGGAACTAATATCGGAAGGACTGAAAACAGAATTGCACCCTGGGAAAAAAGACTGCTGAGTAAAATTGAATTATTGCGCAGGGATATTGGACAAATTACAGAATACATCCGAGGAGTAAGAAGTCGAAAAGTAATTAAAAGAACTGAAGAAATAATTCTGAACACTCCAAGACACTCACAACATGATCCAGAAAACAACACAGCTCAACAGTGCCTGGACACATTAAAACAAAAACTCTCCGTTTATTCAGGTCGCCTAAGGAGATACAAAGTTAGTAACAACCGTAAATGCGACAATATACTTTTTGAGAATGCAGAGAAGGCTTTCTATAGAAAACTAAATTCCACCGTAGAAAATGTAAATAAATCCTACCCAAGCCAAGAAGAAATTCATGAGTTTTGGGGAAACCAACTTTCGACGCCAGCTACTCATAACAACAATGCTGGATGGATTGAACAAACGACGAACAACTGTCAACACTACAGTAATATTCCTTATGAACCTTTCACCACTGAAGAAGTCTCGAACATTATCAAAGAGCTTCATAACTGGAAATCTCCTGGACCAGACGGAGTTCAAAACTTCTGGCTAAAGAAGTTTTGGAGTGTTCATGAGCTTTTAACAGCATTTATTAATAATATTATTTCTAATTCACAGGAAATACCATCATTTCTTACTCAGGGAACTACTTATCTAATACCGAAGGATCAAAGTAACACCCAAGATCCAGCAAAGTACCGCCCAATTACTTGTCTTCCAACTTTGTACAAATTGGTCACATCCTGTGTGGCCCGGCGTATCTACCAACATTGTGCTCTAAACAATATCATAGAGCCTCAACAGAAAGGATGCGCTAAGGGGTCCATGGGCTGCAAGGAACAACTTATTATCGACTCAGTCATTTCTAACCAGGCATACAACAAAAAAAGAAACCTTTTTACTGCCTTCATTGACTACAAGAAGGCTTTTGATTCAGTGCCGCATGAATGGCTTATAGATATATTGAAAATATATAAAGTCGATGATAATCTCGTGACCTTTTTGAAGCATATAATGGCTGAGTGGAAGACTAAAATTCACCTTCAAATACCGGGTGAAATTAATATCGAAACTGAAGATATCCCTATTAACCGGGGCTTTTCCAGGGGGACTCGTTGAGTCCACTTTGGTTTTGCCTAGCAATGAACCCACTATCTCAGCTGCTGAACTCTACTGACTCAGGTTTTAGCATCAAAAATAACAACACTGTTGTAGCGAAGCTTAATCATCTGTTGTATATGGATGATTTAAAATTAATGGCTTCCACTCGAAACCACCTAGATGAGATGCTAAAAACTGTAGAAAATTTCTCAAATGATATCAGTATGAATTTTGGACTAGACAAGTGCCGTATACTAAACATAGTCAGAGGAAAGGTTCAGCCCGGAGGTTTCGATATGCAAGATGGCCAAAACATAGAGGCAATGGATGAAAATGATATGTACAAATATCTCGGAGTAAAACAAGCGCGGAAAATTGACCATAAACAAATGAAAACTGAACTAACTTCGGAGTTCGTGCGAAGAGTAAGACAACTAAATCGGTCATATCTTAACAGTAAAAATTTGTTTAAGGCATTAAATACGTACGCCTGTTCCGCGCTGAGCTACTCATTTGGTATTATAAAGTGGTCAAAAACGGATATAGAGGGTCTTCAGCGGAAAGTAAGAACACTTCTCACAAAGGCGCAAAAACATCATCCACGTAGTGCAGTAGAGAGAACAACATTACCGCGGTATCAACGGGGAAGAGGACTTATGGATATAGGTGAGCAATTGGATAAACAAATTGCTAATTTAAGAACTTATTTTCAGGTACAGGCTGAGACATCTACTTTACATCGAGCAATTTGCGCAGTAGATGATACGACGCCGCTTAAACTGAGGGAACAAGAAATGCGCATAAACCACCTGACTAAGCAAGACAAAATGCGCGCCTGGATGAGTAAACCTCTGCATGGGCGACATCTTAATGAGATCAGCCAAGAATATGTCGACAATACAGCGTCGAACTATTGGTTGACATCAGGAAAGATGTTTCCCGAGACTGAGGGTTTCCTACTTGCCATTCAGGATCAGGTTATTCCAACTAAAAATTACCTGAAATATATTGTTAAAGATCCTCAAGTCCAAAATGACAAATGCCGATATGGATGCCAAGCCCAAGAAACTATCCAACATCTTACCGGTGGCTGCCAGGCATTTGTCGGTACTGATTATAAAGACCGTCATGACTCAGTAGGAAAGATTATCCACCAAGAACTAGCTGACAAACTGGGACTTCTCCAAACCGACCATCTTCCTTATTATCAATACGTCCCTGATAGAATGCTTGAAAATGACAACTACAAGCTATACTGGGACCGCACTGTGCTTACAGACCAACCAGTGGCCCATAATAGACCCGATCTCATACTAGTTAATAAAATTACTAAGCAAACAACACTTATTGATGTGGCGATACCCAACACCAATAATTTATGTGTTAAATACAACGAAAAGATCGCCAAGTACGGAGATCTAGAAATACAAATCAGGAGACAATGGAGAATGGAAAGTACCCAGACGATACCTATTATTCTTTCTACCACTGGAGTCATCCCGAAGAGCCTCCGAGAAAACATAAAAAAGCTGGGTCTAAATGAACATCTATATAAGATTATGCAGAAAGCTGTGTTACTTTCGACGTCCAGATGCGTACGAAAATTTTTGGGAGATACACCGACATACCAAGTCACCTAGGACTCGATAACATGGAAAGAGTCCCACCAGAGCTCAATTCTTTTGATAACGTAGGTATCTGGGATGAGTGAATTTTCCCCTTAGAGGGAGTGTGAGCCGTATGGCTAAATCTGGAATAATAATAATAATAATATTACGAAGGGTAAAACAGCTGCTTCGTTCACACCTTAATAGTAAAAATTTGTTTAAGGCACTAAACACATATGCATGTTCCGCGCTTAGCTACTCGTTTGGTATTGTTAAGTGGACAAAAACGGATATAGAAAATCTTCAGCGAAAAGTACGAACACACCTCACAAAGGCACAAAAACACCATCCTCGAAGTGCAGTAGAAAGAACGACATTACCGCGGTATTTAGGAGGACGAGGACTTATGGATATAAGTGAGCAAGTAGAAAAACACATTACTAATTTAAGAACTTATTTTCAGGTGCAGGCTGAGACATCTACTCTACATCGCGCGATTTGTGCAGTAGATGATACAACACCGATCAAACTGAAGGAACCAGAAATGCGCATAAACCATCTTACTAAGGACGAAAAAATGCGCACCTGGATGGGTAAACCTCTTCACAGGCGACATCCTAATGAGGTCAGTCAAGACCACGTCGACAATAAAGCGTCGAACTATTGGCTGACATCAGGAAAGTTGTTCCCTGAAACAGAAGGTTCATTACTCGCCATTCAGGATCAGGTTATACCAACAAAAAATTACCTGAAATATATCGTCAAAGACCCTCAGGTCCAAAATGACAAATGCGGATATGAATGTCAAGCTCAAGAAACTATCCAACACATTACCGGGGGTTGCCAGGCATTTGCTGCAACTGAATATAAGGAACGGCACGACTCAGTAGGAAAGATCCTTCATCAAGAGATAGCCATCAAACTGGGACTTCTCCAAACAAACCATCTCCCATATTATCAATACGTTCCTGAAAGTATACTTGAGAATGATAACTACAAGCTATACTGGGACCGCACTGTGATCACAGACCAAACAGTGGCACATAATAGACCAGATCTCATACTAGTTAATAAACTAAAGAGACAAACAACACTAATTGATGTGGCAATACCCAACAACAATAATCTTCGTATTAAACAAAACGAAAAGATCGCCAAATACAGGGACCTGGAAATTCAAATACGAAGACAGTGGAGAATGGAAAGTACCCAGACAATACCTATTATTCTCTCTACTACTGGAGTTATTCCGAAGAACCTCCTAGAAAACATAAGAAAGCTGGGTCTGAATGAACATCTCTACAAGACCATGCAGAAAGCTGTACTTCTCTCAACATCCAGATGTGTACGAAAATTTTTGGGAGATACTCCAGCATACCAAGTCACCTAGGGCTCGATAACACGAAAAGAGTCCCACCAGAGCTCAATCCTTTTGATACCGTAGGTATCTGGGATGAGTGAATTTTCCCCTTAGAGGGAGTGAGAGCCGTATGGCTAAATCTGGGATAATAATAATAATAATAATTTCTAGGTGTTTTAAATATGATTATTTCTGGCATGAAATTTTTTTCAGTTAAATATTTAACTTAAAATGGAGCAAAAGCAAATACATATAATTCCTTCTATAAAGTATAAGATCACTTAACATAAAAGATTATATTGTATTCACAACCTTAGCACATCAAAATTAACAAGTTATTTTGATAAATCTACCTATATTACAAAATTTGTTTTTAAAAACTACTTACACTATCTTTATCCTGTGCTTCTCTTATTTGTGCTGTATTTGCTTGTTGCCTCTGTGACTCCAGATCAGGAGCGCTGCCCCAATGGGTATGCCCCATCATTCTGTCATCATATAAAGAAAATCTTGCAGATTCAGTTGCAGCTTTACCTCTAGTACGACGCACTGAAGGTGGCACATCACCAGGGGTTTTAACCCTTTGAGAAGGGTCTTTCAGTCTTGACAGATCACTGGTTGAAGAAAATACCTGTGATATAGATTGTTTTAATTCTCTTGAATTAAGTTTATTAATTAATTTCTATTCAGAGAGATGATATGTTCTTTAAAAACCATAGTTTAGTATTGCTTTAATTGGTACACAAATACACAATCCGCTTTTTTAAAACTAGAATTAGGAAAAATTTTTTTCGGACCACAACTCATGTTTTTATTACTTTACTAGTTTTGTGTATTTTTGTAAAAAGTACAATTTTCTATATCTAACAACAGGGACAAAGATTAAATCGAATAATTTGTCATGATAAATGGGATCAAGATAATTTGTACCAGTAATTTCCGCAGAGGCGATCAGAAAATGTAAGAAAGATGATCATGCCATAGAAATATGATAGATAAAATACTTAACGGGTGTACTTTATTATAAAACACTTTTATTTTAATAAAACTTAAATTAATATATTACGAGATATAAAAAAATGACTGATTTTTATGTATTTTGATTATTTATGATTCTACATGATCATACAACAGATTGTATATTTTAATGATTAAAATCATTTCAAATTAATGTAAATTAATTATTTTAGCAGTCGAATTAGCAGTTAAAATTATATTATTCATTCTATACAGATCTTCAAAATAGGCATAATTATTAATATTTAAATGGGAATAAGCCACAATTAAAGGTTAAAATACATTTATTGACGTTTCAATTTCCACTTCGGAAATCGTTCTCAAAATACAAACACTAATGTTTGTATTTTGAGAACGATTTCCGAAGTGGAAATTGAAACGTCAATAAATGTATTTTAACCTTTAATTGTGGCTTATTCCCATTTAAATATTAATTAATTTAAAATGCCACAAGAAAATAGCTTCAGAACAATATTAAGGCATAATTTTAGCAAACACTTATAATAATTATAAATTAAAAAATATCATGTTATCACAGACAATAAAATCCTATACAGTGTCTGTCTAAATCCGCTCCACCTCCAGCTATTCTCTAAACCTAAACCAAACCATAACATTAAGATTAATAAATTTTCTGGTAATTGAACTGAGGTATCTGCAGCTTGTTTCTAAGTGACCAATAATTCAAAATGAAAGAGGGCCATAGTAGGTTATTTTTTAAATGAGTGTATATATATATATATATATATATATATATATATATATATATATATATATATATATATATATATATATATATATAAAGTAGGCATGATTGGCTGTCACGTTAGGTAAATTAAAGTTTTATTTTGAGGTTGCAGTCATTATTAGGACAGGATAAGTAAAACTCTTTGTTCTTTTATTAAGCTTTCGCAAAATTTATTTGTTTCTTCAGGATATGCTAAAATATGGTTACAATTATTTTATCAGTAAACACAATGAAATTAGAATTTAAAAAATTGTATAAAACTAGCACAAACACTTACAACATGAGGGTAATCCATTAAATTTTGAAATTCACAAAACATTAAACTTAAGTATATATATATATATATATATATATATATATATATATAAATATATATATATATATATATATATATATATATATATATATATATATATATATAAATAATTTTATTTAATTTTGTAAGAATCATGATTGAAAGTAATTATTATTATGATGTTTAATTTATGTCAGAAAAACATTCGTTTCTGTTTATTATATTTTTTGTTATTGACAACTAGTTTTCGATTGTTGTAGGGTTGCGTACAAAGTGGCGCCAAATAACTTTGTACGCAACCATACCACAATCGAAAACTAGTTATCAATAACAGTAAAAGGGCAGCAACAGTTCTGCGTATTTTCCCATGTTAAATCCCATAAGAAATCGCTAAGGTCTATTCAGCTCATTTTTTGATCTTTTCGTTGTGTAGGCGCGACTGCTCATCGGATCGTGACGTGTGAGGTATTGTCTGAAAGGGGGGGAGGTGACGAATACGTTGAAGCAAAAAACAAAGAAGGCGGCATTGCCAAAAAGACACTAAGCTTGTAATGTCTAAACGGCTCAACGTTCAACAATGTGCAAGGTATCGATGGAAAGGGGAGTTGGTAATGAATATGTTAGAACTAAAAACAAAGATGGCGGCATTGCCAAAATGGCACTATATCGTTTCTCTGTTGTTTTTAGTCAGATTACTACGTGTAACACGTTAAATAAAAGAGGAAGGAGGGGCAAACGAATACGTAGGCACAAAAAAACAAAGATGGCGGCATTGCCAAAAGGACACTAAGCTTGTAACGTCTAAACGGCTCAACGTATAATAACGTGCAAGGAATCGATGGAAAGGGGAGGTGGTAGTGAATCTGTTAAAATGAAAATCAAACGCAAAGACAATGCCAAAACGCCTATATCGTATCTCCATCGTTATTCGTCAGATTACTATGCGTAACACGTTAAATGAAAGAGGAGGGAATATCCAATACGTTAACACAAAAAACAGACGGAAGACATTGCCAAAACGGCACTATACCGTATCTCTGTTGTTATTAGTCAGATTTTAACGTATGAGACGTCAAATGAAAGAGGATGGGATATCGAATATGACAACAGTAAAATCAAATATGACAACATTGCCAAAACGGCACTATATCATATCTTCGTTGTTATTGGTTCAGTTACTAGGTATGAAGCGGTAAATGAAATATGATGGGCTAATCCATATGTTATCACAAAAAACAAACGCAAAGACATCGCCAAAACGACAACCACGCTATATTAATATACTTAAAATGTAGTTTCAATGCTTAAACATCAGCTAACAGATATCTAACGCGATCTAACATGTAGCATACGTATACCTGACGCAATCTAACGCGTTCTAACTCATATCAGACGTAGAACAGATGCATATCAGACGTATAGCATACGTATATCAGATGTACATCAGACGTATAGCAGAGGTATATCAGACGTATAGCATACGTATATCAGACGTAATGCAGACGTAAAGCAGATGTATAGCAGAAGCAATCTAACTCATATAAGACATATAACAGACGCGATGTAACTCATATATATTATAGCGGACGTATACCAGACGCAAGATGGTACAGAGCAATCGCTAAAGAAAATCTGTCGGAAAAACGAAATTTGTCAGAGTAAGAAATGAAAGAATCGTAAGACACAGAACACAGAATAACGAAGGACATCACAACTACGCTGGTATGGACACGTCCAAAGAATGAGCGACAACAGAATAACAAAAAGTATTATATTGGACACCACAGGAAAGACGGAAATGTAGGTCATCAACTACTATACAAAAATATATAAATCTCATCCGAGCAGTCATTACAAGTATCCTCCGAACAGTAACTACTATACACAACTCACAAATATGATTATTGGTATACGATAACGTTTAATTGCATACTATATTTTATCTACAACAATTTCTATTTTACAACGATATTCATATTTAATCCAATTATAACGAGGACTAACAAACGAATGTTTACCATTCTTCCAGTATGTTCAAACAACTAACGTATATTACTCGACATAGCTATGAGTTAGAAGATCACAAACCGATAAGGACCTAAACGTTCTCTACAAGCCACATATGAATGACCACTACTATACACAAATCTCCACTGAACGTACAATTCGACAAGAGTCTCCGCTGAACACTCACTAATACACACAGATCTCATCTGAACGTATAATTAGTCAAGAGTCTTATCTAAATATCCACTACTATACATAAATCTCCAAGATGACTATTTTTCGATTTGTTGCATATTATATTTTATCTACAACAATTACCATTTTACAATGATATTCAGATATAATCCAATTATGACGAAGACTAACCAACGAATGATTACCATCTATAAATTATGTTCAAACAAACTAACGTGTCGAAAGACCATTACATTATATCTTCGTTGTTATTTATCTGATTTTTACGCACAAGACGTTAACTGAAAGGCGAAAGGTAAGTGTAAATATTTGCATACTATTGTTGATCTACGACGAGCAAGTAATTTATTGTTTTAAAGTGGATAATGAACATTGGTCTCTGTAAGAATATATATTGGTCACAGACGGTTCTTCGATAGCCATCAGGCAACAATTTCCCCTGATCATGTTTATAAAACATACGGAATGCACTGTATATACCTAACCCTAGTTGACAGCGCACTTTGCAGGTCCCGTCTCACGATCAACTAATAGGTTTAAGTACAACTCCCTTCGTGAAGGTAAACAGGCGTGAATCCGTGCAGGAAAAAGTCGACGATCCTTTTTATACTCCGTAAAGGACCATCAAATATTTAACGTTAAGATATTTCAGGTATATTAACAAAGAAAAATTAAATTAAATACATCTTTAGATTATATAGAGTTATAGAGTATATACAGTTTTAGAGTACATACTTTGGATGTAAAAATTGAAAGTAAATATATTATGTTATATAAAAGAAAAACTCAGCCATCGAGTAAAGACATGACTACCACAATACGCTACGGTAACTCTAAGACAGAATAGCTGTACATGAAATGATAGAAAAAATGTATAAAATATCTGATATAGAAACATGTAAGACAGAAAGCATGGACATTAATGATAGAAAATGTATAAAATATCTGACATAGAAACACGTAAGGCAGAAAAGCTGTACATAAAATGATAAAAAAATGTATAAAATATCTGACATAGAAACACGTAAGAGAGAAAGCATCGACAATAATGATGGAAAATGTATAAAATATCTGATACAGGAACACGTAAGAAAGAAATACTGTACATAAAATGATAGAAAATGTGTAAAATATCTGACATAGAAACACGTAAGGCAGAAAACATGGATTAAAATGATAGAAATTGTATAAAATATCTAACATAGAAATACGTAAGATAGAAATGCTGTACATGAAATTAAAGAAAATGTGTAAAATATCTGACATAGAAACACGTAAGGCAGAAAGCCAGGTCAATAATAATAAAAAATGTATAAAATATATAACATAGAAACACGTAAGACAGAAATGCTGTACATAAAATGACAGAAAATATGTAAAATATCTATCATAGAAACACATAAGGCAGAAATCATGGATAATAATGACAGAAAATGTATAAAATATCTAACATAGAAACACGTAAGATAAAAATGCTGTACATGAAATGATAGAAAATGTGTAAAATATCTGACATAGAAACACGTAAGGCACAAAGCATGGTCAATAATAATAAAACATGGATAAAATATTTAACATAGAAACACGTAAGACAGATATGCTGTACATAAAATGACAGAAAATGTGTATTATATCTATCATAGAAATGCATAAGGCAGAAAGCATGGACAATAATGAATGAAAATGTACAAAATATCTGACATAGAAACACGTAAGGCAGAAAGCATGGACAATATTGATGGAAAATGTATAAAATATCTGACATAGAAACACGTAAGACAGAAAAGCTGTACATAAAATGATAGAAAAATGTATATAATATCTGACATAGAAACACGTAAGAATGAAAGCATGGACAATAATGATGTAAAATGTATAAAATATCTGACATAGAAACACGTAAGACAGAAAAGCTGTACATAAAATGATAGAAAAATGTATATAATATCTGACATAGAAACACGTAAGAATGAAAGCATGGACAATAATGATGTAAAATGTATAAAATATCTGACATAGAAACATGTAAGACAGAAATGCTTTACATAAAATGACAGAAAATGTGTAAAATATCTATCAGAGAAACACATAAGGCAGAAAGCATGGACAATAATGAATGAAAATGTATAAAATATCTGACATAGAAACACGTAAGGCAGAAAGCATGAACAATATTGATGAAAAATGTATAAAATATCTGACATATAAACACGTAAGACAGAAAAGCTGTACATAAAATGATAGAAAAATGTATAAAATATCTGACATAGAAACACGTAAGAATGAAAGCATGGACAATAATGGTGTAAAATGTATAAAATATCTGACATACGAACACGTAACAAAGAAATGCTGTACATAAAATGACAGAAAATGTGTAAAATATGACATAGAAACACGTAAGGCAGACAACATGAATAATAATGATAGAAAATGTATAAATTATCTAACATAGAAACACGTAAGACAGAAATGCTGTACATAAAATGATGGAAAATGTATAAAATATCTGACATAGAAACACGTAAAAAAGAAATGCTGTACATAAAATGATAGAAAATTTGTAAAATATCTGAAATACAAACACGTAAGCCAGAAAGCATAGACAATAATGATAGAAAATGTATAAAATATCTGACATAGAAACACGTAAGATAGAAATGATGTACATGAAATAATAGAAAATGTGTAAAATATCTGACATAGAAACACGTAAGGTAGAATGCCAGGTCAATAATAAAAAATGTATAAAATATCTAACATAGAAACACGTAAGACAGAAATGCTGTACATAAAATGACAGAAAATGTGTAAAATATCTATCATAGAAACACATAAGGCAGAAAGCATGGACAATAATGAATGAAAATGTATAAAATATCTGACATAGAAACACAAAAGGCAGAAAGCATGGACAATATTGATGGAAAATGGATAAAATATTTGACATAGAAACACGTAAGACAGAAAAGCTGTACATAAAATGATAGAAAAATGTATAAAATATCTGACATAGAAACACGTAAGAATGAAAGCATGGACAATAATGGTGTAAAATGTATAAAATATCTGACATAGGAACACGTCAGAAAGAAATGCTGTACATAAAATGACAGAAAATGTGTAAAATATGACATAGAAACACGTAAGGCAGAAAAAATGGTCAATAATAATAAAGAATGGATAAAATATCTAACATAGAAACACGTAAGACAGACATGCTGTACATAAAATGACAGAGAATGTGTAAAATATCTATCGTAGAAACACATAAGGCAGAAAGCATGGACAATATTGAATGAAAATGTATAAAATATCTGACATAGAAACACAAAAGGCAGAAAGCATGGACAATATTGATGGAAAATGGATAAAATATCTGACATAGAAACACGTAAGACAGAAAAGCTGTACATAAAATGATAGAAAAATGTATAAAATATCTGACATAGAAACACGTAAGAATGAAAGCATGGACAATAATGGTGTAAAATGTATAAAATATCTGACATACGAACACGTAACAAAGAAATGCTGTACATAAAATGACAGAAAATGTGTAAAATATGACATAGAAACACGTAAGGCAGAAAACATGAATAATAATGATAGAAAATGTATAAATTATCTAACATAGAAACACGTAAGACAGAAATGCTGTACATAAAATGATGGAAAATGTATAAAATATCTGACATAGAAACACGTAAAAAAGAAATGCTGTACATAAAATGATAGAAAATTTGTAAAATATCTGAAATACAAACACGTAAGGCAGAAAGCATAGACAATAATGATAGAAAATGTATAAAATATCTGACATAGAAACACGTAAGACAGAAATGCTGTAGGTACATAAAATGACTGAAAATGTCTAAAATATCTGGCATAGAAACACGTAAGGCAGAAAGCATGGATAATAATGAACGATTTACATGTAAAATTTGCTGAATAGAGAATAATTATATATCGAAATAGGCAGAGACTAACATATTATTCAATTGACAACAATGAGCATAGATGTAAACAACAAAAAAATCTTTATTATTCCCATCACAAACATCGCTAACACTGAATATTACCAACAGGCAAAGGTCTACTCGAATGGTGTTACGATCAAAAAAGGAATGTTTATGTGTAAAAGCAAATCGATGTCGGCATATTGTAAGGTTACTCTAGAGTTCAAATACGACAAAAAAATGTTTATTGCTAATACAGATGCTAGGAAATAAATAAAAGTAATGTTTAAAGTATTTGTTTTTTTTTTGTTTATAACTCAGTTGTTTAAATGACCTATTGTAAATACGAAGAAAATGTTCTAATAGAGTGCCTGCGGAAACACTTTACAACAATATTTTTAACAAAATATGGTGTGTACAAAAATAATATTCAGCAAAAGAGTGAGAATTTTAAACGTAATACAAGAAAATTAAACTTTATTTACAAATAATATGGCATGTTTTAAATAATGCAGAAATAAATTAACAATATCACAAACTTAGAATGATGGTGTATAAAATCAAATACGACCCCTCTAAAATATATAAAATAGTTCTCACTTTTTAATTTTTATTTGTAGCACAAACACCAAACGAACACGCTATCACAAAGGTTGACTGCACACTGTGAATATAAAAGAATGTATTCGTTCATTAAATAGGCAGGCTGGTATGACGTAACTCGACCGGAAATATAACATGCTCATTCTTGTTACACGTGCACCGGATATTCTATTGCGAACTTCTCGATGTGGGAACGAGAATAGCGATTGGAATTTAATTACATCCGGTGACGTCATATAGCAAACTATTATTGTGATGTATGAAAACTTTTATTAGTAATTATACCGGGGTTAATTAAAAATTATAAAGTAAAACTAATTTTAGCGTTATTAATGAATATATAGTAACGTACGAGATATATGACACTATGAATATTATTATATATGCCGTAATATAAATGTTAATTTATTGGTATGAAGAAGGCCTCTGACTAAGCATAAAATAAACAACCCGCCGAATCCATACATACGACACATCCAAGGAAAGTAGGATGATATTATGAATATGTTGAGATATAAAAATAGATATGGAGACTGCTAAAAGAGCACTACATACTATATTGGTTATTCATGAAAGTATAGCGACATATGTGACATTATATAATACAATGGACGACAATAGACACACTATAAGGTAAATTTGCATTTATTGACCTAAAGAAGGCGTCTGAGGCAGTAAAAAACAAACAACCAGTCGAATCCTAACATGTGACACATCAAACGAAAGAGGAAAATTTAACGAATATACTAAGATAGAAAAACAAAACATAATGAATACTAAAAAGGCACTATACACTATCTTTGAAATTAATGAAATTATAGTGACATACGTGACATCATACGATACTATGTACGATAATAGAAACACTATAAGGTAAATTTGCATTTATTGACCTAAAGAAGGCGTCTGACGCATTAAAAAACAAACACCCAGTCGAATCCTAACATGTGACACATCAAATGAAAGGTGAAGATTTAACGAATATACTAAGATAGAAAAACAAAACATATTGAATACTAAAAAGGCACTATACACTATCTTTGCTATTAATGAACTTATAGCGACATACGTCATACAATATGATGCTATGGACGATAATAGACACACTATAATATCAATTTACATTTATTGACCTAAAGAAGGCCTCTGACACACTAAAACAAACATCCAGTCGAAACCTAACATGTGACACATCAACTGAAAGGGGAGGAGCTAACAAATATATTATGATAGAAAAACAAAACATGACCACTAATAAAAGGGCACGATACACCATTTTTAATAATAATAAAATTATAGTGAAATACGTTACACGAGTGGCCAAAATTCTGGAAACTTTATCGTTTTTTTAGCAAGACTCGTCTCATGATCATGATTTATATAGTTTACCATTACAATTACATTTTTATTTTATTGTTTTATATTCCTGCATAATATTTTATGTATTTCTTACTCATTTTTTATTAACATTATTATTTAATAAAATCTGGAACCAGATTGAAGCGAAACGCCGAAAATCCGAGATTTGTGAATGGCAACATTGGCAATACTGTATTGCGTCAGGGTTTTGCTAGTCAGTCAACAACCCAACTGGAAGCGATTAGGTGGCCTTTAGTACAGTTTCGTGCGGCTTCCAGTGTTTATTAGTGACATCAGGTACTTGTTACTAAGGTGATATTGTTTAATTGTCGGAGAGGAATTCATCAGCGTCAATTCAACTAAAATGGCAACCAGAAACCCAAAAGTGTTGACTGGTCGCCAGGAAAGAGAGCCAAAGCAATTATCCTTCGAGAAGAAGGTTACACTTATCAAGAAATAGCAAACAAATTGGGTGGTGGCGCCACAAAATCAGGTGTAATGAAAGTTTGCAAACGTGGAACGACAAAATCAGCAAAAAGATCTGGAAGAAAACCCAAAGTTAGTCACTACGATGTTCGTAGAATATGCCGACTTTCTTTAGAAGATCGTCGCAGATCCGCAGAAGATATTAACAGTATTGTCAAATCAACTGGATTACAAATATCGGACCGCACTATCAGAAGAAAGTTGTGTGAAAATGGATTGCGAGCACGAATTCCTAGAAAAAAGCCGTTCCTGAACAAATACAGAGGCAAAAACGCATTGATTGGGCTTTGGCACACAGGGGGTGGACAGAAGAACAATGGAGTAAAGTAATTTGGAGTGATGAAACCAAAATCTCGATCTTTGGAAGTGACGGAGTGAAGTTTGTTCGCCGCCGATCGGGAGAAGACCTTTTGCCACAGTGTACTACGGTCACTATGAAGCATCCTGTGAGTGTCATGGTATGGGCTTGCATGACCACTAATGGAGTTGGACGTTTAGCAGTAATAGAGGGCAATATTAATGCAAAAAAATATCAGGAAGAGATACTGCAAGCCAAACTGCTGCCGACTATCAGAGATTTGTTCGAAGGGGATGCCCAACAATGCATCTTCCAGCAGGATGGAGCGCCTTGTCATACGGCTAAGACTTCCATGGAATGGTTGAGAAACCATGATGTTACTGTTCTGCCTTGGCCTGGAAATAGTCCCGATCTAAATTCAATTGAAAATTTATGGTCAATTCTTAGTATCACGCCAAAACCCAAGCAACAAGAGAGAACTGATAGAAGCCATTATTCAAAACTGGTTTAGAGTTATTACACCAGAAGATTTGGCTCGTCTCGTCAACTCCATGCCTCGCAGAATTGAGTCTGTCCTAAAAAACAAAGGTTATCCTACCAAATACTAATTTTGTTGATAATAATCATTGTACCATTTTTTTTAAATATATCTACTAATAGCTAACGGCTGTTGTTTTATTTATTTTTAAATTTTTAGAGGATTTTTCCCCTTAAAATAGATGTTAAATATTAAGTAGAAGCATAAAACGATGTAATAAAATTATAGATAAACTAATAAATAACATAAGTCTTGTGAAAAAGAGGAACGCTGATAACAAAACTAAAATTTTTGAAAAGTTTCCAGAATTTTGGCCACTAGTGTATATAATAGGGTACTACTGATGATAATAGATTTATCCTATAAGACAAATTTTAATTTATTGACTCGAAGAAGACCTATGATTGAGTATAAAATAAAGTGATAATTAAGCGTTGAAAAAGCGATGAAAAGCGATCACTTTTCATTGTTTTACATCGTTTTTTTAGATTTACCTTATAGTGTGTCTATTGTCGTCCATTGTATTATATGATGTCACATATGTCGCTATACTTTCATAAATAACCAATATAGTATGTAGTGCTCTTTTAGCAGTCTCCATATCTATTTTTATATCTTAACATATTCATAATATCCTACTTTCCTTGGATGTCTCGTATGTATGGATTCGGCGGGTTGTTTATTTTATGCTTAGCCAGCGGCCTTCTTCATATCAATAAATTAACATTTATATTACAGCATATATAATAATATTCATAGTGTCATATATCTCGTACGTTACTATATATTCATTAATAACGCTAAAATTAGTTTTACTTTATAATTTTTAATTACCCCTGGTATAATTACTAATAAAAGTTTTCATACATCACAATAATTCCTTGAAATATTATATTATAAAGAAAATGTGTAGTTTGCTATCTGACGTCACCGGATGTAATTGAATTCCAATCGCTATTCTCGTTCCCACATCGAGAAGTTCGCAATAGAATATCCGGTGCACGTGTAACAAGAATGAGCATGTTATATTTCCGGTGGAGTTACGTGCGTCATACCAGCCTGCCTATTTAATGCACGAATACATTCTTTTATATTCACAGTGTGCAGTCAACCCTTGTGATAGCGTGTTCGTTTGGTGTTTGTGCTACAAATAAAAATTAAAAAGTGAGTACTATTTTATATATTTTAGAGGGGTCGTATTTGATTTTATACACCATCATTCTAAGTTTGTGATATTGTTAATTTATTTCTGCATTATTTAAAACATGCCATATTATTTGTAAATAAAGTTTAATTTTCTTGTATTACGTTTAAAATTCTCACTCTTTTGCTGAATATTATTTTTGTACACACCATATTTTGTTAAAAATATTGTTGTAAAGTGTTTCCGCAGGCACTCTATTAGAACATTTTCTTCGTATTTACAATAGGTCATTTCAACAACTGAGTTATAAACAAAAAAAACAAATACTTTAAACATTACTTTTATTTATTTCCTAGCATCTGTATTAGCAATAAACATTTTTTTGTCGTATTTGAACTCTAGAGTAACCTTACAATATGCCGACATCGATTTGCTTTTACACATAAACATTCCTTTTTTCATCGTAACACCATTCCAGTAGACCTTTGCCTGTTGGTAATATTCAGTGTTAGCGATGTTTGTGATGGGAATAATAAAGATTTTTTTGTTGTTTACATCTATGCTCATTGTTGTCAATTGAATAATATGTTAGACTCTGCCTATTTCGATATATAATTATTCTCTATTCACCAAATTTTACATGTAAATAGTTCATTATTATCCATGCTTTCTGCCTTACGTGTTTCTATGCTAGATATTTTAGACATTTTCAATCATTTTATGTACCTACAGCATTTCTGTCTTACGTGTTTCTATGTCAGATATTTTATACATTTTCCATCATTATTGTCCATGCTTTCTGCCTTACGTGTTTCCGTGTTAGATATTTTACACATTTTCCATAATTTTATGTACAGCTTTTCTATCTTACGTGTTTCTATGTCAGATATTTTATACATTTTCTATCATTATTAACCATGCTTTCTGCCTTACGTATTTCTATGTCTGATATTTTTTATCATTTTATGAACACTAGTGTTTTTATGTTTGATATTTTATACACTTTCTATCATTATTGTCCATGCTTTCTGCCTTACGTGCTACTAGGTCAGATATTTTACACATTTTCTAACATTTTATGTACAGCATTTCTGTCTTAAGTGTTTATGTGTTAGACATTTTATACATTTTTTTCATTATTATCCAGACTTTCTGCCTTACGTGATTCTATGACAGATATTTTACACACTTTCTATCATCCTTTCGAGTACTTCCCAATTTTTATTCGATATTTTATACATTTTCCATCATTATTGTCCATGCTTTCTCTCTTACGTGTTTCTATGTTACATATTTTATACATTTTCTATCATTTTATGTACAGCATTTCTTTCTTACGTGTTTCTACGTCAGATATTTTATACATTTTCCATCATTTTATGTACATCATCTCTGCCCTACGTGTTTCTATGTCAGATATTTTATACATTTTCAATCATTATTGTCCATGCTTTCTCCCTTAAGTGTTTCTATGATAGATATTTTACACATTTTCTATCATTTTATGTACAGCATTTGTCTTACGTGTTTCTATGTCAGATATTTTATACATTTTCTATCATTATTGTCCAAGCTTTCTGCCTTATGTGTTTCTGTTAGATATTTTACATATTTTCTATCATTATGTGCAGCATTTCTGTCTTACGTTTTTCTATGTTAAATATTTTATACATTTTCTATCATTATTATCCATGCTTTCTGCCCTACGTGTTTCTATGTCAGATATCTTACACATTTTCTATCATTTTACGTACAGCATTTCTGTTTAACGTGTTTCTATGTCAGATATTTTATACATTTTATCATTATTGTCTATGCTTTCTGCCTTACGTGTTTCTGTCAGATATTTTCTATCATTTTATGTACAGCAGTTATATTTTATACATTTTATGTTAAGCATTTCTGTCTTACATGTTTCTATGTTAGATATTTTATACATTTTCTATTATTATTATCCATGTTTTCTGCCTTACGTGTTTCTATGTCATATTTTACACATTTTCTGTCATTTTATGTACAGCATTTCTTTCTTACGTGTTCCTATGTCAGATATTTTATACATTTTACACCATTATTGTCCATGCTTTCATTCTTACGTATTTCTATGTCAGATATTTTACACATTTTCTATCATTTCATGTAAAGCATTTCTATCTTACATGTTTCTATGTTAGATATTTTATACATTTTCTATCATTATTATCCATGCTTTCTGCCTTACGTGTTTCTACGTCAGATATTTTACACATTTTCTATCATTTTATGTACAGCATTTCTGTCTTACGTGTTTCTATGTTAGATATTTTATACAATTTCTATCATTAATATCCCTGTTTTCTGCCTTACGTGTTTCTATGTCAGATATTTTACACATTTTCTATAATTTTATGCACAGCATTTTTTTCTTACGTGTTCCTATATCAGATATTTTATACATTTTTTATCATTATTGTCGATGCTTTCTCTCTTACGTGTTTCTGTCAGCTATTTTATACATTTTTTTTTCATTTTATGTACAGATTTTTTGTCTTACGTGTTTCTATGTCAGATATTTTATACATTTTCTATCATTTTATGTACCGCAGTGTTTCTATGTTAGATATTTTATACATTTTCTATCATTAATGTCCATGCTTTCTGTCTTACATGTTTCTATATCAGATATTTTATACATTTTTTCTATCATTTCATGTACAGCATTTCTGTCTTAGAGTTACCGTAGCGTATTGTGGTAGTCATGTCTTTACTCGATGGCTGAGTTTTTCTTTTATATAACATAATATATTTACTTTCAATTTTCACATACAAAGTATGTGAAAATTCAGGGGAAATTGTTGCCTGATGGCTATCGAAGAACCGTCTGTGACCAATATATATTCTTACAGAGACCAATGTTCATTATCCACTTTAAAACAATAAATTACTTGCTCCTCGTAGATAAACTATAGTATGCAAATATTTACGCTTACCTTTCGCCTTTCAGTTAACGTCTTGTGCGTCAAAATCAGATAAATAACAACGAAGATATAATGTAATGGTCTTTCGACACGTTAGTTTGTTTGAACATAATTTATAGATTATAATCATTCGTTTGTTAGTTTTCGTCATAATTGAATTATATCTGAATATCATTGTAAAATGGTAATTGTTGTAGATAAAATATAATGTATAGTATGTGGTATAGTAGTGGATATTTTGATAAGACTCTTGACTAATTATACGTTCAGATGAGATCTTTGTGTATTAGTGAGTGTTCAGCGGAGACTCTTGTCGAATTGTACGTTCAGTGGAGATTTGTGTATAGTAGTGGTCGTTCAGATGTGGCTTGTAGAGAACGTTTAGGTCCTTATCGGTTTGTGATCATCCAACTCATAGCTATGTCGAGTAATATACGTTAGTTGTTTGAACATACTGGAAGAATGGTAAACATTCGTTTGTTAGTCCTCGTTATAATTAGATTATATATGAATATCGTTGTAAAATAGAAATTGTTGTAGATAAAATACAGTATGCAATTAAACGTTATCGCATACCAATAATCATATTTGTGAGTTGTGTATAGTAGTTACTGTTCGGAGGATACTTGTAATGACTGCTCGGATAAGATTTATATATTTATGTATAGTAGTTGATGACCTACATTTCCGTCTTTCCTGTGGTGTCCAATATAATACTTTTTGTTATTCTGTTGTCGCTCATTCTTTGGACGTGTCCATACCAGCGTAGTTGTGATGTCCTTCGTTATTCTGTATTCTGTGTCTTACGATTCTTTCATTTCTTACTCTGACAAATTTCGTTTTTCCGACAGATTTTTTTTAGCGATTGCTCTGTACCATCTTGCGTCTGGTATACGTCTGCTATATATCTGGTATGAGTTACATCACGTCTGTCATATGTCTTATATGAGTTAGATTGCTTCTGCTATACGTCTGCATTACGTCTGATATACGTATGCTATAGGTCTGATATACGTCTGCTATACATCTGCTATACCTCTGCTATACGTCTGATGTACATCTGATATACGTATGCTATACATCTGATATGCATCTGTTCTACGTCTGATATGAGTTAGAACGCGTTAGATTGCGTCAGGTATACGTATGCTACATGTTAGATCGCGTTAGATATCTGTTAGCTGATGTTTAAGCATTGAAACTACATTTTAAGTATATTAATATAGCGTGGTTGTCGTTTTGGCGATGTCTTTGCGTTTGTTTTTTGTGATAACATATGGATTAGCCCATCATATTTCATTTACCGCTTCATACCTAGTAACTGAACCAATAACAACGAAGATATGATATAGTGCCGTTTTGGCAATGTTGTCATATTTGATTTTACTGTTGTCATATTCGATATCCCATCCTCTTTCATTTGACGTCTCATACGTTAAAATCTGACTAATAACAACAGAGATACGGTATAGTGCCGTTTTGGCAATGTCTTCCGTCTGTTTTTTGTGTTAACGTATTGGATATTCCCTCCTCTTTCATTTAACGTGTTACGCATAGTAATCTGACGAATAACGATGGAGATACGATATAGGCGTTTTGGCATTGTCTTTGCGTTTGATTTTCATTTTAACAGATTCGCTACCACCTCCCCTTTCCATCGATTCCTTGCACGTTATTATACGTTAAGCCGTTTAGACGTTACAAGCTTAGTGTCCTTTTGGCAATGCCGCCATCTTTGTTTTTTGTGTCTACGTATTCGTTTGCAACTCCTTCCTCTTTTATTTAACGTGGTACACGTAGTAATCTGACTAAAAACAACAGAGATACGATATAGTGCCATTTTGGCAATGCCGCCATCTTTGTTTTTTGTTCTAACATATTCATTACCAACTCCCCTTTCCATCGATACCTTGCACATTGTTGAACGTTGAGCCGTTTAGACATTACAAGCTTAGTGTCTTTTTGGCAATGCCGCCTTCTTTGTTTTTTGCTTCAACGTATTCGTCACCTCCTCCCCTTTCAGACAATACCTCACACGTCACGATCCGATGAGCAGTCGCGCCTCCACAACGAAAAGATCAAAAAATGAGCTGAATAGACCTTAGCGATTTCTTATGGGATTTAACATGGGAAAATACGCAGAACTGTTGCTGCCCTTTTACTGTTATTGATAACTAGTTTTCGATTGTTGTATGGTTGCGTACAAAGTTATTTGGCGCCACTTTGTACGCAACCCTACAACAATCGAAAACTAGTTATCAATAACAAAAAATATAATAAACAGAAACGAATGTTTTTCTGACATAAATTAAACATCATAATAATAATTACTGTCAATCATGATGCTTACAAAATTAAATATAATTATTTATATATATATATATATATATATATATATATATATATATAGATATATATATATATATATATATATATATATATATATATATATATATATATATATATATATATATATATATGTATATATATATGTATATATATAAAACACTTTAAATTATAAAACGGACACTGGACAGTTAAGTAACATATATTGTAACATATTGAACAAAATTTATAAATAATAAAAATAGCCAACATTCATCTTAATAACAACTAACCTTAATAATTCATCAAATAAATATTATTCTTCTAACTTTTCTTTTATTGTTATTTTTATTTTTACATTTGAAATAATTTTAATTTTTTATCGTATAGCTGTAACGAACGTGCTTAAGACAATTTAATCTTGACATTCAATATTTCAAATACTTCAATGTCAGTTTTTATTTGCGAAATCTTTTAAATTCTGTAAGTGTTTTAAAATGTATTTGTACGCCATTTTTTGTAATGTTCAAATTGTTTTTAGTTTACTCCTGAGGAAGCTTTTAAATAAATAGCGAAATATTGAGTAATTTAGAAAAAAGAAAGATTTTTATTATAGACCACTATACCCGATAATTTGAACGTATTTATATATATATATATATATATATATATATATATATATATATATATATATATATATATTGTTATGATGTATTGTTTGTTTGAATGATGAGCATTGAGTATTTTTAATAATATAATATATAGGGTTTTTATCGCGGTTCTCAAAGAATTAGTTTGTAAGTACTTTTTTAAATTATCTTTATTAGATCTACTATGAAACACACATATATCTAAACTAGCTAATGTAAATTTAAAATAAACTATCTTTAAATTGAAATTCTTATGAAACTAATTAAATTCTATAGACAATGTAAAATTTAAACAAACTATCTTCAAAATTGAAATTGTTATGACACTAACTAAATTATATTAACAAAATTTTTGTACCTTTCTGTCACTGAATGCCTAAATGAACTGTTTTCGACTATATCTTATCTTTATTAGATCTACTATGAAACACACATATATATCTAAACTAGCTAATGTAAATTTAAAATAAACTATCTTTAAATTGAAATTCTTATGAAACTAATTAAATTCTATAGACCATGTAAAATTTAAACAAACTATCTTCAAAATTGAAATTGTTATGACACGAACTAAATTATATTAACAAAATTTTTGTACCTTTCTGTCACTGAATGCCTAAATAAACTGTTTTCCAATATATAGATTATAATCACCACTCAAATGTCTTCTTCTCAGCTTCGGTTATCCTTGTTTTTGTGAAATTACTTTTTCCAATTATTAGCTTCCACCAATTTAAGATATTTTTCTTCACCAGCATTTATAAACCACCAAGCAAACCAGCAAACAGCATTTATATTTATTCTTCTTTTCTATATATATATATATATATATATATATATATATATATATATATATATATATATATATATATATACCCGGTATTTAGGCGGCACACGCCCTTCCGGTAGGGATCTATGGAGGAGTATCACCGAGCCGCAAGCCCTTATCTCTTGCCGTACTGCTCCACCATAGGCCGATCAGATACCAGCATATTCTTCTTTTCTATATACCAATATCCAATCACCAAATATATTATTTAATTTTAATATTCAATTAATACTTCTTCCATTATCCAATTATCATTTATACATAACATAATTTTTAATCTTCAATATTATTTTCTTTATACTGTTTCTTAATATTGATTTAACTCACTATATTGAACAATTGTAACTGATTGACTGCCTCTAACTAATTTTCATACTAAAAAACTCATAACTGATTGACTAACTGAATGGACTTTCTTACTAAACTTTCTGACTGACTGACTCTAATCCAAATCACCGGGTATTTATATCTTTTTGGATGTTCCAGAATCATCTGGTAAGAAATCATGTTCCATTTGTTCTATTAAATACATGTCTGAATTTTCTGGAACAAACCATTTCGCAAACAAGGCCATCTCCGGTGATCTAGAGAATTCCATACTTTTCTATTAATAATTTTGTTGACATTTAGGCTTTTCAGATCAGAATATACAATTAAATCAGTAACTTAACATTCTAATTTAATAAAATACACATTTTAAACAACCTATTATTATAACCCCACTTTATATTCGTAATCATTACTTAAACTGTCACTTCGAGAGTATGTATATCTGGTTGCCTAATCACATGGCTCACTTAAATATATTTACAACTTTAAAATACAACTTTTTACAATTATTATATGCTAATTTCTTAAAAATGCCCTCACATAAATAATTTTTATAAAATTCTCTAGTATATAACTTATAAAATAACCAAATACTTTTTATATCTAAAATTATCTAGTATATAACTTATAAATTATTTTCTTTAAACACCAATCATATCAATACCCCAAAATAATATTTAAAATAAATAATTTACTTATTATTTTTTTAAATATTAATTTTCTTGTCCACTAATTTAATTTCTTATTTAAAATTTGTTCTATTAAGTACACCTCTGTTCGCTGTCTATGTCAAACTGTCATGTCAAATATAA
This sequence comes from Diabrotica undecimpunctata, assembly GCF_040954645.1. Taxonomy (NCBI): domain Eukaryota; kingdom Metazoa; phylum Arthropoda; class Insecta; order Coleoptera; family Chrysomelidae; genus Diabrotica; species Diabrotica undecimpunctata. The sequence continues at coordinate 88,363,269 of NC_092809.1, read as the reverse complement.
CAATGGAGGCTATAATATGAGAAAATAAACATATATAATCTAATCATCTATTATTGTATTATGTTTATTTATAGACAAAACCTAGAAATTATTTCCATTCAACAGGCTTTCATCCATATGAATTGGTAAGTTTTACACTTTATTAAGTATATTAGAAAGACATTTATAAAATCAATTTTGTATCTAACCCCAAATTATGATTTTTAGGGTACAAAATAATTTCCATATGTACAAGACAACAAGTATGATGTCAAATTGATTCACAATAATGAAATCTACCATTTATTTAACAAATCAAGTCTATTGAATAAAATGGATATATCAGTAACAGTTGTTATTATTAATGTTAAAAGTATAGAAAACATTATTCATTCTCTTCATAATAGTTAAAGATGTCGTTGATATGGAACATGCCTCTTAGTCTGTTCTCTGCATCTATTAACACATAACTATTTAGTCCATTCTGATTTTCAATTCTGTATGGACCTTCAAACATTGGTTGCAATTTCTTACAACGGTTTTCTTTAACATTACTTTTTCTAAGTGAACGAATTAACACTTTATCTCCCTTTTGAAATGTGATTGGTTTTTTTATTTTTCGATTTTGTCTTCTGATATATTTTTCAGCTTTCCTCCTAATTTGGTTATTCACTTTCTGCATTACTTGTTCTAACATATTCTGATTATATTCACTAATCCATTTTCTGTTTCCTATATAGCCAAACATTAAATATTCTGGTACTTCCTCTGTATTTAAATTATGTGTATTATTTAAAAAATATTCTACTTGTGGTATATGTTGCTGCCACGTTTCATGTTGATTCTGGCACACTATTCTTTATTTTTCAATATTTTCCTTGCTAAAGTTCTAGTTATTACATATACTTCTATGCCATTTATTATTTTATAATAAACTCCATCTTTCTTAAGGACTTTTTGTTTTTCACTCAAATTGATCTGATCTCTTATGATTTCTTCTTTAGAATATAATCCAGTGCTTTCTACTAACTGATTTAATCCAATTTTTTTTGTTCGCTGCCCTTTTTGTGATGTATTTTCTAACCTTGATAAAGCATCTGCCACTATTTTGGATTTTCCAGAAATGTATTTGATTTCAAAGGAGTATTCACTCAATATTAGACTCCACCGATGTATTCTACTGTTTCCATATTTGTTATTTAATATAGATGTTAAAGCTTGGTGATCTGTTTCTATTGTAAATTCATTACCCAACAAATAAAATCTTAATTTTGTGACACAGTGTATAATACTTGCTAGTTCTAATTCTGAAACTGAGTAACCCTTTTCACGTGGCTTTGTAATTCTTGAAATGAATTGTATTGGGTATTCGACCCCATCATGTATTTGTAATAATACCCCTGATAATCTCTCTATGGATGCATCTGTTCTTAATATGAATGGCTGTGTGTAGTCAGGATAATATATTTTTAAATTTGACAGAAAAATGTTTTTAATTTCTTGGAATGCTAGTTCTCTTCTCTGATCCCATCTCCATTTTACACCTTTTCTCAGTGTCCTCGACGCATCAAGGAATTTGGATATCGGTTAAAATACTTGGGAATTCCAAGGTTGGCCAAATCCAAATTTCTAATTGATTCGATGCAGGGAAATTCCACTTTCGCTACGTAAAACAAAGGATTTGTTTTACATAAAAGCAGGTAGATTTTCTCTCATCGGTCAGTCGAGCTTGCCTCTTCTACTGTAGACCTAGTCGGTGCTATTATTGTTCCTACTAAGTTATTGTTTTATTTCTGATTTCTTATATACCATTTTAATTTTAGCATTATTGTATATTCAGACCTTTTCAGGTTAGAATATTACTTTGATCTATATTTGTTCATATACTGATTGTTTGATATTTTAATTGGTTATTTTGATTGTTTATTTTTCTTGTATTTTGTGTCTAAGTTGTTCTTCCGTAAGTTAAGAACACTTAGAAATATTTATCTTGCTTTTTCTATTTTATATTTTGATTTGTACTTTGTCTAAGTAGTTCTTTCCGATAAGTCAAAGAACTCTTAGAAATATTTCTCTGAATATTTGACTTGTTATTTTAATTGTTTGTCTAAGCCGTTCTTTTCCGGTAAGTCAAAGAACTCTTAGAAATATTTTCATAATCATTGTTGCATTATTATTTCCGATATTTTATCTAAGATATTTTTCTTAAGTTAAGAAAATACTTAATACATTTGTTTCTTTCATTTTCTATTTTATGCTAAGTTGTTTCTTCCGTAAGTCAAGAAACACTTACCAATATTTTCATATCTTTTCTATATTTGATTTTTCTTATTTTCTTTTATAAGTCGTTTCTTCCGTAAGTCAAGAAACACTTATAAATATTTGTGCATTTATTTTACTATACTTGATTCTCTTGTTTATTTTCTATTCTAAGTTGTTTCTTCCGTAAGTCAAGAAACACTTAGACATATTTCTATAATTTGTTTCATTTTTGCATTTCTCGTTTTATATTTTGAGTATTTTATTTTTCCACTCTAAGTCGTTTCTTCCGTAAGTTTAGAAACACTTAGAAATATTTCCATATTTTACTCTCACATTTACATATTTCATTTATCTATATTTCTGTCCTAAGTTGTTTCTTCCGTAAGTCAAGAAACACTTAGAAACATTTTTTTCTTTGCATTATATTTTTATACCATTTAATTTAATTGTTTACTAAGTTATTCCTTCCGTAAGTCAAGGAATACTTAGATCATTTTTACCTATCTGTTTTCCATTTTTGCTCTGTTACTTTGTAACTGTTCCTTGGAACCGTTACCTATAACAGATATTTGTCACTGGAACTGTTATTTATAACAGCGGTAGTATTTAACCTTTCTACCAGCGACAAACCAAAGATGGTGAATACCCGATCCAATTCCGGGGATGGGAAGAAGCCCGAAGAGCCGGCGATGGGTCCTACAGGCCCAAATGCCCCCTCTCGGCAACATGGCGCCCAACAAACAAAACCCGAACTCACGACCCCAGGACCGTCTTCGAGCCAGCCTGCTACAGCTGACTTTATCTCTGCCTTGATGCAAGCGATGGCGGCCCTATCCACAACTCAAGGCACTGCACCCCAGATGCCTCAGCCTGGGACACCAAAGTCCAGGATAAATTACACGAAGCCCCCTCAATTCTCAGGCCGGGACACCGAGAATCCGCTCAGCTTTTCGACAAAAGCTGAGAATTTCTTAATCAAACATAAGGTAGACGAGGACCAATGGATCGACTACCTCATAGACAATTCCCTCCACGGCGATGCGAAGAAATAGGCTCAGAAATTCTCATACACGGACCTGCCATACACCACATTTCGAGACCGTCTACTAAGGAGATACAATGACCCTGCCGCAATTTCAACCCTGACGTCGAAGCTTCATGGAGAACATCAACGTAGAGACGAATCCACGGAGGAGTTCATTAACCAGAAATCTGCCTTATTCAGACGTCTCATGCCACATACCCCCGAGGACCAGAGGTGTATAACGATAGCGAACTTACTGAGACCCGACATCGCGATCTGGCTGAGAGCGAACATCCCCAGGACCGAGGAAGACCTTCTGACAATCGCCCAGGACATGGAATCTGACATCCGCCGGACCGGCAAACCCCAGCAGCAGCAGCAGCAACAACAGCCGTACCGTCCCCCACGTCAGGATAACGCTCCACGACACCCTGAGGCGATAGACGAATGGAGGAACCCCAGTGGACAGTACAAGATGCCACCGATGAGTCAACCACCACCTCTACTACCTCAGAACCAGGGAAACGCCAACAGGGGCGCCAACTGAACCCTGTTGTGAAGATGGTGCCCCAACTGAATCCTATTCAGGTACAACCCTCGACAGCAGGCCTCCCCCAACTCTATGGAAGGATCAACGGGCAGCAAGTGAAGATTTTGGTCGACACCGGTGCCTCCGGGAACTTCGTTCACCAAAGGTTGATCCAGAGACGGGACTTGCACCGAGGACCAGGACTGGTTCAGCTGGCATGCACGGGCAGCACATCCCGCACCATAGGGACTGCTGCAGTCAATATGAACATTGACACTCTGGACACGACTGTAAACTGCATGGTTATGGAGGATTTGAACCACGACGTTGTGTTAGGGATGCCTTGGTTGGAGCAGGAAGAGGCCAATGTAGACATACCCCGAAAATGTCTACACGCTGGTACTGCCTGCCGAACCACCATCTACTGGGCGACCCCAGCAGAAAGGCAAGCCAAACCACAACAGCTGGAATTCCATCAAACCCCATCCCAACAAGCAGAGCAGTCAACCCAAGAGGACAATGAAGTATTAGACAACCGTCCACGTCAGCAGACCACTGAAGAAACTGAAACAGCGGACATCAGTACAGGCACACCCGAAGAAGAAGAAGAAGCCTACGGCGTTCCATTACTAGAGACGATGGAGGACGTCGACGAGGAGGAAGAACCTAGCCTGACAGCAGATGACATGCCAGACGCCGAATGCCTTCTACTGATAGAGACAATGGAGCACGGCGACGAGGAGGAGGACACCGACCCCATCCTCGATGGTCCGGTCGACATACCACTCCGAGAGGAAATCCGGAGAAGTCACCGGACACACAAGAGAAAGAAACGACTTCGGAGACGTGAGCAGCAAACCTCCGAAGACGTACCCAGGAGCGAGATTGAAGAGAATCTCCTCCAAGAGTTCACGATGGTGGACGATGCTGACCATAGGACCCTGACCCCTCCGGACGGACGGGATGAAGGAACCACAGCGCAGCCGACCGCCAAAGATAAACAAGGATAAGGTCCCATTACGACACGTGGAGATATCAAGGTGAATTGAGTAGCCTTATATCTTCACGACGTCGTAGGACCTCCTCAGGGTGAATAAAGTAGCCCTGACGGAAGCAGACGAGCCACCCGGCACACCTGGACCACCTGGAACACCTGGGCCTACTGGACCATATACAATTAAGTTCAAATATCTTAAGTACAATATCTTAGTTTTTTTTTTTATCTTAAGTCTTTTACATTATATTCTTTTGGGGTAAAAATTTTATTATTGTATTTTTTTTTTATTCTTAAATTGTATTTTTCTATTGTTTTAATAAATTTTCTTAGCACCGTTAGGTCTTTCAGAGGAGGGGGGATGTCCTCGACGCATCAAGGAATTTGGATATCGGTTAAAATACTTGGGAATTCCAAGGTTGGCCAAATCCAAATTTCTAATTGATTCGATGCAGGGAAATTCCACTTTCGCTACGTAAAACAAAGGATTTGTTTTACATAAAAGCAGGTAGATTTTCTCTCATCGGTCAGTCGAGCTTGCCTCTTCTACTGTAGACCTAGTCGGTGCTATTATTGTTCCTACTAAGTTATTGTTTTATTTCTGATTTCTTATATACCATTTTAATTTTAGCATTATTGTATATTCAGACCTTTTCAGGTTAGAATATTACTTTGATCTATATTTGTTCATATACTGATTGTTTGATATTTTAATTGGTTATTTTGATTGTTTATTTTTCTTGTATTTTGTGTCTAAGTTGTTCTTCCGTAAGTTAAGAACACTTAGAAATATTTATCTTGCTTTTTCTATTTTATATTTTGATTTGTACTTTGTCTAAGTAGTTCTTTCCGATAAGTCAAAGAACTCTTAGAAATATTTCTCTGAATATTTGACTTGTTATTTTAATTGTTTGTCTAAGCCGTTCTTTTCCGGTAAGTCAAAGAACTCTTAGAAATATTTTCATAATCATTGTTGCATTATTATTTCCGATATTTTATCTAAGATATTTTTCTTAAGTTAAGAAAATACTTAATACATTTGTTTCTTTCATTTTCTATTTTATGCTAAGTTGTTTCTTCCGTAAGTCAAGAAACACTTACCAATATTTTCACATCTTTTCTATATTTGATTTTTCTTATTTTCTTTTATAAGTCGTTTCTTCCGTAAGTCAAGAAACACTTATAAATATTTGTGCATTTATTTTACTATACTTGATTCTCTTGTTTATTTTCTATTCTAAGTTGTTTCTTCCGTAAGTCAAGAAACACTTAGACATATTTCTATAATTTGTTTCATTTTTGCATTTCTCGTTTTATATTTTGAGTATTTTATTTTTCCACTCTAAGTCGTTTCTTCCGTAAGTTAAGAAACACTTAGAAATATTTCCATATTTTACTCTCACATTTACATATTTCATTTATCTATATTTCTGTCCTAAGTTGTTTCTTCCGTAAGTCAAGAAACACTTAGAAACATTTTTTTCTTTGCATTATATTTTTATACCATTTAATTTAATTGTTTACTAAGTTATTCCTTCCGTAAGTCAAGGAATACTTAGATCATTTTTACCTATCTGTTTTCCATTTTTGCTCTGTTACTTTGTAACTGTTCCTTGGAACCGTTACCTATAACAGATATTTGTCACTGGAACTGTTATTTATAACAGCGGTAGTATTTAACCTTTCTACCAGCGACAAACCAAAGATGGTGAATACCCGATCCAATTCCGGGGATAGGAAGAAGCCCGAAGAGCCGGCGATGGGTCCTACAGGCCCAAATGCCCCCTCTCGGCAACATCAGTAGTTCAAGTAATGGAATTTCTTTTATACTTACATAGATCTGGTATCATCCTTTTATAATAATTAATTATTCCAATAAATCCTCTTAAAGTTCTTAAATTGTGTGGTGTTTTATATTCCTGAATGACTTGTGTCCGTTCTGGATCCATTTCGATTCCCTTAGTGTTAAGTTTATAACCTAGATATATTACTTCTTTTTGAAAAAATGTACATTTTTCTTGATTTATTTTTAGTCCAACTTTGTCTAATCTATTTATTATAATTTTTAGGTGTTTCTCATGATCTTCAGCCGTTTTAGAAAAAATTAATATATCATCAATGTAGTGAATTACAAAATGTTCATATTGATCCAAAATATCATGAAGACATCTACATAGAGCACTGCAAGATGATTGAAGTCCAAATGGTACTACTTTGAATTGATATACTACTCCATCTATCTGAAATCCTGTATACTGTCTACTTTTTCTTTCTAGAGGTATTAACCAAAAGCTATGCTGTAAATCGATTTTAGTGAAAAATGACATTCCTGTAATTCTTCCTAGTATTCCATCTATACTCATTGGTGCTTCAAATTGCTTTTCAGTAATCTTGTTAATATTCCTTGCATCCAAACATAACCTGATTTCACCTGATCTTTTACGTACTACTACTATAGGATTTATAAAACGTGTGTCTGCCTTCTCAATGATTCCATCTTCTAACATATTATTAATTGTTTTGTTTACTTCGTCTCTGTATTTATATAGTATTGGGTATGCTTTTGTTTTAAAATCTTTTTCTTCTTTAACTTTTATACTATGGATATAATTTTGTGCAATTCTATTTTCTTTATTGACAAGTCCCTTGTGTTGCTGCAATATGGAAACGACTATTGATTCATATTCTTCAGGGCAATTTAAAACTTTTATCATATCTTCTTCTTTACAAATAAAACTATTCTTCATTATGTACTCATTATTCCTTGCTTCCAATTTTACGCACTCCACCTCGTAGGCATCCATCTGCTTAAAATTTCCATTCCTTAAATATTCACTACAATAATTATTCTTTACATTCTTTTGGGACATATCCCTATCATCAAAATACATTTCTTCTTCATAAACATCATTATTTTCTTTTAATAATATCCTATCAACTCTTATTCCTTCTTCCACCTCATCTTTCTGCATAAATTTAATTATTTGCCCTTCCAAAGTTACCATTTTTTCTTCAAAATCTATCTTTACTTTCTTCTTTTCCAATTCATCATTTCCCATTAATATATCAACACATAAATCCTTGACAATAAATCCTTGCATATTAATTTCTTTATTAAGAATATTAATTTTAAAATTGGCTAGTTTATCAATTTCACCCAACTTCTTATTATTTGCACCAACAATTTTAATTTTTGGAATCTTTATTATATCTGATAGTTTTAATGTATTAAAAATGAAATTCTCCGAGACTAAAGTACTTTCTGAACCAGTATCTATCATAATTTTAATCATTTTATTTTTGGCCAAAGCATTTATATAAATTAAATTAATAGATTCAATAATTTTATCTTCATCTAAAGAAATAAATTCAGAAGGTTTTTCATAATAGCAATGGCCTAATTTGTAATTCAGAAAGTTTACTGAACAAAATTTTGATTATTAGAATTGTCAGATTGTATCTGACCACTTGGATCTGATGTCCTATGTCTTTCCCTACTATGACTTCTACTCACATTTTCCTGCCTTGTACTACTTCGTTCCCTGTCTTCGCAGCTTCTATTCCTTCGAACACAATTTACCTGTCTGTTATAGTTAGGTCGCTCTATATTTCTTCTATTGTTAAAATCTTGTCTATTATTATTAGTACTGTTATTAAAATGTTGTCTATTATAATTAGTATTATTATTAAAATTTTGTCTATTATAACTAGTATTGTTATTAAAGTTCTGTCTATTTTGATTACTGTTATTATTATTAAAATTTTGTAAACTATCACCATACCTAGTATTATTGTTATATGATTGTCTATATTGTTGATTATCATTCTTATTATATTGAAAGTTATTATTGCCTTTTCTATTGTTGTTATTATTACTTGTCATATTACCTCTTTGTATTCTTTGAATAAAATTAATAAAACTATCTATTGTTTGAATATTTTGTACAGTTACTGTTTGCACAACATCAGCATCAAAATGTCTAGATACATTTAAGACTGTTTCATCCTCTCTAAGTGGTGGTTCTAAATATTTTGCAACTGTTATCAGTTTCAATGCATAATCTACCATATTTGATTTTAAATTGTGATTATACTTTCCAAAATATAGAATTTCTCTAAACTTGGCTTGCTCTAATTCACCCCAATAATAATTTAAAAATTTATTTTCAAATGTTTGAAAATTATCTAAATCATTTTCAATACTAGCAAACCAAGTTGCTGCATTGTCATTTAATGTCACTCTAATATAATCTTTAATAGCATTAATATTATTCACAAATCTTAATTTATGTTTTAAACTATTTATGTATACTCTAGGATGCAAATTTTTTATATTACCAGAGAATTTAATCCCAGTCTCATTTGTTAAATTTAAGTAAGGTCTCCCTATGTCTCTCATTTGTGAAATGTCATCTATTCTCTGTTCCACATTTCTTATTTGATTACTATTTATTTGGATATTTTGTTGTATATCGTCTAATTTTTCTTCTGTGTTTCTCATGTCTTCGTTAATTTTTACTTCTAAGTTACATTTCTGCAACTCTATTTTCTGTTCTATATCTATCTTATTATCTTGAATAATCCTCTTTACTTCTGTCCTCTCATTTTCTATCCTTTTCTTGTAGTCATTCCGTATATTTTTTATTTCATTTGCTACTTTTTTCTCTGCAGTTTCAAGTTTTTTATCCATTTGTTTTTCTATTTGCTTTACAATTTTATTATTATTATCTTCTATTTTCTTTTCTAATTTTCTATAATTCTCTTCCAATTTCTGTTCCATTTTTTTCATGTCCTCTTTGACTTCTTTTAAATTCTCTTCCATTTTTTTCGTATTCTCTTCCATTTTCTGTTCTATTTTTTTGTATTATCTTCTATTTTTTTCGTATTCTCTTCCATTGTCTTGTTCATCTGCATCATTAATGACATCAAAGCTGCCATATTGACATTTTCCTCTCTTTCTGGATTCATTTCTGCAGTATCTTGTGGAACTTGAACTAAACTCTCCTCTTGTATAGGTTGTGTTTCTACTTCCACATCTTCTTCATTCTTTTTGCTTCTTGTACCTTTCTTTCCTTGAGACATTTTGAGACTTTACTTGTTCAAATATAATTAAAAATAAAATTCTTTCTACTGATAATTAATTTAATTATATGAGAGCACTTATCTTCCCAAACTAATTCTTTTAAATAGAGAGCCCCGCGGTGGGCGCCAAATTGTTATGATGTATTGTTTGTTTGAATGATGAGCAATGAGTATTTTTAATAATATAATATATAGGGTTTTTATCGCGGTTCTCAAAGAATTAGTTTGTAAGTACTTTTTTAAATTATCTTTATTAGATCTACTATGAAACACACATATATATCTAAACTAGCTAATGTAAATTTAAAATAAACTATCTTTAAATTGAAATTCTTATGAAACTAATTAAATTCTATAGACAATGTAAAATTTAAACAAACTATCTTCAAAATTGAAATTGTTATGACACGAACTAAATTATATTAACAAAATTTTTGTACCTTTCTGTCACTGAATGCCTAAATAAACTGTTTTCCAATATATAGATTATAATCACCACTCAAATGTCTTCTTCTCAGCTTCGGATATCCTTGTTTTTGTGAAATTACTTTTTCCAATTATTAGCTTCCACCAATTTAAGATATTTTTCTTCACCAGCATTTATAAACCACCAAGCAAACCAGCAAACAGCATTTATATTTATTCTTCTTTTCTATATACCAATATCCAATCACCAAATATATTATTTAATTTTAATATTCAATTAATACTTCTTCCATTATCCAATTATCATTTATACATAACATAATTTTTAATCTTCAATATTATTTTCTTTATACTGTTTCTTAATATTGATTTAACTCACTATATTGAACAATTGTAACTGATTGACTGCCTCTAACTAATTTTCATACTAAAAAACTCATAACTGATTGACTAACTGAATGGACTTTCTTACTAAACTTTCTGACTGACTGACTCTAATCCAAATCACCGGGTATTTATATCTTTTTGGATGTTCCAGAATCATCTGGTAAGAAATCATGTTCCATTTGTTCTATTAAATACATGTCTGAATTTTCTGGAACAAACCATTTCGCAAACAAGGCCATCTCCGGTGATCTAGAGAATTCCATACTTTTCTATTAATAATTTTGTTGACATTTAGGCTTTTCAGATCAGAATATACAATTAAATCAGTAACTTAACATTCTAATTTAATAAAATACACATTTTAAACAACCTATTATTATAACCCCACTTTATATTCGTAATCATTACTTAAACTGTCACTTCGAGAGTATGTATATCTGGTTGCCTAATCACATGGCTCACTTAAATATATTTACAACATTAAAATACAACTTTTTACAATTATTATATGCTAATTTCTTAAAAATGCCCTCACATAAATAATTTTTATAAAATTCTCTAGTATATAACTTATAAATTATTTTCTTTAAACACCAATCATATCAATACCCCAAAATAATATTTAAAATAAATAATTTACTTATTATTTTTTTAAATATTAATTTTCTTGTCCACTAATTTAATTTCTTATTTAAAATTTGTTCTATTAAGTACACCTCTGTTCGCTGTCTATGTCAAACTGTCATGTCAAATATAACAATGGAGGCTATAATATGAGAAAATAAACATATATAATCTAATCATCTATTATTGTGTTATGTTTATTTATAGACAAAACCTAGGAATTATTTCCATTCAACAGGCTTTCATCCATTTGAATTGGTAAGTTTTACACTTTATTAAGTATATTAGAAAGACATTTATAAAATCAATTTTGTATCTAACCCCAAATTATGATTTTTAGGGTACAAAATAATTTCCATATGTACAAGACAACAAGTATGATGTCAAATTGATTCACAATAATGAAATCTACCATTTATTTAACAAATCAAGTCTATTGAATAAAATGGATATATCAGTAACAGTTGTTATTATTAATGTTAAAAGTATAGAAAACATTATTCATTCTCTTCATAATACTTAAAGATGTCGTTGATATGGAACATGCCTCTTAGTCTGTTCTCTGCATCTATTAACACATAACTATTTAGTCCATTCTGATTTTCAATTCTGTATGGACCTTCAAACATTGGTTGTAATTTCCTACAACGGTTTTCTTTAACATTACTTTTTCTAAGTGAACGAATTAACACTTTATCTCCCTTTTGAAATGTGATTGGTTTTTTTATTTTTCGATTTTGTCTTCTGATATATTTTTCAGCTTTCCTCCTAATTCGGTTATTCACTTTCTGCATTACTTGTTCTAACATATCCTGATTATATTCACTAATCCATTTTCTGTTTCCTATATAGCCAAACATTAAATATTCTGGTACTTCCTCTGTATTTAAATTATGTGTATTATTTAAAAAATATTCTACTTGTGGTATATGTTGCTGCCACGTTTCATGTTGATTCTGGCACACTATTCTTAAATATTTTATAACTTCTTTAATATATCTTTCTGCAGGATTTGCCTGAGGATGTCTGATACTTGTAAAATGACTGTTGATTCCCTTTTTCTCACAAAATGCTCGAAATTTTTGGTTGTTAAAATATGTAGCATTATCTATTATGCAATTTCTAAATGGTCCTATTTCTTCGAAAAATTGATTAATATATAATTTCAATGTTTTAACATTTGTTCTTGAGCAGGGATATAGTTTAATAAATTTTGTATATAAATCAACTATCACTAGAATATGCTTTTTTCCTGTTGGACTTGGAACTAATTTTGAGATAAAATCCATGGACACTGTATTTAGTTTTTCATATACAACATTAGATCTATATGTGTTCTGGTTTTTGAAATTCTTTTCTTTGTTTATTTGACATATTTGGCATTGGTTAGTAATTTCTTTTGCTATACTTATGTCATTCTTTGCAAAATAATTGTCCCTAAATAGCATCCATAGCTTTCTTGAACCAATATGCATGTAATTATTATGTAAATTTTTCAATATTTTCCTTGCTAAAGTTCTAGTTATTACATATACTTCTATGCCATTTATTATTTTATAATAAACTCCATCTTTCTTAAGGACTTTTTGTTTTTCACTCAAATTGATCTGATCTCTTATGATTTCTTCTTTAGAATATAATCCAGTGCTTTCTACTAACTGATTTAATCCAATTTTTATTGTTCGCTGCCCTTTTTGTGATGTATTTTCTAACCTTGATAAAGCATCTGCCACTATTTTGGATTTTCCAGAAATGTATTTGATTTCAAAGGAGTATTCACTCAATATTAGACTCCACCGATGTATTCTACTGTTTCCATATTTGTTATTTAATATAGATGTTAAAGCTTGGTGATCTGTTTCTATTGTAAATTCATTACCCAACAAATAAAATCTTAATTTTGTGACACAGTGTATAATACTTGCTAGTTCTAATTCTGAAACTGAGTAACCCTTTTCACGTGGCTTTGTAATTCTTGAAATGAATTGTATTGGGTATTCGACCCCATCATGTATTTGTAATAATACCCCTGATAATCTCTCTATGGATGCATCTGTTCTTAATATGAATGGCTGTGTGTAGTCAGGATAATATATTTTTAAATTTGACAGAAAAATGTTTTTAATTTCTTGGAATGCTAGTTCTCTTCTCTGATCCCATCTCCATTTTACACCTTTTCTCAGTAGTTCAAGTAATGGAATTTCTTTTATACTTACATAGATCTGGTATCATCCTTTTATAATAATTAATTATTCCAATAAATCCTCTTAAAGTTCTTAAATTGTGTGGTGTTTTATATTCCTGAATGACTTGTGTCCGTTCTGGATCCATTTCGATTCCCTTAGTGTTAAGTTTATAACCTAGATATATTACTTCTTTTTGAAAAAATGTACATTTTTCTTGATTTATTTTTAGTCCAACTTTGTCTAATCTATTTATTATAATTTTTAGGTGTTTCTCATGATCTTCAGCCGTTTTAGAAAAAATTAATATATCATCAATGTAGTGAATTACAAAATGTTCATATTGATCCAAAATATCATGAAGACATCTACATAGAGCACTGCAAGATGATTGAAGTCCAAATGGTACTACTTTGAATTGATATACTACTCCATCTATCTGAAATCCTGTATACTGTCTACTTTTTCTTTCTAGAGGTATTAACCAAAAGCTATGCTGTAAATCGATTTTAGTGAAAAATGACATTCCTGTAATTCTTCCTAGTATTCCATCTATACTCATTGGTGCTTCAAATTGCTTTTCAGTAATCTTGTTAATATTCCTTGCATCCAAACATAACCTGATTTCACCTGATCTTTTACGTACTACTACTATAGGATTTATAAAACGTGTGTCTGCCTTCTCAATGATTCCATCTTCTAACATATTATTAATTGTTTTGTTTACTTCGTCTCTGTATTTATATGGTATTGGGTATGCTTTTGTTTTAAAATCTTTTTCTTCTTTAACTTTTATACTATGGATATAATTTTGTGCAATTCTATTTTCTTTATTGACAAGTCCCTTGTGTTGCTGCAATATGGAAACGACTATTGATTCATATTCTTCAGGGCAATTTAAAACTTTTATCATATCTTCTTCTTTACAAATAAAACTATTCTTTATTATGTACTCATTATTCCTTGCTTCCAATTTTACGCACTCCACCTCGTAGGCATCCATCTGCTTAAAATTTCTATTCCTTAAATATTCACTACAATAATTATTCTTTACATTCTTTTGGGACATATCCCTATCATCAAAATACATTTCTTCTTCATAAACATCATTATTTTCTTTTAATAATATCCTATCAACTCTTATTCCTTCTTCCACCTCATCTTTCTGCATAAATTTAATTATTTGCCGTTCCAAAGTTACCATTTTTTCTTCAAAATCTATCTTTACTTTCTTCTTTTCCAATTCATCATTTCCCATTAATATATCAACAAATAAATCCTTGACAATAAATCCTTGCATATTAATTTCTTTATTAAGAATATTAATTTTAAAATTGGCTAGTTTATCAATTTCACCCAACTTCTTATTATTTGCACCAACAATTTTAATTTTTGGAATCTTTATTATATCTGATAGTTTTAATGTATTAAAAATAAAATTCTCCGAGACTAAAGTACTTTCTGAACCAGTATCTATCATAATTTTAATCATTTTATTTTTGGCCAAAGCATTTATATAAATTAAATTAATAGATTCAATAATTTTATCTTCATCTAAAGAAATAAATTCAGAAGGTTTTTCATAATAGCAATGGCCTAACTTGTAATTCAGAAAGTTTACTGAACAAAATTTTGATTATTAGAATTGTCAGATTGTATCTGACCACTTGGATCTGATGTCCTATGTCTTTCCCTACTATGACTTCTACTCACATTTTCTTGGCTTGTACTATTTCGTTCCCTGTCTTCGCAGCTTCTATTCCTTCGAACACAATTTACCTGTCTGTTATAGTTAGGTCGCTCTGTATTTCTTCTATTGTTAAAATCTTGTCTATTATTATTAGTACTGTTATTAAAATGTTGTCTATTATAACTAGTATTGTTATTAAAATTCTGTCTATTTTGATTACTGTTATTATTATTATTAAAATTTTGTAAACTATCACCATACCTAGTGTTATTGTTATATGATTGTCTATATTGTTGATTATCATTTTTATTATATTGAAAGTTATTATTGTTTTTTCTGTTGTTATTATTACTTGTCATATTGCCTCTTTGTGTTCTTTGAATAAAATTAATAAAACTATCTATTGTTTGAATATTTTGTACAGTTACTGTTTGCACAACATCAGCATCAAAATGTCTAGATACATTTAAAACTGTTTCATCCTCTCTAAGTGGTGGTTCTAAATATTTTGCAACTGTTATCAGTTTCAATGCATAATCTACCATATTTGATTTTAAATTGTGATTATACTTTCCAAAATATAGAATTTCTCTAAACTTGGCTTGCTCTAATTCACCCCAATAATAATTTAAAAATTTATTTTCAAATGTTTGAAAATTATCTAAATCATTTTCAATACTAGCAAACCAAGTTGCTGCATTGTCATTTAATGTCACTCTAATATAATCTTTAATAGCATTAATATTATTCACAAATCTTAATTTATGTTTTAAACTATTTATGTATACTCTAGGATGCAAATTTTTTATATTACCAGAGAATTTAATCCCAGTCTCATTTGTTAAATTTAAGTAAGGTCTCCCTATGTCTCTCATTTGTGAAATGTCATCTATTCTCTGTTCCACATTTCTTATTTGATTACTATTTATTTGGATATTTTGTTGTATATCGTCTAATTTTTCTTCTGTGTTTCTCCTGTCTTCGTTAATTTTTACTTCTAAGTTACATTTCTGCAACTCTATTTTCTGTTCTATATCTATCTTATTATCTTGAATAATCCTCTTTACTTCTGTCCTCTCATTTTCTAGCCTTTTCTTGTAGTCATTCCGTATATATTTTATTTCATTTGCTACTTTTTTCTCTGCAGTTTTAAGTTTTTTATCCATTTGTTTTTCTATTTGCTTTACAATTTTATTATTATTATCTTCTATTTTCTTTTCTAATTTTCTATAATTCTCTTCCAATTTCTGTTCCATTTTTTTCATGTCCTCTTTGACTTCTTTTGAATTCGTATTTTTTTCGTATTCTCTTCCATTTTCTGTTCTATTTTTTTTGTATTATCTTCTATTTTTTTCGTATTCTCTTCCATTGTCTTGTTCATCTGCATCATTAATGACATCAAAGCTGCCATATTGACATTTTCCTCTCGTTCTGGATTCATTTCTGCAGTATCTTGTGGAACTTGAACTAAACTCTCCTCTTGTATAGGTTGTGTTTCTACTTCCACATCTTCTTCATTCTTTTTGCTTCTTGTACCTTTCTTTCCTTGAGACATTTTGAGACTTTACTTGTTCAAATATAATTAAAAATAAAATCTATAATTTTTTCTTTCTACTGATAATTAATTTAATTATATGAGAGCACTTATCTTCCCAAGCTAATTCTTTTAAATAGAGAGCCCCGCGGTGGGCGCCAAATTGTTATGATGTATTGTTAGTTTGAATGATGAGCAATGAGTATTTTTAATAATATAATATATAGGGTTTTTATCGCGGTTCTCAAAGAATTAGTTTGTAAGTACTTTTTTAAATTATCTTTATTAGATCTACTATGAAACACACATATATATCTAAACTAGCTAATGTAAATTTAAAATAAACTATCTTTAAATTGAAATTCTTATGAAACTAATTAAATTCTATAGACAATGTAAAATTTAAACAAACTATCTTCAAAATTGAAATTGTTATGACACGAACTAAATTATATTAACAAAATTTTTGTACCTTTCTGTCACTGAATGCCTAAATGAACTGTTTTCCACTATATCTTATCTTTATTAGATCTACTATGAAACACACATATATATCTAAACTAGCTAATGTAAATTTAAAATAAACTATCTTTAAATTGAAATTCTTATGAAACTAATTAAATTCTATAGACAATGTAAAATTTAAACAAACTATCTTCAAAATTGAAATTGTTATGACACGAACTAAATTATATTAACAAAATTTTTGTACCTTTCTGTCACTGAATGCCTAAATAAACTGTTTTCCAATATATAGATTATAATCACCACTCAAATGTCTTCTTCTCAGCTTCGGTTATCCTTGTTTTTGTGAAATTACTTTTTCCAATTATTAGCTTCCACCAATTTAAGATATTTTTCTTCACCAGCATTTATAAACCACCAAACAAACCAGCAAACAGCATTTATATTTATTCTTCTTTTCTATATACCAATATCCAATCACCAAATATATTATTTAATTTTAATATTCAATTAATACTTCTTCCATTATCCAATTATCATTTATACATAACATAATTTTTAATCTTCAATATTATTTTCTTTATACTGTTTCTTAATATTGATTTAACTCACTATATTGAACAATTGTAACTGATTGACTGCCTCTAACTAATTTTCATACTAAAAAACTCATAACTGATTGACTAACTGAATGGACTTTCTTACTAAACTTTCTGACTGACTGACTCTAATCCAAATCACCGGGTATTTATATCTTTTTGGATGTTCCAGAATCATCTGGTAAGAAATCATGTTCCATTTGTTCTATTAAATACATGTCTGAATTTTCTGGAACAAACCATTTCGCAAACAAGGCCATCTCCGGTGATCTAGAGAATTCCATACTTTTCTATTAATAATTTTGTTGACATTTAGGCTTTTCAGATCAGAATATACAATTAAATCAGTAACTTAACATTCTAATTTAATAAAATACACATTTTAAACAACCTATTATTATAACCCCACTTTATATTCGTAATCATTACTTAAACTGTCACTTCGAGAGTATGTATATCTGGTTGCCTAATCACATGGCTCACTTAAATATATTTACAACATTAAAATACAACTTTTTACAATTATTATATGCTAATTTCTTAAAAATGCCTTCATAAATAATTTTTATAAAATTCTCTAGTATATAACTTATAAATTATTTTCTTTAAACACCAATCATATCAAAATATATATATATATATATATATATATATATATATATATATACTTAAGTTTAATGTTTTGTGAATTTCAAAATTTAATGGATTAACCTCATGTTGTAAGTGTTTGTGCTAGTTTTATACAATTTTTTTAATTCTAATTTCATTGTGTTTACTGATAAAATAATTGTAACCATATTTTAGCATATCCTGTCCTAATAATGACTGCAACCTCAAAATAAAACTCTAGTTTACCTAACGTGACAGCCAATCATGCCTACTTATATATATATATATATATATATATATATATATATATATATATATATATATATATATATTATATATATATATATATATATGTATATACACTCATTTAAAAAATAACCTACTATGGCCCTCTTTCATTTTGAATTATTGGTCACTTAGAAACAAGCTGCAGATACCTCAGTTCAATTACCAGAAAATTTATTAATCTTAATGTTATGGTTTGGTTTAGGTTTAGAGAATAGCTGGAGGTGGAGCGGATTTAGACAGACACTGTATAGGATTTTATTGTCTGTGATAACATGATATTTTTTAATTTATACTTATTATAAGTGTTTGCTATAATCATGCCTATTTTGAAGATCTGTATAGAATGAATAATATAATTTTAACTGCTAATTCGACTGCTAAAATAATTAATTTACATTAATTTGAAATAATTTTAATCATTAAAATATACAATCTGTTGTATGATCATGTAGAATCATAAATAATCAAAATACATAAAAATCAGTCATTTTTTTATATCTCGTATATCTCGGGTATTTTTTTATATCTCGGTTGTCGTTTTGGCGATGTCTTTGCGTTTGTTTTTTGTGATAACATATTCATTAGCCCATCCTATTTCATTTACCGCTTCATACCTAGTAATTGAACCAATAACAACAAAGATATGATATAGTGCCGTTTTGGCAATGTTGCCATATTTGATTTTACTGTTGTCATATTCGATATCCCATCTTCTTTCATTTGACGTCTCATACGTTAAAATCTGAGTAATAACAACAGAGATACGGTATAGTGCCGTTTTGGCAATGTCTTCCCTCTGTTTTTTGTGTTAACGTATTGGATATTCCCTCCTCTTTCATTTAACGTGTTACGCATAGTAATCTGACGAATAACGATGGAGATACGATATAGTGCCGTTTTGGCATTGTCTTTGCGTTTGATTTTCATTTTAACATATTCGCTACCACCTCCCCTTTCCATCGATACCTTGCACATTGTTGAACGTTGAGCCGTTTAGACATTACAAGCTTAGTGTCTTTTTGGCAATGCCGCCATCTTTGTTTTTTGCTTCAACGTATTCGTCACCTCCTCCCCTTTCAGACAATACCTCACACGTCACGATCCGATGTGCAGTCGCGCCTCCACAACGCGAAAAGATCAAAAAATGAGCAGAATGGACCTTAGCGATTTCTTATGGGATTTAACATGGGAAAATACGCAGAACTGTTGCTGCCCTTTTACTAATAACAAAACATATTAATAAACAGAAACGAGTGTCTTTCTGACATAAATTAAACATCAAAATAATAATTACTGCCAATTATGATTCTTACAAAATTAAATAAAATTAAAATATTGTAATTATATATATATATATATATATATATATATATATATATATATATATATATATATATATATATATTATATATATTTAAGTTTAATGTTTTGTGAATTTCAAAATTTAATGGATTAACCTCATGTTGTAAGTTTTTGTGCTAGTTTTATACAATGTTTTTAATTCTAATTTCATTGTGTTTACTAATAACATAATTGTAACCATATTTTAGCATATATATATATATATATATATATATATATATATATATATATATATATATATATATATATAAATATATATATAAATATATAATATATATATATATATATATATATATATATATAATATATATATTATATATATATATATATATATATTATATAAATAAATATAGATATATATATATATATATATATATAAATATATATATATATATATATATATATATATAATATATATTTTATATATATATATATATATAGATATATATATATATATATATATATATATATATATATATATATATATATATATATATAGGCCCCAGGTCGACTCAGCCTGAATAAAAATGAGTACCTTGGGTAAAACCAGGGGTAATAATAGACGGTTGAAGCGTAGCACTGGCCATGTTACCTTCCTTGTATACCGTAGGCCCTAGATATAGCAGACTACCCTGCTATACTCCCAAAGCCGCGACAGCGGTATAAAACGGGAGACTATTATATTATATATATATATATATATATATATATATATATATATATATATATATATAATATATATTATATATATATTATATATATATATATATATATATATATATATATATATATATATATATATATATATATATATATATATAGATATATATATACAAGAAATACTGGATATTATTGACTGTCGATATAAACAAAGAAAGCAGTTTATTAGGGATGCAGTCAGTAGGTTTGGCCGGGATGTTATAGAAACACTCTTTTGACTTTTGGTCGAGCTTTCGGAATTCCTTTATTCCTTCTTCAAGACACTGTAATTAGAAGAAAGTGTAAACATTTAAAACATATCTCAAAATGTCATTACAACTTACTAGTCGTTGAGATTATCTGTGTAAAGCTACGACACTCAACATTGAAAACACACATATAAAATATAACATTTAAAATAATGGACAAAAATACATTTTAAAATTTTGTTGAATAGTTAAAATTTTGTTTGTGACATCTTTTAATGGTGTGTCTTGACTGATCCATAGAGAACAGAAAAAAAAACAAAACAAAAATAGTGTGGTTTAAAAGGTAATTAGGAGTTCTTGTTATTATATTAATGGAAATAATATTAAACCTGTCTTGATAGTATGCAACACGTTTTGTATACAGGTGTATTATGGTGTGTATATGTAAAAGTAAATCTTTATTTTATTTTTGATGTTTTGTCAGCAAGTAACAATAAATGTTGCTCAATCTATCTATGTCTGACTTTTTATTTATACAAGACGTATTAGATTTTATGAAACACATTTCCAAGAAAACACGTTTAGTATGGTTTTTTTCCTTTGCCAAAATACAGGAATCATCGAAATTAAATTCATGTTTTAAAGTTAACGCATGTTCTGTGAGCGCGCATGCGTTAATATTTTTGGTTTTTATGTCGCTGCGATGTGATATTACTCTATTGTGAAAATTACGAGATGATTCTCCGATGTACACGTTTTCACAATTGGCACACGGTATAGAATAAACAACATTCGACGACTCCTGTATTGTGAAAGGATCCTTTGTCTTTGTGTACAACTTCGATACCGTTTTCACATTCTTAGTTGTAATTTTTAAGCCACTAACATTTTTGAAAATGTTAAATAGCTTAGGTGTGAGAACTGGAATATAGGGTAGGCAACCATACGTTATTTTAGATTGTGGTAGCTCTGATGTGTTCTGTGTCAATGTCTGTGTCAGTTGTCGGACTTCATTCATCTCATTATTATGAAAATTTTGGTTATCAGAAAATTGCACAGGAAAAGGAGAACCAAAAATGAGTTTATTCAATAGCCCTGTAGGATAGGAGTTCTCTTGTAGTATAGATCTCAACTTTTTTAGTCCCTTGTCCCTGAACTCGATGTGTGATAACTTGATAACCCTAGTTTTAAGGGCTAAAACCAAATTTGTTTTCATCTTAGATGGATGTTGAGAATAAAAATTTATGTAACGGTTACTAAAACAAGGTTTACGATACCACTCCGTCCTTAGCATGCCATCACTGCCACGATGTATAAGCATGTCTAAAAACGGAATCATATTGTCAGCTTCTCTCTCAACCGTAAACTTTAAGTGTTCACACTGGGCGTTAAAAGTGTTTAGAACATCAGTTACTTTGTTTTCAGGGACAGATAAGATCAAATCATCAACATATCGTTTGATAAAAGGTATGTGAAAAGGTATCTTTTCTTTACATGTTCTTATAAGTTCATCCAATACAAAGTTACATAGTATGGGGGATATTTTGCTGCCCATTGGAGTGCCAAAAATTTGTTTAAAAAAATTAAAAAATTAACAAAATTTTTTTAAACAAATTTTTGGCACTCCAATGGGCAGCAAAATATCACACATCGAGTTCAGGGACAAGGGACTAAAAAAGTTGAGATCTATACTACAAGAGAACTCCTATCCTACAGGGCTATTGAATAAACGCAATTTTCTGATAACCAAAATTTTCATAATAATGAGATGAATGAAGTCCGACAACTGACACAGACATTGACACAGAACACATCAGAGCTACCACAATCTAAAATAACGTATGGTTGCCTACCCTATATTCCAGTTCTCACACCTAAGCTATTGAACATTTTCAAAAATGTTAGTGGCTTAAAAATTACAACTAAGAATGTGAAAACGGTATCGAAGTTGTACACAAAGACAAAGGATCCTTTCACAATACAGGAGTCGTCGAATGTTGTTTATTCTATACCGTGTGCCAATTGTGAAAACGTGTACATCGGAGAATCATCTCGTAATTTTCACAATAGAGTAATATCACATCGCAGCGACATAAAAACCAAAAAGATAAACGCATGCGCGCTCACAGAACATGCGTTAACTTTAAAACATGAATTTAATTTCGATGATTCCTGTATTTTTGCAAAGGAAAAAAACCATACTAAACGTGTTTTCTTGGAAATGTGTTTCATAAAATCTAATACGTCTTGTATAAATAAAAAGTCAGACATAGATAAATTGAGCAACATTTATTGTTACTTGCTGACAAAACATCAAAAATAAAATAAAGATTTACTTTTACATATACACACCATAATACACCTGTATACAAAACGTGTTGGATACTATCAAGACAGGTTTAATATTATTTCCATTAATATAATAACAAGAACTCCTAATTACCTTTTAAACCACACTATTTTTGTTTTGTTTTTTTTTCTGTTCTCTATGGATCAGTCAAGACACACCATTAAAAGATGTCACAAACAAAATTTTAACTATTCAACAAAATTTTAAAATGTATTTTTGTCCATTATTTTAAATGTTATATTTTATATGTGTGTTTTCAATGTTGAGTGTCGTAGCTTTACACAGATAATCTCAACGACTAGTAAGTTGTAATGACATTTTGAGATATGTTTTAAATGTTTACACTTTCTTCTAATTACAGTGTCTTGAAGAAGGAATAAAGGAATTCCGAAAGCTCGACCAAAAGTCAAAAGAGTGTTTCTATAACATCCCGGCCAAACCTACTGACTGCATCCCTAATAAACTGCTTTCTTTGATATATATATATATATATATATATATATATATATATATATATATATATATATATATATATATATATATATATATATATATATATATATATTGTTATGATGTATTATTTGTGAAAGATTTTTTTAATGAGCAATGAGTGTTTTTTAATAATATATATATATATATATATATATATATATATATATATATATATATATATATATAGTAAACTCTTAAATATATATATATATATATATATATATATATATATATATATATAGGGTTTTTATCGCGGTTCTCAAAGAATTAGTTTGTAAGACTTTTTAAATTATCTTTATTATATCTATTATGAAACACACATATATTTAACATAGCCAATGTAAATTTAAAATAAACTGTCTTTAAATTGTAGTTCTTATGAAACTACTTAAATTATATAGACAATGTAAATTTTAAACAAACTATCTTTAAAATTGAAATTGTTATGACACTAACTAAATTATATTAACAAAATTTTGTACCTTTCTGTCACTGAATGCCTAAATGAAACTGTTCTCCACTATATAGATTTTAATCACCACTCAATGTCTTCGTTCTCAGCTTCGGTTACCTTGTTTTTGTGAAATTACTTTTTCTAATTACCAGCTTCCACCAATTTAAAATATTTTTGTCTTAATAGCATTTATATTTATTCTTCTTTTTAATACACCAATATCCAATCACCAAATATATTATATAAATTTAATTTTCAATTAATACTTTCTTCCATTATCCAATTACCATTTATACATAACATAATTTTTAATCTTCAATAATATTATCTTTATACTGTTTCTTAATCTTCATTGAACTCACTATATTGAACATTTCACCAACTGATTGACTGTATTCTATCTTGAACTATCTTGAAAATAGGACCGACTGACTTTATACTGATTTCATAACTGTAACTAACTTTCTTACTAACTGACTGGCCATTTTGAATCCAAATCACCGAGTATTTATACCCATTTCAATGTTCCAGAACCATCTGGCAAGAAATCTTATTCGATTTGTTCCATTTCCTACATATCTGAATCTTCTGGAATAGTCCATTTCTGAAATAGGTTATCTTCCGTGATCTAGAGAATTCTTTTCTTTTCTATCGAGAATTTTGTTGACATTTAGGCTTTTCAGAGCAGAATATAAACTTAAATCAGTAACTATATGTAAACTAAACATTTTAAACTAACACATAACCCTATTTCACATTCGCAATTATTATTTTCTCTAACTGTCATTTATTCCGAGTAGGTATATTTGGTTGCCTAATCACATGGCTCACTTAAATATATTTACAATATTATAATTATTAAAATAAAACTTTTTACACTTATTATATGCTAATTTCTTAAGAATACCCTCATATAAATAATTTTTATAAAATTCTCTAGTATATAACTTATTATAATAACCAAATACTTTTTATATCTAATATTATATAGTATATAACTTATAAATTAATTTTTTAAACAATATTTTTCTGTCTCCTAGATTCAATATATATATATATATATATATATATATATATATATATATATATATATATATATATATATATATATATATATATATATATATATACATCCCGCTATCCTTTTGAACTCTTTTCACGTTGCAGTAATTTACCATCACCAAGAATTGCCATCATTTTCTATTTATAAATTGTGTATGTTCGTTTAGGGCACCTTTGTAGGCTTGGCACTGTTGTCGGTTTTTCAATATTCCGATTTTTTTTATATATTTAATTTTTTACATCAAACCTACGTTTTAACATCGAGCGGTAAAATCACTGTATTTGGCATCAATTTAAAGACAATAGATGTTGCCGGTATTAATCCTTAAAATAATATTTTAGATACCTAAATATCGATCGGTTTGGGTCAAGTTCGAATAACGACATTGAAACTACCTGCTCACAAGTTGCAGTCTCAACAGGTTTTTTTCTTCGTTTAGATGTTATATTTATTTAAACTAGATATTTTTGCCCAGAGAATCGCACAGGGGAATATTTTACATAAATTTCAATTTACAACCTGTTTAGTCGAAGCTATCGATGAATAGTTTGAGATAAATATTATGGTTTTATGGGATTAAGGCCTTAATTATTGGTTGTGATTGTGTTAATGTTTGAAATTTTGATTTCCATTCCGGAAATCGTTCTCAAAAAACGTTTTTCTGTACAAAATGTGTATAAACATGTTTACATAATTAGTACAATAAACAAAGTTTTTGTAAAATAATAGTGGAAATCAAAACTTTAAATATTAGTTAATTAAAAATGTAATTTTCATCTCAATAACGACCAATAATTGTGGCTTAATCACATAAAAAAATAATATTTGACTTTGACCATGCCATAAGAAAGTAGTTCACGGAACCTCGCTAAATAGTTTAAAAAAATCTTATACAGAAATTTAAATTCTAAATAGTATGAGGGGTAGCTGACGAAAAATTCGTAAAGACGTACAGTTGATTTTGCTTTGTTTTTTTAAACAATCTTAAAAGGCAAAAAAAAATTTTTTGCTTATAAAACGTTTTGTATACATTCTAAAGAAAAATAATTCAAATAAAAGTTGTAGACCATAAAAAGGTTTTTATGTAGAGAAATACCAAATTTAAATACATAAATAATTGATTTAATTTCAAAAAACCGTAAACTCTAAGATATTATGTTTGTAGTAATTTATAAATGTTAATAACTTTGTTTTTTGCCTAACGACAGGTAATATAGCCTACTTGAAATTATGGCAATTGATCAGTTATTAAAGTGTGCTAAATATCAAGCAGATCAAAAAATATTTTACAATCTATTGAATTTGTTTATGACAGAAAGCGATTATTTAAACAACCGTACTTGTCCAAACAATATAACTCTACAAGTATTTTGTAACTTGCAATCGATTCTTTGCGCTTTCAGTTTTAGGGTATATTAAAAAAACTTTCAACATATTATTAAATTTTTTATTAAAAACCAGTTTGAATAGGAGACTTTTTAGTTTTTAGACCACTTCACGTTTTTTCAGTTTCTTTGACAAGTGAGGATTGTCTATTCGCTTATTTCTTAATATGGGCTATTGGCAATTATCTAGTCAAGTCAACACTATTATAGAAGTTACCCATACTTTTCCAGTAGTCACTCAGACGGTTCATCTTAATTGTCCCCATATGGAACATAAGTCCGAGAAAAGTCTTAAATTATGTTTGTGTTGTCTCTTTCCAAAACGCAATCCTCGATTTTTCTGAACGACTTTGTGAAAATATTTCATCAGAGTCACTTCCACCATTCATTTAATCTACATCGTCCTCGCCAGATGCTTCTAACAATGATTGTAATTCAGCAGTGGTCAATCTACGTTTATGTTCACATCTAGCTTTTTTAGATGTCGAAGGCATATTATTTACATCCATCTTTTTATAAATACAACTCACTTTTACGGAGGTAATTAACAATAAAAACGTTCTACTAGAAACTATCAACTTACGATGATTGTTTTTTAATTTCATTGAAGCACACTAGACATAATCCAGTTTTGCCATCACATTCTTCAGAGTATGTTATAACTTTTTTAACTTTTCTATCGTCCTTTCTACTAGTCATCTTCTTCTTAAAGTGCCTATCCGTTCCGGATGTTGGCGATCATCACGGCTTGCTAGTCATGCTTCTTCTTAAAATTTTGTTACATCTTGTACACTTTCTACTCTTTGTATTATCTACATCGCTTTGCCTGAGATGGTATTTTTGGGTGTAACTGGTCGTGAGGGTTACAACATTTCTTTATTTGCAAATGCCTTCGCGAACTCCAGTCTGAACTCAAGGATAGGTTGTCGCTTTTTTTACGTTTTCTATTATTTATCAAATAAGCATTGACTACTGCGGTATTAAATGCGGTATTAAATATTAATTCCACTGCCACTTTCCGGTACCACTTCAGAATTTTGCGTATTGGGCTTTGGTAAGAAGCCACTTGATCACTAAAATCAACACTCTTTTTCACCAAGTTATAATCGAGAATAGTTTGTGGTTTTAGTACTTGTGTATAATTTTTCTTTTCATTTGATTAAACCAAGATACAACTATTATGTTTAAATGTTGTAAGGATTAAAACTGGTCTTTTGTCGACCCATTTTATTACTTATAAAATCAATAATGGGGTTAAGTTTCATCGTGAGTAACTGGTTGCAACTTTTTTAATCGAGATTTTGGTTTTACATGTTTTTATAGTAAAACATCTGCACATGAATAATTCGTTTCTTGAACAATGATTTCAATTCATCGACCAATATTCTAAAATAAGGTTTTATTACGTCGTCCGGAATATTATAAACTGGTTCTCTTTTACAAAGCATTGGAAATATGGTTTACATTCTATATTTAGAAAAACCTTTTACTGCAACTTTTGTTGGACCTAAACTAAATTAATACACAAAACAAATTAATCTATTTTTTTATAAAAATGCAGATTCCTGTCGGATTTTTATCAGTGCGGCATGAGTCACTGGTGTCTCGTATATCCGGACCTCTTATCGCATTACAAACATAATTCTTAATTAGCAGCGCGATACAAGATACATTTAGGTCGTATAATCTTAAAGCCGTAATAAGACCATAAGACCGTATGTTATAAATAAATATATTCCTATAATCTTTAATCTATAATTTTTCATCTTGAAAGATGAAAAAAATACAATAAAAAAGTGCAATATTAAGTGTTATTTAAAAAATAATAAGTCATTCACGGGCGTACAGTTAAAAACAAAAGTTTTCAGTGTTCTATTGCTTGATTATTATTATCTGGTATTCTGAAAATGTTGACATTTTTTCTGGTCTGATCTTCCTTAACTAACGTCATCTTTCTTAATTGGTGGGTTGTATTGTTCAGGTCTCTTTAAGTGTTTTTGTTGCTATCCATAGTGAATGATCTTCTTTAGACAATGTACTAATGTAGTGTTCAAATGTGGCATTGCGTGCATCATGTAGCGCTGATCTTCATTGTCTGATTATCTACCTCTTGCTCTTCATTTTTCGACTATTAGTTGTATGATATAATTCGGAGTGTTATTTGTGTTTTCTTGATTTGGAATTGTTAATCGTGTAGCTCCATATGAAATAGTAGAAGATGAAAACGGCAGCATATTCATCCATAAAAAAAGGAAACGCGATAAAGATATCTGAAACAACTGTTTTATGTTATAAGAGATGAAATAGTCCGAAATTACCAAAACAGGTGAACAGGGCACTATAAAGAGGAAGTAGAATTAGCTATGAAACAGCTTGAATGGGGAAAAGAAGTAAGCTTAGACTAAATACCAGCAGGAATTATTCAACTGAGGAAAAAAATTAAATGGATAACAATATTCACTCCATTTACAGAAAAGGCGGTGACCCGCAAAAATTTTAAGAACTTCTTTAATAGCCTCCATTCAACAATTTCCTAATCATGTTTAAAAAACGTACGGATTCTAATTTTATTTACTGCTGTTTTGAATAATTCGTTAGTGGTACAGCCAAACCACTCTCTTAAATTTCTCATCCAGGACATTCTTCTACGGCCTGGATTTCTGCGTCCTTGGATTTTTCCTTGCATTATATTTTGTAGGAATGTGTACTTTTGTCCTCTCATCAGGTGGTCAAACTATTCAAGTTTTTTTTTTATATTCAGTATAACTTCTGGATCGTTATTTATTCTGCGTATTACCTCTTCATTTGTAATTTTATCCACCCAACTTATTTTTAGTATACGGCGGTAGCACCACATCTCAAAGCTTTCAAGATTTTTAACATTCTTCTGTTTAAGAGTCCATGCCTCAACAACCGTAAAGCAAAGTACTGAATACATACTAAGTAGTTAACTAAAAGTGGACGTATGCAAAGAGATGTATGACGTAATCGTATGGTATTCGCTAATAATCCTGTCACGTAATATGCCACACACTTCTGTGCGTTAATTCGTTTTATTTCTGCCAGTTTAAGGTGTTATTAGATGCCGCCATGTTTAATTTCTCTCCACCATCGTATTATCTCCGTTAAATCCTATCATTTTAGGCTCCATATGTCATGATTACACCTATAGGACCGGAGATACGCAACTAAGGCTCTTTTGACATAACATATATAGGAGCAAAGATATATACCTAAGGTCCTTTTGGTGTTGATGTATTTGATTTCTACGTCGTAGTATTCGATTGGTTAAATGGTACCATTTGAGGTACTGTACGTCACGATTGGACTAATAGGATCGAAGATACATAACTAAGGCCCTTTTGCCAGGCTACTCTATTTATTTTTTTATATCTCATTGTATTCTATTAGTTAAATTCTATCATTTGAGGTACAAAACGTCACGATTGGACTAATAGGACCGCAGATACATAACTAAGGCCCTTTTGACAAGCTGATGTATTTTATTTTTCTATCTTATTGTATTCGATTGGTTAAATCCTATCATTTGAGGTACTGTACGTCACGATTGGGACACTAAAAACGAAGATACGTAACTAAGGCCCTTTTGACGTGATTCTGTATTTGATTTCTATGTCATTGTATTCTATTGGTTAAGTGCTATCATTTGAGGCATCGTACGTCACGATTGGACTAATAGGACAGAAGATACATAACTAAGGCCATTTTGACATGCTACTTTATTTAATTTTTATACCTCATTGTATTTTATTTGTCAAATCCTTTCATTTGAGGTACTGCACGTCATGATTGGACTAATAGAACTAAAGATAAACAACTAAGGCCCTTTTGACATTGTTCTGCATTTAATTTTTCTATCCCATTGTATTATTTATGGTAAATCCTATCATTAGAGGTACTATACGTCACGATTGGACTAATAGGACCGAAGATACGTGACTACGGCCCTTTGGACATGTTGCTGTATTTAATTTTTTTATTTCATTGTTTTCAATTGGTTAAATCCTGTCATTTGAGATACTGTACGTCACGATTGGACTTATAGAAACGAAGATATCTAATTAAGGCCTTTTTGACATGCTGCTATATTTAATTTTTTTGTCTTATTGTATTTTATTGGTTAAATCCTATCATTTGAGGGGCTGTACGTCGCGACTGGACGAATTGGAGCGAAGATACAATAGGTAGTTGCAATATATCATAACCCGTTACTTTTAACCAAACATGATGCCAGAATGATTTGTGGATGAAAAAAATATATATATATTCTTAAATTTACTATTTCGTTGCGGGTGATATTATATTCAACAACGATGCCAAATGTCTGATGATAAAATGATTGATAATGAAAGTAGGATATACATTTTCATGTATATAATGGCAGCGAGTAAACGGTAAAACCCTGAACTAAATATATATAATATTTTCACTGTACCATCATTTTAGACTCAAACATTTTCTGGAATAAACTTATATAACTCAGTAAGGTATAAAAAGAGAAAGCGGATATTTTAAAATACCAACACGGTATCCAAAACTCTAATCAATGAGATGGTTAAAATTCTTGTAACAAGTACGGGAAAACAGTTATTAAGGTCTTGTAAAGTAGCGTCGATATACAGATGCTACTTTGCAAGACGATGCTAAATTGATGGTAAAAGCATAATGTATCGATGCGAAAATGATAGTAGATATATATATATATATATATATATATATATATATATATATATATATATATATATATATATATATATACATGTCCAAAAGTTTGGAATCGGTACAAATAATGTATCTACGCCTATGGTGGTTTTAAAACTGTTGTTGATATTCATTCTAGAGGGTTTTTAAATGAAAATGATTAAAAATTTGAATCGTTTTTGTATGATTTTAGTGACATTAAACTCATTAGCGTATTTACACATTATTTCAGTCTTTGTTTAAATTTGAATTGAGCCGTTTAAAAATGCCTAAAAACGTGATATCTCATTTTGACAGATCCAGAGTAATTGCTTTGTCACAACAGGACTTACAACAGGTTATATCGCGAATATTGCTGATGTTACTCAGAGTGCTGTATCGAAAATTTAAAAAAAAATCCAAGATACAAATGACGTCAAGGATCGTCCCAGAAGTGGTAGAAATCGATGTACAACAGCAGCACAAGACCGGCATATAACATTTATAGCTCGTAGAAATCGTCTGGAATCTACAAGTGGTATATGGAGAGAAATTTCTAGGCTTTAAGGACTGAATATTTCACTGCAAACAATAACACGCAGACTAAATGCGGTAAATTTGTATCGTAGAAGACCGGTACGTGTTCCTAAACTAACCTACCAATACAAAATAGTAAGGTGCAATCTGCTAGAGAAATGGTGCATCATGATCCTAACTCGAATAACGTGATGTTCTCTGATGAGTCAAAAATTGACTTGGTATCTGATTCGCGAAGAACACTGGTTTGGAGGGCCCCAGGACGACAAGCCCCACTAGAAACAGCTAAACCGCGCGTCCCATTTGAAGGTGGCAGTATTATGGTTTGGGGTGGTATTATGAGTGGTACACGGACGTCAATGCTGGTTCTGGAGAGAAGAGTCACTGGTGCTGTATACATCAAGGAAGTTTTAAATCCTGTCGTAAATCTAATCCGAGGGGCAGTAGGTGATGAATTTGTGTTTATGCATGACAACGCACCTCCTCATCGAACATCAGCAGTACAAAATTTTCTTGAAGAAGAAGGAATATCTACATTACAGTGGCCCTCGAATTCCCCCGACATGAACATTATTGAACATGCTTGGGACATTCTCACAACACGCATCAAGAAGTGAAACAATCCCCCTATTACACTTCGAGAACTTAAAGATAGAATTCCGCAAGCCCAGCTCGACCAGTTAATCGGCAGCATGCCAAATCGCCTACAGGCTTGCATACAGGCCAATGAAGAAAATACTTATTATTAGTTTTATTAAAAATTATTTTTTTCTATACTAATTTATTTTCAAATGTAAGTTGTACATTGTAAGTTTTTCACTCCAAGAAAATAAATATTTTTTTCGCATATCGTTTATCTGGTTTTGAGATTTATTGAGTATTGTTGAGAATTGAAACAAAATGATGTTTAACTATTTAGAAGAGTTTATATATAAAAACCAATAAAAAGATGAAATATTCCAATATTCCCAACTTTTGAACATATGTGTATATAAATATATACATATATATATATATATATATATATATATAAAGGGCGGTGAATTGTCAAACGGACCAAAGAAAACTCAATGGGAAATTTTAAATTGTTGAATTCCTGCTTCCCTAATTATTTTACACCAAAAGTCATGAAAAATTATTTGTAGAGAACGGAAATATGTATCGAAAACAAATGTTAAAATTGTTCTACGATTTAAACGTATTCCAAAATTTTGATGCTTCAAACATATTGATGTTTCTGAGATTTGACAATATTTAAATGGCCAAAATTTTTATTTTGTGATTTATTGTTTAAAAAACAATTAAAAAATGTACTAAGGTGAGGAGAAAGGAATAATAATAAAAATGTTTTATTCATGTTTTATTATTTTTTTTTTTTCGCGCTAGGGCGTCATACCGGTTTATCCCCTCGGAGGTTTCAGCCCTCTTTGTGTGCTTTACGTTTAGTTTCTTTCGCAGAATTGCATACAAAATTGGTTAGTAATTTTACAGTTTTAGTTTACAGTTTATGATGTGTTGATGAAGTACATAAAGGATATCATTATTTCCTGAAAAAATAGTACAATTTAGGTCTATTGGAAGGTTTATCTTGTAGTGAATTAAGTTTTTATATAGTTCATTAATGTTTATTGGACATTCAAGTAAAACATGTACTAATGTACCCATTTTACCACAACTACACAGTGGATCGTCTGTAATTTTCATTTTGTGCTTATAATAAGGTGTTAGTGCATGATTAGCACGTACTCGATTTATTGTGGCGACAAAGTTTCTGTTTGGTATTTTGTGAAACCATGGTTTTCTGGGAATTCTTTGCTGGTGTTTACAAAAGTTTGTTCCGGTTGTTGAAGCGTTGTGTAGGTTTTGCCACATCTCATTTATTTTGTTTCTTTGGTTTAAGAATAGGTCGGACGGGGGTAGTTTAAGATTTAGTTCTTCTCCTGATGTTGGGGCTGTTTTTGCTAAGGTATCTATTTCATTACCTGTTATACCTGCGTGTCCCTTTACCCATAGATATATGACGACTTTATTCTTGATGTGGATCTCATTATGTAAATACAGGATATTTGCTTCAATATGATTAACTGATCTATTTATGTTTACTTTTTTAAGTTTATCTACTGCACTTTTGCTGTCCGTACATATTATGAATTTGTCGTGGTTAGAGCCGAGTATGTATTTCATAGCTTGCACAATTGCTGTTAATTCTGCAGTGTATATGGAAGCTTCCTTTGGTAGAATAAATTTTTTGTCAGTATTTTCTTCCACATGGTAAAAGGCACAGCTGGTATATTCTTTTGACTTTGATACATCAGTGAATATAGAATCATAGTTTGGCCAGTATTTGTTTTTTGTTTCGTTAAACTTTGTTTGATTGAAACTTGCTACTTCTTGACTTTCAAAATAGTAGGTTCTAATTTCACGTGAAAAAATTTGTTGTGGCGAGTAAATTAGAACCGGAGGGAGTTGGTTGGAATAAAGTATATCTGTAATGTCAAGTATTTCTGAGAAAGTTTCTACTATGAGGGGGGTTTTCTTGAAGTGCCAGTATCTATGGGTCAAAACTTGAACTGTTAGTGATTGTATACTATTGAGGTAAGAAGTTTTTTTGGAAATGGTTTTTATCACAAATTTTCTGCTCAATAGTTGTCTTCTTAGTTTAAGAGGAGGTTCCACAGCTTCAGCTTGCATAATATTTATGGGTCTTGACTTAAGATATCCCAGGCAAACTCTTAAGCATTTATTTTGTTGTATCTCGATTTTATTTAGATGTGTATCTGCTGCTGTTCCATTGAGTTGACTTCCATAATCCATTATTGATCGTACCATTGTTTTGTAGAAAAGTAAAGCCGTTTTTGGATCTGCTTCCCACTTTGCCCTACAAAACGCTCTTAAAATATTTATAGAATTACTTGTTTTTTTGATGATTTGGTGGATACAGTCCTTCCATAATAGTTTTCTATCTAGATGTAGGCCAAGATATTTTACAGAGTTGCTAATACGGAGTTTATATTTTCCTATTGTTAATGGTCTTTGATAGTTGTTTCTATTTCTAGAGAAAATACATTATTTTCGGAGGCATCGCCTCCGCTAACTGCACTCATAAGTTTTTAATGTCTTTCCGAATTTCGCTTTTTTATTTGGTGTAATTAATTTACTTTTAAAGTTCACGAAATATTTATTTATATAGCTAATTTATAAACACCGGTTTTAAAAACAAGCTTCTTTCTTACGCACGTCTAACTACCACGACGAATGAAAGCTGACTGATTATAATATTTGTTATAGTTTAATGTTTAGAAATTTATTATAAACTATTTTTAGGAATAAGGATCACAGTAACACTACATTGGAATTCTTTGAATTGTTGTATAACCTGGAATTAAATTGGTGTGTATTAGAAATGCTTACGTTAAATAAAGATCTGGCAGTGCTCGCACCTTAGACAAGGAAAAGGCTCGCACTATTGCCTGAATACAACATTATTGCGATTTTTCGTCAACTGAGTACATTTCATTGATTTTTTTGCTTTGTAAACAATATAATTTATTGTTTACAAAGTAATGTTTATTGTTCAGTAGTAGTATTTAGTAAAATTAATTATTTATAATTTAATCATAAAATAAAAAAATTGAAAATTCAAATATTGTCAAACATCTAACATCAATATGATCAAACACACATGTCATATACATTCTTGCTTTACGTGTGGCCTGACTTTTAGAGGTGGCCTAAAAAATATATTATATTTTTACAAAATTTTGAAGTAAATTTAATTCGTAGCACAGTTTTAACATTTGTTTTTAATTTCCCATTGAGTTTCCTATATATATATATATATATATATATATATATATATATATATATATATATATATATATATATATATATATATATATATATATATATATATATATGTATATATTGTAAAGACTACGACCGTCAATTTATATTTCTAAAGTATTCAACTAGTGAATTCAGAGGTTTAATCGGTCATTCAGGTTCACCATCAGAAACGCTCCTTTATTGAAATGTGTGAGATCCTCAAGAACTCATCGGCAATAAACAAAAGAACCGACATCGACAATTTGAGCCAGGTTTACCACTCTCTCATCTTACGAAATAAATGATACCAATTATTCTTCAGTTAAAAGTTGGCGTATTTTCCATTCAAAATAATAACAAAATCATCCCCTATTTCCAAGTTTCATTAAAACATAAATTAAAAATAATATATCAAATATTTCCGCCATACAAATTCCACCCGTCCAACTAATTATGCAATGTCCTCTGTAGAAGTTCATAATTGTCTCAAACCTTGGAATTTGGTGATACATGGCCCTTAAACAAAAAAATTTTCGGTATCGCGTCAAGTTGTTTGCTAGATTGCAATAAATCAGAACTTTGTTGGTCTTCAGCGGAGAACCATCTAAATGAAGCCAAATGTTCGTTTAAAATTTTTTAAATATTCATATCTACGAATATGAACATTATTTTCGGCAAAGTTTGTGTGTTGTTTTTTGTTTTTTGTTTTTTCTTTTTTGGTTAAGTTAGTTTTAAATAATGAGTAAAGTGTACAGTAGATATATGATAACATCGATAATATACTACATATTGAGTTGTAAGTTATGAACTATGAACATCTGTATTTCTTATAAACTCTATGTCATTTGTTATATTTTAGAGAACTGATGAAGCTTTAGAAATATAAAGCGAAACGTCTTCGATAAACTTATGAAGTAGTTGACTTCTTTTTTTATTTGCCAACCTGAATGACCGATTAAACCTCTGAATTCACTAGTTGAATACTTTAGAAATATAAATTGACGGTCGTAGTCTTTACAATATATACATATATATATATATATATATATATATATATATATATATATATATATATATATATATATATATATATATAAAATATATTTGAGTTTTCCAAAACTATATTGTTCTGAAGCTATTTTCTTATATTAACTATATTTTAAAAAAATATTTATTTGACACAAAATAGTAACAATAGGTTTTACTACGATAAAAGCAGAATCTAGACTAACTTACAAATATGAATTTTATACAGAATGAAATATTATATTAAAAGTACAATGTATAACATTCGGAACGTATGTTGTCTTAATCAGCGTTCTTCAGTTCACTGGACTTGGGTCATTACCTCATTAAAGCTTAGTTCATAATTTATGGGTCGATAACTCCTCCTCTCCTAGAACGAAGCCTGTTGTGGAAGTTCGATTGTTTACCCTTCTTCTTCCTTCTTTGTAGAATTGTTTTTCTTCGTTTTCCCTATTTTCTTTTTGAATAGAACAATAATTGTTATAATTATTCCAATGTACTGTTGTGAATTTATTAATTGTTATGTCTTTAATTTATAATGTCTTTATCAAAAGGTTCTTATCTAAATTTATTAAAAAGCACAATAACTGATATTAATTTATTTATCACTAAATATACATAATTTATTAAAAGGCGAGCGTAACAACTGTCTTCAAAATAAAAGTTCCCTCATATTTATACGAAAACAGCTGCTCTAGAACTCCATGGATGTTGACCTCAATTGACCTGGTTTCGCCTAGAATGGACAGGCCTAATTCCGGAAGATTCGAATGGAACCAGTTTTTTATTACTTGGAGTTTATGCCAGCTGGTCGAAAGGTCTCGTATAATCTAAAACATATTAGTGAATAAAAAACATGTTTACAGGTTAAAACTATGACTCATATTTTTACGTAACATTGCCCCCCTCTCAAAAGATGGTTCCTCTTGGAGCCTTGTCGGGACTAGAACTGGAACGGTATGCTGGTATCGGCAACTGGACCCTCTTTTACAACTTCCAGTTGTATAAAAATGACAAGGGACGGTTTTCTCTCCGCACCAGTAACTATGCGGATTGCAACAGACTAACACCTGGACTTCGGTGTCTTTAAAGATCTCCTCCACCATATTTCGGATAACCCTCCAATCTAATTGGCAGCACTCCAACTTTGGCATGGCTAACTTTTGCACGTCGGACTCTAGTACGTGCCCTCTCAATTGAAGTAAGGCTTCCCATACATCTCGGTAGGTAGGTTGGTCACGGGCAGTGTCTTTTGTTACCAGGTAGAAAAGGTAACGTGATGCATCTTGGAGTTTCAAGGTTTTACCGGGAGCTGGCACTTGGCATTGAAGTTCTGCAACTCGACCAAACTTCCTTCGAAAGACGGATGCCAACCCTGGTGCGTCTTTGATACTGGCCGGGATGGTAAGGGCCAGCCAGTGGTCATCGGGGAGCGCGAGTAGATCTTGCTTTTCTTCAGTGGTAACACCATGTCTTGCTTTACCGGTACCTCCATAGGCACCCATGAATTCCTCAAACGTGAGGTCAGACACATCTTGGACTTGGTTTACTTCCACTTCTTCATCTACGTCGTGGTCACCTTCGAAATATGCCAACCGGTTATGGTGTACTATCATCGGCTTTCCCCTCGGAATCTTGCTTATTCGGTAGATGACATCGTTGATCTTCTCCATGATGAGGTATGGACCTTCCCAAGACTGCTGCAATTTGAGAGAACAGCCTTTTCGCTTCTTGGGATTATACAGCCATACTTTGTCGTTCTTCTTAAAGCAACCCTTTTCGGCTTGTGTATCGTACCGTTTCTTCATTCGGTCGCTAGCGATTTGAAGGTGGGAACGGACCAACTCATGTACATCGTCCATTCTTCTTCGTAATTCGATCACATAATCTTCACCTGCTACATTTTCTCCAGGTCGACACCCAAATTCTAGATCACAAGGTAGTCGCATTTCGCGTCCGAATAGGACTCTGGCTGGTGTCTGGCCCGTTGATTCGTTAACAGCAGATCTGTAGGCCATTGTGAAGAACGGAAGGTATTGGTCCCAGTCTCGCTGATGATCGGACACCATCTTTGTCAAATACTTGCCAACTGTCCTATTCATTCGTTCTACCATACCATCCGATTGCGGATGATACGCGGTAGTTCATGTTTTCTTCATGCCTAGTCTATCACATATTCCTTGGAATAGATCACTTTCGAAGTTCCTGCCTTGGTCACTATGGATCTCCAAAGGCACTCCAAATCGGCTGATATATTCTTGGATCAACTTATCTGCAACGGTGGCGGCCTTCTGGTCTGGAAGTGCGTAAATCTCGACCCACTTAGTGAAGTAATCCATTACTACCAACATGTACTTGCCCCCATTTTCACTTTCTGGAAATGGCCCTGCAATGTCCAAAGCTATTCTTTCAAACGGGCTTCCAACATTATATTGTCTCATAGGAGCTCTCCTTTTCCGGTGAGGCCCGTTACTCGTAGCACAAATAGTACATTTCTTACACCAGTCTTTTACGTCGTCGGAACTGTTCATCCAATAAAACCGTTCCCGAATTCGCTGAAGGGTTTTCCTTACACCAAAATGCCCTCCCGATGGACTGTCGTGTAACTGACGAAGTACTTCGGCTATTCTGCTCTTTGGGATCACCAACTGTCTTCTTTTCTCTGAACCGTCATCATTTTCCAGGACTCGTTTGAGCAAGCCATCTTCGATGATAAATGAGTCCCACTGGGCCCAATACGTCTTAACTACTGAGCATAGGTTTGATATTTCCTGCCAAGGTGGTCGACGGTTTTCCTCTTTCCATTTTCGGATTTTCTGTATAACTGGATCTCTCTTTTGTTCTTCCCTTATCTTAGTAGGCGTCCAGTCGTCGTTGACAATCGTCGTTCTTAGCACTGCTGCTTCCTTGGATTCTGTTTTGTTGCAGTGGGAACACTCTGCTGGGCATGGCCTTCTGGAAAGAGAATCAGCGTTTCTGTGGCTAACTCCGGCTCGGTGCTCAATCTTAAAATCGTATTCTTGGAGTCGTTCGATCCACCTGGCTATCTGACCCTCTGGATTCTTAAACTGCATCAACCACTTAAGGGCGGCATGGTCGGTTCGGATTAAAAACTTCCTTCCATAGAGGTATTGATAGAAGTGCTCTACTGATTTCACTACTGCCAGAAGTTCTCTTCTCGTGACGCAATAATTCCGCTCAGGTTTTGAAAGAACTTTACTAAAATATCCGAGGACTCGTTCCTGTCGTCCTTGAATCTGAGACAGCACTCCTCCAATTCCCACATTACTTGCATCTGTATCTAAGATGAACTCTCCTTCTGGCAGTGGATACCCTAAAATTGGTGCTGTTATTAAATGCTTTTTCAAGGTCTCAAAGGCATTTTGGCAGTCTGTATCCCAGCGGTAATCTCTTGCTTCCTCCGTAAGTCGCGTTAATGGCTTAGCGATATCTGCAAACTTCTTAATAAACCTCCGATAGTAAGTACATAGTCCAAGAAAACTTCTCACTTGATGTTTGTCAGTTGGATTTGGCCATTCCTTAATGGAATCGATTTTCCCCTTATCCACGGCCACTCCGTCTTTACTGACTATATGACCCAGATAATTGACTTTACCTTGAAATAGCTGGCACTTCTTGGGGTTTAGCATCAATTGGGCAGCTTTAAGTCGATTAAAAACGTTTTCTAAATTCCTCAAATGATCTTCGAATGTCTCCCCCAAGACGATTATGTCATCTAAATAAACCAGGCATGTTTTCCAAGATAACCCTCTCAACACATTTTCCATAAGCCTCTCAAATGTCGCAGGAGCATTACAGAGTCCAAATGGCATAACGTTGAATTGCCACAATCCAGATCCTGTGGTGAAGGCTGTCTTTTCTTTATCTACTGGGTCCATTTCTACCTGCCAGTATCCAGACTTCAAATCCAAAGTAGAAAACAATTTACTTCCAGCCAATGTGTCCAATGTGTCATCGATCCGAGGCAGAGGATAACTATCTTTCTTGGTAACGTTGTTCAGCAAACGGTAATCCACACAGAACCTCGTCGTTCCGTCTTTCTTCTTAACCAGGACCACCGGAGAGACCCATGGGCTCGTAGAAGGTTCTATCACCCCGTCTTTCTTCATTTCCTGAACAATCGTTTCAGCTTCCTCTCTTTTCGCCTGTGGTAATCGTCGAGCTGTTTGACGAATTGGCTTAGCATTACCAGTATCAATTTTATGCTTAACAACGGTAGTTCTTCCCGTCTTTCCTCCTTTCGGTACGAAAATATCACGATACTGCGAAATTCCCTTAATTTCCTTTTTTCCATCTGATTTAGAGACTGTCCTGCAACTGCAACCATTTGGTCGAATTTGTCGTTGGAATTATCAGATGTTGTCGCCTGACGGATTATGGATGTCACAGGTACACAAGTTCCTACTTTTGTCTCTTTCTTTATGGTCACTGGGTAGTCGTTGACATTGATAAGTCTCACAGGAATTTCTTTAGCCGAAGTCACCAATTCCTTTCCAATTATGATTCCACGGCCAACCTCATCGTCGTGGTTCCAAGGCTCCATCATAACAGGTCTCCCTTCGTCTACAATTCCCTGTAGTCGCGCTACTATGATCGTTTCGCTTCTCGCAGGCATGACTGTATCTTCTGTAATGGCTGCTTGCACAGTGTTGTCATTATGTGGATGGAGAAATACCTCCTCGTTGCCAACTTTGATTACCTTATTCTTAAAATCCAATTGGAATCCATGCATATTCATTACGTCCATTCCTAATATAACATCCTCTTCGATGTCAGCAACTATAACAGTATGGACGAACTTTTCTGCTCCAATTCCCAATTGTACCTGGATTTCTCCATGAATGTTGGCATTTTCACCTGTAGCGGTCCGAAGTCGTAACCTCGTTGGTAACAGTTTCTTTCGGCTGTTTTCGGGCGTATAATGGTTCTGGTCGCTCCGGTATCCACCAACAACGTATGCTTTTTACCATTTATGTCTCCATCTACATATACACTATCTTCACGACATTTCAAAGAAGCTATTAGTATGAGAGGGTCTTTGGAAAAGTTTTGGGTCGAAGCTGCCCCCCTAAGGCTGACCCGTTCTAGTTTTCCTGATGGTGAGTTTCTTGATTTGCGTCGTACCTAGGGTGTTTACAGGAGCTTCGTACGTGTCCTATTTCGCCACAATTCCAGCATCTGATGGTCTTCGTTTTCTTATATGTCATGCTTTTCATCATATTAACGAGCTGGTCAAGTTTATCTTCATCTCCTTCCTCTTTTACAGTCCTAACTTTACTGTACCCGCCAGAGGCCTGCGTAGCTGACTCGTATTTGAGGGCGGCGGATAAGACATCAACCAGCGTCTTGTGACGAGCTAATCGTAGTGTTCTCTGCATTTCATGATCACGAAGACCATCAATAAACGTTTGAACGGCCAATTTTTCCATCATGTCTTCGGGAGCTGTTGGATAAGCATATC
Source organism: Diabrotica undecimpunctata (assembly GCF_040954645.1). Taxonomy (NCBI): domain Eukaryota; kingdom Metazoa; phylum Arthropoda; class Insecta; order Coleoptera; family Chrysomelidae; genus Diabrotica; species Diabrotica undecimpunctata. The sequence goes on along the minus strand of NC_092809.1, from coordinate 88,321,009 downwards.
GTACTAATCTGGCAATATCTACCTCATATTCTTGAAGAGCCTCATCTTTCTTCTGTCTACGATTTTTAAGCTGCGACTGATATACATGCTCCAAATGTTCGTGGCCATATCGCATATTTAACCTCTTCTTCAGTTGTTCGAAATCATCGGTCTCCTCTACGGCTATGGTCTGAAGCACATCTAAGGCATCTCCTCGAAGAGCGATAGTCAGGTTTACAGCCTTTTCTTTTTCAGACCATCCATTCGCTCTTGCAGCTGATTCTAACTGTTTCATGTAGTTATTCCATGACGATTTTCCGTCGAAAGTTGGGACTTTCACATGGACAGAACCTCCACTTCCTTCAAATTTCGGCCGTATTTCCAACTTACATTTAGTCTCGTCTTCTTTTGTCTCTACTGTAATTGGATTGTTTCCTCTTTCTGCCGTCCCTGTTTCCTCCAGCTTCTTTTCCATCTCTTTCCATATCTTTTCTTCGAAGGCCAACATATCGGCAGCAACTTGGTTTTTTAACGAAGATATTCTATCGTCCAGGGCAGACATCTCAGAAGTGACTTTAGAGATTTCCGAAGAGATGTTAGCAGAGACTTTGCTTTCCAGCGAAGAAATCTCGTTAGAAACTTTGTTTTCTAATGAGGCGATGTCGCCGGAAACTTTCGAAATATCGCCAGAAACTTTGTTCTCTAATGATGCGATGTCACCAGAAACTTTGGCTACATCACCAGAAACTTTGGCTACATCAGAAGAAACTTTCGAAATATCGTCAGAAACTTTGTTCTCTAATTTCGAAATCGACGAGATAACAGCATCTTCAAATATATAAGTCTCTGGATCTAGTCCTTCTTCTAGCAAAGCGTTCTTTAGTCGTTGGACTAACTCAGCCTTTTTTCCGGTAGAAGCTAATTCTCTGTCTTCGAGATGTCTTCTTAAATTAGTCACTGTCAGCTCATAAATCGTCGTCATTTTCACAATTTATTTTATATTCACTTGTATTATTATTATAAGTCTAATTTATGTTCGATCTCACTTCTGACACCACTTGTTGTGAATTTATTAATTGTTATGTCTTTAATTTATAATGTCTTTATCAAAAGGTTCTTATCTAAATTTATTAAAAAGCACAATAACTGATATTAATTTCGTAAAATAGTTTCGAAATCTTGACTGTCTTTAATTTTATTGATATTAATTTATTTATCACTAAATATACATAATTTATTAAAAGGCGAGCGTAACAATAAATATCGCGAGCGCGAATCTTCTTTATTAACTGTCTTCAAAATAAAAGTTCCCTCATATTTATACGAAAACAACTGCTCTAGAACTCCATGGATGTTGACCTCAATTGACCTGGTTTCGCCTCGAATGGACAGGCCTAATTCCGGAAGATTCGAATGGAACCAGTTTTTTATTACTTGGAGTTTATGCCAGCTGGTCGAAAGGTCTCGTATAATCTAAAACATATTAGTGAATAAAAAAACATGTTTACAGGTTAAAACTATGACTCATATTTTTACGTAACAGTACAATAGAGTTGTCCAAATACTTGGAATGTGATACACAGGCGTAGTTTGTAATATGGGTCTTAATTCATGATTTGGAATATCTTTAAGTTTTAATGAATTTAGCGTTATTTCCATTGGTGCTATTTTAAGAATGTCGAGATTTAATTGTGGTACGTTTATCATCATTGGTTGTCCTGATGTGACATCTTGAAAGGTTAACTCTTTATTCTGGAATATAATTTTACATGGTGTGTTCTCTTTGAGATAAATTCCTTTTAAGTATTGGCAGTGTGTGGAGATGCCATGAAATAGAATTTCATCTTCACATGAGTGCTCGTGGTTGATTTGGAGATAACCAGGACATTGAAAGATCTTACCATAAGTACAAATGTCATTTAGAGGAATTGTTATTTTTTCGTTTTTTTATAAATATCTTGAGTTTGGTAACATGATAACAAATTCTGACTTACTTTTAGTTGGGATTGGTAATAATTTATAAAAGTCGAAATTAGATTCATAATTAATAGGAATTGAAAGAAAATATTGTATTTGGTTCTTTTCTATTTTACATGTTATTTGTAAAATAGCTTCGAAATCTAAAATGTTTTCATATTTTACTTCAAAGGGTAATTGTGTTTTATAATGTGGTGAAATTTTTTGGTGTTCGTTATATAATTCACTGGACTTAATAATGCTAGGATGTAATGTTTTTAGTTTGCAAAATGTAATAGAATTTTGGACATTTTCCATTGTATTTAGTATTAGGTTGTATGTTATTATAATTTCGTTAAACATGTCTTTTAAATAGTTGACGTTTTCAAGATTTGTTTGGAAATCTACTATATTTTTTATTGCCAAAATTTTTGATTTTAAATTAATTTCATTTTCTTGTATATTTTGAATTGTTTCATTAAAATTATTGATAATTTCGTGACTTAGCGAATACTGGTTATTGATTTGGCTTTGCAAGTTTGCTTCATTCGTCTTTAAGTGTTCTAGTATTGAGTTGATTTTTTCGCCATCTTCAGCATCTAGATTTCCTGTTACAGCTTTAATAATTGAACCGAACCCATTGATTATACCTCTTTTATTTATTTGCAATTTTGTATGTATGTTTAGATTTTCAAATTGTTCCTCAATGCTATTTTTGACGTACTGTGCTAGATTAACATAATTTTTTGTTTCGTTATTGAAAAATTTACAATTAGAAAGATTATTTTTCAGGTGATCATACTGTATATTTAAGCTATCATATTCTTCTAAAAGCGGATTTAAATTGTAGTAATGGACAAATGTGTGGCTAGATTTTTGAAGTTTTGCAGATCCCAATTTGATTGGTAGTATGCCTAGATTATGGGTAACATCTTTTATTTGGATTGCTGCGCATCCGATTGCGAGGAACCTGAAAATTTGTAAGGTTTTCTTTTAGGTCGTTTGACGTTAGAAAAGTGGATATTTTCGGCAGTATTTTTATGTCGAGTAACTATTTTCGCGGTTTTCCTTTTTTTATTAATTTTGCTTATTTCTTCAGCATTGTATTTATTTTTTGTTTTACCTTGGAATTGTCTGTTACGCACAAATATTTTAGTGGGGATTGTTTCAGGCAATTCTTCTCGTTTTTCGTTAGCTTTTGAGATTACTTTTTCTTTTACGTTTTGTAAAGATTTATTGATATTAGAATAAAGTATTTTCATCTTTTCTTTATGGTTTGAAATATAATTATTTAAAACTTGTTGCTCGATATTGATATCAAAAGGAGAGTTATTATCTATATGTCCCGTAATCAGCTCGTATGGTTTCATTTTTGTTACTGAATGGATGCTATTATTATAGGCTAGTAAGGCATAATTTATTTTATGTTCATATGGTCATTTTTATATTCTTTTTGATTATTTAGTAGTCTAACGTGTTCAATGATCGTAGAATGAAATCTCTCGGCAATTCCATTAGACTCTGGATGTTGAGAGCTTATAAAATGTACTTTTACCTTGTGTAACTCTAACAGTTCTTTGACAACTGAATTTTTTAATTCGGTTCCATTATCAGATATTATTTGTTCTGGTATGCAGTGATGAGTAAAATATCGGATTAATGCATTCGCTACTTCAATTCCTTGAGCTGAATTTATTTTGTATAGTTGACCATATTTAGAAAAAGAATCTATTATAGTTAAAAATTTTGTATTTTCCAACGTAATCGAATCTAGGTGTACAATTTGGAAGGGTTTAGTTGCAGTAGGTGTTATATTGAACATGGGTTTGACAGGTTTCCTGTCATACTTTGTTAATTGGCAAATTTCACAATCATTTATGAAGGTTTGGATAGATGCTCTTTGATTCGGCCAATAATATAAGGCCTTTATTCTACTTTCTCTTTCATCTAATCCTCTGTGGTTTTGTTTTCCTTCGTGATAATTTTTTATTATTTCCTTAATTTCGTTTGGTGGGATATCAATTAGCTTCTTGGTGCATTTAATAAGAGATAATTGCGAAGATTTAAAATATTTTTGTATGACGTTACTAAAATTTCATATATAGGATCTTCGAAGTACAAATGATATTTAACTTTAGGTGCTATAGATTCTTTTACAAATTTAACTAGTTCAGTGTCATTTTTTGAGAATTGTACAAGAATTCTTTGTTTTTTATCATAAAGTTTTATAATAGATGGTGCTGCTGGTTCGTAATTAATTTGAGAAATGATAATTTGATTCATTCCAGTGTTTACCGAGCTTTCTGATATAGGTATACCTGTAATCGGATTTTCTTTGTTTGTATGGATTGTAACACCGTCGCTATCCTGGGAATCTTCATCATTGGCATCTTGGTCATTTATTATTTCATCGGGTTCAACAATCAAAGACTCTGAATCTACATTATTTGGGGTTCCTAATAATGTTTCATCAAAATTTTCTATATAGTCGAAGAAATTTGGAGGTGTTTCGGGTTCTATGTCTTGAGTTTATATATATATATATATATATATATATATATATATATATATATATATATATATATATATATATATATATATATATTTAGGGATTCTACAGTATTCACTGCCTTCCCTCGCTCAACCGTTTCCATCTCTCTCTGTTGTTCCATTCTCCATCGTTTAGTCCTCTCTTACTCATGGCGTCGTCTACTTCGTTCCTCCAGGATTTTCGGGGTCGTCCTCTTTTCCTCCTTCCTATGGGGCTCCATTCGGTTATTCTCTTTATCCATCTGCTGTCGCTAGTTCTTCTTACATGTCCATACCACTTTAGTCTTTTTTGTTCTATATATGTTAGTATGTTTGTTTCTATTGATGTTCTTTGCTTTATTTCGTCATTACTTCTCCTATCCATTCTTGTTACTCTGCAGCATCTTCGCAGGCATTCCATCTCTGTTGCTACTATCTTACTGCTGTTTTTCTTGTTTATGATCCAATTTTCAGCCCCATATGTCATAATACTTCGCACTAATGTTTTATAAATCTGCGTTTTTGTCTTCATATTTAGGTGTCTATCCCACCATACTGAGTTAAGTTGTCGGATTGCTGTTCTTGTTTGTCCTAATCTTTGTGTAATTTCTTCCTCTGTTGTTGCCTTTTTCGTGATTATAAACCCAAGGTATTTGAATTTATCCTTTCCTTTGATTGTTACGTTGTCATCAATCTGTAGATCTTCTATGTCTTCTTCACTTGTAGGTACTCTGTTTTCGCGAGGTTAATATCTAGGCCAGCCTTGGTATATTCTTCTTGTAGTTTCTTCATCATGTAGCTGAGGTCGTCTTGGTCTTGTGCAATCACTACTTGATCGTCTGCAAAACTTAATGTATATAGGTATTCGTTCCGTACTGGTACTCCCATGCCTTCGCATTTTCTTTTCCATGTAGTCAAGGCTCTCTCTAAGTATATTTTGAATAGGGTTGGAGATGTGGAACAACCCTGCAGGAGCCCTTTTGTTGTGGTGAAGTCTCCTATGATTCTTGTTCCCATTTTAATGGACACTTTATTTTCTTTATACAGAGCTTTTGTAGCTTCTATGAGTTCCGTCTGTATTTCTAATTTGTACATTGCCTCCCATAGTTCTGACCTTGGTACAGAGTCATACGCCTTTCTCAGGTCCACAAATGCCAAGTGTATGTCACTCAAATGTCTTGAGTTTCATTTGCATTTAATCGTATTCTTGATAGACAATCACTATTTGTGTTTAGAGCACATTTTTTATAAACAATCTCATAGTCATACTCTTCGAGTTTTAGTCTCCAGCGAACTAATTTTGAGCTAGGATCTTTTAACGAAAATAGCCATTGAAGAGGCTTGTGATCTGTCACGAGAGTCACGCGACGACCAAAAATGTATGGGCGGAAATATTTAACAGCCCAAACTATAGCGAGGAGTTCCTTTTCGATCGTAGAGTAGTTTATTTCTGAATCATTCAATGTTCTACTCGCATAAGCAATTGGTAGATCAGAACCTATTTTTCCTTGACTTAAAACTGCACCTATTGCAAAGTTACTCGCATCTGTTGTCAGATTAAATGGTTTCGTAAAGTCAGGGTACTGTAAAACAGGTTCATTTGTAAGAAGATCTTTACAAATATTAAAGCATTCAACATAATCTGCGTCTTTAATATTTATTTCGTTATTCTTCTTCAGTCGCATTGTTAAGGGTTTTGTAATTTTTGAAAAATCTTTAATAAATTTCCGATAATATCCCAATAGTCCTAGGAATCCTTTTAATTGTTTCGTTGTAGCAGGTATTGGGAAGTGTTTTATAGCCTTTATTTTTTCTGGGTTTGGCTTTACTCCGTCTGGAGTGACAATATGACCTAAGTAGGCCACTTCTTTTTTTAAAAATTCAGATTTGCCCAACTGTATCTTAAAGTTGGATTCACGTAGTCTCTGGAATACTTCTCTTAAATTTATGAGATGTTCTTGGAGGCTAGTACTAAATATCATCTAGGTAGACAAGGCATGTTTCGTTTTGTATGCCTCTCAATATGTTATCCATTACCCTCTGGAATGTAGCTGGGGCATTTCTAAGGCCAAATGGCATTCTTAAAAATTCATAATGCCCGTTTTCGGTGTTGAAAGCGGTTTTTGGGATGTCTTCTTCTGTCATTTCTATCTGGTGAAACCCAGATGCCAAGTCTAGCGTGGTAAAGTACTGACAACGCCCTAATTTGTCCAAGAGATCAGTAATATTTGGAAGTGGATATCTATCTCCTAAAGTGATAGCATTTAAACGTCGGTAGTCAACTACAACGCGAAATTTAGGTTTGTTGGAGGCATCGAGTTTTTAGGAACCACCCAAATCGGTGAGGACCATGGAGAACTAGACGGTCTGATGATATTTTGGTCTAACATGCCTTGAATTTGATTTTGGACTTCTTTACGATATATTTCCGGATATCTGTATGATTTAGAATATATTGGAATCTCGTTAGAAGTTTTTATATTATCTTTTATTTTATTAGTGAAAGACAATTGGTTGCCCTCAATATGAAAAATGTCCGAATATTCTCTTATTAGTTTTAAAATGGAATTCCGCTCTTCGGTATTCATATGTTCGGTACGGATTTTCGAAATATCAAATTTAAATTTTTCGGTATATATATAGAATTAAGATTGGGATGATTTATTTGTTCGTATTCATCGAACTTTTCAACTTCTATTGGTGAACTTAAATCAACTTTAAAATGGGACTCTGATGAGTTCGTAATAGTGCATAGGGCTTCATTATTAACAACTCTTGTAATACATTGGGAAATTTCTAATTTTCCTAATTTTGTATAAGGTACAATTACTTCACCATTTTCTATATTTTTTATGTTTAACCTAATTACTTGTTCGGAACGTGGAGACACTACTTTACAATTCGTGCTGTCAGCGGCCGGTCTATAATAAGAAATTTTAATTGAGCAAGTAGGTGTTTTTAGTAAATTATTTACTAAATCAATATTTGCTTGTAATAATTTTAAATTATCTAATCCTAATAAGCAATTGAAATAATCGTGAAACTTAAATACACTCGCGATCATAAAATCCGGGTCACCTTAAAAATTTCAAGTCTATTGATATTTTTGCCTCTGGTGCAGTAATAACCTTTTTTTAGGCTAATGTATTTTTATTTGCCATTAATGTTTGTTTTGAAAGAAAAAAACAACGGTTTTTTATTGTTTTTATTGAAAAAGCAGAAAACAAACCAAATTGTTGATAAAACAGACATACGAAAAAAAATTGAAAATACAGAACGTGGTGAAACATCAGTGAAATTTTAGTGACTAATATCGTGTATTGCCTCCCCTTGCTCTAATAACCTTTTGCAGACGACGGAGCATACTCTCAATTCTTCTCCGGATTACATGTTGTGGTAAGTTATTCCACTGTCTCACTAACAGATCTTTAAGCTTCTTTGCGTTGTTAGGAGGTGGTGTATGGGTTTGAATACGTTTTTTCAAATCGTCCCAGAGATGTTCGATGGGATTCAGGTCCGGAGACCTAGCTGGCCGGGGTAACCTCGTAATTCCAACCCGTCTAAGTATTGCATGCTGATCCTGGCAACGTGAGGTCGCGCATTGTCCTGCATAAAAACGGCGTCTTCTCCAAGTCTCGCCATGGTGGGCATAACATGTTCTTCCAGAATCTCCGTAATGTACCTTGGTGTAGTTAAGGACCCATTTTCGATGAAGGGTAATTCTGTGCGGAAGTCGGAAGATACACCTCCCCAAGCCATGGACGAGCCTCTACCAAATCACATTCTTGGAGCAATGCAAGCTTGTGAAAATCGTTCACCGGTTCTCCTCCAAACTCTTACACGTCCATCGGATCCAGTTAGGCAGAAACGGTATTCATCTGAGAATAACACTTTGCTCCAATCATTAATTCTCCAATGCGCGTATTGTGGAGCAAAAGCTAGTCGTGCAACTCGATGCGCCCGGCGAAGTGGCGGTCCTGTAGCCATTACCCGAGAAGATAGTCCAGAAGAACAAAGTCTTCTCCTGACTGTTGCAACGCTAACATTGCAATTTCGTACTTCCTGTAGACGATTTCGATGCACAACCGCAGTTGAGATCCGGTTTCGTAAAGCCTGAAACATAAGTAAACGGTCATCTCGTGCCGTGGTCGTTCTTCTTCGCCCAGATCCAGGTCGTCTGGTTAGCAAACCCGTCTCCTGAAAGCGTTGAAGCACTCGTTAAATCGTAGAAAGGCTTACGCCAACAGTTCTTGCGACTTGTCGTTGAGTGTGACCGTCTTCCACAAGCGCAACAATGCGTGCCGTTTCAACAACAGTCAAAGGCATTTTTGGCAAAAATAAACAATAATAAACACTAATAATGGCACTAATACACACAAATGGTGGCAATAATAAACGTTTGTTTGTTGCGTTTGAACAGAAAGTCGAAGCACAAATGAGACATTTAAAACAAGCGGCAGTTACAGGTACCGTTCATTTTGGGAAGTGTATAGTTTTCCGCGAAATTGGCATTATTGGAATTCTTTGCTACAAAGGAAACCATTAAGGCAACAACAATTCTCAGAAACATGCATTAGTTTGTATTTGTGTTATTATTATTTACGATAAAGCTCGTTAAAAATGAAATAACGGTGATTTTCAAGGTGACCCGGATTTTATGATCGCGAGTGTATATGATAATTTAATTTTAGCAGCTTTTTATGCCTAAATATAGACGAAGAAGGAATTACGGTACAGAAATTTTCCTTGGTAGTTCCAAGAGCAGTAGAAATTTGGAATGGTTTTTTAAATATTGAATTTTTAAAATATTTGTCACCTATTTTTGGTGTAATAAAAGATTTAGTGCTCCCGGTATCTATTAGAACTTTTAAATTATGTTCAGGGAAAATTATGTACGGCAATTCGAATTATTTGTTAGTTAAGTTTAATAATTCTACATGCTGTGGTTTTCTTCCGAGGCTAGCTCCTCTAAAAAATGGTCTTGGGATGAACTTTCAGGACAATCTATATTACCTATATTATAAAGTTCTTCCGCGATATTTTTATTTTGGCTTGCAAAATTATTGGGGTTACGGAAATGAGTCCTATTTTGGAAGTTTTGCGTTGGTCTGTGCGTATTATTAGTTGTTGTACTCATTGGAGTAGGGTTTGGGAATTTTCTATTCGGATTTGGCTTGAAAGCATCATTGTTTCCATTAAAATTTGAATTTTTGCTTGTACTAGGATTATTTTGGAAAGAAGATTGTCTCATATATTGAGAATTCGGAGGATGTATAGGGTTTTTCTGTGTTGAAAATTGATTCCTTTGTGTGTATTGAATTTGGGGTGGATGTATCATTTGTTGGTTTTGTCGGAAATTGGATTTTGGCCTGAATGAATAATTATTATTTTGATAAAATTTGGGATTTTTACTGTGAGAAGAATTATTTTGTTCGAGATATATTTGAAAATCGTTTGTCAGAATGCCTAATGCAGAATTTAAATCTGGAGGATTCTTTGTACGCATTAGGGTTCCAAGAGGTTCTTTTAACCCACGTAACAGTACTCTTAATGCTAAATTCCGGAAAAAGCTACCGAGAATATTGATCTCAACCATATGTTCGGTTTTTGTAGACAAAACAGATATTTGAAGATTTAATAGTTGTTGAATTCGGTTATAAAAATCGAATGGGGATTCATTGCCTTGTTTTAAATCTGAAATTTCTATGCTTAAAGTATAAATATCTCTTTTATCTGAATAAGAATTTATCAAAGCATCTTTTAAATCCTGCCAAGTTCTAAGAATACAAAAAGAAATATTAATTGCAGCTTCGCCTTTTATTTTTGCTATTATACTTGACATCAAATATTCATTTTAAAAATCATTTACATCCGCAGCATTATAAAATTTATTTACAAGTTTTTCGCAAATTTCTAAAAATCTAGGAAGTAATGTATGATTTCCATCAAAATCTGGAATCATATCTAAGTACCTATTCTTTCTTTAATTGTGGAACTGCCATTTTAAATTTATTATTTAATTTTAATATTTCTGAAATTATTTTATTAATACTATTAAAATGTAAATTAGTTAAAAATGAGTCAGAATCTGTATCTGAGTTACTACTCTCTGAATAATCAGTATCTAGTGTTAAATTAGGCTCTCTATATGACATTAATTCACTTACAGTAATGTAGCGATCTTGTCCATGGAATACCTTGCACTGGAATTCACTTTGAGAATATGGTTCATATGGTCAAAAAATCGTAGAAACGAACCGAGAGTTATGTTCATTAACGCCCGTTTGACCATCCAATCTGACTGCGCCAAATATATTTGAGTTTTCCAAAACTATATTTTTAAAAAATATTTATTTAACACAAAATAGTAACAATAGGTTTTACTACGATAAAAGCAGAATCTAGACTAACTTACAAATATAATTTTTATACAGAATGAAATATTATATTAAAAGTACAATGTATAACATTCGGAACGTATGTTGTCTTAATCAGCGTTCTTCAGTTCACTGGACTTGGGTCATTACCTCATTAAAACTTAGTTCGTAATTTATGGGTCGATAACTCCTCCTCTCCTAGAACGAAGCCTGTTGTGGAAGTTCGATTGTTTACCCTTCTTCTTCCTTCTTTGTAGAATTGTTTTTCTTCGTTTTCTTTTTGAATAGAACAATAATTGTTATAATTATTCCAATGTACAATAGAGTTGTCCATATATATATATATATATATATATATATTATATATATATATATATATATATATATAGTTGAGTTTACCGAAAGTACAAGCTGAATATAGCCGCAAATGTCAAAAATATTTTGGTTTGGCAGTGTTGGCATGTTTTTATAATGCGTATGTTGTATGCTTCAAATATAAAGAGATAAAGCTTTTAAAAAGTACATTTTGATTATACTATTTTATGAATTCTGCAATTTTTAATTTATATGAAGCAATAACGAGTAAATATTTGTCTCTTTCGAGATTAATTGTAAACACCTGTTGTAATCTGGCAACTGCTGATTTGACGATTGCCAAATCTATCCCCTAACCTATCAAAGGGTAATTGCTAAAAAAATTTCTAATAATTAACTGTAATTAATCTACAAAGAAACAAATATTTACTCATTGTTGTTTTATATAAATCAAAAATTGCAGAATTCATAACATAATATAAAGAAAATGTACTTTTCTAAAGCTTTATCTTTTTATATTTGAAGCATACAGCATCTACAGTATAACAACATGCCAACACTGGTATACCGGAATTTTTTGTCCCATGTTTGACATTTGCAGCTGTAATCAGCTTGTACTTTCGGTAAACTCAACCATATATATATATATATATATATATATATATATATATATATATATATATATATATATATATATATATATATAGTAAATATTTTATGGTTAACACCTTATTTGAAAAACATCTAGAGGAATGAGATTGGCAACACCGCTCAAAATATCCATCTGACTGCTTAGATAAAGGAAAGAGGAGCTTGCCTAATAGTCGGAGAGATAGAGCCGAAATTTTGAACTGATCAGTAATATGACATTTCTCTATTTCATTGTAATTGGGTTAAGACTTTGCCTTACAGGCGGACGCCCCTCGTGGTACAGGGGGTGGTTATACAGGGATGAAGTTGTAATTTTTTTCGGAAAAATTAACGATCGATAATATGGCTGAAAATTTGCCCAGAGTAAGATCTTGGTATAACTAGACGAAATCCCAAAGGACGGACGCGAGGGTGGATACATAAGGGGTGGATTAGATGTGGGGTGGGTACATTGGAACATGGTTGGGAGTTTGAAGATGAAACATATAAATTCAAATGGTTTAGTGGACCTCAGATGCCAGAATCAGTTCGAGAAGTAGTGATTGAAAATGAAGCAGATAATGAATGTGATATTATTGAAAGTGAAAGTGACGAAGATGATGAATGTGATGATATCAATGAGAGTGAGAAAAATGACGAAATTTTTAAAGTTTTTCTAAATTTTTTTTTCTTATCGGAAAAATCGTTTGAAAATTTTTGAAAAAAAATCATGGTATAACTGACAGAAAATCGAAAGGATTCTACAAATTAGATTTTACATCAAAAAATTACGAAAATTTTCATTTACGGAAATTTTTTTGGAAAATTTTGAGGAAAACTCTACTTGACGCTTTTCAGAATAGTAACAGAAGTGAGCATACAAATTTTCAAATCAATCGGTATAAAAATATCATAATAAAATCAGTTTGAAAATTGTTACCGAGACCTAAAATGAGCAGGCAAGTGGTACATTTGACCCCGTTTTATGGCTCTCTGTACCAACCCAGCTATCCGCCCTTTCGGATTTAGAGTTTTTAGGGGCTAAATAATGAGCCATGAAAATGGCGGACATATTACTTATCGTTAATTTTTCCCCAAAAAATTGCAACTTCACCCCTGTCCGCCACCCCTTATGTATCCACTCTCGCGTCCGCCCTTTGGGATTTCGTCTAGTTATACCAAGATCTTACTCTGGGCAAATTTTCAGCCATATTATCGATCGTTAATTTTTCCGAAAAAAATTACAACTTCATCCCTGTATAGCCACCCCCTGTACCACGAGGGGCGTCCGCCTGTAAGGCAAAGTCTTAACCCAGTTACAATGAATATATTCCAATAGAGAAATGTCATATTACTGATCAGTTCAAAATTTCGGCTCTATCTCTTGGACTATAAGGAAGCGATAGGTGGTTTGACAGCATACTAACTGCTTGTTTAGTCTAGTTTTCACAGTGATTCTAGGCAACCTATTTGGGTGGAGTTTTGACTTGTTCTTGAATGAGTTCAGAATCCAGCAGCCCGCTGAAGTATTGGATTTTTATAATATAATTATTTGACCACCTTTTGTTGGCCAACCACCTAGAGCGGAGTTGAGCCGAAATACATTGATTTCGTATGTTCCGTTTTAAATTCGTTCAATCTGTATATATATATATACAGTCCTCTCTCTCTATAACGATAATATGCAAGGGACCGGGAATTGTCATCGTTATAAGGAGAGATCGTTATACAGAGAAAGACACAATTCGGTACTGTAATATTAATAACACTGTACTAAATAACCTATTTTAATTTAAAAAAATTAAAAAAACGATTATAAATGAATTAACATTGTATTCCACATAGATTTATTAACGAATAATATAAGCAATACAGTATAAAAAAGACTGTACAATAAAAACATGTGTACTGTACAATAAAAAAAAATAATATGCTACTGTAAAACATATTTAGCCTACATTACCAAAAAAATCTGTCTGACACTTTGGTCCATGGGTTGAAGGACACTCGTGTTTGCTGGCAGAAAACAGAGTTCGATGTTTTGAAGGTCGCGCAATACAGGATGAGCAGGACAATTATTGTCTACAAGCAAAATAATTTTTTCCCTTTAAGCTCGATATCCCACTTTCTTATCGCTTCTTCAAAAATTTCCGAGGTCATCCACGCACTATTGTTTGCTTTATAGGTCACCAGTAGATTTTTAATGTTTTTAAAGCAATTCGGGTTTTTCGACTTCCCTATCACTAACAATTTTCGCTTCACCGAACCTGTCATGTTAGCGGCCATTAAACTGTAATGCGTTCCTTAGATAGCTTTCCACCAACGCACTTTTCCAATTTAAATTTTAAAGTTCTGTTTGGTGTCATTTTAAAAAACAATCCAGTCTCATCCACATTAAAAATGTCGTCTGATGCATATCGTGCCTTCAGTTTAGGCCACACGTTTTCTAGCCAATCATCCGTTACGTTTTTGTTAACTTCCACTTGCTCAGCCAATCCTCAGATGCCTTGAAATTCTCAATTCCAAGTTTTGTTGAAAAAAATCTCAGCTTTTGTCCTGTCCACAGGCCCAGAAAGTGAAATGTGGTTCATACGCTGCTGCTGGAACCACTGAAGCATAGCGCGATCTAAATCTTCGTGCTGAGGTTTCCGCAACTTCTTCCTGCTACCGCCCTCCATCTTTGTTTTAAGCCACTTTTTTCTGTCCTTCCATATCGTAGCCACAGTTGACTGAGACAGCCACGTTCGGCGAACGACATCCGATTGCTTTTCACCTTTCTCTATTGCTCGAGTTATCGATAACTTTTTCTCCACCGAGAGCACTTTACGCTTTTTTGAAAACATGTTGACTGTTGACACACTAAGACACAACTAAAACTGGAAATGAAAAGTCGTCAATAGATGACAACATCTGTGTGATAACAGTTAGGTACGCCGCCCGAACAATAAACGTGAGTCAATTCTCTGATAAGAAAGAGTAGAATGGGTGGCCGCATTCCTTAAGCCTAAAACAAAACAACCGCTGGATAATGACCTTGCCACTCGTGACTCAGGTAGTCTGAAGTTTAAACACAATAACACATTTGTCATCAACTATTGAACGCTAAAAACTTATCGCTATAAAGAGAGAACGATATCGGTATAGAGAAAGAATTAATACATTGTTCTTATGACGAACCAACCAACGTTTACTATTTTTATCGTTATAGAGGAATTATCGTTATATAGGGAATCGTTATAGAGAGAGACTACTGTATATATATATATATATTGTTATGATTCATTTTATCAGCCAAAGATAAATAGATAAATTTACTAAATAGACCATCTAAATAAATTTTCAAGATATCCTGGAGAGTTGTTATGCTATGTAAAAATAGAAAATAATATCGGTTTGCTCTTAATATATTTCAAAGTATACAATATGATAATTCAAAATATTTCAACTGATAAACTATAAAAGATATTTCGAAGAAGTGAAAGTCCATTATCTTTGGATTACCTGTAGTAAACAAAATTTAAAGATATGCATAAATTATTTTCTTTGTAAAATATATTTGAGTGAACGTAGTGAAATAATGGAACAATGAGTGAATTTTCCAAATAGACTTGTACGCCGATACGGTGAATAAGACAATAGAATCGAAATATTTAAAATGTATAATTCTCCGTTAGTTTTTAAGAATTTGTAGAAACGATTAGCATGTTAATAGTTTTTTAGGAAATTTATAATTGTAGGTAAAATTGTTTGTTTGTTATCTAAATGGTAGATGGGGAATACGTATGACGAGCTTTGATTGGAGGAGATAATAAAAGGTGGGATAGCTATGTAGGAATGAGAGTTTAGCTAGATTTTGGAAGGAGAAAAGATAATCAGTTGTTTTCCAAGGGTGCAAGGCGAACAGTCGTTGTTCTTTGGCGGTTCCCAAGTGATAGTAAGCATTAGAAGTGAATGTTTGTGAGTTTTCGTGGACTAAGTGTATCCCGACGGAAGCTGATCCAGTAAAATATTGTAAGTCATACTTTTCTACTTATATATTCCAAGAGTCACTGTTCAGGCCGGAACGAGAGATTCAGTTTATCGAGAGGAGAAGAGGCTAGCGTCTTTTGAACGATACGTGCATCTGAAGGAGATCATTGAAGACGAGAGGCTCGCAATAATTTGTTGTAAGATTGCTGATTACCTAGGGAACTGCGAAGAATAGATAGTGTAGGCTAAAAGGAACAAGGATTTGGACAACTCATCATCAGAGAGATCGTTTTTTTTATCTTCGTCAATTTTTCTTTATCAACAAAGTTTTTTTTTAATTGCTTCAGAAAAGATAGAAATATTTATCAGGAGATATAGAACAACAATTTTGATTTGAAATTTTACTTTATATAGTATATAACATAAGTTTTTGAAGGTTCACGTACGTAGAACAAAATTTTGATAATCATTATATGAGATATTTTTTGTTGAAGATATTTGAGTGTGAATTTTATTTCAATATACACTCATGGACAAAAATATCGAATATTTTGGAATTTTCCAATTTTTTTTGTAGTCACTATTATTTCAAAATAATTTTAGATTACTGACAATACTCATATAGTAGACTGATGTACTCAACTGGTTTGAAATATTTTTATGTTTATTTTGACGTTTATTCAGTGGTTAGTGTCATTCGTCAAAGGAAAAATCATACTAATTCGGTTATTTTTAGTTTAATTTATTAAGTTTTATTAAATATTGTTTTGATTTAACTAAGTTTAAAACAAGTATCCTACCAATTCGGCACTGCGATGAAGTCCAAGTACCACATATTGCAATTTTGTACGAGGAAGGATATGCACAAAAAGGTATCGCACGACATCTCACCAGAACTGAATCTATAGTTTCAAATACTCTAAAAAAGTACCGCGAAACAGGAAATTTTGTACGAAGGCCTGGTCAAGGACGCCCAAGGTGCACAACCGCAATTGATGACCGTTTTTGGTTCTTAATTCTACACGAAATCGTTCATTGACATCGATGCACCTCAGAAATGAGCTATTAAATGTTAGACAAGTTAATATGAGTTCACAAACAGTTAGACGAAGATCAAATAAAGCAAACTTAAAGCCCAGACGCCCCGCCAAAGTTCCACGTCTTCTCCAAAATCATAAAGTTCGTCGTTTGGAATTTGCAAGAACACATATTTAGTGGAATATCGACAACTGCAAAAACGTTCTTTTCACTGATGAGACCAGAATCCTATTATGAAAGCCAGATGGTCAAAACTATGTCTACAGAAGAGTTGGAGAATGATTCGCCAGCTGCAGTCTCGCCCAGACCGTTAGTTTTGGAGTTGATGGCATAATTCTTTGGGAAGGTATTAGTTGGGAGGTACGTACCGCACTTGTGGAAGTGATTGGATGGATGATTGGTACTTCTTACGTTTAAAACATCCTGCAAGATCATGTTTTGTCATATGTTGCTTACATTGGATATGAAAGATTCACGTTAATGCACGATAATGCTTGTCCACATGCCGCTGCCATAGTAAGTAATTATCTTGATGAGGTCCAAATTCGAAGTTTGGATTGGCCACCCTCTAGCCCGGATTTAAATCCAATAGAGCACATGTGGGATCACCTAAAATGCAGCATACGACAAAGAAATCCCGTTCCAAATACGATAGAGCAGCTTCGGCTTGCTGCACAGGATGAATGGAATGCAATTTCCTAAGAATATGTCCAAAATTTACTTGCAAGCATACTGAGAAAATGCAAGCATTAATAAGAGCTAGAGGGGGGAATACTCGTTACTGATCATGTACTTCTTTCAGTTTAAACCAGTTTTTTAAGCAATTTAAATTATCATTTAAGTTTAGAGTAAAATACCCTTATTTACCTAATATTAAACATTTATTTTTTTCACAATTTTCTCCGCATAAAAACTTAAAATTGTTCATTTAACATTGTTAAAATAAACTCTATTTTACAATAAACGACTTGCTTGACCAGAATTTATTTTGAAAAAACAAAAATTTGAAAATTCCAAAATATTCGATATTTTTGTCCATGAGTGTATAATTTTGTATCATATATGTTTATTATTCCGGTATTCCTGAGACCTTACCTATCATATGTAAAGCATAGATATTGAAGCACGAATATAACCCTGAGATAAGAGAATTAAATAGTGTGATAAAATCATAATTGCATCATTTAAATAAGTTTAATTAATTAATTAATTAGCTAATTAATTGCTTGGCGCACCTCTGACTTTTAATATCACATTTATATATATATATATATATATATATATATATATATATATATATATATATATATATATACAGTTAACGATATACGACAGTTCAGTGAGATTTATTCCATATAGAAAAAGTCCCTTGACAAAAGAGATATTAAAACAATCTAGAATGTTCGAAATGTTATAGAAAAATTCCAAAATGTATAGAAATGTCTGGAATCTCAAAACATGTATATAAACACAAAGAAATGAAAGTTTAAATAACAGCAGTAATGAAGTATTTAACGTTGATAGTTGTCATTGAGTTGTAAACAAGTATTGTAATATTGTTGGTGTTTGAATAAAGTAATTTAAAGAAGTGTAATATTGGTGACAACAGTGAGATAAAAGAGGTATTAAGTAATTATCCTCCGGACTCCCCATATGGTTTTTAAAAATGGAATAGGAAAAGTAGCAGCGTAGACAAGAAGTTAGAAGCTACATGGACTGAGAAAGAAATGGCAGCTTCCTTAGTAGTGACGCTTCGAGGACAGGCAGCAACCGTCTTGCAATTTCTTCCCAGGATACACCCAGTTAGACCTCTCTACTTCAAGCTTTAGAGATGAGATATGGCCAGTAGCATCTAAAGCAGGTTTTCTAAAGTCAGCTGAAAGTTCGATATCAAAAACATAACAAAAATTTGAAGCTGATATTAACAAGATTATTACATTTGGCGTACCCTCAGGCTAATTTTTCTGGAACAAATTGAAAAATTAAAAGAAATAATATTTGGAGAAAATGAAGAAGTCACAACTACATACAGCCAACAATCTGTTTTATCCCAAATTTTAAGCATGCTACAAAATTTTCAACAAAAAATTCGAAATGAAAACAGAAGATGTGTTAATTGCAGAAGAATGGAACATTTGAGCAAAAATGAGGTCAGAAGCATGTCACATAGTCTTACAAGAAATACTAGTAGATATGGGTCTCCAAGAAATCGATTTCCCATAACTGACCACAGAAAAGAAATAGATACTTCGGAATTTGAAGTTGCTCATTTGAAGTTGGAACTAGCAATTAGTAAAAATGAAATAGAAAAGTTAAGAAAACAGCTGTCAATTTTAAGATTAAAATAATTCCAAGATGCTTTGAACGAATTGCAGAGTCAAAGCGAGTGTCAGCTTGAAGAAAAAGCGAATACAACCGAAGAAATAAGTCTCCGGATAACTGAAAAACCTTAAAAAGAGTCAAAAGAAAGATAATGACTTAAAAGCCATACGAGAATGGCTTAAAAATGAAGTTGAATAAACAGAGCTATTTAATAGGAAATAACGAAATACAGTGGAACTATAAAAGAGTAATGCAAATATCTGTATTTTTCCAGTGGGCTATTATATCTGAAGTGGGAAAGTCCCGATAGAGTACGTACAGTTCAACAATTAGTGCTGCCAAAATCAAAATTAAAAGTATGTTGCAAGAACTTTATAGTAGCCTTGATGGAGGACATTTTGAAGACAAAACAACACTGGCCAGTATTCGAGACAAATTTTAGTGGATCAATTGTCGCCTAGATGTAGAAAATTGGTGTAAGAAATACGACTTATGTAACGGTAGAAAAGGTCCTAGAACAAGAAGTCGTTGTAAAATGGCACAATATCTTTCCGAAAAGCCTTGCAATGAATATTCTCGGTTCACTACCGATGACAGAGAGAGGAAACAAATACTTAATAGTCAAAATTGATTAGTTTTCAAAATAGCCTGAAATTTCACCCCTTCCTAATCAAGAAACGACTACAATATCGACACATTACGACAGCAACACACGTCTAATCAAGACATAGAAGTTGATTTAGAGTTGCATCCTGATCAGGACGAAATTTTGAATAAGAATCAGGGCAATAATTAATGAAAATCTTGGGTATTAAGAAAACTCGAACTACGCCTCTTCATCCGCAATCAAACGAAATGGTCGAAAGGCATAATAGAACTGCTTGTCAATACCTTTCAATGTTTGTCGCTGATAATATCAAAAATATTGGGATATTTAAATTCCTCTATTCCTGTTAGCCTATAGAAGTTCGAACATGAAACAACCTGTTCTCCATCGATGATGATCACCGGAAGAGAAATGAAGCTTCCTCAAGATCTTATTTTCGGAGGATTGCTTCCCGCGAAGAAGAACGTTGATCTCTGACGTACATCGAAAATCACACATTAAAGAAAAAAAACTGGAAAACGTATAATTTGCTCGTAAAAGTTTGAAGCTTCAAAGTGATAAAGCCAAGGCCAGGCTCTACATGCATGCTACTGGGACAACTTTCGAAAGAGGTGACCCAGTATGGTTATACAAGTCTAAACGTGAGAAAGGACTTTGACCGAAACTTCAACGAAACTGAGAAGGCCCGTACATAGTTCTGCAGTAAATGAACGATCTAATATACCACATTTAGTTTTGAGGTAGAAGTAAACACAAGGTAGTTGATATCGAGAGATTAGCTTCATAATATGGAACTGAGTCACCCGGTTGACTTCAATTAGTTCCTGATAGACCAGTTATTCATGGAATAACTGGTCTATCTATAACTGGTAACAAAGAATAACCATAAAGTAGGGAGCAGTGGTACGGCAGTTCCATGAGATTGTTGACGAAAAAGAAGAAGTATTAAAAATCTAAAATGTTCAAAATGTCATTGAAAAATCCCTTAATTTCTAGTAATGTCAGAAACGTCAGAAAATGTATACAACACAGGAAATTGACAGTTTAAATAACAGTAGTAATTGTGTTTTTAACCTTTTCACTGCGGCTAGTTATAAAAGTAGTATGGTTTCTGGTACGGCTGTTTCATGCCCGTGCTGATCAACACGGTTGCCGCAGTCAGTCGATGAAGTACTATGGCGTATAAATACGGTTCGCGCAGTGTATCAATACAGTCTATTCAGGACTGTATTTACAATTTAGTAGAAATAACAAGTAACTATAAATTTGTTGCTGTTAGATTTTTGAAAAATAAAAAAAATTAAATATACTGAAAAATTATCATTATTTTATTTATTATTAGTAATTGTAGCAACAAGGTAAAAAACTACAAACAAATGATACACAAAACATTCAAATGCAAAATATAAATAAAAGTTTTGACTACATTAAAAGGAAAATTTAAAATTTGTTATACAATGGTATTTTTCAAAACATGGCCTAATGCATAGAGGCACATTACAGGTTATGCATTTTTTTTAGGTCTTTATCGAAGATTTTAATGTCAGTATTAGATCCAGTATAAATGATAAAGTCCAAATTGTAGCCTGTCTCACAGTCACATAAAACGTGGAATTTAATTCCAAATATGTGCTGTTTAAATGCTAGCCTTCCCTTATAAAGCATCAAACTTTCGTCGATACAAATGTTTATGAATGGATACAGAAATCTACGAAAAACGGTCTTTAAATGGTCTATAACGATTCGCAGCTTAAAAAGGGAGTCTTGTTTGTCAACGGTATTGTTATCTGAAAAACAACGACAATGTAAGGAACAACAAAGCTAGAAAACAATACTCTTCATCCACATCAGTGTCTTTCCAATTTGTTGCGACACGAGAATTTTGTTCAACATCACTATGTTCCACAACGAATTTGTAAAAATTGTTAATTTCAACAACCATTGCTTTTATAAAAGTCAAAGAAAAAAATGTTTTGAAACTACTTAAAACACTTGGACTACTTTTTAAATTTTCATTCAAACACTATGATGTATTGTCATTAAAATTATGAACAGTTGGTTGTAGATCTCCCTTTTCCCATATATATAACGGAATCTTTTCATATTTACGACGTTTAGCTTGTTGAAGAGAAGTAGATTCCAAAGTAAAGCACTATTTTCACTAACCTGTGTTGATGATGGTAGAGTCTCTTCATTATCATTTTCTTCTCCAGGTTCATCACTTTCTGCATCAGATTCTTCAAGAATACACTCATTCTCACTGTCACTTTCCATTAAAATTTCATATAGATCACTTTCGCTAAGATATTTGCGTATACGCGCCATTTCACTCACCAATTGCTTTTATTAGTCAAGAATGTATAAGAAATCTAAATTTAATAAGCAAGCACTTATTTTTGTAAAGAAATACACTACTAGTACAGAATGGTGTACAACACTATGATCATAATAGAAATAGACGCTGCACGCAAACCGGAGGAGAGATGCAGAATTCATTTGTGGCTTAAAAGAAATAATCTTAACATTATCAAGTCTGTAGTTTACGTCTTCTTTGAATATTCATAAAATATTATTATCCTAAAAGGTTTTTCAAATGGTCAAGTATTATAAATTCTTTATATTATAGAACTAATCCAAAAAATATGTTTTGACAACAATAAGTCTTTCATTTCGGTTCAACTTGAATAATATTCAAATATTTATATCGTAAATTTCAGGTAGTAAATAAAAATCATTTAACAATACCCTACAATATGACAAGCTGTCTCGAACCGTCTTTACTATTAGCTAATTAATGCAATAGGTAATAAAATTATTTCAATTTGAATACTTCTTACCTGTTAACCATTCTGTGAAATGTGATAACAATTCTCTTGTATTTACTAAAACTCATAATTCGACAGTTTTTTTCCTATTTTTCAAATAGGTTTATCAACAGCTGTAATTCACACAATTAAATTCTTAAAGAAAAGAAATTAAAATACGCTGCTAAAAACTATCGTACATAATTACGGCGAAAGGGAATCATAAGATTTTACAAGTAAATCCCTGTAGTGCGTGCCTGTGTAAAAAGGTGCGGATTTGTACGGCTCCCGCAGTGAAGCATAAAATTTTTAAATGTATTGTAAATTTTGATATAACATGCTTAACTCTTTTCTATAGGCAACATACAATACGTAAGCAGTATCTGATTCATACGGTTTCCGCAGCGAATGCCGAAAAAGGGTACGCGTATTTAGCCGGTTCCCGTTGTACGGGAACGAAATTATTTTACGTGTATATCCGGTTCCCGCAGTGAAAAGGTTAAAGTTGATAATTGTCATAGAATTGTAAACAACCTGGTTTACAAGTATTGTAATATTATTGGTGTTTGCATAAAGTAATTTAAAGGAGTGTAACAATATATATATATATATATATATATATATATATATATATATATATATATATATATATATATATATATATAAGAGTAAGAAAAAAGATTTTATTATATAAAATTCCTTTTAGATCATCGGACTGGGAATATTCATCATGATGCTCGGAAATTATGTGACAGGTTTGGAAGAAATATTATTAATTTAGAGATTAAGATCGCTTTTGCTGATATTAACTTTTTTGAAAGAAAATTGCATGAATTACGTACCAAGGCTTATATCTTCAATTTCCACACATTTAATGAATTTAATCGTAGACAAAGAATTAAATGCAACACAGAATTTTATAAAATCAAAAAAATACAAATTAATAAGTTCAATAAATTAAAAATAGAAGCTTTTGATAAGATAAAATTTCAAGAAAAATGGTTTAAAAATCTAACATCTATTCATTTTCCTTTTGAAATTAAAAAAATTTTAGCATTAGGATCTAAATTTTCTTTATGTCCTTCCAAATCTGATATTAGAGTTCCTAATTTACTTTCTGATATTCAATCAATAATCAGACCACTTAATGATAGTCAAAAGGATGTTATTAGATCTAAATGTACAAACGTTATTACAAACTTTTTACATAAAGAAGTCAAAGATCATTTTTTAAACAGTTGTTAAAAAGTTGTAAAAAACTGGAGAACTCTTAAACGATACTAAGTATTACACTACAATTAGAAGGAGTCATGTGTGTACTTTGCAACAAAAAGCAAATTGTCTAGTATCTAAATTACACAGAAAGAAATTTATTTGTTAATAAAAAAGCAAAAGAGCTCAAAATTTATAATTCTGTTGCTCCACGGTTTTATGCTCTACCTAAAATAAATAAACCAACTTTATCTATGAGACCAATTGTTTCATCTTTATGCCCTCCTAATGGACCAATAGCACAGCTCCTCACTGACATCTTAACTAATGCTTATAATTTAAACAACAATTTTTACATTAAAGATTCATTTGATTTTAGTTCTTTCATTAATAATTTTCAATTACCACAAAATTATGTTTTAGTTAGTTTTGATGTAACATCTCTTTTTACCAATTTACCTTTAGATTTAATCATAAGTAGTGTTGAAAAACATTGGAATGAGATTTCGCAACACACTAATATTGACTTATTACATTTCAAAACACTTATCAACTTTGTTTTTGATTCTAATATTTTTATATTTAATGGTGTCTTTTATAAACAAATTTTTGGTAGTCCTATGGGATCTAGTCTTTCACCCATTCTAAGTAGCTATGTCATGGATGATGTTATCAGTGATTGTATCAACAATTACACTTTTTTCATTCCTTTTGTTAAAAGATATGTAGATGATTTAGTTTTGGCACTTCCTAAACACAAAATTCATGAAACAGTCAACATTTTCAACAATCATAATCAACATATACAATTTACAGTTGAGGAAGAGGTAGATAATTCTCTACCATTCCTTGACATGAGAATTGTAAGAAATACAGACAATATGTTGAAAACCAGATGGTCCAGAAAACCCATATGTAGTAATAGATTTATAAGCTATTACTCTCATCATCCAAATAAGATGAAAATGAACCTTATAACAGGATTAAAAGAACGTGTTTTAAAGCTTTCTCATCCAGATTATCTACAAGAAGATCTTCAATCGTTAAAAAAATATTTTAATTGAAAACTCTTATCTCCCAGATATGCTACATAGGATGCTTTTTTCTAATATTGTTAATATAAATAACTTTATAACACCATTTTTTGCTAAATCTCAAAACATTGTATCTAACAATCAGAACATCTATTATCATTCACTACCTTTTATACCATCATTAACACCTAAATTAATACAAACACTAAAGGTTATTCACAATATAAAAATAGCAACAAAGCACATCAAAACTATTTCATCTTTATATTCCAAAACTAAATATCCTATAGATAAATTTGAAAAAACGAATGTAGTGTACAGCGTTAGTTATACTCAGTGTGAAGCTGAGTATGTTGGTGAGATCGGAAGAAATCTTTCAAATCGCATTATTTCTCACAAAAGTGATTGCAGAATTAAAAAACCATCTTGTGCTTTGTCAGAGCATGTAATCGATAAAGACATATTATGGATTTTGATAACATTAAAATTTTATGTAGTGAAAGTAGAAAATTCAAAAGGACTTTTTTATAAATGGTTTGTATTAGCAAAAGTGATAATAATTTAAACAAAAGACCAGAAATTCAAAATCTAAGCAAAATTTATAATTATATTATTTCCTTATAATTTATATATGAAACTTGAAAAATATCACATTTTGATTTAATTTTCCATATATCTGTTCACCAGACATCTATCAATGGTGAATAAATCTTCTTCTTTTTTGTTATTAAACAAAAAGAATTTTTAAACAAAATTGTCAAATTTTGGCAATATAATAATAATAGTCTCCCGTTTTATACCGCTGTCGCGGCTTTGGGAGTATAGCAGGGTAGTCTGCTATATCTAGGGCCTACGGTATACAAGGAAGGTAACATGGCCAGTGCTACGCTTCAACCGTCTATTATTACCCCTGGTTTTACCCAAGGTACTCATTTTTATTCAGGCTGAGTCGACCTGGCAATTTTGGCAATATAATTGTCAAAAATAAAAATTTTAAGTTGGCATTTATCACATTGAGGCTTATTTGTAATTGGTCGCTACTTTAAATTATTTATAAATTCAATTGTTTTTGTGTTAAGAAAATGTTTTCAAAATTATATTAAAATTTCAGAGAAGCATTTATTAGATAAGGACATTTTTGTATTAATTCTTTTTGAAATGTATTTGCAGCAATTTTATTAACCAAACTAATTTTATTTGGTGAGTTAAAATTTTTTTTTCTTTCTAGTTCATCTTTGTAAGATATTTTGTCTTTTTAGCAGCTCTTGATAATAATTGTAATTGTAAACACAATTGATACATAACTCAAGAGAATCTAACAATTAGTGAACAATGGGAAATGTGTAAAAATTACATTAAAGACGCAGCAAATAACATTCTAGGGCCGCAAAGACCACCACCACGCAATGAGTGGTTCGATGCTGAGTGCGAGGACATTACAAGAAGAAAGAACAATGCATATAAACTGATGCAGCAAAGAAGAACCCGAGAAAAAGAACAAAAATATAAAGATCTCAGAAGAGAAGAGAAGTACATCCATCGGAGAAAAAGGCGAACTTATGAAAATAGAATATTGGAAGAACTTCAGGCATTAAAAAAGGAAAATCAAACAACAAAATTCTATAAAAATCTAAATAAAGCAAGAAAATAATTTAAACCAAGAATCGGACTATGTAAGGATAAAGAGGGGCATACACTCAATACAAAAGAAGAAGTATTGAAAAGGTGGGTGGTACACTATAAAGAACTGCTTACTATCGAAGTAGAAGATCCAAATCAACCACCACCAGGAGCAAACAACAATACACCATTGGAGCCTTCATCAATTCAGGAAGTACGGGATGCAATAAAACACCTAAAAAATAATAAATCTCTAGGAAGTGATGGTATACCCGCGGAACTTATTAAATGTGGAGGTGCTACTCTGACTAATCATATATTTATAAAATCATACTGAGAGCCTGGAATGAGGAACAAATCCCAGAAGAGTGGTGTATTGGGATCGTTTGCCCGCTACACAAAAAGGGCGATGAATTAGAATGTAGAAACTATAGGGGAATAACCCTCCTTAATGCAGCATACAAAATATTTTCGAGTATTTTATATGGTCGCCTGAGTGAATATTCAGAGGAGCTTCTTGGCGAATATCAAAGTGGTTTTAGGCCTGGTCGATCAACAACAGACCAGATCTTTGTGCTAAGGCAAATACTAGAAAAAACCAATGAATTCAATATCGACACATACTTTCGTAGATTTTAAATCGGCCTATGATAGTGTCCTAAGAAATAAATTGTATGAAGCCATGGATGAGTACAACATCCCCGATAAACTGATAAGATTGGTTAAGGCTACAATGCGTAAAGTTGTTTGCAAAGTCGAAATACAGGGCGAACAATCACAGGCATTTGAAACCCATGTTGGGCTGCGACAGGGAGATGCGCTGGCGTGTCTCCTTTTCAACATAGCTTTGGAAAAGGCGGTCAGGGATGCCCAAATAGACAGCAGAGGAAACATTTTTAATAAATCATCCCAAATTTTGGCATATGCAGATGATGTTGATCTAGTTGCCCGCACAACACGCAAGCTAGACGAAAAGTATACCACCTTGTCAAACGCCTCAAAAAATATGGGCCTGCAAGTAAATGAAAATAAAACTAAGATAATGGCATCAACACCCAACAATAGAGCCAGAAACATCGGCCACCAATTCACGGTTGATAATTCTCCCTTTGAAGTGGTGGACAAATTCACATACTTAGTCTCCCTGATCACCAAGGAGAACGTCATGACGGAAGAAATCAAGCGAAGAATAATCCTAGCAAACAAATGCTATTTTGGACTGAGTAGACATATGAGAAGCAGAAACTTAAGCCAAAAAGTAAAAATAACCATATACAAAACCCTTATACAACCAGTGTTGACATATGGGTCGGAGACATCGACCATTTCCAAGGCAGATGAAAATCTCCTGCTTATATTTGAACGAAGGATCTTGAGAAGAATATTTGGTGGCATTTGTGAAAATGGTGTTTGGAGAAGGAGGTACAACTACGAGATATATCACAGATAAAAACATATATTTGGTGGTAAAGACGTAGTATCCTTTATAAAAATAGGAAGACTAAGATAGGCAGGACATCTGGCAAGATCACAGCAGAACAACCCTCCTAGGAGAATCCTTATGTCACAACCTGTGGGAAGTAGAAGTAGGGGTAGACCAAAACTCAGATGGAGGGATGGTGTAGATGAGGATGGTAGACAAATAGGCGCAGCAAACTGGCAACAGTTGGCAATGGATAGAACTGACTGGCGTAATAGACTTGGGAAGGTCGAGGGTCTTTTATAGGGCTGTAGCACCAATGATGATGAGAGCAGCTCTTAATAATAATTGTAAACACAAATAAAAAAAATCTAAAAATGTAGAAAATAGTGTCTAGAAAAATATACTTACCTCATTGAAATGATCTAAAGATCGTTGTCTAGAAAGGTTATTTTCTCTTTTTAGTAGCTGAGATACCCCGCAAGAATTGGAGTTTTCAACTGGTTTAATTGTTAAAGTTGAAGGTCTAATGGTTTCATCTTCTGTATATAACAAAGATGTAGTCACTCCATTTTGACCGAAGCCATTAACTACTTTGCTGTTCAATTTTACCTAGAATAGTACAAAACATTTAACAGTTAGTTGTATATGTTATACTAAGGAACGGGAAGCCCGTTTAACCATTTAATTTCGCAAGCACTGTTTAGGAAAGAGCTCTCATATATAGCTATTTAAGGGACTACCATACTTTGGTCTCCCGATATATATATATATATATATATATATATATATATATATATATATATATATATATATATAAATAGTCATGTCATGTAAGACATGTCAATTAGTTATCTTCTTCTTCTTTAAGTTCCATCTTCTATCGAAGGTTGGAAATCATCATGGCTATGCGGACTCTGTTGACTGCCGCTCTAAAAAGTTCTGCACTACTGCATTCAAACCATTCCCTTAAGTGTTTAAGCCAGGATATTCTTCGTCTTCCTATATTTCGCTTTCCTCGGATTTTGCCTTGCATCAGTTATAGTACAAGTTAATTGAATCTAATCATTAATTCTGATTTCAATCAAAATGGAAAGTTGATTTAAAAACCTGAAGAGGTTTTGCCGACAAAATCAAAAAAACTACATTAAGCCCAAAAGAAGACATCATATCAGAAAGAAACATGTGAGACCCCCTAATTACTGTTTCAGTTCGATTCAGATAGTCGCGGTGGAAACACGGACCTGTCGATAGCATTAAAGACAAGCGTTAAATATTTTATTTTTCACTTGGATATTATTTGTTTATTTTACTTTTGATACGGTTACCATAAACACACTTGTTATATCCTAGCGCATAATAAGGGGGCGTTATGGCCTATAACGCCCGCTGTTGTATAAGAAAAAAAACAAATGTTATAGAACGAAGTTTTTTTATTTTACACAATTTTCAAAGGTGTAAATTTAGAAGAACTAACATGTTTTAACCTTAAAAAAGGGGAAATATCAGCATTTTTATTAACAATTAATTTGGATTTTGAAAATGGAATATTTAGTCCACAATACTGTTCGCACTAAAATAATTCAATCAGAAACGTGAACTAAACATAAAAAAATAACAAAAATTAACATAGGTACCAATTCTTGAAAGTAAGCCAATATTATGTTTTTTTTTATTTATGTCAGCTATTATATTTTTCAATTTCCATTGAATAAATATTTTGTACTGTTTGTCGTACAATGGCTTGGATAAAAGCGGCAATAAATTTTCTGTTGCCTTTATTGCACTTTCTCGAATATTTCTGGTAAATCCATAACTGAATATAAATCCAACTGACAACGACATAATTTATTCAACAAACGTCTAAATATGAACAACTGCCATAGACTACTTCAAACACTACTAAAAGTATTCATATATTTTTTGTAGGAGCAGTAAAATAAAATCTTGTATGTACCACTGGTGTTACCGGTCTTCTTAGAGGCCTTCTAGCTGGGTTATGTTGCTCTCCTAGCGTAATCATCTTAATAACACCCTTGGTGCATAAATAACTATTATTTAAATCCGGAAACTAATTGTTGAAACCAAATTCAGATTTCTGCTTTAATCTGTGCCTTCTAAGAATTGCAAGGCAAAACAGACGCTGATAAAGATGTAATTACAGACATGGAGAATCTAAAATTGCATTTCACAACATATCTCCTCAACTAAGCAAAAATCCTTAGCGAATTGGTTTCTAGTACTCATAAAGAGTATACCGAAATAAAAGGAAAGACAGTTAAGATTTGATTTCACGTATAGTGCGTCTGTATATCCGCTTATACGTATTTAATCCTAAAAGGAATCGTCGGAGCGGCTATTTACAAAAGCTATGAACGTGAAAACAATCTTTCCTGTCGTAGTAGAAGCAACACTTAAATGTCTCTAATTACATCTTTATCAACGTCTGTTTTGCCTTGCAATCCTTAGAAGGCACAGATTAAAGCAGAAATCTGAATTGTGATCTGAACAATATTGTAGATGGATAAAGTTTTGAAATGAAACAATAAAATAAAATAAATTTGTATAGTTTTTCTTTGTTAATTTTCTGGAAAGTAGTATCTGTTGTTTGTTAAAGCTACTTTCACTTAACTGCCCAGTTTAATTTCTCAATACAGGGAAACATTGATCTTTCGAATTGAATTGTTTATACGTGTACTGATTTATCATTATCAAGGTATTTTAACATTATAAAAAAAATCTATTAATAATTTGGCGTTTGTAATTAAAATTATCTATCTTTATCCAGAATTAAAATTCTATATTTTTTTGTTTGTTTTTAATTCCACTGAAATTAATTAAAATAGCAATTTTAATATATATATATATATATATATATATATATATATATATATATATATATATATATATATATATATATATATATATATATGTATATGTATATACACATTTGGAAAGTTTTTTCAACGGAACATGGGGATTTTTAATACAATTACTGAGATCCCCTGATTTGCAATTACCCAGTGTAAATTTCAATAGAACGTCGCGATGTTTTATAAATAATATGTTTCTTCCACTGGATTGTAGCTCTTTCGCGATTTGTAGCGTATTCGGCATGCGTACGTCGACACTGTTGTATCGTCCACCGATTTTCTGTGTTTTTGTGCAGATAATAATGTTTTATTAATAATGTTACGAACATGCTTTCGGCATGGCCCTTGTAACGATTGCATCTCGAAAAGTCATCGAGAACCTTCGCGATGTATCGAGTGCGAGAGAGAACAACCAGTCACGTAGGCGAATTAGAGGTGGGACTACTTTAGATTATTCTAGAATAATACTTTTGGTATATATACGATTCGCGATTTAATAATAACGTGTAATGTAAATGTAAGTACGATTTACTATTTGTATTGTTTAGTTTATTTTTCAAGTTATAATAAATATATCCTTGATTAGTTTCTTTCACTTCAATAAATATACACATAAACGATATTCAATAAATTCGATAAAATAAATAAATTCGACATAAACGATATATATATATAATATAAATTAATTTATTTCCAAAAATGGTTTCTAAATAATTTTGAACTGCTCGTGTATTGTGAGCAGGACAGCCGTCTTGCTGAAACCAAATATCGTCAAAGTTGACAGGAAGTAATTCAACTGCTGGAATAATTTGATTTTGCAACAATTCTAAATATTTATTTCCTGTTAAATTACTATCAATAAAAAATGGACCGACGATATAGTCCCCCAAAATACCTGTCCAAACATTAAGTTTTTGGAAATATTGTGTTCATACTGGAATACTCAAGTGCCTACTAATTAACCCGAGTCCAATATCGTACGATAGAAGGATTATGTTTCCGATGTAACGAAAATGTCGATTCATCATGTCAACAAAATGTTTTTTAAAAAATGTTCATTATCATTTTGTTTATTCATCATCAGTTCACAAAATTCCATGCGTTTGAAATTGTCCTCGGCTAATAACTCTTGAGTTGTTGAAACTTTAAAACAACGGTAACCATTCCGTTTCAAAATATTCCTGACAGTCCTATCATTCATGTCAACTTCTTCAGCAACACTACAAACATCAATTTCCCAATTTTGCCAAACTTCGTTGATTATTTTCTCTCGTGGTAGATCCGTACATTTTCGACAGTTTTGTACACAACCAAACGATTCAAATTTTTCAAAAATACGACTAATAGTTGATTGTGTCGGTATTGGCCTATCTTCATAGGCACAAGTAAATAAATTTATAATGTCATTTTACGAGTTGCCCCCAAAACATCATTTTAAAATTTGTACTTTTTCTTCGTTTGTATATATAGTTTATGGTTAGAAACACTACTTTAATTTCAGCTTATGGCGTTATAATGAGAAGCAAAGGGCAAAGGTATTTGATATGCTCGGCCAGTGATGTTCCTTGGGACTGTTGCCAAATCGGTAGATACCTCCGGCAAAAATCTGTAGATTTCGATGTATCATATACATCCTTTTAAATTTTAAATTATCAACAATATTTGGAATAATAAATGTAATAAACTATACATTAACCAATTCAAATAATATCTAATGAACACAAACAAAATTGTTATTGTAGCAAGATTAAATAAAACGAGCGGTTCGAATTTATATAAATATATTTATTTATAAGTTTACAGTTTGGTAATACCTTATCCACTCTCACTCATAACATCGTTATATATATATATATATATATATATATATATATATATATATATATATATATATATATATATATATATATATATATATATATATATATATACCAAAAGTATTATTCTAGAATAATCTAAAGTAGTCCCACCTCTAATTCGCCTACGTGACTGGTTGTTCTCTCTCGCACTCGATACATCGCGAAGGTTCTCGATGACTTTTCGAGATGCAATCGTTAGATGGGCCATGCCGAAAGCATGTTCGTAACATTATTAATAAAACATTATTATCTGCACAAAAACACAGAAAATCGGTGGACGATACAACAGTGTCGACGTACGCATGCCGAATACGCTACAAATCGCGAAAGAGTTGCAATCCAGTGGAAGAAACATATTATTTATAAAACATCGCGACGTTTTATTGAAATTTACACTGGGTAATTGCAAATCAGGGGATCTCAGTAATTGTATTAAAAATCCCTATGTTCCGTTGAAAAAACTTTCCAAATGTGTATATACATATACATATATATATATATATATATATATATATATATATATATATATATATATATATATATATATATATATATATTGTTATGGATCAGTTTATCGATCAGAAATAGAATTTTTTATTAATTAATGAATTAGAGTTTTTTTTATTATATTAATATACCGCGAGCATATAAGATACAATACAACCCTGTACTTATTTGTAATCGTTAGAATAAGAAAAGACATTGTTTCCGTGACGGACTAGTTTTTCCTTGAAGGACTAAGTGAATAGTGAAAGGACAATGGAATTCGTGTAATTATATATTTAAGGAATAAACTTTGTAATTGTATTTTGCGGTGGACATTTTTCGAAAGTAAATAAGAATTAGATTTAGATATGAGATAACAAGAATTTGGAAGCTTATTTCGGTTGAAAAAGTCAAAATTGTTAATGGTTTCTAAAAAGTAATTTGAGTGAAATTAGTTTATTTGTTTTAAATATTATGTTGGAAATTTTCTGAATCGAAAATTAGTGGGAAAGATGAATGCTTATGATTGGTTAAAAAGGAATGATGGGGGATGAGAAAGTTTGAGAAGGTTGTCTGGGGAGATTGAAAAGGATTATTATGTTACCGGCAGACCAGAAGAGAAGACGTGTTTTTTTTGTGTAGTCAATCGGAGTAGGAGTGTTTTTCGTTTGTTAGTGAAAAAGGTGGAAGCTGAGAGCAGATCAAAAACGAGAAGATTAATACCTCTTTTGAGTCTGCATAGTCCACGAGATCTAATTGAGAAAGAAAGGAGAATTTGTGAATAAAGAGTACCGGTCAAAAGAGGCTTGGGCTTGTGTTTTCGGAGGAGTAGTTTACTGGTATGCGGTTTTGGAGCGATGCTGAGAACTAGAAAGATTTGATGGTAGCCGGACATAATCAATCAAGGAAGGAACTGTGGTTTGATCGAGAGGAGACATCATTGGTGTAAAAAAAAGAAAGGTCAGTCAAATAATTTGAATGAAAGAAAACTTTAAGACATTCTAAAGATAAAATCAAATATAAGCATACGAACTAAGATTCCAAGTTTTAAAGAGTTATTTTTTTGTGAATAAATTATATTTTTTTATATGGTGAATTTTTTAGTAGATATTATTATAAAGCAGATCAATAGATAGTTTGTTAATTAAAATTAAATTTAGAGTATAGGAGTTTGTTATGAAAGATAATTGCCCACAAAAAGTTATTTATTAACATTCACCGTATTGCTTATTGAAATAAATAATAATTTGTGTGCATATTTATGTTGTTTTAATGTTAGTTCCGTTTCCTGTTTTATCCCGATTATGAGCAACTAGGAGATACTGAACCCACTAGAAGAGATATATAAAGTAAACTGATTAAAGTAAAATTAAAAAGGCACCCTGAGAATTTTTAATAGTAATTGAATTGTATGACTCTGCATAAATTAGTGAACCAATTAATTAAATAATTGGATTAATTAAATTAGTCTTAATCAATAATAAGACATCATAAAGCAGATCACAACAACATGGCGAGCCAACGTGGGGCTTAAAAGTATCTCTAGTTGTAAATTTGAAGGATCAGAAACGGAAAACAGGTGATTGAGAGAATTTATTTGCCCGTCGGAAAGAATTTGATATATTTATTTGAAAATTTATGAAATTATTTGAGTTATTTTATCTAGGTACAATTTTACATTTATTCTATTTTTGATTGATATAATTTTTTGATGAATTTAAAATTTATGTGATAAATTGATAATATTTGGGGGAGAAATATTTGTCGTGTTCTGCAACATAGAGTGTTGTAAAATTTCACATTTGGCGGGGACAAAAAACAGTAACAAAATAAACAACATGTCGACCACAAGGAGTCAAAGCAAAATGCAAGAAAGAAACGAGGATAACAGATTAGAAGAAACAATTGTTGAAGAAGGATCGGATAATGAAGGAAATGCTACAATAAGGGAGGAAAGAAAAGAAACAGGGATGTTAGAAAAATTATTAGCAATGATGCAAATACAGACACAAACAATGAATGAAACATCAAAGAAAATGGATAGAAATCGACAAGAAACATCACTAAAAATGGATGAAACAAAACAGACAATGGAGAAGAAAACCAACGGGAAACAAAACAAACAATGAGCAATATAGAGCAGCGTCTGGAAAACTATGAACAGGAAATTAAAGGATGTGTTGAGGGGATAAAGAAAGAACTGATACAACAAATAGAAGAGATTATTGAAATTAAAAATGATATGAAAGAACAAGAAATGAGAATTAAAGATAATTTGGAGGAATTAGAAAGCAAATTTGAAAATATAATGAAAGAAGACAAGAAAGAAATAGAAAAACAAATTGAGGATATCAGAAAACAACGAGAGACGGGAGACAGGAGAGAGGTACTCATCCAAAGTCCGGTTGACATAAAAACACAATTTGGCGGGGACGTAAAAAAATTACACCCGGTAATTTTCATCAACAATTTAAAAAAGAAATTACGACATATCGGTAATTTCGAAACAGCAAAGGAAACGATAAGGAACCATCTTAAAGATGAGGCAAGTTTATGGTTTGATAGCAAAGAAGAAGAATTACAAAATTGGCAAACATTTGAACAAAAATTTCTGAATTATTTCTGGGTGAAAATACAACAGATAGAGATAAACAAGGAATTACAAAATGGGAGATACCAGGATAGTATGGGTATATCAGAAAAAACATATGCCCTACAACTATACAACAATGCAAGACACTTACATTACAACTATTCGTCCGAACAGCTAGTGGAACTAATAGCCAGACATTTTGAAGATACCTTAGAAGATCACATAACTCTACAAAACTACAAAGATATTGACAGTTTATGTCAATTCTTACAAATACGAGAAGCAAAATTAAGAGAAAGAAAAATGAGGAGAACGCAAGAAAATTAATATCAGGAAAACCGAAATAATAATAGAACGAATGAACCGGAAAATCGCGGAAACCGATACGGGTCCGAGAGACCAAGAGAAAATAGAAGAGCGGTCAACAACACACACATAGAGGAATATGAGGATATATAAAGTAAACTGATTAAAGTAAAATTAAAAAGGCACCCTGAGAATTTTTAATAGTAATTGAATTGTATGACTCTGCATAAATTAGTGAACCAATTAATTAAATAATTGGATTAATTAAATTAGTCTTAATCAATAATAAGACATCATAAAGCAGATCACAACAAGATATATATATATATATATATATATATATATATATATATATATATATATATATATATATATATATATATATATAAAGAAGTAAACGTTAAATAGTGGGTTTGCAGCAATAAAAATGAAATGTGTACTCTTTTAAATTTTTATTCCAAGCTTTCGGACATTGGTTATGTCCTTCATCAGGGAGCTACAAATGTGATTAAGAAATTGTTGGTGTTGGTATAATTAATTAAAAATTGTTTCTACTTACAAACTTAACGAGGTTGTATCAACAAAGATCTATTATAATATTGATAAAATTTATCATGGTCTCTCATCTATTTTAATATATAAAAACTATTTTTATGTTTAAAATTTAAAAAAAATTATTACTGTAAATACAAAAACACTTAATTATTCTAAATAAATACGTGACATTATTTTGACAAAATTCTTTTAAATGTCAATTGATAAATTGTTGTTTGTGTTATTATTACATTTATCTAGTAGTAACAAATAGGAGAACATTTCATTTAGATGGCCAATATCCGTTTTATGATTCATTGTATTATTATTTTGGCAAATGTAGGCCATTTCAAGAAAAAGTCTTTTGGTGATGTTACTTTCCTGTTCTACTACTTTGATGTTATTATAATCTATCTGATGCCCATTTTTAAATACATGTTCACCCAATGCAGTTTTTTCAGGATGCAGTCTATTATCTGACTTGTGGGATGTAATGCGATCTTTAAGGCATCTTGATGTTTGATTAATGCATTACATCCCACAAGTCAGATAATAGACTGCATCCTGAAAAAACTGCATTGGGTGAACATGTATTTAAAAATGGGCATCAGATAGATTATAATAACATCAAAGTAGTAGAACAGGAAAGTAACATCACCAAAAGACTTTTTCTTGAAATGGCCTACATTTGCCAAAATAATAATACAATGAATCATAAAACGGATATTGGCCATCTAAATGAAATGTTCTCCTATTTGTTACTACTAGATAAATGTAATAATAACACAAACAACAATTTATCAATTGACATTTAAAAGAATTTTGTCAAAATAATGTCACGTATTTATTTAGAATAATTAAGTGTTTTTGTATTTACAGTAATAATTTTTTTTTAAATTTTAAACATAAAAATAGTTTTTATATATTAAAATAGATGAGAGACCATGATAAATTTTATCAATATTATAATAGATCTTTGTTGATACAACCTCGTTAAGTTTGTAAGTAGAAACAATTTTTAATTAATTATACCAACACCAACAATTTCTTAATCACATTTGTAGCTCCCTGATGAAGGACATAACCAATGTCCGAAAGCTTGGAATAAAAATTTAAAAGAGTACA
Organism: Diabrotica undecimpunctata; assembly: GCF_040954645.1. Classification (NCBI taxonomy): domain Eukaryota; kingdom Metazoa; phylum Arthropoda; class Insecta; order Coleoptera; family Chrysomelidae; genus Diabrotica; species Diabrotica undecimpunctata. The sequence goes on along the minus strand of NC_092809.1, from coordinate 88,283,421 downwards.
CATTTCATTTTTATTGCTGCAAACCCACTATTTAACGTTTACTTCCTTACGTTGTCAGCAAATACTTCTGGTTCATTATATATATATATATATATATATATATATATATATATATGTATATATATATATATATATATATATATATATATATATATGTATATATATATATATATATATATATATATATATATATATACAGTGTAGGTAAAACTTTATGGTCGGTATGTATCTTATGTGAGATGGAGTGAGAAACACCTATTTAAAAAGAGAGAGGTATATTAGGTCAGCCCATTATATCGTCGAAATAGCATTAGTGGAACTAAGAAAAGAGGAGAAGTTCAACATTGCCAAACTTATTGGTTTTATTTAACCTGTTGTCTTTTTAGCATTTTAACAACATTCTAAGATAATCAAATTTGGGCGAATTGATTTAAATGGCAGCTTACTGTTTTTTATTTTAAATTTGCCACAATTTTTCTTTTCAATAAGTTTAATTTAACATTTTGATTTCCACTTCGGAAATCGTTTTATGTAAATAAAATTTATTAATGTTTCGTATTTTAAGTACGATTTCCGAATTGGAAATCTAAACATCAAAATAAGCTTATTTTAAAGTCACGTTGTGCCTTATTCGCAATAAAAATAATAAATTGAAATATCAAACCACAATAAAAAACCTTCATACGAAATTATTTGGCAACGTCTCATGTCGCGTAGTCAAAGCACCGAATCAAAGTAGAACACAGGTAACGAATGAGTAGAGGTGGGCATTCTTTTTTTTTCGAATCCTGAGAAAACTAATAAATATTTTTGAAAAATTTAAACGCAGAATGAAAGAATACATCATTACCGAGGGCCGAAAGTCTCTGAAAACTTCTATAATGATTATTTTAATAAGTTACAGGGGCAAAAAAAGAGAAAATTTAGTGTGATTTTGAATTTTAAGTATCTCATTCAAAAAAACTTTTTGTTTATTTCGGCCCTCGGCAATAATGTCACCTTTCATTCTGCGTTTAAATTTTTCAAAAATATTTGTTAGTTTTCTCAGGATTCGAAAAAAATGAATACATTTAAAAAGCATTGGCCTGAAATTTTGCGCCTACGCTCTTAACGCAACTAAACCGATTTTCGTAAACAATAACTATGATTGTTTAACAGTAGTTTCAAGTAAGAGAGTACCTACATAAACAAACATAATGGCTATTATCGTTTATGTGTATATTTATTGAAGTGAAAGAAACTAATCAAGGATATATTTATTATAACTTGAAAAATAAACTAAACAATACAAATAGTAAATCGTACTTACATTTACATTACACGTTATTATTAAATCGCGAATCGTCTAAATTGACATTTAAAAACGTAAGTTTTTCTACTTTACTTCTTGTTAACCGTGTTCTTCTTTTATTTAAAATTAAAACCAGATTTTGAACATGTGTTCACATTTACAATACTTTTTGCTAAACCCGATATTAGTAATTGTACTACGTCGGATACTATGGATGTAAGGTTATCGTTTGCTAACATTTTATTGCAAGATTCTTGAAGGCAGCGTACCATAACAATCACTGAACTACCCTTCAAGTATTTTTGGCCACTCATTGTACTTGTTATTTCTTAAGGCCGTAAAATTTGGGAAAATTGAAAACAAATAATCCAGTCTTAATTATTTAGATTTGGTCCAAGTCTAAGTCTGTATTAACTAATACAAAAGTGGAACGGATTGCCTCTTCTAACTCGGTCATTCTTTTTAACATGTAATAGGTGAAGTTCTACCTAGTTTCTACGTCTTGGATTGGCCGTTTGGGAACTTTGTTATGTTGTAATTCATACTTTAAAAGCCTTTCAAAAGATAAGGTACTTTTTTTGAAATGTGTTTTTTTAGAAACTGAAATTTGAAATTAGTGAAATAATTTCACTAATTTCAAAAGCGATCTTTTCTGAATTATGGTTTCCAGAAAAATGGCAGCAGCCTAATAAAATCGTTTTAAATTCTAAATTTTCGGTTAAATATTGTCCTGTTAATGCGATGTAACTCAGTTACTCCATATGTCCAAAGGTCAGTAGTAATACAGATATTTTCTACTTCTTTAACAACTTGTGATCTAATAATTTGCTTAGTTTTGGTATAACATTCCTGAAGTAATGAGCCTGACGTAATGAACAAGTTTTTCTTGATGGTGGTTTATATCCAGGAATCCACCCTGCAAACTTTTTAAAAGCTCGTTCTTCAACTATGGAAAACGGATGAAACGAGTCTTTGCATAGGTTTATTAAATCCATATCTATTTGTTTCTTTTGTTCTAAACTAATATTTTTATTAATGGAAGTATCCATCACCTTTTGACGCTTGGGTCGCGGTGGCATATGTCAGTACTTGTAGTAGAAGTAGTCGAAACGGACAGAAATGCGTCAGGAGAAGTTTCAATCATTGCAATATTCAGAAAGTGGACCATAAAAGCTGCATCTTCTACAAATGCGCATTTTTTGAAAATAAAATATTATTCTTATACTAGGTCAATAATTTTGACTAAGAAAAATAATTCATAATTGAATATTTACAATAAATAAATCCTTTGACGAACTATCAATAAAGATTTGAAATCGAAAATGCAGATCAATCGTAAATCGAAACTCATTCATTAATCAGAATACCTAGTTATAAAAAACAAAAAAAAGAGTTAAGAAGCTGGTTACTTCTATAAAAAGAGAAAAAGAAGATTGTACTAGTGAAAATCAACCAGTACAAGAAAAAGAAACTGATAAAGATGACTTAAGTCCATGGTGTATTTTTGATGAATTTATTAGACATGACTCATCTAAACATACACCTGTATCTAGAGATATAAAAGAAGTCGACATGTATTTGTCTGATGATATTACCCACAAAAAATTTCGAACGGTGATTGGAACTGTCCATTACAGTGGTGGAAAAACCATCGCCATGTATATCCTAACTTAACCACTATATTCATAAAATATTGTAGTATTGTAACAAAATCTGTTCATTGTGAACACATGTTCAAAATCTGGTTTAATTTTAAACAAAAGAAGAAACAACAAGAAAAGTGGAAAAACGTATGTTTTTAAATGTCAATATAATAGCCAATATGTTTTTTGTGTACTAGTTTATTTGAAACTACTGATAAACAATCAACTAGTTACAGTTTACGAAAAACGGTTCCGATAAAAATGTCAACGACCCACCTCTAGTTTCTTAGGATCGGAACCAGAGATCTCAGATCGGAACTAATCGGAAGTAATCGAAACTAATCGGAACTAATCGTCTTACTACTGGGCAATGGGCAGCAATAAGAAATATGGAGGGGAGACCAAGGGGAAATATGATTGTTATCTTTGTCTGTTCGCTGAAAATATGATTTTATATCTGCGTTAGATATCCTGTTAAATTTTACCATACCGACCATAAAGTTTTACCTATACTGTATATATATATATATATATATATATATATATATATATATATATATATATATATATATATATATATATATATATATATATATTAAAATTGCTATTTTAATTAATTTCAGTGGAATTAAAAAACAAGCAAAAAAATATAGAATTTTAATTCAGGATAAAGATATTTGGATAATTTTAATTACAAACGCCAAATTATTAATAGATTTTTTTTTATAATGTTAAAATACCTTGATAATGATAAATGAGTACACGTATAAACAATTCAATTCGAAAGATCAATGTTTCCCTGTGTTGAGAAATTAAACTGGGCAGTTAAGTGAAAGTAGCTTTAACAAACAACAGATACTACTTTCCAGAAAATTAACAAAGAAAAACTATACAAATTTATTTTATTTTATTGTTTCATTTCAAAACTTTATCCATCTACAATATTATTCTCGAAAACCTGCTAACATATCTTTTATTAAAAAGTATAGAATAAGGAATAGACAAAACAGAACGGGATTCTATTCACAAAGGGAAATTTAGAAGATACGAGGAAAATAATGCTACCATACATAAAAAGATTATCAGAAAAACTTAAAAGAATCAGAAATAAATTTAAAATTTAAACAGCAAACACATTAAAATACCTTATGAATGCAAACTTTTTTATTTAGATAAAACATCAAGACCATTAAGTGAACGTTAATCTTATATAAAAAATAAAGAATTTGACAGATCTCAGATATGTAAACATAGATGGGAAAATAAACATAGAATTCAATGGAACTATTAATGTATAGCCCTGAAAGAAACATATGGTAAAAAGAGAATAATCAAAGAAGCTGCTCTATTATGTTAGCAACTATTATAAAACCAATTTTTTCGCAAATTCCTCAGCAGAATTTAGTAGGATCTGGTAACCTGATTCGTCAGATATCAGTCCCGGTGCCCATTCATTCTAGATCTCAGATATGTAAACATGAATGGGAAAATAAACATAGAATTCAATGTAACGATTCATGTATAGCCCTGTAAGAAACATATTGTAAAAACAGAAGAATGAAATAAGCTGCTCTTATTCTGTTAGCAACCATTATGAAACCAACAGTTTCGCAAATTCCTCAGCAGAATTTGGTAGGATCTGGTCATAGATTCGTCAGATTGCGTCCCGGTGTCCATTCATCTTGGATGAGTCACTCAAACTTAAACTATAACCAAATAAACGAAACTAAATAATAGTTACAAGGAAAGACAGTTACGATTTGATTTCACGTATAGTGCGTCTGCATATCCGCTTATACGTATTTCATCCTAAAAGGAATCTTTGGAGCGACCATTTACAAACGCTCTGAACGTGAAAACAATCTTTCCTGTCGTAGTAGAAGCAACACTAAAATGGCTTCGATATGGACGCAATATCGACATCTGATAATAAATCCGGAAACTAATTGTCGAAACCAAATTCAGATTTCTGCTTTAATCTGTGCCTTCTAAGAATTGCAAGGCAAAACAGACGTTGATAAAGATGTAATTAGAGACATTTAAGTGTTGCTTCTACTACGACAGGAAAGATTGTTTTCACGTTCATAGCTTTTGTAAATAGCCGCTCCGACAATTCCTTTTAGGATTAAATACGTATAAGCGGATATACAGACGCACTATAGGTGAAATCAAATCTTAACTGTCTTTCCTTTTATTTCGGTATACTCTATATGAGTACTAGAAACCAATTCGCTAAGGATTTTTGTTTAGTTGAGGAGATATGTTGTGAAATGCAATTTTAGATTCTCCATGTCTCTAATTACATCTTTATCAACGTCTGTTTTGCCTTGCAATTCTTAGAAGGCACAGATTAAAGCAGAAATCTGAATTTGGTTTCGACAATTAGTTTCCGGATTTAAATAATAGTTATTTATGCACCAAGGGTGTTATTAAGATGATTACGCTAGGAGAGCAACATAACCCAGCTAGAAGGCCTCTAAGAAGACCGGTAACACCAGTGGTACATACAAGATTTTATTTTACTGCTCCTACAAAAAATATATGAATATTTTTAGTAGTGTTTGAAGTAGTCTATGGCAGTTGTTCATATTTGGACGTTTGTTGAATAAATTATGTCGTTGTCAGTTGGATTTATATTCAGTTATGGATTTACCAGAAATATTCGAGAAAGTGCAATAAAGGCAACAGAAAATTTATTGCCGCTTTTATCCAAGCCATTGTACGACAAACAGTACAAAATATTTATTCAATGGAAATTGAAAAATATAATAGCTGACATAAATGAAAAATAAAACATAATATTGGCTTACTTTCAAGAATTGGTACCTATGTTAATTTTTGTTATTTTTTTATGTTTAGTTCACGTTTCTGATTGAATTATTTTAGTCCGAACAGTATTGTGGACTAAATATTCCATTTTCAAAATCCAAATTAATTGTTAATAAAAATGCTGATATTTCCCATTTTTAAGGTTAAAACATGTTAGTTCTTCTAAATCTGCACCTTTTAAAATTGTGTAAAATAAAAAAAACTTCGTTCTATAACATTTGTTTTTTTCTTATACAACAGCGGGCGTTATAGGCCATAATGCCCCCTTATTATGCCCTAAGTACAAAACGAAACATTTCCGCTAATATATGGAATAGTTTGGATCTAGCTTCCTTCTTTGCTCCTTATTTATACATATATATATATATATATATATATATATATATATATATATATATATATATATATATATATATATATATATATATATTCTCTTGGAAAGGAAATCTTTCTCAAAATATACTAAAAATTAAAACAAAAAACTACATTAGACAATGAAAATGTATTTTCAATAGTAGTGTCTGGCGGCTCTAGACACTGAGAACTAGGAAGCCCTGAAGAAGACATCGAAGGGGATATTAATTCCTGTAATAGTGTTAATCTTAGCTCTATATATATATATATATATATATAT